>NC_133391.1:12021097-12668597 GCF_047511655.1 Castor canadensis
AGCTAGTGCTGGAGGCTCTCTTCTGGAATCCCAGCACTCTACATTAAGCCCTCTGAAATCCCAGGAGCTGGAGGGACGGGGTTCAGAGTCATGGACTGAGGGTGCTCGGTCCATCTTTCCCAGGCCTGTGAGAGTGGAGGGGCCCTGGGCTGCTGGAGGAACACAAGTATGGGGGGAGGGTGGGGGTGCAGCTGCAGTGCTAGCCAGCAGTTCTACGCAATCTGTCTGCTATGCAGCTCGGGCCTGGCCTGTATTTATTTATCCTGAGCATATATTTATATCACCCCTTTCTCATTATTAGGACAGGAAATGGTTGGAATACATACCTGGCGGCCCAGGGGTCCCACTCAGCCAAGACACACAGGGCCCTGGCTGCCCCACCATAAGTGTGAGGGGCCCTCTCCTCAGACTGCCCAAGTCCCCGGCCGGCCCTTCGCTGACCCTCCCGCATGGAGCAATGCTCCCCCCTTCTGAACTCGCTCAGCTCTGGGGCAGGGCCTGGCGTCCAGGCCTCTCTCTTTGTCCCCCATCTCCTGGCCCCATCTGACCTCAGCAAAGACAGAGGTGGTAGGGGCTGGATGGGGCAGAGAGGAGGATGGGAGCCCCACAAAGCAGCGGGAATTTGGAAGCAAGTTCTTGGGGACTCCTGATTTAGGGATGAGACCCCGATACCCCAAAGAGAGGGCTTTTCCCTCAGAGGAGGAAGTGAGGGGGGCTCCCTGGGGCTTGGGCAGTTTCTTCCACATGGGAACACCAACCCATGAAGGGGGGGGTCTCTGTGTTTCCCCCTATCCCCTACCCTGCCCCAGGCCTGGCAGAGGTCAGAGGGCTCAGCCCTGTCCTGCCTCCCCACTCCTGGGCCTTCACAATCCACTCAAAGAAGCCAGCAGTGTCTTTCTCCAGCCTGGCTCTTGGGCTCAGCCCCAGGTGGGGCTGCCAAAGCTGAGAGGCGCGGCCCCCTCCCCAGGGCACTCGCCTGACATAACCTATTAGAACTTCTCGCCTCAACGCCATCTCCCGCCAGCCTCCCAGCCAGGCCACGCTGTGTGGGACCTGCTGTCCCTTTGCAGGGCTGCAGAGCCAAGATGGAGTGAGGGGGAGCCCGTGGGACACCCCACAGCCCTTGGGGGTAGCTCTGTCTGCTCACTCCGGCTCAGAGGCTTCTGCTGGGCTTGACTTCTGACCCCTGCCTGCTATTGCCATTGTGACCTCTGGTCTTAGAGTCCAGAAAGAGCTGGGGACCACTGTTCAGCGGTGGAGTGGAGACTGACGTTAGTGGATGGGGACTCTCCTGAAGCACTGCCCTTCACTGATTCCTCCCCTCTCCGCTTCACTTTAGGGTCTAGTGTGGGGGGGGGTGAGCGGCTGAGTGTGGGTAGCTCTTGATATTAAGGGTGGGGGCTAGGAAGCTGCAGGCCCTTTGGGAGGTGGGAGGGAACTGCTGGAGGATGTCACACTGAGCAGAAGCTAATGTCATAGTTGCCCCAGGCTCCTCACTGTGGTTCCGCCACAGCTGGGCAGATGTGTTTATGGGGAGAGGTGGGCCAGGACTGAGCAGGCACCCTGGGTTCCCTTCTGAGGCACTCCAAAACACTTGGTAGAGCCCCTTCTTTTATCATCTGGCTTGTTTGCTGAGTGTGTCCGGGGCTGGGCGTCAGTGGTCACCTTCCAGTCTCTACCTATCTGGGATCCTGTCCTACACTTCTTGGTGGAGCTGGAGGAGCATGAGCAGGTGGAGTTCAGGTCAAGGCTGCATCCTCTGACAAGACTGTGCCAGCTCTCCTCCAAGGTCAAGGCTGTGCCTTCTGTACATGCCGGGCCAAGTACGTCCAGGTCACTTGGTTGTGTGGATCTGAGTGTCTGTGGGGTGGGGAGAGGGAGGCATCCGGCTCCACTTTGAAGCTGCTTGTGGTTTGAGGGACCCCAGACCCTCTGCTTCTGCTGGGACACTCCTCCTGGGGGATGCTTTTGTGGTCCTGGTCAGGCCCCTGCTTCTAGAGTGAGGTCCTGTTGGAGCTGTGCTGACTTTTGACTGACTTCTTGTGAACCTGTCTTGGCTCAAGGGGCTGTGGACTGGGGCTAGGGGTGCTACAGAAGCCTCCAGTCTAGGTAGAGAGAGGAGGCCCTGTGGCCCAGCCCCAGAGGCTGGGTGCTACAGCTGGGCCCTGCAGCCATTCCTGGTCGCACTGCACACATCTGGACTGTGTTCCCCCCTTTCCCCGGCCCACATCTGGAGACCAAAGCTGGCTCGCCAGCTAAACACAGAGCATCTGGGCCCTGAAGAACCGGTCCTGAGTTAACGCAGCCCATCTGGGCCCTGTCTCCACAACGGAATGCTGGCCACACATCTGGAGGGCTGGAGCCCGGGGGCCGGCTGGGTCAGAGGCTGGCGCCACTTGGGGTCCCTGCCCGGAGGCAGTGGGAGCGGGGGGGGGGTGTGGGGGGGGTGGGAACTGCGTGCAGAGAATTCACCCTGTCTTTCTGGCTTCCCCTGGGGGCTGCCTTGGGACCATCTTAACTTGGACATACCCTGAACACATGTCCCCTGTCCCATTTGGTGACAGCTGCCACTCCACACCAGCCCACCCGGCAACTCCTTGGAGTCACTTCAAAGAGACTCTGGAGCCCCCTGGATCATCCATCTACAGAGCCTTGAGCTCTGCAGGGTGTGCCTGGGTGCCTGTCACAGAGCCCACCTCACATGACCAGCTCTGCTGGGAATCCCCCTCGCTCCACTTCCTACTGACACCTGCGTGGCAGGATGGTGATCGGTGTCTTCCCAGAGACCCCAGACCCAGAGAACAAAACCTGGGAAAGAAGACTCCCTCAAGAGCCAGGGACTGCCTGGGATCTGCCTGGCGGTGGCCTCAACTTGTCCCCGGTCAGTGGGCTGATGGACCTTCCCTAGGAATAGGTGACCTTCGTGGGCTGAAGCACATGAGTGTCAGAAGTCACTGCCATTGTGCAGGGAGTTGACCCTGCCCCAGCAAGAGCCAAGAAGATGTGGTCACGTCATGCCGGAAACATGGTGGAAGTTTTGTTTGCAAGGAGCCCAAGGCTTAGCACTTCTCCAAAGCCTTGTGACTCCAAAACTGAAGGATTCTGGGATGTGACCTTGGCTCACATTCTAAGCTTCCACTAAGGAGAGGGAGGAATATCCCTGTGGGGCCCTTTGGATGGGTCTGAGTAAGGAGGGAAACAGGCCACAGGGATGCTGGGACCTTGGGGAAGGGACCCCACAGCCTAGGGGTGCTGCCTGCCTGCCTGCCCAGGGTGACCTTTGCTGTGGTGCTGGCCCAGCCTCCATGGCTTGGGGTGTGTCCTCAGAGCTTGGCCATTCTGCATCCTGTGGCCAGCCTTATCGGAGCATCACTGGCCCCGATTGAAAGGAATCCTGCTCCAGCCTCGGGCCCTGGAGCAGCAGGCACAAGACTCATGCCTTCTTCTGTTCCTCCATGGCTTCGGAAAATGTGAGTCAACAATGCAGGATGGAGACATATTAAAAAAAAAAAATGAGGGAGAGCATTTATTGAACGCTCTCTCACTGGACCACATTCCTTCCAAGGGTTTTATTAGATTAGCTGGCTCCTATCTCCCTGGGGGACAGGCTTTTGACAACCCGTTTAGAGGATGGTAGGGTTGTAGTTCAAGGTCAACTTGGCTACAAGATGGCAGGCCTCAACCACTGCTTGTCTCTCTGCAAGCCAGAGTGGGCTGGGGAGATGGACACAGAAGAGGATGGCTTTGAGAAGCGAGGCTGCAGGACTCCACCAAGGAGAAGCAGGGTGAGCTGAGTAATAGAGGTGGCATGTCCTGTCTCTGCTCGTCTTCTGATGAGGTGTCAGGCGTCCACGGTGTCAAGCCATCCCAAGTCAGACAGGACTTGTGGTCCTTATTGGGCTGACTGGGGACAGAGCTGGACTCTGCAGGCTTGTGGGGCTGCTGTCTGTTCATGAAGTCAATCTTGGACTCCCACTCACTGTGGGCCAGTCTTAGGGGGGAACCTGAGTGAGCTTGGGGGCACTTCCTGGACTGTCACCTTGGGCTTCTAGGGCTGGGGGTCTCTGTTAGAGTATGGGAGGGCTTACTCTTGTCTGTCTCCCCTGTCACCTGACCTTCCGGAGCAGTAAGGGACAGAAGGAGGAAGATGGATACTTGTATGGTTGTTGGGCCACTCTGACCTTCCCTGTCCCCTAAATCCTATTTAACCACCTCTAGCACCCAGAGTATACCCCAGTACCAACCCAACAGTCCTTCTTACTGGGCTCTCCCTTCAGGCAAGGAATCACGGAGAGAGGGTCTCCGTACAGTCACACCCCCCTGCTCCCCGTCACACCATGGCAGGAGGTTCCTGCAGGAGGGTCCCATCTCACAGCTGAGGGGACAGGCTCAGCAGGGACCATTCTGTCAACCCACCAGCCCTTCTGGATGGCTGCCCAGGTTCAACACCATTTTGTCCAAACAGCTGGCAAATGTTAAAGCTGGGTTTCAAACTCAGGCCTGTTTGAGCCCTCCCACTCGGAGACCCCCGAATTGCCACCTCCGCCAAGAGGGCTGGGAGGAGACCCCCTCCCCCATTCCCCAAACTCCCAGGGTGGGGTCAGGGTTCAGAGCCCCGGCCCGGTGCCCCTGCTCCCTTTAGTGGGCACAGTCTGGCCCATGGGGGGTGGCCCAGGGCTGGAGGGAGCAGGGGGGGGCGTGGGCAGCTTGAGAACAATGGAGTGAAAACAGCGGAAATTTCTGGAAGCCAGGACAGGGAAGGAGGCCAGGCTACAGGGCGTCCCAGATGGGCTGTGTCCTGAAGTTCCTAGGGCAGGGGCATGGTGGGGGCAAAAGGTTGCCAGGCCATACTTCCCTTGTATGTTTGAGGTGCTCTGGCTAGGCCATAATGGGGAGACTGAGGCAGGAAAGACTGGCATGTGTCCTTTCCTGAGGTCTGGCCGGGGGAAAGGACAGTCTGTGCTCTCCCCAGGGAGTGTGGGCCTAAGGAGCAAATTGGATGAACTTCATTTTGCTGTGGATTTGGGAAGGGGGGTGGGGCAGCTGGTTCAGCCCCAGGGCCGGCTGGGAGTGCCTAGAAAAAGGCAGTGGGCTCAGTCCCCTGCCTGGCTACTTTCCTAGTCTCTTCATGTGGACCTGGGTCCCTGTTGGTCCCCCTCCTCCACCCTGGGGGGATGCTCTATTTTTTTTAGGTCCCATAGATAGATAAGCCCAAGCCATTCTGCACCCAGAGTCCCCTGCTGTCCTTTGCTAAAGTCCCCATGCACATATAGACGCCCTCAGTGTCTATAGGCCACCTGCCCCTTGTCCATCCCTGGAGCCAATCCGCTAGATAACCTGGGAGGACGGATCCAGTCTGAGCTCCTGGGACAGGAAACTCATGCTCCAGGTGGCCTTGAACATCCATGTCCCCGGAGCCTCATTCATTCAGGACTGTAACTTTTTCGGGACTGTCAGCTCCAGTGTGGGCTGAGTTTCATCCCAGCCGCCCCTGGACCCAGGTTTGCTCCCCATCCCAGTAGCCCCTGGCCCCTTGTAGGCATCTTTCTTTCCCTCTGCAAGCGGCTGGCCTGCTGGGGTGTCATTCACATCCCCAACTCTGTCCCAACCCTGGGAGAAGTCCTCACCATTCCCATCTGGGCCCAGGATGTTGTTAGTAATAAGTAGTTCAGGTTGGTGGCGGCCTGTTTGCTTCCTTCTAGGTCTGCCCTGGGTGACAGTTCCAGCTCTGTCTCCTTCTTCTCTCCAGGACGATGGGGGCAGAAGGCTTGGACTCCTGTCAGCCCACAGTTACTTCGGGATGGCTCACACTGCCAGGCTCTGGTTGGGAACAGAAGCCTGTGCTGGGTTCAAATCCTGGTTGTGCTATCCCTAGGTCTGCAGTCCTGTATCACTCAGTCTACTCCTTGTTGATGGGACCTGCCAGGTGTTGTCCTGAACCTTCTGTGCCCTTCACCCATTCATACGCCCAGAGCTGCAGAATTTCCCAACCTGGTCATGACCGTCTGTCCTAGGCTGAGCCCCAGCAAACCCAGCTCTGGCCTGTCACCCAGGACCTGGTGGAACTTGTTACAAACAGTGAAAGAGAGGGTCTCCCCATCTCGCCCTCCCTTCAAGGACAAGCAGTAAAGGGGGGAGTTTGTCAGGGAGTGAATTCTCCCAGACAAACCAGGCCAGTGAACAAACAGACCGCTAAAACAAGGGAGGATTGCGAAACACAGATCCAGGGAAAGAGGCCACTCGAAACTTCTCTCTGGGACAGGGGCGGTGAAATGGGGCCAGGCCTGTGGGTCAGAGCCTGCCTGGCCCGGACTATTTTTGTACTGTCTGGGGGGTAGGGGGCTGATGAAACCCTTTATGCATTTCACCCAAACACTTTCCCCATGTGGTTCAAATTCATTGTCACTTAAGTCACACTCAAGGCTCTGAGCCGCACCCCTCCCCCTCCAAGAAGAAGACGAAAACACGCAGTGTCTGGCAGGCAGGGAGGTGGGTGTGAGGGACAGTGACAGGCAGGCTCGCTGCTATGACCTCAGCTGCCCTGGGCTGGCCTGCCCCTCGTCTCTCTGATTCCTTCCCTCTCAGTCCCCTGTGTCCCCAAAGGCAAGAAGAGGAGGGTGACTGTCCAAGTCCTGCTGGGCGCTCAGATGGGACCCTGAGGTCTGTCACTTGTCTACTACTGGAAGCAGGAAATTGACATGGCCAGGTGCGGTGGTCACCTTGGAGCTGCATTGAGGTTGGCAAAAGTCAAATCAGAGAGGATTATGGGAAAGGCATCAAGGAGTGGAGTTACCAGGTGGCATTTCACATCAATCATGGAGACAGTGACCTCTGGTTTTATGAACTCTGCACTGGCCCTGTGGCTTCACCTAGGGGCACATTTGTGGTGGGCACCCAGCCTTCCAACTAAGGGGAGTCGGTTGGGGACAGAGCAGAGCTCTCCTGTTCCATGCGGGTGTCTGTCTCCACACCCACCCCCACAACTGTGGCTTTCTCCAGGACAGGGTGGGGTCTACCCACCCCTGATGTCAGCTGCACCCAAGGCATCAGCATGCTTGTTGAGTGAATTAATACATTTTCCCAATCAACTCAAAGTGCTTTTCAATTTTTATCTCTGGGCCAGATTCACCCGGGGCCACAGCTCTCCAACATAAAATCTGATAATCTGGCTTTTGTATTTTTTTATGTCCCCTGAGAGATGACCTCCCCTTCCCCCACACCCCCACCCCCACCCCCTCCCCAGTGGTGGGAATTGAACCCAAGGCCTCATGCTTGCTCTGCCAAGCACTGAGATACACACCAGTCCTTTTGTCTTTTTTATTTTTGACATAAGGTCTTGAAACTTTGCCCTGGGCTGGCCTCAAACATCAGTCCCCCTACTTCAGCCACCTCCTGAGTATCTGAGATTACAGGAGTGCACCGCCATGCCCAGCTAGAAGACCATTTCTGAATTAGCCAGGAAGGCAAGCCCTGATCCCTATAGAGACAGGCCACTCCTGGGCTACTCCCTCACCCAAATGGGCAGCGCTATGGCCGCTTTTGCTCTGGTGACCCCCTGCAGGGCTGTCCACAGCCCAAGTCTGCAGACTTCAGGAACAGCAGGGTGGAGCTCATGGACTTGGCTTTCCTGGTCAGGGTCGGGCAGTTCCTGAAGCAGCAGGGCTATTTGGGTGCAAAACATTTCCTGGTATTGTCTTGCTTTTCCAAGGCAGCCAAGGGTCTAAGCAGGAGGGAGGGAGCTGCAGCCAGACTTTTCTCCCCTCTGCCCCGAGGGGACCAGAACCTTCAAGCCCACAGGTGGGGGCTGGGAGGTCCCCTCCCTTGGTCCTGGGGTTTGCAGAAGAGCTAAGAGGTCAGAGAGGAGGGCACTACTGGGCCCAGTTGATGGTCAAGACACTAGTTGGCTTGAGAATTTAGGGCTGCATCACCCCCCAGGGGAGGCCAAGGGACGCCAGTCCATCACTCCCTTCCCGGCTGGGTACACCTGCCCAGTGTGGTTTTCTTTCAGCAGACTGATCTCCCCTCTAAGCTAAAGAATCTTCCTCCTTCTCTGAGCCTTGTGCTCCACTCTCCCTTTTCTGTGGACAGTGGCTGCAGAGATGGGGTTTCCTAAAGACTGAGAGGGGGACTGCCAGGCTGGTGGTACTGCGTTTGAGCTCAGGGTCTTGCACTGATAGATAGGCAGTCTACAGCTTGAGTCACACCTCCAGCCCTCTCTACTTTAATTTTTCAGATTCGGGCTCCCATTTTTTCCTGGAACCCAGCCTTAGACCTTGATTCTCCTATCTCTACCTCCTGAGTAGCTGGGATTACAGGCCTGCACCCCTATGCCTGGCCCTCCCTGGGGCTTTTTAACTGAGATGTTTCTCTGATTTTGTTTTACCTCTGTGGAAGTCTGGAAAGACACTTTTTTGTGCTTTGGATGTGTTTCCCAGATGATGCTTGTGGACTGTTGTTTCCAATAAGCCCAGGAAACACCAGATGCAATCAAGTCAGAGACATATCTCTGTGACAGGACTATGGGACCTTGACATCAGAGCCATTTTTCCCCAGAGGGTGTTTGTTTTTTCAGTACAGATGGGACATACTGTGGACCACCCAGGGGTTACTGAACTTGAAATGGCTACTTGGTGTCCAGCAGAAGTGGCGACTATGGGTAAAGAGGCCTTTCTTTTTCAGTGGTGGATGGAGGGAGCCAAGGGAGGTTCTCTGGTGCCTAGCATGTGTGACCACGTGATTTGCCCTCTCTTCTTTGTCCCTGAAGGGAGACCGGCCAACAAATATATGGAACAAAATAATTAGACAGACAGGTCTTGTCTACGTCTCCGACTTGTTCTGGAAGCAGGAGTCACACCTAGGTCACCTGTAGTCAAGACCCGTGTAGCTGGGAACACAGGAAAGATTTGTGTCGTCCAGCTGCTCTAAAGTGGAAAAGACAATCCCAGCTTTCAGGAGGCTTCTGATTCCAAGATGAGATTTTGGGATGAGTTAACAAGACTTACAACATTCAGGGTTCACCCTGTAGCTTCCTGTACCCTCCCCGGGCCCCATGAGCAGACCAGCTCTGTCTGGGACTTTGGGGCCCAGCCCAGGCTTGGTTAGGGGATGTTTGAAGGAGCCAAGTTCAACATACTCGCTAGGCAAGCTCTCTACCACTGAAGACTCACTCCCGGTCCCTTTTGCTTTTAGTTATGTTTCATATAAGGTCGCAAATTTATCCCCATACCAATCTGGACCTGACTCTTCCTATTTATGCTGCCTGTGTAGCTGGGATGACAGGAGCTCACTGCCACACCCAACTTTATTGGTCAAGATGGGTGTCTCACCAACTATTTTGCTCAGGCTGGCCTCGAACCACATTCCTGATGTCTGCCTCTCAAGCCGCTAGGATTACAGGCGTGAGCCACTGGGTCCAGTTTCTTTTTTTGTTTTGTATTTTGTTTTTGAGGTAGGGTTTCACTGACTTTGCCAGGGCTGGCCTCAAACCACAATCCTCCTGATCTCTGCCTTTTAAGTAGCTGAAATTACAGGTGGGTACCACCACACACAGCATAAGTTGTCAACTTCCTGCCGAAGATGATTGAAACAGATCTCTGGGTCCCATCCCTAGACACTCTGTGACACGGCAGGTGCGGAGTGGGGCGTGAGAATTTGAATTTCCATGTGACTGATACTGTGAGGACCAGCTTTCAGAGCAACTGGTCTAGGTCACCATCAGCTATTAGCATCCACATGTAGACTAGCTTATCAGGCCATTAAATCCAGAAGCTTCCTCCCACAAGGGAGGTCTGGACAGAGCGAGGCTTGTGGAAGGAGCTGGGTCTGGGGTGAGAAGAGGGATATTTACCACAGAGCCAGTTGGGACATAGAGGTCACACTTCTTCCTACGCCAGAGGTTAGGGTCTGAGACAGGAGGACCGGGATGTCTGGGGCTGTGCTCAGCTGAGGCTAGGATTGGACCTGGGCCCAATGCACCTGACCCTGGGACTGGGAACACTGGCTAGGGCCAGTGCTGTCTGGCCGGCTGCCTGGGCACATCTCTGTTTGGCTTTCCAGGTCCCTCTTCCCCAGCTCTCCTCTCTCGTTCCTCTCCGTGGCCCATCCCGTCCCCTGGCCCCTGGACAACACATTCCTTTGAGCTGATTGCTTCCCAGCGGCTTCAAGAGCACACTTACACAGTGAGGCCAGGCGCTGGGTGATGTCGAACTGAGGGGAGGCTCAGAGAGGCTCCCTGGGGCCCTGGCTCTGCATCCAGAGACCAGAAGACACCTGGAAGGACAGGGAGTGTCCTTGCAGGCTGGCAGCTCCCCAGGACTCAGCTAGCCCTCACGACTCGCACCACTTTCTCCCTGCCCCTGTATCTTCTGCTATTTGGATAGACCAGGAACTGGGGTCTCCTGCACTGCCAGGCCCCAGGCCCCATGCTATCGCCCCATGGAGGACCTGGCCCAATGCCATACCTGTTCCAGTCTGGAACAGGACCTTCCCCAGGGTCAGTCTCCCTTTGCCCACACTCGCCAGTATGCAGAGGGACATAAAGGTTGTTGCTGTAACAACAACCCCCTCCACACACACCCAAATCTCTTTTTGTTTTTGGAGACAGCATTTCACTAGGTAGCCCAGGCTGGCCTTGAACTCCAGGTCCTCCTGCCTCAGCCTCCCAAGTGCCAGGATTATAGGCGTGCAACACCACACCTGGCTTCCCATATTCCATGCTGGGAGGGGTGGCAGGACTAGGGTGACACAGTATGCCAGTGGCCCGAGTTCCATCTCCCTTCTAGTAGCTGAGTGGCCCCAATATTCTGAGGGCCTGTCGCCCACCTGACAGCAAAGCAGCCAGGGTCCTTCCTCCCCCAAAGTCTTGCCTGAGCTGTTTGTGTTACGTCAGGACTGTGCCTTGGGGTCAGTTTCATTCTGGGGTTTGGGTCACGATCAGGGGTTGGTCTACAATAGGAATTAGGGTCCCAGCCTGGTCTGTGTCTGTATTTCCAGGTTGGAGTTCAATGTGGTGCAGAGTTGGGGTTCAGTTTGGTGTTGGTTTTGGACTCAGTCTGGGGCAGGAATTAGGCTCAGTCTGGGGTTGGGATCAGAGGTAGTTTGGAGTCACAGTCAGGCTTAGGGGCTGGGATCGAGGCTTAGTGTAGACTGAGGCTATGTCAGCCTGAGGCCATGACAGGAGTTCAGTCTGGGACGGTGATGGGTTCAGGTAGATTCAATCAGAATTCAGTCCAGGGTGGAAATTAGCCTTTAGTCTGATGTCAAGGTCCGACTGGGTCTGAGATTGGGGTCAGTTCTGGTCTGGGATCAGAGCCTGTGATTGGCGCTCAGTCTGGGGCAGAATACGGGGACCTCAATCTGTGTTGTGGTTGAGCCCAGCCTGGTGTGGGTGTTGGAAGTCACTTAGGTGTGGGGTCAAGGCTCAAAATAGTGACAGACCAGGCACCCAGTGTATGTTAGGACAGGACCCCTGTGTGGAGCTGATGGAGGTAAGTATGGAAGGATGGTGGCCCCTGTCCCCTTCCCACTGTATTTATGCCCTTCCTCCCCCATCTCAAGATGGTCCCTTGACTTCTGATGCCTCCTATGGGTGGCAGGGTGGGGGAGAGAGGGAGGTCTGACCAGAGCTGCAACTGAGCTTGGTAGGTGGAGAGATGTACCTACCACTCAGCCCTCTCTAGGACTCAGTTTCCCTGTCTGATTATCTCAGTGCTTGGGTGTGACTGTGCCCTAGAAACCTGGACTGGAAGCTGGGGCAGCTGTATCATGAGAACTGTAGTCAGGAGTGAAGGTGGGGACCAGGAGTGGACCAGGAGTGAAGGTGGGGACCAAAGGATGCTTCTTCCACAGTCAAAGGTCATCCCTGGCACGGTGCTTCCTGGACCACATGGGGTACAACTTTAATATTAGGGCTGAGCTGGATTGGGCTGTATGGCTCACATCTGTAATCCCAGCTACTCAGGAGGCAGAGATCAGGATGATCATGGTTTGAGGCCAGATCAGGCAAAATAGTTTGCAAGACTCTATCTCAAAAAAAAAAAAAAAATCACAAAAAAGAGGACTGGTGGAGTGTCTCACAGTGTAGGTCCTGAGTTCAAATCCCAGTACTGCAAGAAAAAAAAATTAGGGCTAAACCAAGGGGTGAGGTGAGAAGTCCCACTGATAAAAACCCGCTCTGCTATCAGCAGGGTCCTGAAACCTCTCTGTGGGAGCCTCATGCGTGTGCAGCAGGTCAGAGGGGTGGGTGGCACTTGGCCTCTGGTTCTTCTTCCACTCTCTCAGCTTGGGCCCCCTAATCTGGCCTCCCCCTGTCAAAGCCGCAGACACAAAGAGAAATCCCTATTGACGTCAGGGGAAGAGCCCACAGGGCCTCTGTGTCTCCCAGAAATTTGGCTCGGGTGCCCTATGGTCGGATGTCTGTGGCTTTTAAAAAGGTGAAAAACAGCCCTCAGCTCTGATTCTGTGTCTGCACCAGAACTTGGCTGGGTAGACGGTGGGCTCTAGGGCTCCCGGTCTCCCGTCACCCACATATGCTATCCGTGCTGTCCCCAGCAGCTCCTGGCCTCCTGATCTCTCCTTCCCCCCATCCTTTGTCCAAGGTTTCTGGATACTACCAGTCTGGTGCCCACTGTCCAGTCCCCCTGGGTGCCCCCCACTCCCTGGATCTCGGGTCTCCCCTCCTTCCTCCGCAGCCAGCACACAGCTTGCACCTATAAGTGCTCACAAGCCTTTGTGGATCAGGATGAGTGAATTCCTCCTTCTGCGATCTCTCCCTTCGCCCACGCTTGTCTCCACTTCCATGAAACCACTGGTTTCTGGGAACCATTCTGTGCCACTCACCACAGCTGCTGGGAGGAGCCTCCAGCAGATCCCCTCCTTGGATTAGACCATTTGTCAGTTGTGCCCTCGGTCAGTGTGACCTGGTCCAGCAGACTGCGAACTTCAGACAGGCAGAATGCTACAGTTGTCAGGCTCACTGGGAGGTCAGCATATGGTCAGCAGGCTCATCTTGCCTCCTGATGCCTGTCCCAGAGACCAGAGTCCTGTCTTGCCCTGGAGGGACAGTGCAGGACAGATGGGGAGAGAAAGACAGACAAAACTCTGTGTCTCACCCTGAGCCTTCTTCATGATCACCACCACGCTCAGCTGTTCCATCACTGGCCTGTAGTATAAGGATGACTCCTTCCCTGGGCCAGTGTTCAAGGTCAGTCTGACCATGACCTTGGACTGGGGTCTAAGCGGCTGACAACCAACCGCCCACATCCATGTTTCCCGTCCCCTGTCCATTCATGGCTCCTCCAGCCCCTGCACCCATCACAGCTCTAGCCTTTCCCCAGCTCCTCCTCAAACCTTACACCCCAACTCTGCTAACAGCAACCTGCCGGCTGCCCCACCCTCTGTGGGCACCCCACTCAGACTTGGGGTCTCCTGAGTGGATGCTCAAACTCTGGCAGCCCTTACCTATTGTATTGACAGGACCACTGACTCCTGGGGAGGGGAAAAGAGGGCCCCAAAGTCACAGGGGAAGTTGCAGCTGGCTCCAGTGGCTACTGAGTCTTCTTTGCAATTTGCTTTTATTGCTGTCTCTGCCAAAGGTCACCTGAGTGACAATGACCACTTTTTACCAGCTGTCATGTGAGGTCCCCTGATCTTGACACCTACTCCACCTGTCTGCTCTGGAACCATGGATAAGCCTTTGTGGGCTTTTCTGGTTTTTTTTTTCACCAGGTTATCTATGTATCAAATAAACTTGATGGTTTCTGTAGAATTAGGATTTGGTCACAGTCTTGGTGGCCTCCTGCTGCCAGCACAAAATGTCATTGAAAGAACTCAAGAATGGGGAAGGTGACCGTCCTGGGTGCGAATCCAGCATCAGAGCTTAGTAACTGTCAAGCAAATTCCACATTGGGTCCCCATTTCCCATAAAGATGGGGGTGTGGGGGGATCAGCCAGACCTGGCTCCCTGCTGAGGTTGTTAAGTGCACTTGTGGTCATGACGGTGTTTGTAACTTGGACAGCGCCAGGCTCCCGAACACAGCGCCAGGCTCGGGCAGATGACCGACCGTGGCGCCCTGCCCAGGGAACGTGGCAGGTGTCTGGACGCTGCGTCCCCAGGCGACTTGTACGGGCAGAATTCCCAGGCCAGTTCCCACTGCTATGTTCCCAGCCTGTCCCACTGCTGAGCTGGGACAGTCCCCACGGGGAGCTAGCCACCCCCCTCCTCCTCCTTGTCAATGGGAGGGGTCGGGGGCCACCTGGCACTGGCCCAGCCTGGCTGGCCTCCCACCCCATGTTTTGTTCACAGAGTTTTTTGGAATGTCCTGAGACACAGAGCGCAGCTCCCTGGGGGAGACACTGGTGCCATCGCCTTGATCTCATCGCTGGACAGGTTTCTCCTTCATTCCAGCTCGGGTCTCGGCAGGCTCCCAGCTCCAGCTGCTGCCAGTCCAGGCCCGTCTGTGTCTGTCCCCGCGCTGGCAGCCAGGAGCCTGCAGCTGGGAACCGGAGGGCTTCCCAGGGGAGGCTCTTTCAGCCGGCCTGCGTGGGCATGCCTCCGAACTGGATCACCCCAGTTCCCAGCTGCCTCTCATCACTGCCTCCCTCGCCTGTGACCCTCTGACGCTGGGGCCCTGAGGTCTGTTTGGAATGAGGTTCTCGGGACCTGAGACAGGCCAGAGCATGTCAGCTGCCCTCACGTCTGTTCCCTTTAGTGGGACAGGCTGTGCACGGGGTGAGACCCTTGCTGGGAGCGTGGAGGAGCGGGTGTTGTGTGCACGTGCATTGATTCGAGGATGATCTTGGTGGTGATGGTGGTGGGGCAGGATGGGCTGGGAAGGCCAGGATCCTTGCTCAGAAAGAAGGCACCTTCACCTGGTCAGTTTACACCTCGGGTACACCTGACACCTTCCACCATGTGGGACCAAGACTTGGAGCCCACCTGGCTGGAGGCAGGAGATACAAGTAGACTTGCTGTTAGAAATGTGCAAAGGTGTGTCTGTCTGTCTGTCTGCCTACACAAGGGATCGGAAAGACATCCCTCTTTACACACCCATGTAACTGGCGCATACCATTGGCCAGTCTCAGACAACTGCACAGTTGTGGCCCACCTGCTTTGGGTGGCAGGCTGGGGGGTATCATAGTCCAACAAAGAAGAATATTCCCTGAGTTGTGGGGGGACAGACAGAGGTCTGGATGGTCCCCTGTAATCTGTCCTCATCTTGGGCAATTCCTCCTGAAGTAGGTCAGTACCCGCCCCAGGCTTAGGCAAACCTCCCTTTCCACATCATTAATGAAGAGCCTAAAAAAAAATCAGTCCCTGTGGGAGGCTCCCCCCAGGCCCCCAGCAGCCTGGCTGGGGCTGTTAATATTCTCGGTGTTTATGGCCCCCTGGCCCTGACGACAGGCCCTCTCTCTAAGCCATTGGAATTAATTTTGTGAATCAGAAAGGGGGGGTTGTACAGCCTGCTAGAATCCAGAATGATGACATCGGCCTCCCCCTGTGGCCGGTCCCACTTGCTAATTCTATAAAACAGTTTCTGTGTCCAGCCCAGCCCAGGGCCGCCTGCCTGGCCTGAGCTGCCTCATGGTTTTGCTATGCTCTCCCCCCTCCTGGGAGGGGGCTGGCCCCAGCCCCGATGATTCAAGCCCCCCAACACCTTCCACTGATGTCAGTGGGAACCGAAGCCTCAGCCTGGGACCTTCTGGCCTGTGGTCTGCGCCCGCTCCTTGCACAGGGCTTGGCCCTGGCTCGTGCCTCCCGTGACCTTCCCTGGCCAGGAGACGAGGCCAGGCTGGACAACTCTCCCTCGACTGTCTCCTCGTGAGAGCTGCCCGCCCTGGCGCCTAGCCGTCCCTTGGCCTCCTCGGGTTTCGAGGACTTGTTCTAAGATTAATATAGGGAATTCAGGGAATTTAGGAGTAAACTCCCAGACAACTCTGGCTGCCCAGGGGACAAGTGTCCCTACTTCCTCATTCCCCTAATTTCCTAGATGGACAGGACAGGTCCTCTCTGGGCAAACTCGCTCAGGATACTATTACTCTTGTATGTTGGGGTCGAGTCTTTCTCCCCCCTCACCCACCACAGAGAACTCACCTAGCCTCTTTTACATGAGAGTCTTAGGACTTGCAAATATTTTGTCTTTTAATTTCCTTTCTTTCTTTTGTTTTTTTCTTTTTTGGTGGGACTGGGATTTGAACTCAGGGCTTCACATTTGCAGAGCAAGCGCTCTACCGCTTGAGCCACACCTCCAGTCCATTTTGCTCAGGTTATTTTTGGAGATGGGGTCTCACAAACTATTTACCCAAGTTGGCCTCAAACCCCAATCTTCCTGATCTCAGCCTCCCAAGTAGCTAGGATTACAGGCGTGAGCCACAAATACTGGTCCATCTTTTTGTGTGTGTGTGCCCTTTGAAACTTTTAATTTCATAAAGTCAGTATCTCTACATTTTGTTTTGCTGCCTCTGTATTTGACTTTATATCTGAGAAATTACTGTTGAATACAAGGGTGTCATTTGCTCCATATTTTCTCCTAAGAGTTTTATAGTTTTAGGTCTTCAGTCTATTAATTTTATATATGGTGTGAGGTAGGGGTCCAACTTTATTTTATTTATTTATTTTTTGCATGTGGAAATCTTGTCATCCCAGCACCATCTATGAATAAAACCTATTCTTTCCCTATTGAATGGCCTTGGCACCCTTATAAGAAAAATATCAATTGACCATAATTGTAGCAATTTATTTGTCAATTTTATTTCATTGATTTATACGTCTGTTGGGCACTGTCTTGGTTACTTTACCTTTGTCATGAGTTTTGAAATTAGGAAATGTGAGTTCAGATTGTTTTGGCTATTCAAGGTCCCTTGAAATTTCATATAATTTTGAATTTTGGGTATTTTTTAATTTCTGCAGACTACATCATTGGGATTTTGATAGGGGTTGCATTAAATCCGTTTTTATTAGCATCATCGTTAACTTTGAACAGAGGCGTCTTCTTGACAATATTAAGTCTTCCGATACCAGAACATAGGATGTTGCCAGGTACCGGTGGCTCACACCTGTAATCCCAGCTACTCAGGAGGCTGAGATGAGGAGGACTGAGGTTCAAAACCAGCCCTGGGTAAATAGCTCATGAGACCCTATCTTGAAAAAACCCATCACAAAAAAGGGCTGGTGGGGTGGTTCAAGGTGTAGACCCTGAGTTCAAACCTCAGTACTGCAAAAAAATTAATAAAATAAAAAAAAAAAACAGTCTTTGACATAAAGTATCAACATACACCTTGTTTACAAACTAACTTTCATGAAGTGAAACCCAACTGAAATCTGCTCTGTTGACCCATTTTCCTGCCCTGCCACTGCTTGGGTCCTGGCTTCTAAGGAGACATTTCTTCTCTTCCGTCCTTCCTTCCTTCCTTCCTTCCTTCCTTCCTTCCTTCCTTCCTTCCTTCCTTCCTTCCTTCCCCTCTTTCTCTCTCTCTCTCTCTTCCTCCCTCCCTCCCCTTCCCTCCCCCCTTCTCCTTTCTCCCTCTCTTTCTCCCTCCCGCTCCCCCCTCCCTCCCTCTCCCTCCCTCCCTCTCTCTCTCTCACTCTCTCCTTTCCTCCTTCCTTCCTTCCTTCCTTCCCCCCTCCCTTTTTTCTTTCCTTTTTCAGATAGAGTCTTGCATTTTTGCCCAGGCCAGTCTGAACCAAGATCCCTCCCTACTTCTGCCTTCTGAGTGCTGGGATTACAGGTGTGCTCCACCATGCCTGACCTGGAGGGGACATTTCAATTCTAGGTCTCCCTGTCTCTAGTGACCCTCTGCCTGAGCCAGCCCCCTTCCCACAAATAATTCTTCTAAATCTGATCGTGCCATTTTCCTGCTTAAAGCTTCTAACAGCTCCTCATCTTTTCCATGAGAAACTGGTGAGTGCTTTGTCCTTGTATTTAAGACAGTTGCCACCACTACAGGCTTCAGCTGCCAGCTCTGTGCTAATGGCTCTTGTCAGTCTTTCCTACTGACATGTCCCAGATGTTACAAAGGTTTAAGGATGATTCAAGTTACAATCCAAACCAGCTCCACCTCCACCTGCAGCACCTCTATCCATCCTCCTGTCCCCACAGGAACACAGCTGTCCTCCCAGGTGTCCCTACAAATGCTGCCTCCTGGTCCCCTCTGCACCTGTTCCCTCTTCACCCATCACCACTTCCTTTAGGCTGCATCCTGGCCCAATCCCAGGCCACCAGAGAAAGCTTTCAGTACACAACCCAGCCTGCCTCAAATCTTTTCCTAAGCCTTGCCCATCCTGGTTTTTCCCCCCTGCAGGTTGATTTGCATGCTCTGTGGGGTCTTCTATAGATCCCTGATGCCTCCCTGTAGACTCTCGCCCCCTGGCAGACCCCTCCCCTACTTCCAGATCACAACCATGGCGCCCAGGATGCTTCTCTCTCTCTCTCTCTCTCTCTCTCTCTCCCCCCCCCCCTTACAAGTCTTGAAACACACCAACCATTAGCAAATGCTCACTGAGCCCCAGATGAATGGGTTTTGTGGTTTGCGGGGAGAAACAGGAACCGTGAATGTCTTTGGGAAGAGACTGGGCTTGGCGCATCAAGGTCAAGTTTGCATTTGAGTACTGTGGTGACTTCAGGTACAGGTAAGAATCACTGGAGGGTATGAAGAGGGTCTGCTGATGGCTGCACTAAGTGGGCCCTGGGGCTGAACCTGTGTGTCCCCAATACCGCCCCTCCCCCATAAGGACCCACCTGTCAGTCACTTCCCTCACCCCTGCAGGTTGGCTGTCCTCACCTCTACACCCTCTCCTGTCACCTCTCTGCCTACTCCTTCTGAGTGGTCAAGCAGCCCCAGGGAGCTCCCCTGCCCATCCTTGTCTCCCTCTGAGACCCCCGCCTTCCCCTCCGACCCTCAGTCCCTTTCCATGACTGGGCTCCACCCTCCATGGCCTCCTGTCTCACCCCACTCCTGGCGGGGTGTTGTCTAGCACTCAAGGTAGTGTTTCAATCATCACGTGCAATAGCCAGTGTCCCCTGCTAGACTGGGAGCCCGTGGAGGGTGGACACTGGTGGACACTCAGGACTTAATATGAGCCTAGTCCGAGGTGGTGCTTGACAAGTTTTTAAGTGGAACTCTAGTTTTTCTTGCTCTCAAAGTTGAGACATCCTTTGAGGGACCCCAGCAGAGCAGGTAGGGGGGTGAAGTACAGGACTGGATTGTTGGGGTGTGCACAGCCTATCATGGTGTCTCAAACCTACATACCAGCCCCAGGTCCTGGCGGCTGTGCGGGCCTGGAGTAGCCACCGGTCTCAGGGTCTGAGCTCTGAGCTCTGAGATCAGGCACTGGGTTGTGGTCTCCGCCCCATTGCTCTTCCTGCCAGGGCCTAATCGCTTCCATCTGCCCACTGAGTCACGGGGCTGTCAGGTCCTAAAAATTTCCAAGTTTCTCTCGCCCTGCGCTTCTAGGCTATTTCCCAGCACCCCTCTGCCAACGTAGGACCCACCAGCTGCTCTGTCTCATGAGGGCCACATGGAGAGGACTGAGCAGCTGGAAGAACTTCGAGACCCTTCTACCCCTGGGGAGGACTGGACAGTAGCAGAAAACATGAATGCTGAAACACTGGGCTCCAAAGAGCTATCGTGACAATGGATCCATTCTTCCGATGGGAAAACTGAGGTCAAGAGTCGATAGCAGGGCAGGGCTGGAAGATCCAGGCCCCTCAGCTGTCACTGTCACTTACATCGCTAGCTTTCCCTGTGGGGACAATTTCAATCCTGGCCCTTCCTTCCCCAAGGACCAGGGCTACTTGGTGACCAGGAGGGGATCTCCCTCTGTCCCCCTGCACCGCTGGCCTCCCTGGAGATCGCCTTCCCCAGAACATATGCTGAGGAAGTGTTTGTACCTAAACAGTGTTTCCAGGGTAACAGGCATTCCTGGGGTTGGTGGTGATGGGGAGGGGGTGTTCTGTCCAATTTCAACATGGTCAGGGATTCACAGCCCCTCTGAGCTTATGGGACTTGGGACATGGGAGCCAGTGTCACCCTTGGTCTTGGATGGAATGAACTATTTGCCATTGTGAGCATATCCTCTGTGGAACGCGTGCGTGAGTGCGTGCGTGTGTGGGGGGGTGGCAGACACACCAAATTCCAGGGGTCTCGCTTCCATCTACTCCCTAGGGAGAATGTCAAGGCTACCCCCGCCCCCTGCACACATGGACAGCCCCCCCCCCCCACTCCATGGCCAGGCCCCTTTTTCTGGCTTCCTTCTCTTTCAAGTTCAGCTTGAGGGACACAATTCCTCCTCCAAGAAGGCATCCAGAGGGAGAGGACCCCTGCCCTACAGCTCACACCCAGAGCAGACCACACAACTCACTGGCACCCAAAGACCTCCAAGGAGGAGCCTGTGTGCCCCTGACCCACAGGCAGGGCCCAAGACCTGAACAGGGCTTTGGAGCCACATCCCACCTGCGTGGAGGGCCCCCCCCGCATCTATGAGATGTCCTCAGAGGGGGGCCCTGATAGACAGAAGGAAGCAGGGGGGGTCAGTTCCCAGCAGGTGGGGAGGTCAGAGGCAGTGTCTGTGGCAGGTGACATGACTCCACAGAGGGGAGAGAGGGAGGACCTGGATCCTTTGGGTCCCCTGGCCAAGCATTACCAGTTTAAGCCTTTCCTGAGCCCGTTTCTCCTCACCATCCCCTCTCCTTCAGGCCCCTCCGGTCTCTGAGCCCCACACAGGGCCTGCAGAACTGCAGATCCTGGTGCAGTGACTTTTTCTTAGGGAATGGGCTACAGCCAAGTGCTTTCCGGGGAGACCTCTGCCAGCTCCCCCTCCCATGGCATGCTGGGAATGCAAGCCCTGAGCACACAGACCAGTGGACTTTTAAGGAGAGAACAGGGAGCTCTGGCCTGGCCCGCTGTCCTCAGCATCTGGCCCAGGCATGGAGGGCTTGGCTGGGTGCTCCTGTGGGGAGAGGTCTCAGGGCTTGGACCAGGAATGACAGCAGGCGGGAAGCACACAGAGCGTGACTGGGCTCTTTCCTTTTCTTCATGACCCAATTGGGGGATCTTCAGCTGAGGACCCCTGACTGTCTGCAGCAGGGTCTCCAGGCCAGGGACTTGGGCCTTTGGGTGGAGCTGGGGTCTTGGGGATTAAGGGTAACCCTGCCTGTGTTTCCCAGAGACAGCACGTTCTGCCTTAGTTCGCGATAATATCTTCCATCCCTGGGTTCAGTGATTGCTCCCATTTCACAGATGAGAAAATCGAGGGATCTGGAGAGATGACATACCTTATATGCCTTATATGCAAGTAGCAAAGCCAAGATTAAAAGCCAGTCCTTTGTCTCCCTGGGAGGTAGAGCTAAAGCAAAATGTCTACCCTGTCCCTGTACCCTTGGGCTGATAACAGGTCCTGGGCTCTCTGGGGAATGACGTTAGCCAAGCGCTTAGCTGAAATGTGGGGGAGAGAATGGACCCACAAGGAAGCCAGAGGGGTCAGGAATCTAGTTCCAACTTGGGGTGGGTATGGCCACCTTGCCCACAGGCCACGGAGTTGGACTTCCCAAGGGCACCTGGCTCTCTCTACCTGTTCCTCCACACTGCTTTGTCTCAGTGACTTCCTGTAGGACCCAGATGCATTGGGTTAGAAGGATACACAGGGCACAGATTAGTTGTTTCCTGTGCCTTGACCTTGGCCCTATGGTCATCAGGAGTTACCTGTGGCCAACCAAGAGGAAAGAGCCCTCTGTGGGTTTATGCCACCTATGTTTGCCAGGGGTTACTACAAACCCATCCCACTGACTCTAAGGACCTTCTGACATAGGTGTCACTGTCCCCATTTTCCAGGTGGGCCTCAGAAAGGTGGAGGAGTGTGAGGTTAGGGTCAGGATTAACGTCCAGGGCTTGAGACACAAAGATAAGCACTTTCCTTTGAGCCCACTGAGTCTTGGGTGCCTGGATCTGGGGTGACACCCACCATGGTGACAGCATCACCATCATCATGGTGATTGCATACTGGTGAAGGTAGGGGATACATTTTTATAAGAGGCACTTCAGACTACTGGGGTTGGGGTGGGGAAAGCATCCCCTGCCCCATTCTGTCCTTGTCCCTCTCTGTCCAGAGATACCTGCCAGGGATCCCAGGCCTCCGGCCCAAGCCGGGTAGCTCTTGACAACCTGTCCTTGGCACAGTAGACCCTATGGGGACCAGGTGAGCCCATGGTGGGCAGGGAGCTACCCTCTCCTCCATCTCTTCCCCGGGCCATCCATCCCACCATCCCACACTCTGGCCACAGCTGAGGGAGGTATTACCCTGGAGAGTCTGGTCTTTGGGGTGGGGAGCTCTGCTCTGGCTTGGGACCCCTGGTTTTAGGGAGACACAGTCTTGCTCTGAAGTGATGGTCTGAGGTGGGGAGGCATACCCAATCCTGGAAGCTCCAGTCTGAACAAGAATCTACCCTCTGGTCTGAGGGTGCAGGGTATGGTGTGGCAGGGGACATGGGGACCTGGGATGTGTACAAAGAGCAGGACTGAAGGTGACTGAGGTTCTCCCTTTCTTGGCAGTTCAGAAGCAAGCTTTGAGTTCTCAGCCATGCCTGGGGTCTGGGCAGTGGACATGGGGCTGGCTGAGTTCCCTCAAGAAAGAGGAGGCATGAGGGGTAAGAAATAGCACATGAGGTCAGGTGTGGTGGTGCACACCTGTAATCCCAGTACTCAGGAGGCTGAGGCAGGAGGATCACGAATTTAAAGCAAGCCTGGGCTACAAGGTAAGAGACCCGGTCTCAAACAGGGCGGGGTGAGGACACATGGAGAGAAAGGGATGAGAGGGGGTGCAATTGGGGTGAGCCGTCTTTATTTCGTGGATATGGAACAGGTAACAACGGTCCCCCTCCCCCTCCAACGCTCCTGCCGCAGTCCACTGTCTGGGTCCCAGACATGGCCTCAGTTTATGGGGCCATGTTCCCTCCCCAGCCAGCTTGGCGGTCACTTCAGACATACTCGTGCTGATCACCCCCTGCCTGGAGAAGAACAGAGAACACAGACTGTGGTCCCCGCCCAGCCACCCCCGCCCTGCTAATCCTGGGCCCACGGTGAGGCCAAGAATGTCTCCCATACTGGGCGGCAGGCAGGCCACGGAGCCCACTGGAGGGACATGAATCATGGCTCCCGCCTGCCAAATGCTCACTTGGGATGTGTTCGAGCCTGGCTGTGCCCAGAGTTGATGGGGGAAAAGAAGGGAGGGAAGGCAAGCTGGCGGCTGGGACGGGCAGACGGAGAGCAATTTGGAGGGGAGGGTCTGTCTGTCTGCCGGACCTTGTCTGGCGGCGGCACAGAAATTATGTTATAGAGTTTTCAGATCCTGGGATCATTCAGGGTTGGCTTTTCTGAGTCCCACCGGCCTGAAACACAATGCCACACGGCCCCGCCTTCCACCGCAGGTCAAGGGCAAGGGCACAGGAGGAGAGGGGGAGGCTCCAAGATGGCAGAGGTGGCCCAAGTCACACAGCGAGGTGGAGGCAGGTGTGGGCTGAACCCATGTGTCTTCTTTCCTGGTCAGAGGTTCTTTCCAGCCTCCCTCTTGCTCTGTCACCTGCTGCCACACCTTGACGGTGACTGGTGCTTTCTGGACGGTACAGTGTGGGCAGAGGTGCCTGCTGCTATGTAATCTTGGGCCTGGAGTATGGGAGCGTGGGGTACCGCCTATGTCCCCCCCTCTGTCTCCCATGGAGATCCTCCCAAATCCCATTCTTCTCTCTCTCTCTCTCTCTCCCCCCTCAGTGGGACTGGGGTTCGAATTCAGGGCTTTGCACTTGGAAAGCAGGCACTCCACCAATTGAGCCACACCTCCAGTCCATTTTGCTCTAATTATTTTGGAGATGGGGGTCTCGAGAATCATTTGCCAGAGCTGGCCTTGAACCGTAATCCTCCAGATCTCAGCCTCCTGAGTAGCTGGGATTATAGGCATGACCCACCAGCACCCAGCCATTCTGCTTCTCTTATCTGCAGTCAAAGTTATCCTTCCTCCACTTGCATCCTCCCCATCATGGATGCAAGTACCATGATGAAACCACACTGATGTCACCTTCTGTCCTTAATCACCCACTATTCAGAAATTGTCCACTGGGCACTGAGTTGGCATATGTTCCTACACCCAACCCCACCAAGCTGGCCGTGCTGGCCTCCCCCTGCCCGGCTCTCCCCCTGCCTCTCCCAGGCCCTTCCTCTGAGCCCCTCTTTCTCGTCATCTCTTTCTGGTGGTCCTCAGCCTCCTCCAAAACCCTCTTCTCTTTCCAGTCTCCTCCTGGCTCAGACCCCTCTTCCATGGCTTGATACCAAACACGCTGTGCCCAAATGGCTAGCTGCATCCTCACCAGGGCTCAGGACCAGCACGGCTGTGACCAGCTTGACGCACCCCACCGGACCTACAGCCCTCGCACTCAGCTCTCTGCTCACCCAACTTCAAGACTCTCTTCACAATGATGGGCCTGCCACCTACCCAGGCAGAGAGCTGGCATCACCCAAGGCCCCTGCCTCTCCCTCAGTCTTGCTGGTCGGTCAAGGCCAATCTGTGCCACTCCCTGCCTTCATTCTCCCTCGTCAACACTGTCCTTGCTCTGTTCTTTGCTTATATTTTTTCAGTGCTGGGATGGATGGAACCCAGGGGCTTGTGCATGCTAGCCAAGCATTATATTACTTCAGCTATGTCCTCCCCAGTATTAGGGTCTCATTAACTTTGCCTGGGCTAGTTTTGAACTTGTGGTCCTCCTCTGTCCACCTCCTGAATAGCCAGGATTACAGCTGGGAACTACCCACATCTGGCTGGCTTCTCATCTTTTACCTGCCGTTCCTTCTGTCTGGAACGAGTCTGCCTCCTTCCAACCCACTGTCTGCCTAAGTCACAAGCCTCCTCATTGCTGGGCATAGTGGTACTTGCCTGTAATTCCTGTACTTGGGAGGCAGAGGTAGGAGGATCAACAGTTGGAGGCCAGCCTGGGCTACACAAAGAAACCCTGTCTCAAAAAAGAAAAAAACACATAGTCCCTCTTTGGTGAAGCCCTCCAGGAGAGAGGCACTCCCCTGTCGCCACTGTCCTACTGAGACTTGCTGGATTGGTGACTCTGAGAGCTGGGTCATGCCCACATCTCTCCACAGGGCCTCCCCTAGAGGGAGCAAGGATTACTGAAGAAATAAACAGGTCCTAGGAGGATGAATGGCACATCCTCCTAGGACCTGGTCCTCTCTGGGGATCCCATGGCAACGGTGCAAGGTACCCCAAGCTGCAGCTCTGGGCCCTGGGAGGTCTGAGATCTGAGTCACTGCCCAATGATTGGCCTCCTCGGAGACTTCTGACCCCATGGGAGAGGGCAGGGCACATGGGAGCCAGGAGAGCTGGCAGACAGGGATGGGAGGAGGAGAGTCAGGGGACCGGGCACCTGTGCTGATGGCTGGCACTCAGCAACATCTCTGGGCATAGGAAGGTCTTTGAGGGCCATAGAGGGGGCCTGAGACCAGTTTTCCATTCTTTCAAGTTTGCCCTAGAAGCCCAGGCAGAGAAACCAGGCATGCAAGAACCAGCAGAAAGACAGATTTGTGCAACACCATTTGATATGTTGGCATAAAAGAGAAAATGGAAAAAATGTTAATTTAATTTTGAGAGTGCCCTGGGGAGGATGCTCGTGGCTATGAGCTCTCCAACCACCACACTGTCCAGCCCTGCTCCAGAGGCTCCAGGGAGTGAGGGAATGTGGGCTCAAGAGTGACGTGCTCTGAGTCCCCTGTTCCAGAATGTCCCCTACCCCTGTCACTGTGCCCAGGCCCCCTCCACGAAGCAGTCCGCACAGTGCTTCTAGAACCACGCGGCTTTTAGCTAAATGCGGGATGGTCTCCAGGGCAGACGGGCTCACTGCCTTTATATCCCAGAAGAGGTTTTGGAAAAGACCATCAGCTTGGGGACATTGCCCGCCAACTCCTGCCATCCCTGTGTGAGCCACAGAGCCTGGCAGGGAGGAGCTGGGGTACAGCAAGGTCCCCAGCACTTTGTGATCTCCTGAGTGTTGCGGCTTGCTTGTGAAAGTGTGTCCCTTCCCCCCACCAAAAAAAAAAAAGGCTCAGGTGTTGAAGGCTTGGTCTCCAGTAGGTGGCGCTGTTGACCGGTAATTGCATGGTGAGAACTGACCGTCAATGGGTTAATCCATTGATCAGTTGGTAGCTGAGTAGACAATTAGGAGGCAGAGCCTGGTGGGAGGAAGTGGGTCGCTGGGGGCGTGGCTTTGGAGACTACATCTTGCCCTGCCACTTCTTGTCTGTCTGTCTGCTTCCTGTCCACCATGAGGTAAGCTGCTCTCTGCTCCACTTACTCCCTCTGCATCATTTCGTCCTATCTCACCACAGGCCCCCAGGAATGGGGCCATGGACAAAAACCTCTGAAACCAGGCGCCAAAATAAGTTTTTCCCCCTCAGAATGAGGTAATTTTGAGTTGACACTGAGCCTGTGTGTCCTCACTGGGAGGCTCTTTAGGAGGGAATTTGCAGTCTGGGCCCAGTAGGATACAGGGCCCAAGTACCTCACTGCAGGTGGAATTTGAGCCCTTGGGTGGGAATGGGGTGGGGACAGGAATAACCAAAGACTCTGACTCCCCCATTCCCACCACTCAGAGCCCAACAGGCTGGGTGGCCCATCCCCAGATCCCAGATCCCAGGGTTGTTGACTTTCTTTTTTTTTTTTTTTTGCAGTTCTGGGGTTTGAACTCAGGACCTTCACCTTGAACCACTCCACCAGCCCTTTTTTGTGAAAGAGTTTTTTCAAGATAGGGTCTCACAAACTATTTGCCAGGGCTGGCTTCAAACTGCGATCCTCCTACCTCTGCCTCCTGAGTCCTGGGATTATAGGCCTGCACCACTGTGCCCAGGTATTGCATTTATTTAATTTATTTAAACAATCACTCCTAACTCTGGGCCACTGTGTTGGACAGTGCATCCCTGGGAGGCTGCAGGACCTGCCTCAGAACAAGGAGGCCAGGGCACTGGGCCACCAGCTCCCACCCCCACTGATTGAAGACTGTGCCTGAGGGTGACAAGTCACCTGCCCTTCTGGGTGGCCCCTAGCAATCTTTCTTGTGTCAGAAGTACCCAGACAAAGAAGAAGAAAGACACAGGCAGGTGCTTAAGGTGGGGAAGTCTCCACCTAAGGCAAACTCAGATGCACTCGGCTGACGCTTGCTGACTCACTCTCTTCTCTGACAACCCTCCCTGCTGCCTTCAGAGGCTCCTCTGTCACCAGAGTCTACCCTTTGCTGTCCCTGTCCTGTGCCACTTGGTCCACCTGCCATCCTTGCTTATGCTACCTTTGGTGCTGGACACCAGGCTGATGTTTTAAGAGGTGCTCAAACTACTTTTGCTGAAAAGCACTGACTCCTGACTTGGGCCCCTAAATTAACTACAAACAGGAGAAGCTTGGCACCCCTGCCTCCATTTTGTATCTGTCTTTGCTCTAAGCCATTCTATTTGCAGTCACTTTGCAATCACCTTGGATTCCAGAAAGGACAGATAATAACATCTTCATGGCAAGGGACAGAAACCACACCCAACAGTGGACCTTCCTTTG
Organism: Castor canadensis; assembly: GCF_047511655.1. Taxonomy (NCBI): domain Eukaryota; kingdom Metazoa; phylum Chordata; class Mammalia; order Rodentia; family Castoridae; genus Castor; species Castor canadensis. The sequence continues at coordinate 12,048,681 of NC_133391.1, forward strand.
GATGGACCATCTGCCTGGCTCCAGATACAACTCTGGAACCTTTCCCAGAACAAGGACTGAGATGAGCAACCAGACCACACCTGTGACTGGGACTGTGTCCCCTGCCCCCAGTTCTTTGTCTGCTTAAACCTCTAGCTCATGTCTGTACCCCGAAGATGGCTGAAGATGGGCTGAGTGTAACCCTGCCTCTTCCCATGGATGTCCCGAGCCGTGTCCTAAACCTCCTTTCCCTGCCTCCACCAGGCCTCGTTATTTGGCGTTTAGGGGCGGGTGGCGGACCTGGCATATGGAGTCTCAGGAGTTTGGGCCTTGGGTTTGAAACTCCAGTTTCAATGGTTCAAGAGGTAGGGAAAACCCACCTCAGACTGGGGCTCGGGATTGCTGTTGAGGAGAGAGAGAGCGAGCGAGAGAGAGAGAGAGAGAGAGAGAGAGCGCTTTTTGCTGTTCTGGTTTTGGTTTTGGCAGTGCTGGGCTTCCACCCGTGACTTTGCACAAGGTAGGCAAGTGGTCTACCACTGCGCTGCATCCTCAGCCCAGCGAGGCCGCCCTTTTCCTTCTTCACCTCTACTTTTGCATCTCCATCACTGCCTCCAGCTTGACCGTTCTCTTTGTCCTGGATGGGGGTTTGCAGATCAGGATCTTGGTGTCTGAGTCCCCTGTGCCCAGTCTGGGCCTGGAATGAGCGGCCGGCTCACTTCCAGCAGCACAGGCTGCACTATGACTGGCGGAATCCGGTATTGTTCAGGCTAGACAACTGTTCTAGCACTAAGCTGTACCCCAGCCCTCCCCATTTAAAAAAGTTTTTTTTATCGGAATACATTTGTTGTACAAGGGAATTCATTGTGACAATTCCAAATAGGCTTATATTGTACACTGGTTAGATCACCCCCACCATCTCTCCGCTCTTTCTTTTAACTTCACATTTTTATTGAGGTACAATTGACAACATGTACAAACCCTAGGCGTGCAGACAGACACATTTTACACATTTTACGTTTGCATGTGCTCTTGCGGTCACCAGTCAGGTCAAGTTTTTGGTTCCTTGCCCCTTAAGAGACATTATCTGCTCTCTCAGGTGATCCTCATTCCCACCTCTGTCACTGTAGATTCGTGGATTAGTTACAGAAACTTTTGTTTTTGGTGGCACTGGGATGTGAACTCAGGGCCTCACACTTGCTAGGCAGGTGCTCTACCACTTGAGCCACGCCCCTAGCCCTGTTCTGTGGTGGGTATTTTCAAGATAGGGTCTTGCAAACTATTTGTCTGGGCTGACTTTGAACCGCAATCCTCCTGATCTCTGCCTCCCGAGTAGCTAGGATTACAAGTGTGAGCCACCAGCACCTGGCAACATTTTTTTTTTTTAGACAGGGTCACACCATGTAGCTGAGGCTTCCATTGAACTTACTACATAGGCCAGGCTGACCTCAAACTCTCGATCCTCCTGCCTCAGCCTCCCGAGGGCTGGGATTACAGGCGTGCACCACCACACTTGCTCGTTACAGGACTTTTAAGAAAAGGAATCAGTCAGACTTCTTTAGCTCAGCCTAGTGATTTTGGAATTCATCCATGTTTTTGCATGTAGCTAGAATTCATTCTTTTTTTATTAACGAGACAATCCATTACAAGAAAATACCGTGACTTGTTGTTATCCACTCAACAGCTGATGGACACTGGGTCATTTCTAGCTGGTGGCTGTTATAGTCAGAGCTGCTCGGAGCTTTCCTACCGGTGCTGTTTGGTGGATATGATGGATGAAATTATTAATTCCTTTTTGGTATATATTCAGGACAGAATTCTCTGCCATTTAGCAGACACCTTTCTCTCTACACCCAATGGACTTCCCTTTGTGTTCGCCTAGACTGAATTCTGCTTTGACTCTGGTGACATTACTAGGGCCACTGCCCCTGGATCCTGGTGGGTTGCTCTCTGGAGTGATAAGTGTCCTTCATAATGCTAACAAGGAGACTTGTGGCTGGGATAGAGGATGGCTTTAGGATGGGGACTGGCCACCAGAGAGACCAGGGCATGGCCAGAGGACTGACCTCCCAACCTCCCACATCTGGAGGGAGGAAATGGTGGCAGTTGAGTTCAATCACTGATGGCTGATGATTGAAGCAGTCATGCCACAAAAATTCCCAACAACATGTGCCTCCCTTCCCTTCTTTTTTGGTGGTACCAGGATTTGAACTCAGGACCTTGTGCTTACTAGGCAGGTGTTCTACCACTTGAGCCACACCTCCAGTTCTGCTTCCTCCTTTTGGCTGTTCTTGAGTTGTATCCTTTACCGTAAGCTAGTAATCATACGTGTTTTTTTGAGTCCCGGGAACCATTTGAGCAAATTATTGAACTTGAGGAAGATAATCACAGAGATCCTGATTTGTAGCCAATTGGTCAAGGTGGCCCAGAGCTTCGGACTGGTGTCCAAAGTGGGGGGTTATCCTTGTGGGACTGAACGCTTAATTTCTTGAGGGTCTGCACCACTCTAGGTAGCTAGCATCAGAATTGAATGGAAGGCTGGGTGTGGTAGTGAATATCTGTAATCCAAGCTGCTTGGGAGATAGAGGTAGGAGGATCTTGGTCCAAGGCTGGCCTGGGCAAAAACAAACCAAAAGCAAAAAGGACTGGAGGTGTGGGTCAAGTTGTAGAGCACCTGCCTAGCAAGTGCAAGGTCCTAAGTTCAAATTCCAGTACTGCCAAAAAAAAGGAAAAATAGAATTGTATTGAACTGTTGGACACCCAGTTGGTGTCTGGAGAATCAAAGAATTGGTTGTGGCTGTCTAAAAGCACCCCAGCTCCTTCCTTCTTGAGCCCCCCACTTCCCAAGAGTCCCATGACTTTGTCCTGTTGGGTTCTCCCCGCCCTTCTGAACCTCATCGGTCTCTCTTTGGCTTTTTTGAGCCCCAAGAGCCTTCTGGACATCGTCGCTATTGGGTTTGGCTTTCACCTTGGCCATCCTATCGATTTCCAAGACTTTGACATTGACCCTTAGTCCAGTCACTCCAGTGAAAATGGTGTCAGGCGAACGGCTCCACCTCCAGCCCTGCCTTACCTTCTAGAATGAGCCAGTGGTCAACTGCTGGCCATTTCTCCACTTGGGTGGACCTAGGCCCCTTGCTTAGTCAGTCCACACACCCGCGGTCTTTCCCATAGCCCCTTAGTTAACCTTTCGCCCTGCCATGGTCCACGCCAAGGACGGCTCCAGCTGCACAGGCCAGGGTCCTGTCTTTACCCACACCATCCTCGTCCTCACCTAGCAGGATGGAGACCCCAAGCCCTGTGGGCATCAAGGCGCCTCTCAGATGCCTCTCCAGCCCACAGCCATCACCCCAAACCTCTCCCCTGCAGTGTCACCTTTGCTCATCAGCCTGGCCCCATGGCTCCAGACGGAGTCCCCAGAGACAGTCCTGGTTGTGTCCCCCTCAGGGAGGCCACACTTTTGAGGCCCTGGGGCTGGGCCTGGACGGAGGTCATTCTTAGCACCGACCGTGCGTGGCAGACACACTCGGTGCCTTGGGCTTGCCGACAGGTTTTTCGAGTTAAAGATTTGGAAAGCGATCCAGTGCTGGTCAGAGTTCAAAACGCGCCAGACATAGGAGAAACCTTGGGTGAGCTCATCTTTCCTGGGGCGGCCGGCCGGGCTCAGAGTTGGAAAAATGTCACACTCCAGCTCGTCACTTGGCCAGCCTCTGGGTGTTTGGCAACTCAGGTGACTTATGGGGGGGACTTTGGGCAAACCACTAGCCAGGATGGCTGGGGCCACCTCCAGATGGGAAACAGGGGTCCCCAAAAGACAGATTCTACCAGGAGGGGCTTCCTTTTATGGAGATACACAGAGAAACAGAGAAAAAACAAGATTGGCGGGACATTTTTCTTTTTTTCCAGGAGGGAGATGGTGTCAGTTATTTGAGTTGGAAATGCTAAATTTTTGTGCTGAAATGTGTCCATGATCCTTTGGAAGAAGGGCAGTAACACATCCCAGAGGCCTTCCCTTACCATGTTTAAGAAATAAGGTCTGAGGCCAGTCTGGCTGAAGCCAACATCTAGCTGTGAAGCCGGCTAGCTGTGTGACCTTAGGCCAGTTGTTTAACCTCTCTGTGCCTCTATCTGCCTCACCAGATTATTTATGATAATTAAATATATTAATACGAGAAAGTCATTCAGGCAGTAACATAGCTCTCTCGTTGCTCCTTCCAGCCCCACAGTGGTACTTTCTACCCTCTCTGGCGAGCTCTTTTTTTTAAATTAATTAATTTTTTTTTTTTGCAGTATTGGGATTGAACCCATTGCCTCCCACATGTTATGCAAGTGCTGTACTATTTGAGGCCCCCTTACCCCAGCCTTTTGGGGCTTTTTGTATTTTGTTTTTGAGATAGGGTCTTAATAACTTTGCTGAGATTGGCCTCAAACCCGAGATTCTCCTACTTCTGCCTGCCAAGTAGCTGGGATTACAGTCATGAACCACCATACTCAAGTACTCTTGGGGAATTCTCTCTTCCTTCAGGCTCTGTTTACTTTTTTTTGTTTGTTTAGTGGCACTGGGATTTGAACTCAGGACCTCACACTTGCTAGCCAGGTGCTCTACCACTTGCTGTGTTGGGTATTTCTCAGAATAGGGTCTCTCAAATGATTTGCCTGGGCTGGCCTCAAATCACGATCCTCCTGATCTCTGCCTCCTGAGTAGCTAGGATTACAGGCGTGACCCCAGTGCCCGGCTCTGCTCTTCTTTAATTAAACATCTGTGTATCTGCCTGGCTTCCCCCCACCAGTCTGGGAGCACTTTAAAGGTGACCCAGTGTATAAATGTCTCCCTTGTTTCTAGCTCACTATTAATAATCACTTAGTAAACTCTTTGTTGAAAAAGAATTAAAAACAACTATTGACACACATTCAAAAAAACACCATACAATAGAAGACCGATCTCAAATCCTGAAATGTGGCTGGCACAATGTAGATCCTGACCAAGTCTGAATTGGCAATGATTCTGCCCAGCACTGATGCGGGGCCGAGGTAGTCAGGGCAGACTGCCTGGAGGAGGTAGACAGCCCGTATCAACCCAAGCTGACTCCAAAGATGTCAAGTGCTGTGGGCTTGGCATGTGGTACCCCATGGTCTGCCAGCCAGGGGATGTTGGCAGAGTCTAAGCCCTCCCTTTTTTTTGGTCCAAGGAAGGCACCCAGATATGAGAATGGGGCTGGTGCAGACCACCCCCATCCCACAGACACACGGAATGTCTTAGGGTGGTTTTCACGCCTCTTCCCTAATGTGAACCGTCTCTGCTTTTTGGTTCGGAAAAAACAGACATCTCCCTCCAACCTCCTGAAGCCAATTGAAGCCAAACCTCAGCTCCCTGCCCTTCCCCCAGCATCCTTGCTCCAGCCACAAGGCGGACAGCATGGCCAGCTGGGGGGGTGGGGCCCAGACCAGAGCCCCAAGGGGTCAAGTGACTCCTTCCTCTCAAGCAGGTGGGACCAGGTCCACCCATCACACGTGATGGACCCTCCAAGCCACACTCCCTTGTCCATCTGTCTGTCCTTTTGGCTCATCGGAGCAGGATAAGGACAGGGCTGGTCAAAGCCACTGCTGGAAGGAAACCCAAAGTCACACTCCCACTGGACATGGCGTCTGTGAAGCCCTCACCCCATCACCTGGCATGGGGCATCCCGCCCTCCTCCTTCCGGACCCCATCCTGGCCCTCAACTCATGTCTTCTCCAACCCCCCACAGTGGGACCAAGAGTGGCCACTTTCTCCTGTTGCACCAGGTTCAAGGTCTGGCTTCTCCCCTTCACAGCCTGGGTGACCTAGACTTATTCCTTACGTCTGTGAGCCTCAGTTTACCGGTTACAATGAGCCCTTGTGCAAGATGGGAGGACTGCAGCAAAGTGAGCATTGTTTGTGTTCCTTGCCCCTCTCCCCCAAATAACCTCCTTGGATCCCCAGAGCCCCCAAAAGTCCTGTGTTACTTTCAAACTCAGTACCATTCAGAATTTACCCCACATACCTGGTTGTACCTGATATGTCTAATTCAGAAGGGCAGCATTGAAAGACAAAGGTCTCGGTTCGAGCCCCCAATCCACCACCATGGTCCAGCTGAGACACCAAGACCAACTTCCTCTTTCCAAAAGTGGAGACAAGGCGGGCATGATAGCGCATGCCTGTAATCCCAGCACTTGGAAGGATCACAAGTTCAAGGCTAATCTGAGCTACATAGCCAGATCCTGTCTCAAACAAACAAACAAATAAAAATGGAGGACTGCTGGAGTGGCTCAAGTTGTAGAGTGCCTGCTTAGCAAGTGTGAGTCCCTGAGTTCAAACCCCAGTACCACCAAATTTTAAAAAAAGGAAAAGGAATAAAAATGGAGCTAGTTCTATCACACACCCCCTCCCAGACTTCTGACAAGACACAAATGGAATTCAGGCGTGTGAGTAGACTATAAAAAAGTGTGTGATCCTGGGGTTCAGTTCTGTTTCTGGTTTGGTGTCATGTTTCTCTGCAGAAAACAACTGCTTCCTGCTGTGCCAGGGAGGGTGACCCGGGAGAACATGGGTGGCGCAGGCAGGTGTCCAGCAAGCAGTCCTGCCTGGCCTCATCTTGGGATTTGCACTTCACCATCAATTTCTGAGAGATCCCGTTCACATGACTCACTAGGGAATCTGCAGCCTAGGCCACTTTGAACTTCAGCGGTGGATATCCAGGCATGTCCAGCTGGCTGGCCCACCTCAAAGTCCACAACCCCCCAAATTGAGGGCCCTGGATGTTTCAGTGGGCGCTAGTCCCTGCTTGGTGTCCAGATGGCCTGCGGGAGTGCTGGCAGCTGGGGGAGGGTGGCCACGGTGACCCCGTGGAGTGATTTCCAGCCCAGATCCCAGTGTAAAAAACAGCCAGATGATTTTTTTTTTTTTGAACAAGTTACCCAGGAAGCCAGCTGCCAGACATGAGGGCCCAGAGGGAGGTCTGAGGAGACACAGCCAGGGGACAGAAAAGGATACAAAAGCGGGAAAACAATCACCACACTGCATTTTCCAAAGCCCCGGCTAGAAACCGTCAAAATATAAACACTCATTGGTAAACAGAGCGTGACCATCAGATCAAGACACAGAGCCAGAAAAGTCCAAATAATTAAAATTCACTTTTGAAAATGAAAGAGTGAGAAAAGGTTCCCTGGTGTGGCTGAGGTTGGGGGGGGATGAAGAGAGGAGTGTGGCTTTGGGAGACAATGACTTCCTGAGTGGCAAAGACCAGGTGAGGCTGGGTCTATGCCACCAAGGACTTTGAACTGCAAACCTGAAGACAAGGGGATGCTATAGCAGGTTGTTAAACAGGGTGATTTTTCAGTCTACCATCTGGACATGAGCTGTAGTGAAGGGAATACTGTCTGGCTGTTTTTGAAAGCAGACAACAAGGAAGGGAGGGCCACCCTGTGGGACAATGAAGACAAAATCTGCAGGAGTTTGGATGGGGTAGGTGGAAGGTGATAGCAGGGAGAAGGTATATTAGTCTGTTTACTGTTGTTATAACAAAGTGCCTGAGGCTGTATCCTTTATAAAGAAAAAAGGTTTCTTTAGCTAGCTCACAGTGCAAAGTTTTTTGCACAAAAAATTTGCATTTCATCATCAATTTCTGAGAAACCCCACTCCCATGACTCTCACTAGGGAATCTACAGTCTAGGCCACTTTGAACTTCAATGGTATATATCCAGGCATGTCCAGCTGGCTGGCCCACCTCAAAGTCCATAATCTCCAAATTGAGGTTACCCTTGGTCTGGATCACCAGGATCCCATGAGCGCTCCATTAATCCCTTCTATGGACGCAACCCCAGTGACCTGGCCACTTCTCACTAAGCCCCACCTCTTAAAGGGCCCAGCATCTCTCAACAATGCCACTCTTAGGGCCAAACTTCCAACCTATTAACAGTTGGAGGACACACTCAAACCGTAACAGGGTAGCGAGGATGACCCTCTCACATTTTGGGACCCAGGACATGAGGTGGGCAGAAAACAAGGGAAAGAAGGCTTGAAACTGACCAAGGGTGACCTCAATTTGGGGGGTTATGGACTTTGAGGTGGCCCAGCCAGCTGGACATGACTGGATATCTACTGCTGAAGTTCTAAGTGGCCTAGACTGTAGATTCCCTAGTGAGAGTCATGTGAACAGGGTTTCTCAGAAATTGACGGTAAAATGCAAATTTTTTGTGAAAATGATTTCTTAAAAGTGTTCCCAGGATAGACTCCACAGGCACGGGGAACACTGGACAGGAAAGGGGAAAAGGGAGCCAAGCCATAGAGTGATTTCAGGCAAAGTCATAGGGGACCTGATTCCAGGGGTTTTCCTGAGCTGAGAGTGTGGTTCAGTGGGAAAGTGTCTGCTCAGAATGCTTAAAGCCCTGGGTTCGAACCCTCACCACAATATAAAGTAAAATAAAATAATAAAGAGTTCCATGGACTTAGGTGTCAGTTGGTAGTTGGGGACTTCCCCAGCAAGGGGCAGAAAAAGTAAATTTCCTAGTCAGGCATGGTGATGCATGCCCAAATCCCAGCTACCCAGGAGGCAGAGGTAGGAGGATTGTAGTCTGAGGCTGGCCCAGGCAAAAACATGAGATCCAAACAAACAAGCAAAAAACCCTAAAAGCGAAGGACTGAGGGTGTGCTCAAGCAATAGAGTGCTTGCTTAGCAACTGCTAGGTCCTGGGTTCAATCCCTGGTATCACAAAAAAAATTTTTAATAAACTTCCTGGAGCCAGGCATCAGTGGCTCACACCACCTCCTCCTCATCTCTGCCTCCTGAGTAGCTGGGATTACAGGCATGAGCCGCGAGCACCCAGCTAGCAATTTTTTTGGTACTGGATTTGAACTCAAGGCCTTGCTCTTGCTAGGCAAGTGCTCTACTGCTTGAGCCACATACCCAGTCCTTTTGGCTTTAGTTATTTTTTTCTCATAGGGTCTCCAATTTTTGCCCAGGGCTGGCTTCAGACTGCAATCCTATTTATGCCTCTGAAGTAGCTGGGATTATAGATGTGTACCACCACACCTGGGCAGATATCAAATCTAAGAGAGTACTGATTGATCACACACACACACACTCACACACACATGCCATCGCTGGACCAATCCCTTCAACAGCCCCATAGTTAAAACCATTCTTCCACTCCCTGGGTCTGCGTTTTGCTGTGTCTGTCTTCTCTCTCCCTCTACCACCCTTCTACAGTATCTGTACACTTCCTCAGGCCTGAGTCCATGCCTACCTCTGTGTGGCATGGTTAGGGTTAGGGTGGTGGGAGGTAGAAGAACAGGGAAGGGTCAACTGCTCCAAACCAGCTGGGATGGATTCCCCATAGAAAAAGAGTTGTGCAGGCTGAGTGTGCTGGTGCATGCCTGTAATTCCAGCTACTCAGGAGGCAGAGGTAGGAGAATCACAGTCTAAGGTTGACCCCGGGCAAAAATGTGAGGCACCCTGTAGTACTGGTGGAGTGGCCCTGAGTTCAAATCTTGGGGGAAAAAAATCCCAAAAGAGTTGTACTACTAAAAGGAAGAGAGGAAAAATGGGTCCTTCCACGCACTACTGGGCACTTGGCCTGCTCTTGTGCATTTGGGATGGGGAGTGACCCCACCCAGGTGACTCTGGGAATGTCAGGGTGGATCCTGGAAACGAGGGGGAGCCTGGGATATTGGAAGCCACCTGAGTCCTGCTCCCAAGTGTGTGGGGCGAGGATGAGGAGAGGCTTTGAGTGGGTGGCTGCAGGTTTCCCAAGAGCTGGCCCTGGGCAGGGACAGGGGCAGAAGCAGGCTTGAGTTGTGGCAGTTGGAGGGACCCTGTTTTTCCAGCTGTGCACAGCTGTCAGGAGAGGTAGCAGGCATGGAGCATGTCCCAGAGGCCAAGGAGGGCCTCAGATCTGGTCTCCCAGGGCAGCCTCGGGGTGGGGCCCCTGGAGCTCCAGCCCCGCAGGTGGGCACAATGGGCACAGTCAGTCCCCAGGGTGGGGAGGGGACTGGGGTGGGCATCAGAGCAGGCAGGGGGGCTCTTAAAGAGACAGAAAGAGGTTTAACCATTGCTTAGGGCTGATGGGGGCTGAGGGGAGCAGGAGAGGACTTTCTTTCTTTTAAAAAAATGGACCATACAAGAGGTTCCATCTATCCATGAGCACACTTTAAGTGGGTGCATTTTTATGATGCATGAATTATATCTTAATAAAGTGCTTTTTTAAAAAAAGTGAGCTTAGCAGTGTGCAGGTGGCTCACGCCTGTAATCCCAGCTACTCAGGGAGGCAGAGATCAGGAGAATCACGGTTCAAAGCCAGTCTGGAGAAACAGTTTGTGAGACCCTATCTTAAAAAACCCATCACAAAACATGGCTGATGGAGTGGTTAAAGGTGTAGGCCCCGAGTTCAAGCCCCAGTTCTGCAATAAATAAATAAATACAGAGGAGTGTGATGTAGGGAACAGGTTACAGAGCAGGAGTGTGTGCCAGGGAGACTGAGGCACAAGCCCTTCCTGTGGGTGGTCCCTGAAAGGGCCACTCCCCTCTTGAAGTTATGGCTGAGATAGACCCTGGGGTGTCACCAAACAGGCTGACCACCAGGCACCCACCGTAATCACAGCATCTTTGTGACACAAAGGTACTCATACTCGTCTCACCCTGATGCTTGCTAGGAGAAAAACAGTCCTTATTTTGTTCTACCAGGCCTTGTATCTGTGAGCCAGGTGTGGTACACATGCCTTTAATCCCAGCTACCAGGGAGTCAGAAGCAGGTGGATTGCAAATTGGAGGAGGCCAGCTCAGCAAAGTTAGAGAGATCCTATCTCAAAAACAAAAAACAAAGTGTAGAAACAAAACAAAGCAAAAGGCCCTGCACACCTGCCCTACTGTCCAACCTCATTGATTTTTTTCCTCTAAGTCTTTGAACCTGGCATGGCCCCAGGGCCTTTGCACTTCCGGCTGCCTTGGACTGAACCTCCTTTCTCCTCTCTTTTGGCCTTGGAAATGCCAGCCTCCCCTCCTTCCTCCTCTGCGTGCACAATTGCACATTCCTGCCTGTTAGGAATGTAAGCTTTTCCAACTCTGGACACTTAATAAAAAGGTGTAAGCTGTGCGAGGAATGGTCTCCCTGTCCTGTGGAGGCCAGAGTCCACTTGGAAGCCTCCAAGACTCCCACGTAGATAGTAGGGTGCGGGTAGATGGCAGGCAGGTGGGCGCTGTGCACCTGAGCCACAGCCAGATTAGTGTGGGGGTCCTAAGGTCACACCTCCCTCTGTGGCCTCCACTTTGGAGGCTGGGAGGTCCAGTCCAATTGCTGCTGGGGTCAGGAGTGGCCTCCACTGTGGCCTGAAGAGATGGGAGCTGGAGTAAGGACTTGTCTCGGGCTGGAAACTCACATCACGAGCTGCCGCTGGCCCTGGGACAAGAAGACCAAGTGCTGCCAGGGCCAAAAGGAGGCCAGGGCCAAAAGGAGGCCAGGGCCAAAAGGAGGCCAGGGCGGGTGGAGAGACAAATTCTTGGAAAGTGGAGTCCCCCCAAGGGGGCTGCCATGGGTCTTTGAGCCACTGGCAAGGCCATTCCAGCTTTGGCGTCATCCTGAGTGGTGAAAACAGAGTGGCTGGGTCACCTCCTGGTGACCCGTGCTGTCCTCGGTAGACTCTGCAGAGTGGGAACGCAGGCTCAGGTATCCTGGTCCCCAGCCTGGCCTCCTTTCTTCCCGCCAGTCCACCGCCTCTTCCAAGTGTCTCCTTGACTCTGAGGGAGGTGACAGTGTGTGGGCTGTGTCCTCTGTACCTAAGCATCCTTGGGACATTTTTTTTTGGTGGTACTAGAATTCGAACTCAGGGCCTCACACTTGCTAAGCAGGTGCTCTACCACTTGAGTCACTCCACCAGCCTTCCTAGCCATCTTTGGGAGGGAACTGTCAGGAGCACCCCTGTAAGCTTGTCCTTGTCAGTCCACTTGATTTTCTTTCATTTTTTTGGGAAACATTTAAAAATAACTGTGAACTTGCAGAAAAGTTGCAAGAGTCGTTCAGAAACTCCTTGGCAATTTTGAAAATCAAGGTTCATCCTTGTTTAAATATTTTGGCTCCATTATAATCTGTACACCACACACACACACACACACGCCCCACTGAGTTAAAAAAAAAAGTGGACTGGGATTTGAACTCAGGGCTTCATGCTTGCAAAGCTGGCCCTCTACTGCTTGAACCACACCTCCACTCCATTCTGATCTGGTTATTTTGGAGATAAGGTCTTGAGAACTATTTCTCCAGGCTGGCCTTGAACCATGACCCTTCCAATCTCAGCCTCCCAAGTAGCTGGGATTACAGACGTGAGCCACCGGGGGCCAGCCACAAACCACGATCCTTCTATCTTTGCCTCCCATGCAGCTGGGATAACAGACACATGCCTGGTTGGTTCGTTGAGATGGGGTCTCACTAACTTTTTTCCCCAGGCTGCCCTCAAACCACTATCCTCCCCACCTCCTGATGTAGCTGGGATTACAGCCAGCCACTATGCCTGGCCCCTGCCTATTTTTAAAACTTGTGTATTTGGGGGCTGGTGGAGTGGCTCAAGTGGTAGAGCACCTGTCTACAAGTGTGAAGCCCTGAGTTCAAACTCCAGTACCACCAAAAAAAAAAAGGTTATTTTTATTATTGATTTCTGGGAGCTATTTCCGTATTTTGGACTCCAGTCTTTTATCAGATATGTTTTTTGAACATTTTCTGCCAAGCCCGTGGTTTCTCTATTAATTTTCTTATTGTTCACTTTTTTTTAATATTGTGCTAAGAGACATATAACACGAAACCAACCATTCTAGCCACTTTCAAGTGCAGAAATCAGTAGTATTTAGTACTTTTTCAATATTGTGTAGCCACTTCTACCTAACTTCAGAACGTTTTTATCCCTCAAAAGGAAATTCAACATCCTTTAAATAGTCACCGTCTAGTCTCCTGGCAACCAAAATTCTACTGTCTGTCTGACTTGTTTATTCTGGCTATTTTATGTTAAGAGAATTATACAGTATATGGCTTTTTTTGGGGGGGAGGGATACACTGGGATTTGAACTCAGAGCCTCACACTTGCTAGGCAGGCACCTACCACTTGAGCCTCTCCATTATCCCTTTTGTGGTGGTTATTTTTTGAGATAGGTTCTTGCTTTTGCCCAGCGATCCTCCTGTTTTGTGATTCCTGTTGTTTCTGGGATGACAGGCAGTTGCTACGGCCACTTTTTCTGTTGAGATGTGATCTCAGGAGCTTTTTTCCTGGGCTGGCCTCGAATCATGATCCTCCAGATCTCAGCCTCCCAAGTAGTTAGGATTACAGGTGTGATCCACTGCATCTGGCTTACTTATCCATTTTCTTATGGTTGAGTTTTAAATTTTTTGTGTGTATTTGGACACCAGTCCTTTGTCAGTTCTGTCTTTTGAAAATGATTTTCTCCCAGTCTGTGGCTTGTCTTCTCGTTCTGACAGTGTCTTTTGTAGAGCAGTTTTAGATTCTGATGCACTCAAGCTTATCAGTTAGCTCACGTGGAGCATGGCTCTGGTGCTGTGTCTAAAAAGCTATCCCTGACATTCAAACGATGTCTTCTAGGAGCTTATAGTTTGCATTTTAAGCTTATGTCTGTGATCCACTTTGACTTAATTTTCTTGATGGGTGTTGGGTCTCTTTCTAGATATTTTTGGCAGACTGGGATTTGAACTCGAGGCCTCATGCTTGCGAGGCAGCGCTCTACTGCTCGGCCTGTCGCAAAGACTGTCTTTTTTGCTTTTGTTCTTTTGTCAAGGACGGGTACACTATAGTATTTGGATCTACTTCTGGATTCTTCATTCTGTCCTGTCTGTCTGTCTGTCGTGAATGTCACACCGTCTTGACTAAGGTGGGAACTGATCTGTCAGCGTTCTGACTTAGTTCTGCAATGCTGAGCTGTCCATTCTGAGTCCTCTGCCTCTTCTTCATAGGGAGCTACGGGGTGCTTCCTGGGATCTTGAGGCGTCGCCTTGGATCTGGATGGCAAGCTGGGAGGAGGTGAGATCTTGACGAGATGGCGTCTCCCTGTCCATGCACATGGGGCAGCTCCCTTTTTATTTAATCATTTAAGATTTTGTGGAGGTGGAGGACGTAAGGCTGTGCACTGAAAGCTGGTGAAATGGGGGTGGGAGGTGAAGGGGTGAGGGAGAGCAATGGGAGGGGCTGAATGGACCAAAGTAAAGTAGGCTCACAGCGGGGACACACTGGGAAACCCCTTTGAACACTGACTTAGATATTCCTGATGAAAGACAGGGCTGTGACACAGGTACAGTGCGGGGCACTAGTGGGGGAGGTGAATGGAGGAGGTGAAGGGGAGGGAACAGGTGGATGACCTCACATTCTTACATGAAGCAGAACAAAGACAACTCTTGCAGGTGGGGCAAGTGGGGTGGGGAGGAGGTCGGGGGAGAGAGGATGGGGGCGATCTAACCAGTGCACAACAGAAGCCTAATCGGAATTGTCACAATGAATCCCTCGTATAATGAATATTCCTGATAAAAATAAATGTGACAAAAGATTTTTCCCGTCTTTGGTTTGTTTTCTTTACATGGATCACGTAGCTAATTCATGGACTCCTGGCTCAGCATTTCACTTTGGGGTCCGCAGAGTGGGGAAGGAAGGGACAGTCCCGTGGACCAGCCTGGTGTCCTGCAATTTCACCCCCATGGTTTCAATTATCTCTTAGAGCCATCAAAAGAAAAAGGATTACACTTGTCTTCCCTCACGACACTCCAGGGGCTTCTCTGTTTTTTTTGGCATAGATGAAACTTTCATTTGATCTCATGTCTATCTGTCTGTCTGAAGAGCCTCCTTCATTATTTCTTGTAGTACTTGCTGACAGAAATACATTTTAAGCCTTTGTTTGTCTGAAAAATATTTTATTGCTTCCTCATTTTTGAAATCTGTTTTCACCAGCTAGAAAAGTGTCACTGAGTCGCTCAGTGATTGTCTCCTGGCCTGCGTGTTCCTGACATCATTTTTATCATTATTCTCGGGTATGTAATCTGTCTTTTTTTTTCCCCTCTGTCTGCTTTTAGTATTTTTTAATCTTTGATTTGCAACATATTTCTAGATGGTTGGGGCTGAAGAGAATTTATTCCACTCGGAGCTCTTTACGCTTCTAGGTCTGCGAGTTAGCACATTAATTAATATTAAAAATTGGCATATGGAATTAACATTGGGAGTTTTCCACTCCCCTTTCTCAGCAGTTTTTCTGCACGATTCCTACCCTCCCGGGTTCCCACTGCGTTTTGCCCACCACGGTTGGATGACCTTTTTCCTTCTCTCCACTCTGATTTCTTTCTGTGTTTCGGTTTGTGTGTTTTCTATTGACCGAGGTTTCAAGTTTGCTGATTCTTTCCTGAGTTGGGTTGGATCTAATGACACACCTATTGAAGACATTCTTTAGTTATTTTTTAAGTTTTTGGGGGGCAGTGCTGGGGTTTGAACTCAGGGCTTCACACTTGCTAGACAAGTGCTCCACCATTAAAGCCACAACCCTAGTCCTTTTTGCTCTGGTTATTTTAGAGATAGGGTCTTGCTTTTGCCCAGGCCAACCTGGACTGAAATTCTCCTATTTATGCTTCCCACTGTATCTGGGATGACAGGCATACACAACTATACCCAACTATTGGTTGAGATGTGGTCTCACCAACTTTTTGCCTGGGCTAGCCTCACGCTACTATCCTTCTGATCTCCACTTCCCAAGTGCCTGGGATCACAGATTTCACCCACCTCACCCAGCAGAAATTCTCCTACTGTTAATGCATTTGGTTCACCTTCTCCCCGTTAACCTTTGATCTATCACTAATAGTCATTTTAAACACCCTTTCAAATACTAATCTGAGTCGATTCTGAGTCTGGCTATGTAGCTTGCATTTTTCTTAGCAGTCAATTGCATTTTCTTGTGTGTACGTGTGTCTTGTAATTTTTGATTGAATACAGGACATTGTGAGTAGACAGAAGAGTGTCAAAAATAGCATTTATGTCTGGGAATGCGTGTTTCTGCTAAGACATTATTGTGCAGTAATTTAATCACAAGTTAAGCAGGCTTGGAGTTCAGTTGTTCTGGTCATCATTGTTTCCCTCTGAGGCTTCTAGTCTCTTCCACCTGAACCTCTGATGGCGACTTTCTTCTTGGATTTCCTGCTCTGATCTTTTTTATTTATTTATTTATTTTTTGGACAGCACTGGGGTTTGAACTCAGGGCCTCACACTTGCTAGGCAGGTGCTCTACCGATTGAGCTGGTCCACCAGCCAGGGGGCCTCTGTGTTTTGAGGTGCAGCCATTGCTACATCGTCTCAAGAACTGACCCTCGAAGGAAGTTAAGAAGGTGAAGATGGATGATGTGCTTTCTGTACAAGAATGATTATAGGATTTTTAACCGGTTGAAATCACCATGAGAAGGGGACTAAGACAGAAAGGAGAAAAATGGAGATGAACCAACTTGAGATATAACACATATATACGTGGAAATGTCACAAGGAAACTCCCTGTACAGCTGTCCAAAACAAACAACAATGCCTTTTTTCAAAAATGGAGGACAGGAAGGTAAATCAGGTCCTGACTGGGGGTTGGCACCAGTGGGAGAAGGGAGGATATAAGGAAAGGGAGCAGGAGGGTGAATATGGTGGAATATTATGCACTCGTGTATGAAAATGGAAAAATGAGACCTGCTGAAACTTCCAGGAGTGGGGAGGAGGAGGGATAAGGGAGAATGATGGGGGAGTGAATTCAACTATGATATATGGTAAGAACTTTTGTAAATGTCACAATGCACCCCCAACACGACAAATAACAAAATAACTAAAATAGCAAGTTTGATAAACTATCAAAAAAATCACCCTTTTATTTTCTATAATATCTTTCTTTGCCTTCATATGAATTACTTTTATAATTGCTCTGACCAAATATCTAACAGAGACGACTTTGGGGGGAGGAATTACTTTAGCCCACGGGTCACTCCATGCACTTGGGAAACATGGAGGTGGCAGGAGTGTGTGGTGAAGACTCATCTTCACTTCTTGACACACAGGAAGTAGACAAAGGGACAGGAAGTGGCCAGGAATGAGATACTCCCAAGCACCCACTCCCCAGTGATCTACTTCCACCAGCTCAGCCCCACCTCAATAGTTGCCAGGACCTCCCAAAATAGTGCCACCAGCTGGTGACCAAGGGTTTAACCCATTTCCTTTTCAAATCATAACATCCGCCCTTAGATGCCAAACACTGATGGCTAACCTCATAACTCAAAACGCATTTAGTCTCCAAAGTCATAATAGCTCCAACACTTCTCCAAAGTTCAAGTTCGAAGCCTCCTCTGAGACTCAGGGCAACTCTTAGCTGTCATGAATCAAAATGCAAGTCACGTGTTTCCCCAAATCCAATGGCATGGAGTAGACATTCCCCTTCCAGAAGGGGAGAGGAGTGGGGGAGCAGGGAAGGACGGGATCAAAGCAAGACAAAACCCAGCGGGGCAAGCACGAAGTCCTGCCCACTCTGCATCCAGCGCCTGCACAGGTGGTGACATCCGTGAGCTCAAAGGGCTGACCCTGTGGCCCTGCCGTCTGCAGGTCTCTTCTGGGTTGACTTCACTCGTTGCCTGTGGCTTTCCTTGGCAAGGTGCCACATGTTCCTGTCATCTCCAACAGGAGGTGGGGTCTCCATTGTGACTCAGGTTTCCCTCTCACAGCTTCGTGCATGGTCCTCTTGGAAGTCCCCCTGCAGGGACTCTGACCCTGCCACACCTTGCCTGGCCTCCCAGGCCTTCCTCTGAAATCTCAGTGGAAGCCTCCATGACCCCTGTAACTCTTGCGCCCCGTGGGACTGAAGGAGCAGCATCACACCGAGGTCACAAAGGTCTGTTGAGCAGCTTGGGCCGTGGCCAGAATCCCTTTGGGTGATGGCTGCCGCAGCCTCTGGGTGGCAGAACCCAGGAAAGCACTTCCTTAGGCCACCCCTGTGCACGCAGAGGGCAGCCAGCTGCTCTCCCTACTTGAGGAAAAGTCTTCCAAATGAGTCTTCACACCCTTCGGCCTGCAGCGGATGGGGTCTGTCCAATTCCCACAAAGCCCCAAGTCATCTCTCCTTTTGTCCCGGTGCCAAATTACTCAACTCCTTCTGCACAACCACACCTCCTTGTCCACAACTTTTTTTTTGACCAGACTGTATGTTTTTCAAATCCTTTTGCTCCACTTTCTTCTGCCAATTCTCACTGTAAAACTGGCTAAAAGCAGCCAGCAATAACCACACCCCAACCTGAAAACTCCACCAAAATAATTACTTCATTACTTTTTTGGTGGGGCTGGGACTGGGGTTTGAACTCAGGGCTTCGTGCTGGCAAAGCAGGTGCTCTAGTGCTTGAGCCACACCTCCAGTCCATTTGGCTCTGGTTATTTTGGAGATGGGGGTCTCCCAAACTATTTGCTCTGGATGACCTCAAACCTCGATCCTCCCAATCTCAGCCTCCCAAATAGCTGGGATTACAGGCATGAGCCACTGCACCAGATTCAAGTCATTCCTTAATCCAATCAAATTTCCAGTCAAAATGAACTTTTTCTTCAAGTCTGTTGTGTCTGATATCACCACAGTCACCCCAACTCTCTTTTGGTTACTGTCAGCATTGAATTGTTTTTTCTTTTCTTTTACCTTCTCCCCGTTTGTGTTTCTTGGTTTTTTTTTTTAAATCCTTTGGGCCAGTGTATGCTTTTGGTTTTATTCATTAATTTACTTATTTACATTTTTATTTTGAGTTTCACACTGCAAGGTTTATGAAAAGCACAAGCAAAGAGCTGGTGGAGTGGCTCAAGTGGTAGAGTGCCTGCCTAGCAAGAGTGAGGCCCTGAGTTCGAATTCCAGTGCAACAAAAAAAATGTTTTTAAAAAACACCCAGGTGAAAGAACCCTTGTGGAGGAAATTGGGACGGGCAGCTCAGCCAGCCTCTGAGCACCCCAAACCCTCTCGAGGTGTCAGGGCTCTGATTGTCCCTTAATGCTTATGTTAATAGCACGTTCTCTGGGAAGGGCAGATGAGGGAGGCGTCTACCTTACAAGATGGTGATTTGTGAGGGAGCCTGTCATAAAACCACAAAAACACACTTTAGGGGTTTTTTTATGTGTTTTTATATTTCTTTACTTTTGATAAACCACAACCTGAATTGCCTATCAGTTGGGTCTTTGCCTGACAGACGTCTGCGGGCTTTCTGCAGAAATAGACAAAAAGCAGGAGATTCACAGTGACAGAAGGTGTCGCAGAGGAGTTAAAACCAGGCCGAGAAGACTAGAGGGAACTGACGGCTTACTGCTGTCACTGGGCCGACTCTGTGTCCTTCCCTAAGACTGTCTCAGGGGGCAGGTGGACTGGTAAACCACCTTAAACTACTCGATAACATCTGCTGAGGCTGAACATGGCTGGGTGTGGTGGTGCACGCCTGTAATCCCAGCATTTGGGGCTCAGAGGCAGGAGGACGATGAATGCAAGGCCTGCCTGGCTACATAGTGAGAACATGTCCCAAAAACCAAAATAAAGCCAGGATCCGGTGGCTTACACCTGTCCTAGCTACTTAGGAGGCTGAGTCTGGGGGGATATGCCGTTTCAGCCCACTCTGTGCAGAAAGTGAGACCCTATCTCCAAAATAACCAGAATAAAAATGACTGGGGGCTTGTGACTCAGGCAGGAGAGCTCCTTTTTTAGCAAGCACGAGGCCCTGAGTTCAAACCCCAGAACCACGCAACCTCCTCACAAAACATTAACACACTATGAGACTAAAATTGTGTGTTTTATAATCGTCCATTTTAATGTCTTCTTGACATTTTATTCATTTACTTAATTTATTAATTTATATTTATGTGTTTATGTTTGGGGACAGGGTCTTGCTATACAGCCCAGGCTGGCCTTGAACTCGTGATCCTCCTGCCTCAGCCTCCCGAGTGCTGGGATTACAGGAGTGCGCCACCACGCCTGGCTTCCTTGTTGTTAATTTTTTTTTGCTATATATATATTTTTTAGTTATTTGTGGTTGCCCTGGGGTTTGAAGGAACACTCGAGTTGTTCTTTTTGCAGCTTTTTTACTTTATTTGTGGAAATAGAAGCTGAACCCTGAGTCTTGCACACATCGTGAGGGTTGTCCACTGAGCACACCCTCAACCCAGCTTCTTTGTTCATGGCAATCTGGCTTGGATTAATTCCAACTGAACTTCAAGAGAATCCCAAAACTTCAATCCTGCGACCTCAACCACTCGAGGATCCGTGAAGAGGGATGTGCAATTATTGACCTGAAGCACTGCCTTCGAGACAGGTAAAAAGGGCATTACAAAACCCAGCGCCTTCAACGTTTACCTGCTCGGCTCCTTTTCCTACTGTTCCAGTACTCCCCTGTGCCCTGGGCTTGTCTGTGAATGTCAATTTCCCCCTCATTTTTGAAGGAGAATTTTTATAAAATATGTCATTCTTTTTTCTTTAATATTTCTTTTTTTAGTGGTACTGGG
Source organism: Castor canadensis (assembly GCF_047511655.1). Classification (NCBI taxonomy): domain Eukaryota; kingdom Metazoa; phylum Chordata; class Mammalia; order Rodentia; family Castoridae; genus Castor; species Castor canadensis. Next base: position 12,069,178 of record NC_133391.1, read on the forward strand.
ATTTGAACTCAGGGCTTTGTACTTGCTAGGCAGGCACTCTACCAGTTTAGCCACTCCACCAGTCATTTTCTGCTGAAGCTATTTTTCAGATGGGGTCTCACAATTTTACTCAGGTCTGCCTCAGACCTTTATCTTCCTGCTTTTGCCTCCCAAGTAGCTGGGATTACAGACACGTATCACCACACCTGGTTTGTTTGCTGATTGGGGTCTTGATGACATTTTTTGCATGAGCTGGCTCTAATCTTGGACTTCTGAGTGGCTGGGATTACAGGTGTCCACAACAATGTCCAACCCTAGACACAGAATTCTTGATTGAATTTTTTTTTCTTTTAAGTCTTTGAAATATCTTCCCACTCCCTCTGGCTTCCTTCACTTCTGATAAGAAACCAGCTATTAATTTTGCAAAGGACGTGCTGTGTGTGGCGGTATCTATTCTCTTGCTGCTTTGAAGATTCTGTGCTTTACTTACTATTATTGTTATTATTATTATTATTATTATTATTATTTGGTCATACTCGGTTTGAACTCAGGGCTTCCCACTTGCAAAGCAGGAGCTCAACTGCTCACACCTCCAGTCCATTTTGCTCTGGTTATTTTGGAGACGGAGGCGGGGGGGTCTCACGAACTTTATCCAGACTGGCCTTGAACCATGATCCTCCCAATCTCTGCCTCCCAGGTGGCTGGGATTACAGGCATGAACCACCGAGCCCAGCTTTTCACTCATTTTTAATGGTCTTCTGGATTCCCTCCAGTTTTGAGCTATTATAAAAAGTTGCCAAATTCATTTGTACACAAGGCCAGATGTGGATGTGTTGTTTCATTTCTCTACCCGGGAATGAAATTGTTGAATCACTGGGCAAATTTTTGCTAAAATTAATCAGAAACTGTCAAACTGTTTTCTACAAAAACAAGAAAGAAAGAACGTGGACATATTTAAATTGCATAATTTGATAAGGGTCGACGTGTACAACCACCACTACTAGTAGTAAGACACCCGCACACACAGGGTACCCCAACTCCTGTCAGTAACCCCGATAGCCCACATGTGCTGTCCCTCCCCGTGCCTCCACGCCTCAGGGAACACTTGATCTACTTTTTATCATTATGAAGTCGTTTGCATTTTCTTTCTTTTTTGTGGTACTGGAATTTGAACTCCAGGACTCCACCTTGAACCACTCCACCAGCCCTTTTTTGTGAAGTTTTTTCAAGATAGGGTCTCTTGAACTATTTGCCATGGCTGGCCTTAAACCATGATCCTCCTTCTCTCTGCCTCCTGAGTAACCAGGATTACAGGTGTGAGTCACCACGCCAGCTAGTTTGCATTTTCTTAGAAATGCTGACTGAAAAAAAGATAGAACTGCTGATCAATAGAAATGCAACGAGTCACATATGTAATTTTAAGCTTTTAGTACATAAAATTAAATGGAATTTTGTAAACTGTATCTAAAATATTATTCCAACATGTACTCAACATGAGGTAGAAATGAGGACTAGAGGTGAGGCTCAAGTGGTAAAGTGTCTGCCTTACAAGCACCAACAACAAAAAAAAAGAATTAGAAATTGTCTGGGTGGGTGGCTCACACCGCTAATCCTAGCTACATGGGAGGCAGAGATCAGGAGGATGGAGGTTCAAAGCCAGCCTGGAGAAAATGTTTGAAAGACCCCCATCTCTACCCCATAGCTGAGCATCGCAATGCACGCCTGTCATCCCAGCTGTGTGGGAAGCATAAATAGGAGCGCTGTGGTTCAGACAGACCTGGTCATAAATTCGAGACCCTACCTGAACAATAACTAAAGCAGAAAAGGCTGGCGGTGTCCAAGTGGTAGAGCACCTGCCTAGCAAGTGCAAGGCCCTGGGTTCAAACCCCAGGTGCACCAGAAAAAAACACAAGGGACTTCTTAGGTTACCATGGGGTAATGTCCTGATAGAATCATTGTAAATTAAAAATGTCATTGTTCGAAAATGCTTTTAAGGCCAGCCGTGGTGGCTCACGCCTGAAATCCCAATGCTCAACCTCAAAGTGTCTTCATTTCACATTATCTCTGAAGGATATTTTATTAGACATAGAATTCTGATCGACACCTCTTTTCTTGCAGCACAAAAATGTGTTATACCACTTCTTTGTGGTTCTTGTGGTTTCAGGTGACAAGTCATTCAAACCCTGTGTGGCGTGTCCTTTTCCTCTGGCTGCTCTCAAGATATCTTATCTTGCTCACAGTTCAAAGCCAGCCTGTGCAAATGGTTCATGAGACCCTATCTGGAAAATACTCATCACAAAAAAGGGCTGGTGGAGTGACTCAAGGTGTAGGCCCTGAGTTCAAACCCCAATACCACAAAAACAATAAAGATACTTTATCTTTACTTTTTGTCAGCTTGATTAGGAGGTGTCTGAGTATGGGACGTCTTTGAGGTTATATTATTTGGCGTTTTTCTAAGCTCCTTGGATCTGTAAGTTCATTTATTTCCCCAAATTACAAACTATCTTTTTTCTTTGCAGAATGGGGGTTTGAACCCAGGGCCTCACGCTTGCTAGGCAGGCGCTCTACCACTTGAGCCACTCTGCCAGACCTTTTTTGCTTTGGTGATTTTTCAGGTAGGGTCTCATGATTTTTTGCCATGGCCTGTCCCCTGTGTAGCTGGGACAACAGGTGCACACTACCACATCTAGCTTTTTTGTTGAGATGGGGTCTTACTAACTTTCAGCCTGGAGTGGCCTTGAACCACAATCCTCCCAATCTCAGCCTCCCAAGTAGCTGGGATTACAGGCGTGAGCCACGGCGCCCGGAGCATTTTCTTAAGGCTCTGTCACACTGGCAGCAGTTCCGTCACTGCTCTGAACGGCAGCACTGAGAGTGGACACACTTGCTCTTGATCTTAGGAAGACTGAAATAAGTATTTACTAAACTTAGGAACTTTTCTTGTACGCTCAGTGTTTATAGGAATGGATGTTAAATTCTCTCAAAAGATTTTCTTGTGTCTACTTAAAACCCCACTTTGGGTTTGGTTTTTTTGTTTTTTGGGTATTTTTGGTATTTGGTTTTGCCTTTTATTTTAGTCTGTTTGCACAATGAATTACTGTGATTGATTTTCAAATGTTTAACCAAGCTCAGAATCCGGGGTTGATCCCTAGTTTGGTCATGATGTGATGTCATCTTCTTTTATGGACTGATTGATGATTGATGATTGACAGTTCTGCAGTTTGACCTCAGGGCCTCACGCTTGCCAGGCAGGTGCTTTGTCACTTGAGCCTCTCCTCCGGCCCAGATGTCATTTTAATATACTGTTACCTTTTCTTTTCCCCAGTGACACTAAGAAATTTTGCATTTATCCCTCAGGAATATTGGTCTTTCACTGTCTTTTCTGGAAGGATCTTTGTCTGGTTTGGGGGTCAATGTAACCCTGGCCTGGCATGGAGTTCAGAAGTACATTTTCCTCTTCGGTTTTCTTGAAGGGTTTGTGTAAATTTGGTAATATTTCCACCTTAACCAAAATATTTAAAATTTGATTCTCAATGGGTCAGTTTAAATCGTTGGTGTGAGACCTTCCTTCCTGTCTAACACAATGCTAGAAATTTTCCTCTAAATACTGCTTTAGCTATATGTCACCATCTGTGATCTGTGCTGTTTCTATTTGCTTCAAATGCACTGTATTTTTTGTTTGTTTGTTTTTCTTCTTTGACCCGTGGGTTATTTGGAAGTGTCTTACTTAGATTACAAATATTTTAGGGCCATTTTCCAGATAATCTTTCTTGTTGACTTCTAATTTCATTCCATTGTGGTCAGAGAACATGCTTCGTAAGATCTGAGTCCTCTTAAATTTATTGGGACTTGTTTTATGACCCAAAATAGAGTTCTGTCTCTATGGTTACCACCGCACATTCAAAAATCAACAGAGGTGCTGCTGCTGGTAGAGGGCCCACCATCGCCCCTCAGGTTGGTTGTGGTCGTGTTCAAGTCCTGTCTATACCATAGGTTGTCTGTCCGTCTTCTATGTTTTTTGGAATTAGCGCTGTTGAGATTTCTGACTGCAGCTGTGGACACATCTGTTTCTGTTTTGAGTTTTGGTTTCATGTGTTTTGAATTTCTGTTGTTAGAAACATAAACATTTAGGGTTTTTCAATCCTTTTGGTGCACTGACCTCCTTCTTGTTATGGACTGACCTTTCTCGTCTCTGGCACTATTTGTTGTACTGAAATCGGCTTTTTAATTATTAATTTAGTCCCTCTGCTTTCACTTTGACTAGTGTTAATGTGATAGATAACACGGTTTCAGTTTCTTGTGTGTGAGAGACAGGGTCTCAGGGCATGCCCCAGACTGGCTTCAAACTCATGATCCTCCTCCTGCCGTCACCTCTCAAGTGCTGGGATTACAGGCACACACCACCAGGCCAGGCTTCCTATTCGTTTGTTTTTGTTTTGCTTTGTTTTGGTGCTGGGGATTGAACCAGGGCCTCATGCATGCTGGGTAAGTCCTCTACCACTCCCCCAGCCCTGTTTTTTTTGTGTGTGTGCTGTTAGCTAATTTGTGTCTTCACATAAACAGGTGACTTGAGAGCCATCTAAGAGGGAATTGTTTATTTTGGCTCATGGTTTCAGAGGTTTCCATCCATGAAGACAGAGAGCTCACTGGTGAGCAAAGCTGTTCCACTCATGGCTTCCAGGAAATAGCGTGAAAACAGGAATGGCCCAGAGCGAGATAGGTCCCAGAAGGACACGCCCCCCAGTGACGTATTTCCTCCCTGTAAGCCCCACTTCCTTTCACCTCCTCCCACTCATGCCTTGACCGATGAGTCCATCACGAGACCAGGGCGCTCATTAGTTCAAAGCCTTCCTGGCCTAATCATGTCTGGAACCCCCTAACAGACACCCGAGAGGTGTGTGTTCTGATCTCCCAGGTGTCCCCCAGTCGGCCATCAGACCAGCATTTTTTGGGTCTTGTTCGTTTATTCAACCCAACAATCTCTCCTATGAAAGGGGCCATTTAAAAGTCAGTTGAAGAACCTTTTCTGTAAAGGGACAGGTGGTGAAAATTTTAGGCTTTGTGGGCTGTGTCTGGTCTTCACTTTATTTCTTATTTATTTATTTTTTCTTTTGGCAATAATGGGTGGTCATCTCTCTACCATTCTCCTTTCCTGCTTCTTCTTGCCTTCTTTTCAGTGAATTAAAATTGTCCTAAATCCATTTTATTTCATTTGCTAGTTTATTAAGTATACCTCTTAGGGTTTTTAAAAATTTACTTATTTATTTTGGGGTACAGGAGTTTGATCTCAGGGCCTCATGCTGGGTGTTCTACCACCTGAGCCATGCCTCCAGCTGTTTTTGCATTGGGTATTTTTTGAATAGGGTCTTACATTTAGGCCAGGGTCGCCTGGACCACCATTCTCCTGGTTTTGCTTCCCTTGTAGCTGGGATGACAGGCACGCACCCCCACACCCAAGTATTGATTAAGATGGGGTCTCACAAGCTTTTTGCCTAGACTGGCCTTGAACTGCCATCCTCCTGATCTCTGTCTCCTGAATAGTTAGGATTACAGGCATGAGCCACCATGCCTGGCTAGTTTTTAATTTTTTATTGTTAGTGATGATTTACTGAGTAGGACATCCATCTTTAATGTATCAGCCTACTGTCAAGTAATTTTTACGTAGAGTATACGAAGCTTACAATCGTGTACTGGATTTCCCCCTTCCAGTCCTTTGTACTTTTGTTGGCAATGTTTTTTGTCTACAGATTACAAAATCACAATACATTGCCAGCATTTGTGCTGTAAATTGTCAGTTATCTTTTGTAAAAGATTTTAAAAATAAGAAAACGTCTCAAGAGACATGTACCCACTTGCCTGATTCTGATGCTTTCATTCCTTTGTGAATCTTCAGATTTCCACTGGGTACCATTTCTCATCTGCTTTAAGGACTTCTTTTAGCTAGGTGTTGGTGGCTCACACCTGTCATTCTAGCTACTTTGGGAGGCTGAGATCAGGAGGATTGAGGTTTGAGGCCAGCCCGGGCAGATAGATGGAGAGATCCTCATCTCCAAAATAACCAAAGGTGGTGGCGTCTACACCTCCAAGTGGAGGATGGGGCAGGACATGGTGGCTCCCACTGCACAGTGACAGCTGAGTGACCTCCATCCTGAGCTGTGCCTGGCTTTGTATTCACCTGCCACGTCTCCATGTTCTGTGACAAAGATGGAGCTCTGGCTCATGGCGTCTATGAAGAAGTGATTATCCCAAGAATGGGCAGAGGTGTGCCAAGCTGAGCAGATGCAGAAGATTCTGATTCTGCAGGGTGTCGTGAAGCTGGATTCCCCACTCCTGCGTCCACACAGATTTCCCTGTGATCCTCTGTGAGCTGTGAGCCTGGGGGGGCGACGGCGACAGACACAAGCACCGCCTGCCCCAGCAAGAAACTCCCAGGCTCAAGGTGGGGAGTCCAGGTTGGGATCACAGCCCTGAATCAACTCCACTGCCCAGAACCTTCAGCTGTAAAGCAGGGACAGTCTCGCATGTTAAGGGGCAGTGGTTTATTTGTGGACAGGTGGTGGCTGGTGAAGGCTAATGACAGAGTCACAGGCCCATCTCCCTAACCCCCCTGGCAGGGCATATGCTGGTCAGGAATGCCTGGTTCCTGGTTCTTTGCCCAAGCTTGCTAGGGCCCAGCCCTGCTAGAAGCTACAGCACTTTACAAGCAAATCTGTCTTCTTCCAGGCGCTGGGCTGTGGGGCTGAGCACAAGGAGAGCTTCCTTTCCCTGACCTCCCTTACCCCCTTGTTAGAGCATTTCAGCATCTGCTACCTCCATTCCTCCCGTACTGGCCACGGGCTGGGGGCAGCACAGCCTGATTCTTCCTGCCCACCCACCACTTGTTCCCAGTCTGGGGTGGACAGCTGGCAGCCTGTTAATAGCAATGGAGACTGGTGTAGGGCACTTGACCACTGCAAATGCTTGTTACCCTCCCCCCGATGAGATGGGGCAGGACAGGCTGCGGGTGCCTGGGCCGGTAGGGACTGGCCCCAAGCCACCTATTCTATCTAATCCCTTTTGCTTTGGCACCAGGCTGTTCCCCCGTAGCTTTTTTGGGGGGGGGGAAGGGTACTATCCACTATCCTATGGTAGGAAACAGCACTCCAGGGCCGGTACCAGTAGCTATGACCCAAATAGGACTGATTCTCACTCCTTCAGAATCAGTCAAGGTAAAGTACTGGAGCCCCTTGGTAGGGGCCAAAAGGAGGGGAAAACTGTAAGAGTCTGATTTCTATATAGAGATGATCACTTTTTTTCTTTCTTTTTTTTTTTTTTTTGGCAGTGCTGGGATTTGAACTCTGGGCCTCATGCTCTACCTCTTGAGCCACTTTGCCAGCTTTTTAAAAATGCTTTATTGTGCTTCCAGAGTGCAGAAAATGGCTTGGAGGGGGTGCCTATTCCTACTTGTTAAATTTTAATAAAATTATCTGTAGATCCTGAAAGAAAAAATAATCAGAGTAAATGGAACTGGAGGTGTGGTTCAAGCAGCAGAGCGCCTGCTTTGCAAGTGGAAAGCCCTGAGTTCAAACCTCAATCCCACCAAAAAAAAAAAGAAAGAAAGAAATGAGATATCATCTCACCCCAGTGAGGATGGCTATTATTGCAGAAATGAAAAAAAATGGCAAAAGGAACAAATGGTGGCTGTAGAGAAATAGGACTTCTCGTACACTGCTGATGGGAATGTAAATTCGTACATTCATTACGGAAAGCAGGATGGAGGTGCCTCAAAAAACAAAACATACATCCACCATATGATACACCTGGCCAGCTTCTTGGTACGTGTGCAAAGGAAATGAAGTGAATGCACCAAAGAGACACGTGCACGTCCATGTCGACTGCAGCTCTGCTCACAATAGCTGAGATACGGCATCAGCCGAGGTGTTTTGGATGGATAGCTGGATGAAGAAAATGTGGCATATAGATACACAGTGGAATATTATTCAGCCATGAAGAAGGATAAAATCCTGTCATTTACAAAAGAATGAGTGAAACTGGAAGACATCATATTAAATAAAATAAGACAGGCACAGAAAGACAAGTACCGTGTGTTTTCTGTCATATTTTGAATTAAAAGAAAAAGTTGTCCTGAATGTGGAATAGCAATAGCTAGTGATTAGGAGCTAGTTTTCAATTACAGTGTGTGCAGGTGACTAGACTGCATTATACAAGGTGATAATCCACCTTCCTCACAGATTCTCATTACGATCAATGGCTTTTTTTTATATTGGTGGTTCTGAGATTTGAACTTGTGGCTTCTCACTTGCTAAGCAGGTTCTCTATCATTTGAGCCACCACCCCAATCCTGTTTTGTTTTTTTTTTTTCACTTTTTAAAGGTGGACCCTCCCCTCACTGATTTTAGACCCTTCTTTGTGTGTATAACTATCTTGATCTGTATTTCTGCTCTTATCACAGACTGGATAATTGACAAAGAAAAGAAGTCTAATTGGCTCAGAGTTCTGGAGACTAGGAAGTCCCCAAGCCTGACACCAACAACTGCTTAGGTGAGGATCTTGTTGCTACTTGTATCAGAGCAGAAGGACAAGAGGCGGGAAAGAGACGAAGCTTACTTTTATAACGACCCACTCTCGGGAGAACAGCATTAATCCAGGCACAGGGTGGAATCCTTGTGTCTTAACCACCGCCGCTCGTTTCTGTTACTGCCGCATTAGGAAGTAAGATTCCAACTCAGGAACCTCGCGTTCCACCTGCGGCCCCTAAAAGTCATGTCCTTTACACTGTGCAAAACACATCCATTTTACCCCAAGTGTCCTGAAAGTCTTAACTAGTTCCCACATCAAAAGTGCAAAGTCCCAAATCTCATCTGAATCAGACATGGAAGAAAGTGAGCACATGGTTCGTCCCAGGGTGAATTCCTTTCCAGTGGAGTCAAAACAAATTATCTCCTTCCCAAACACAATGGTGGGACAGGGTTTGCACTCACACTCACACTCACACTCCGAAAAGGAAAAACGGGCAAGAAGAAAGGAAAGGAATGAACAGGCAAGTCCAAAACCCAACAGACATTAAAGCCTCAAACTCTCACTCCACGCACGTACTACTTCCTGGACGTGCTGGGTGATCGGGGCTGCCGAAGCGTCAGGCAGTGATGCCTATGTGGCCTTGGGGACCGACCTCAGCCTTTCTTTTGGGTCAGTCTGTGCTTGCAGCTCTTAAAGGCCAGCACTCACACCGGTGACCCATTGTCCCCACCCCCATCCATAGCTCCACTCACGTTACCAGTTATTTTAGCATTGTCCCCACAGGGGCTTCCTCCGGAACTTTGCCCTGTGACCAGTCTCTGCCTGGACACCCAGGTGCTTTGTGACACCTTTTGAAATCCAGGCGGAAGCACCCACCGCCCCCACAGTTCCTGTGCTGGGTACAGCAGCAAAGTTAGCCCGAGGTGAGCAGCACCAAGGTTTATGTCAGGGACACAGTGGCCTCAGCCACGCCTGGGGCGCCTTGAGCCAGTGTGGAGATGTCACAAAGTGATGCAGCCGAACGCAGGCGGTATAGACCTGAGACGGAAGGCATTTAAACCGTCCCCTTTAGTGGATTTTCACATATATGTTGATCACACAGTCAATTTTATCACATCTTCATTACCCTCAAAGAAACTCTTAGCCCTCCTACCCCAGTCCTTCAACCCTTCCCCTTCCAGGTGTAGCCAACAACGAATCTAAAACCTACTTTATGGTTTTTGGGGAGACAAGGGGTACTGGGGTTTGAACTCAGGGTCTACCAGCCCTTTTTTGTGATGGGCTTTTTCAAGATAGGGTCTTGCCAGCTATTTGCCTGGGCTGACTTTGAACTTTGATCTTCCTGATCTCTGCCTCCTGAGTCACTGGGATTACAGATATGACCACCGGCACGTGGCACTAATCTATTTTATGTCTTTAAAGTTTTGCCTAATCTGGGCATGTTATATAAACGTCATCGTGTCACATGTGATCCTGCCACCCATTTGTTCTCATAGCCAAAAAACATCCCATCCCATGGACATAGTTAAATTTTGTTGGGTGTTGATTACCGTGGTGTAAGCTACAGCAATTTTAGGAGACAGATCTCACTTCTGCTGCCATGTAGGTAGAGAAAGGAAGACTTGGAGCAAAAATTAGAACTTCTATCGCTTCTCTCGCCTTTGGGCTGGAACTTTTAGGATTTTGGCATGATGGATGGCATGGCCTTGCTCCAAAGAGGAGATAGATACGGACCTGCCTCAAAAGGCAGGCTGGGTCTGACAAGGAAGGGATAAGCATGTTTTAGAGGGTCTAGTGGGGTTAGGGGCCCAGGCCCTGCCCTGGGAAACCCCACTCGGAGTCTGACTTGCAGACTGACTCATCAAGCCTCCCCGACCCACAGAGGTCAACAGGTCTGGACCTGCAGCCCAAGACACCATCGGCCAGCACAGGGTACAGCCTGCCTGCCCTACAGGAAGCAGCACCCAAGCAATGCCCACAACCGGGCACTGGGTCAGGACCCTATAGCACCCAGCATGGACTTTGTCCATTGCTGGTGTTCAGAGATGTCCACAGAGCTCCTGGTGAGCAGGTATTTGCTCAGGTCTGCTGGGTGTATAAGATGAGGCCCTCCATCGTGTTCTGTAGCCTGCTGTCTGATCCAGATGTAGGAGCAGCTGGGCAAAATTAATTAGGCAAAAGTAATTCCAGACTTTCCCTCTGGGACTCTCAGCCTCGAGTCACACTGGTTCCATGTCTCACTAATTTTGATGTTTGTTTATTTGTTTTTTGTAGTGCTGGGGTTTGAACTCAGGGCCTCCAACTTGAGCCACTCTACCAGCCCTATTTTGTGACGGTTTTTTTTTTCCAAGATAGGGTCTTGCAAACTGTTTGCCTGGGGTTGTCTTCAAACCATGATCCTCCTGATCGCTGCCTCCTGAGTAGCTGGGATTACAGGCATGAGCCACCAGTGCCCAGCTAATTTTGGCATTTGAGTACTGACTCCCTTCCTGCCACCGGCCTCTCCTCACATTCTGGGGCAAAGCTGAGTCTTTGTCTCCAAGTGTCCACTACACCCTGGCCTCTTTCTTAACCCAAAGTTCCCTGGGCCTCCCAGCCATGCGTGCTGGCCTCTGAATGTCTTGTGTGAGCTCTGGCCATACGCCAGGCCCATGCCTGCCTCGAGCATGTCTGTATTCCCTCTCAACTCTGCCCTTCCATCACTGGTCACTGTGCCATCCCATCAGACTTCACCCCGAGCTCTACTCCTCCCACCTCTACTTCGCTGTACCATGTACAGCTAAGTCCTGTCCTTCTGGTGGTTCAGACCAAAGCAAGACAATTGTGACATGGGTGCCCACAAATCTCTAAGGCCACCACCATATTTGGCTGGAGTTTGGGAAGAATGACATGACAGATGACTGCAGAGGCGTGTCAGGCCTCCCTGGGTGGAGCATTGAATCCTTGGGGTCACACCGCACTATGATGGAGAACTCTAAGTGACGCCAAGTTGAGCATCACGCACACACCTGGTTCAGTCTGGACATTGCAGAAGCAGAGCCTGAGTCGGGGATTTGATGCACAGCATGTCCTGAGGGAAGCAGCAGGACATGGCTGCAGGGACAGGCTGCCTGGCTTGACCTCGGGGAGGTTCTGGACCATCACTTGCACCACAGTGTTGAAGAAGGCCTCCATTTCAGTCAGTCGCTAACCAAGGCCACTCAACTTCCTTCTCATCAATGCTCCTAGCTGCGGGTCCTTCTTGGAGGAGGGGCACCTGTTGGTCACAGCAGTTGGTGGCTGGGTGCATGGCTCCATGAAGGGGCCCACTGCATCCTTCTCTGTCTCAGTTTTACAAGCAGCAAGCCTTCAGCCCGAGAGCAAGAACAACCCGGATGTGGGTGTCAGGGTGAACTGCCTGCTGGTTTTTCATTTCATCGCTGTGACAAGCACCTGAGAGAAACAATTTAAAGGAGGGTAGATTTATTTTGGCTCATGGTCGCTTGGCCCCACCGCTGTGGCGGAGAGGGTGGAGTAGAGCAGAGCTGATCACCTCATGGCGGCCTGGAAGCAGAGAGAGAGAGAGAGAGAGAGAGAGAGAGAGAAGGAAGGAGCAGCCAGGGACAAGACACATTTCAAAGGCACACTGTCAGTGACCTACTTCCTCCAACCAGGCTCCATCTTCACGTATCCACCACCTTCCAATAACACCAACAATTATGCCTCCATTAATGGACTGACCCACTGATCAGGACAGAGCCTTCATGAGCTGATCGCCGCCCCCCATGACTGGCTCCACCGACTGAGGACCAAGCTGAGCTTTTCTGGGGGACTCTTCATGTTCAAACAACACACCCCAGCAGTAGCCCTTGACCAGGTGGATGGGAGCTTCCAGGAAACGTCAATCACCTGTCAAAGCTGGGAAGCACATCCCAGAGTTCTCCAAGGCTCCTCTGGATACAAGAAGCAGGAGGCCGACCAGCTCTCAAGGGCCTTTCTTTTTTTCTCACTCTTCTCTCTTATCTCTTGAGACAATTGTCTCCCAGCTGCACATCTGTGACCAATGCTGTGTTCAGGGTATCATGACTATAATCCCTGGTGCTAAAATTTCAGCAGGCTTTCTGCTGGGGGGGCCAAGTGACTTCCTCTGGTTCTTACTCAGAATGGTCCCTTGGGGTCCCTTGGGGTCCCTTGGGGTGGTAGGAAGGAAAGATTAGGGGAAGTGAAAAGTAGAATAGTGTTTATGCCCAAGGGGGTCAGCTGGTAGATGTGGGAAAGGGACAGTGGTCACTCTGAAGGAAAAAGAGACAGACTAAGGGCTAATAGAGGGAAAGAGAGCCTGCAGCCCAAAGTCCTTGCAGTCTGGAGCCTGGGAGCAGGATAAGACTATCAAAAATGGCTGGTTTGGTGGTATACACCTATAATCCCAGCTACTCAGGAGGTGCAGATCAGGAAGATTGTGGTCAATGCCAGCCCAGGCAAATAGTTGGCGAGACTCCATCTCAACCAATAATCCAGGTGTGGTGGTGTGTGCCTGCCATCCCAGCTACCAGGAGGCAGAGATGGGAGAATCACAGTTTGAGGCCAGCAGCAGCAAAAATGCAAGACCCTATCCAAGAAAATAGCTAAAGCCAAAAAGGGCTGGTGGAGTGGCTCAAGTGATAGAGGGCCCATCTAGCAAGTGGGAGACCCTGTGGTAAAACCCCAGTACCAGAGAGAGAGAGAGAGAGAGAGTGAGAGAGTGTGTTACTGGTTTGGGAAAAGCAGGCCCTGTTTATCCGGTGCCCTCCTTCTTTAAGGAAGTAAAGATTCTTTGAAATGTCCAACAAAGGCAAATTAATGGAAGCAGAACAGACGGGTAGCTGTCCAGAGCTAAGGTTGGTGCTGGTGGTGCTAGTGATGGAGAGATTAGGAATTGGGGGGTGGGGGGGACTGATAGCTAAAGGGTTTCTTTGTGGGAGGTGATAAAAATGTTCCAGAATTTACTAGAGAACCAGGCATGGTGGCTCATGCCTGTAATCCTAGCTATTTGGAAGACAGAGATCAAGAGGATCATGGCTGGGCAAAAATTCCCCAAGACCCCATCTTAATGAATGGCTAGGCGCTGTGGTGCACACCCGTCATCCCAGCAACACGGGAAGCATAATTAGGACTGTGGTCCAGGCTGGCCTGGGCAATAATGTGGGACTTTATCCAAATAATAGCCAAAATAAACAGGGCTGGAGGAGTGGCTCAGTGGTAGAGCGTCTGCCTAGCAAGCATGAGGTGCTGAGTTCAAACCCTCATAAAGAATTGACTACTTTTTTTCTATAAATTCTTGGGTAACCCAAAAACCACTGAATGGTCTACTTTAAATGGGTGAAGTTGTATGGTATGTGATTTATACCGCAATGAAGCCATTCTTATCTGCTTGAGGCAAGGTCCCCTATGTCCCCAGAGTGGCCTAAGCAAGCCATCCTCCTCCTCCCGCGTAGCTCTGAACGCTGTTCTTTCCAGTCAAAGCAAACAGTGCAGTTACACCAGGATACGGGGGGGGGGGGGGGGGGGGGGGGGGGGGGGGGGCTGTGGGAGGAGACTGTGTGACTGATAGAAGGTGGGAAAGACCTCAAATGTCCTGTTACCCAGCCACCTGAGTTGCCAGTGGGGCCACCCCTGTGCCTGCCATGGGACATGGTGAGGCAGGGACTTCAGCCCAGACCTTCCAGACTCACGGTCCCCATGTACCCTGCCCCCCTCCCTGCCACTCCAGTCGGCAGCCGAGAGGTGGGTGACACACCACGCCCACCCTACCCTGCCTGGTGAGTCCAGCCGACCCCCCGGGGATAGCAGCCTGGGAGCCAGCCTGGGAGGACGCAGCTCGGGTGGAGGGACGTGGTGTTTGGTTCTTTGAGCAGGAGGGGCAGGAAATTGAAGCTGACACCTGGCAATGCCCAGGCCCAGGCAGCAAGCTCGCTGCCAGGCTTGTCCTGGCCAGTCCCTTGCCGGGGTCCTGGCACGGGCCAAGCAGGCGTGCCCAGGGGACCACGGGGGAGGCCGCCCACGGACAATGGAAAGGCTCACGCAAGGGTCATGGTAGGCCTGACAGTATTGCGTGTGTGGATGCGACAACAGAGCAGGGATTTGTGAGCTCTTGCCAGACCCCGGGATCTCAGTGACCGCCTCCGTGAGCTTTTAAAGAGAGCATTCTGGAACCTTCCTGCCACCACTGCCCCATTGTCACTGCAAGCAACAACCCCTCCCTCCCCAAAAGGCCCTCGGCCTCTAGTGCCTCCATCAGCGTCATCCTCTGCACCCCCAACCCTTGGCCTAGAGCTCACACGCAGGGACCCTCCACCCTTCAACGATGTCCTTGCAGACCCCCCTCCATCACAGGCCCTCCTCCCTCCCATGTCCCCAGCACCACCATCACCACCGCCAGTGTGGCCATGGTTCCATCATTCCTTCACCTCCACCTCCACCTCCACCATCACCTCCATCCTCACCTCCACCTCCACCTCCACCTCCATCACCTCCATCCTCACCTCCACCTCCACCATCACCTCCATCCTCACCTCCACCTCCACCTCCATCACCTCCATCCTCACCTCCACCTTCACCTCACCTCCATCACCTCCACCTCCATCTTCACCTCCACCTCCACCTCCATCACCTCCATCCTCACCTCCACCTTCACCTCACCTCCATCACCTCCACCTCCATCTTCACCTCCACCTCCATCTTCACCTCCACCTCCACCATCACCTCCATCCTCACCTCCACCTTCACCTCACCTCTATCACCTCCATCCTCACCTCCACCTTCACCTCCATCCTCACCTCCACCTCCACCTCTACCTCCACATTCACCTCCACCTCCACCTCCACATTCACCTCCACCTCCACCTCCATCACCTCCATCCTCACCTCCACCTCCACCTCCATCACCTCCATCCTCACCTCCACCTCCACCTCCACCATCACCTCCATCCTCACCTCCACCTCCACCTCCACCATCACCTCCATCCTCACCTCCACCTCCACCTCCACCATCACCTCCATCCTCACCTCCACCTTCACCTCACCTCTATCACCTCCATCCTCACCTCCACCTTCACCTCCATCCTCACCTCCACCTTCACCTCACCTCCACCTCCACCTTCACCTCCACCTCCACCTCCACATTCACCTCCACCTCCACATTCACCTCCACCTCCACCCCCACCCTCACCTCCACCTTTCACCTCCATCCTCGCCTCCACCTTCACTTCTACCCTCACCTCTACCTTCATCTCCTTCCTCACCTCCACCCTCACCACACCCTCACCTCCACCATCAGCATTCTAACTCACCCAGCCAGCACTCAGTTGGCTCCTGACATTGTTAAATGCTTCTTGGCAGTCAGGCATGTGTCTGGTGGCCCTGGCTGGGCTGTGTGACCAGGACTACAGGTCCTCACTGCCTGTGGCTCATGCCTGCCCTTAAAGTGTGACTCTTCCTTGCATGGCCGTGGTGGCCAGATGGTGGACATGAGTGCTGGCTAGAACCCAGACAGCCACTGCTCAAGAATCTGTAGATTGGCAGCTCACAGTCAGGGCCAGCTGGGTCACGTGCTCTGGAATCCAACAGCCTGGTCCTCCTCATGTCTGACCTCAAAGAAATCAGGGACCCAAAGAATAGAAGAACCAGAAATGGGGTCTGTACGCTAGCTGTGCATGGACTCTGAGTGCCTTTAAAAGCCACCGTCTCTCTGGGCAGTGAGTACACGTGTCTCTGCTTCTTTGTAGACCTCCCCTCCTGTCTCAGACCACCTGGTGAGTTACCAGTCCCACCTCTTCCAGCGCTGAGACCTTGGGAAGTCACTCACTGTCTCTGCTGGCCTCAGTCTCCTTGTTTATAAATGGATCAACAATGAAAAGTACCTTTTTAAGCTTTTTTACTATTTTTTATCAGTACAGGGGGTTTCACTGTGATTTGTGTACATGTATTTTGAACAAGTTTCCCCCTTTTATGGAATCTCCTTCAAGACAGCTCTGAGGATTGACTGAGCCCATCCACATAGAGCACTTGGTTAAATTCCCTCCTGTGAGCCAGGCATGCAGGCAGGCAGAACCCCACTTTTCAGAAAGGGTCATGGAGAACTCCCTAACCTCATCCAGCTAGGAGCGACAGCAGGGACTTAGAGCCAGGCCATGAGCCCCCTGTTTCCTTGTTCGAGCTCTTGTTGACTTGGGAGTATGTACCCAGACTTTAGGGACACCGAAGCCCAGCTCCTTCCCTGGAGCCCATGACCTGAGCCAGAGGTGGGAGGAAGATTGGTTGCATGACAGCAGAACTGGGCCAGAAGGGAGTGTGGAATTCTGTGCCTGGCACCTGGACCCAACAAAAAGTACTTGGGCGGGCTCAGGGTCAAGGATCCAGGGAGGAGCTGGCCTTGGGTGAATGTCAGGGAACCAAGAGGACTTGGAAAACCAGAGGCAGGAAAGAAAAGCTTCTCAGATAAGTGAATCTGAGACCCAAGTGAGCAGAGTACGTGTGAGGTCAAAGTGGGTGGACGCCCTCTTGGCCTAGCTGGCAAGTAAGACGGATCCTGGCTCCTGAAAGCCAGTGTGCAAAAGATCCATGGAGGTCACCAGCTCATCCACGTCACTCCAAGGGGAATCCATGCCAGAGAAGAGCTGGTTGGGGGCAGAACCAGAACTGGTGCCCAGGTTCCCCTCCATCCTGCCACCCATGGCTGGAGTTTGTATTTCTTACCATTGGCCAAATGACCCAGTGTCCATGAATATGGTTGTCAAAAACAGACCTAAGCCTTGGGTTTTCTTCCCTGCTGGTCTTTCTTGTTCTAGAATCCATGTCCAGGAGGCCTCCTTCCATGGGAGGCCACAGAGTCCAAAGAGGATGTTGGGATTTTTGGTGATGGGTTTTCAGGAGTGCCTCCTTCCTGGCCCCCACCACAGGCCCGCTCACCGCCGAGAGCTGCCCTTCAGTGAGCACCTACCGGATGACAGGCACCATGTCACCTTCATGTCCTAGTGGAAAACTGAAACTGAGAGAGATTAAGTAACTTGCCAACATGCACAGCAAGACCAGAGCTGGGGTTGGTCCACAGCCTGTCTGATGTGCCTAAGATACACACCACACCAGGGCCTGCAGGGGAAGGAGGTGAGCTGGTGGGTGCCCTGGGGAGGCGATGGAAAGGATGAGCCGCCAATGGGCTAGGGCTCCCTGCCACCCATGGTCCAGCTGACTCCTACCAGGGCCTGCTGCCTGCTGCACTGCGGGCGGCCAGAACGCCCAGGTTCCTCGGGCCACCACCCTCTCCTCGTAGTCCTGGCACAGTGTCCCACACCATAGGTTTGGACGCCCCAAATACCATCCACAGGCAAGCCCAGGGCTTGTCACCGGCCATGGCCAGCCCTGGGGCCTGAGTAACTGGGCAGGGACCTGGAGGGTGCTGCTCTGTGGGCTCGAATAGACCCACTGAGCAGGTGCTACAAGGCCCAGGTGACAGGGTTAGGTCTGGGCTGCCTAGGAAAGGCCTTGCTCCCTCCCCAGCTGCCCACAGCCCACCTGGGCAAGGGGAAGTCAGATGAGACCTGCTGTGGGAGGGGATCTGGGGTCTGGCAGGCATGGGCATTTTAGAAGGGAATTTCCAGATAAAAGGAAAGGAGGGAGGACCCCATACCCAACCATCTATCTCAGTGGCCAACTGTCCCTCCTCTGCACACTTCTCCCCACTTCCTGTCACTAAACATGAGCCAAAGTTTTCTGGTCAGGTTATTCTCTCTCTCTCTCTCTTATTCTCTCTCTCTCTCTCTCTCTCTCTCTCTCTTTCAAGACAAGTTCTCCCCTGCAGCCTAGGCTGACCTCACGTTCCCAGTGCTGCTGCCTCAGTCTGTCAAGAGCACTAATGGTTCTCCTGAGGGACACTGTGGTTGTTCCACTCAGGACTCCGACGTGGCTCTTAGCCTGTGGGGGCGGAAATCCACCGTCCTTCCTTGTCTCTGTGGCTACGGGACCCAGCAGGCTGGCCAGGGAAGGGCCCTGGGAGCACATTCGCCCACTCCTCTGTTCAGTAGCATTCAGGCGTTCTGTGACTACTGAGCACCTTGTCAAGTGACACAGCCCTGGGTGGCTCTACTCAAAACCACAGGGTCCAGGGCCACTGGTGGATCTGGGAAGCCAGGAGAGGCAGGGGAAATTGGTGTCTGAGGACAACTTGGTTCCTACACCCAGGGAGGACCACTTGAGGCAGCCTGATATGGGGGATGACGACTCTGAATTCAAGTTCTACCATTTCCTAGCTGTGTCCTCGGTAAGCCAATGACCTTGTGTTCATCAATTTTCTGTCACTTTGACAAATGCCTAACATAAACAACTTAAAGAGGAAGAATTTATTTATTTAGATTCATGATTTTAGAGATTCCAGTCCATGACCTGTTGGGTCCCTTGCTTTGACCCATAGGAAGGCAGAAACATCATGGCGGAAGGGCACAGTGGTGGTGGTGGCAGCCAGGAATCAGAGATAAACAGAGGAAGGAGACTGGAACAAGAAATAGTTCCCAAAGACATGCCCCCAGTGATCTACTTCCTCTAACTAGGCCCCACCTCCAAAAGTATCCATCAACTTCCAATACTGCCATTGGTGGATTAATCCACTGATGAGGTCAGAGCCCTCCTGATGCAGTCACCTCCCAGTGATTGGATCCGCCAGCTGGGGGATCACACCTTCCACACATGAGCCTTTTGGGGGAACACTCGGTATTCAAACCCTAACAGCCCTCTGAAATGTTTCCTTGTCTGTGAAGCAGGAAGTTGATGCTGGCCTGACACCCTTTCTCCTTCTGGAAGCTTCTTGTTCAATGTGGGACACAAGGGATCCCTCCTCAAAGAAGCAAGGAGTTGGGGGTGGTCCCCAGCCTGAAGAAGCCACCCTGATGTGTCTCTGTAGGGGTGTGAAGGGAACCAGGTGGTCTGGAGAAGGGGTTGCCTAAGCAAGGAGGTTTACAGACAACCATGGGCCCTGCCCTTCACTTTCCTCAGTTGACAGCGCCAGACACCAGGTAGACCCAGTACTGGCCCCATAGTCACAAGTAAGGCCAACCTTGGCCCTGGGCCATGCTGCCACTGCTTGATCACAGATACAGGTTTGTGCTTACGCTGGACAGAAGTACCTGGGGGGCTGGGCCCTGCCTGCTGACGCTTCCAGGGAAACCTGAAAAGTGGGGGCTCCTCCAAGTAGGAGCACATCTCTCTGGGTCACAGCTCCAAGGGTAGGGTCACATCCCCTCCCCAGACTTGGTTTTCTCAAAAAGACAGGGCCAGTGTCCTACCCATCCCCCAACATACCCAAGGCCCCAGACTGGACTTTGTAAGACAGGGTTGTCTTCCTTCATACCCACAGAGCAGGCTGGGTCTCACTGTTACGCTTTAAATCTGAAATGTCCCCCCATGGGTTAAAGTCTTGGCCACCAGCTAATAGATTTTGGGGCAGTGACTGGATCCAAAGGGTTCTGACCTAATCAATGGATCAATCCACTGACCATTCATAATTTGCTGGGAGGTGGTGTATTCTAGAGGCGGGACATGCCCTTGAAGGGTACCTCTTGTCCCTGGCCCCTTCCTGTTTCACTCTCAGCTTCCTGGCTGTCATAAAGTGAGCAGCTCTTCTCCACTAAGCCCTCTCCACCATTTTGTTCTGCTTCACCACAGGCCCAAAGCAATGGAGCCAATGACCATAGACCGAAATGTCTGAAACCAGGAGCAAAAATAAACCTTCCCCCTTTTACATTATTTTGCACAGGTATTTGTCACAATGACAAAAAATAAAAACCCTAACCAGCACACTCGCCCCTCCCCAGACCCTTCCTAGACTTGGTCATGTCTCCCCAACCCCTCCAACTGACTTGTTTTTCAAGGCAGGGCCATGCATCCTGCCCAGACTAAGGAGGGGAGTTCAAGAACATTCTAGAAGGAAGTAGTGTGAGAAGAGCCTGGGTGGGGGAGCCCTACAACGTGTTCCATGAGTAAGGAGAGACAACAGAAGATAAGAAATGCGGGACCAGATGGCACCCCAGGACTGGGCCTCTGTCCTGAAGACTCCAGTCTTTTGGGCCACTGTGGAGGATGACTTGGAAGGCAAGATGGCAGGCAGAGGGCTGGCCAGGAGGAAAGAGTGATTGAATATAGAAGTCAACCAGCTACCTGGTTTCTGAGGTGAGGTCCACAGGAAAGGGACAGAGGCTGGACCCACCCAGTGCCCACGAACCTCAAGAAGCAGAATTTTCAGGAGTTGGCCTGTACAGGTGGAGTTGCTGTGTGTGATGGGGAGAGGGGACATTTTGCTATGGAGTCAGGGGTCCCAAAGAGGAAGCAAGGAAGAGAAGGTTTAGAAGGCTCCCTCCCCAGGTCCCATGTGTCCAGCTGAGCCTCTCACTCTGTCCTCCAGCCCTGAGCTCAATCCTGGGCCTTCTGGAATTTTCCAGGTGGAAGTTCTCCTCAAAGGCCCTGTGTTGTTGTGCTGTGTCAATACAGCTTGTCTCTGGGCCACAACCTCCACCCCACAGCAGTCCTCTGTGTTGAGCCCCCTAGAGTCCTGGGCCCTCCTCCCAGAGGGGAGGTGGCCACGGAAGGAGACGGGCCTCCTGGTGACCCCCGCTCACCTCTCCCTGCTCCCCACCAGCTCCAGACACATTTGCGATCTATCTTTGTTGTTTATTGTATGGGAAGCCAAGCCTCCCGGCCAACTCAGGGCTGGACGGGCCAGCCGCAGCCCGAGACGTCTGTCCCAGCCAAGGCTGGAGCAGCCCCCCGCCTGACATCCCTCGGTCGCCCCTGAGCCAAGCGGGCCCTGAGCTCTGGCCTGGCCGGATGCTCTTTATGGGCCGCAGGGCCTGTCTCCCCCATTGTCTGCCCTTGATTGTCCTCCGGGTGACGCCCGGCTTGGACAGGGCCTGCGTGCCAGGCCGCGGGCTCCTCATCCATCGTGTCAGCCTCACTGCAGCGCTGCTGGGAGGGCGGCTCCCCCCCAGAATCACTGCGAGGCGGAAACCCGTTCCCTCTGCTGCACACACTGAGGGCCGTGTGTGTGTGTGTGTGTGTGTGTGTGTGCATGCATGTGCATGCGTGTGTGCATGTGAACCCGTGTGTCCATGTATATGCACATGCATATGTGTGGATTTGAGCATGTGTGCTCGTGCGTGCATGTGTGTGCATAAGCATCTGAGCCTTGTGCCCGTGTGTGCACGCATGTGTGTGCACGCATGTGTGTGCGCTCAGGAGTGAGTACATATATGTGCATCCATGTGCATATTAGGGTTGGGAGAGGGCTCACCCTCCACCCCTACCCGAGGCCGAGCAAGCACGTGAGTGGTGCTGTGTCCTTGAGTCTGTGTGCACATGCATCTGTGCACATCTGTATGCGTATGTGTGCGCGTGCCTGTCCTTTGAGGCCGTGTGTGCACACATCCAGGCATTGTCCTCCTGACAGCTCCCAGCGTGGAGCTCTAAGGACATGGACAGCACAGACCAGGCCTGGCATCCAAGCAGCTCCCTTCTTAACAGATGTGGGACTTTAGCCAAGTTGTTCGCCTCACCTGGTCTCAGTTCCCCTAGGGTAAAGGAAGGCCAGGTGGAATCCGGCCTCATGGTACACTTTGGGCCAGGGAAGAGCTATGCTGCAGACGCAGAGCCTGTCCCTCTGTCCTTCTGTCCCCCCTTCATTTGTAGTTGTCAATCTTTGGTACTCTTCCCAGAAAAATGCACCTGTCCACACGCACAAAATTCAGTAAGTTCCCCAAGTGTTTCTTTCATCTTTTTTTTTTTTTGACAGTGTTGGGATTTGAACTCAGGGCCTCATGCTTGCTAGCCTGGTACTCTACCGCTTGAGCCACTCTGCCAGCCCTCCCACCCCCTGCCATGAGTCTCTTAGTTAAATAAAACCTTCTCTATGGAGCGAAGCAGAAAATGCCTTGGGCCCGGAGCTTTCTGTAGAAAAGACAGAGCAGTGGCAGTCACCAGGATGTCCCTTGGGGCAATCAAGAGACCGGGGAGGTCACTGAGACTGCCTCCTCTGTCCTCCAGGAAACAAGTGGTGGCCAGTTCTTGGGTCCCCTGAGGCAAGGCAGAGGGACTAAGGCCACACCTTGAGCTGCGTGATGAAACAGAAATGGGGGCTCTGGGGTGCTCATGCTGCTGTGTGGCCCGGGGCTGAGGCTCCCACAAATCCCTGGCTGAGGGAGAGATCAGAGGCGACAGTGAGGAGATGGCAAATCTGAGGACCAAGGAGGGAGAGCAGGGGGTGGGAACGGGAGGATGCCTTTGTCCCCGAGCCAGGGACTGGGGGTGCGCAGGACTGTGGTGTGGCATTTGCCATCTTTACGGTGTGCTGACAGCTAGACGATATGCAGGACACATCTTCCTGCTCCCAGGGGACCGGAGTTCTGGTGGCCAGATGACCACCCCAGGACTCCTTAGGGCAGAGCTGTGTGTCTGAGCTCAGAGCCAATGGTCCACGGCGCCTCCTGCTCCCAGAAGGAGCTAAGTGCCAGGCTGTCCCCAGCCCCCCTGAGAGCAGTGACTGCTGTGGCCCTGTGCCCTCTGGGTCCCCCCTTGACCCAGTCCAGTGATCTACGGAGTGAAGACCTACCTGGGGCGCCTGGGGACCTGAGGGGCAGGGTGATTGTGGCTGAGGATGGAGGCGGGTTGTCCCCAAAGACATAGAGTCCCCAAGGCACAGCCATATCTGGAACCCAGCTAACTCATTTCCACCAACCCCCCCAAGGGACCTTTGGAGGCCAAGTGACCAGGTGGCCTAGCTGTCACCACATGCATCTCCCCAGGCTGCCTCAGGCCCCGAGAAGTTTCCACCTACCCCAGCCCAGGGCATCCAAGGAAGGGGCCGACAGGAGCAAATCTCCTGGAATGTTCTAGGAGGTGAGAGAGGAAAGGAGGGTCCTGCATAGGAAACCTTGCCCTGACCCAAATCAGATCTTCCAGGCTCTAGAGGGAGAGGGATGGTTCTGGAAAACCAAACACCTTCTTTCTTCCCATGGCAAAACCTGGTATGCAGGGAAAGCTTGCACACGTATGTGTGTGAGTGTGTGTGCATGTGTGCACATGTGTAGGTATGCTTATGTGTGTATGTGTGTGTACACGAGTGTGCTTGTGGGTGCACGCACGTACAGGGTGTACCTGCGTGGGGGTGTGTGCATGTGCACATGTGTGCAAATGTGCATGTACATTGTGTGGGTGTGTGTGCGTGCACCTGTGTGGACGTGTGTGTGTGCATGTGTGCGTGCATTGTGTGTGCATGTGTGTGCATGTGTGGACGCGTGTGCATGCGTGTGCACACCCAGGAGTGTGAGCTGGACACCTTTTCACTTTGCAGCCTGCAGGTCTGGCCCAGTCCACTGGGAAGACTCTGTGTGTGCCTGTGACTTGGGGGGAGGGGGAGGCCTTACTCAAGCCAGGTGCTAAGGGGTCGCAGGAGGTCTGGCCTGTCCCCCCACATCTGGAGTCCATGATCAAGGCCAAGGATGGCGCCCAGCCCACCCACCCCATGCACACCAGAAGCCTGCACCACTCTCTCTTCTGCTTTTCCAAGGAAAGGGGGCTGGGGCTTGCAGGTCTCCCGAGAACCCATAAAACCCAATAACCATGCGTGTTCCTCAAACTCACACCATAACACAGAATCCTGCAGAAGGAGCCGGGGCTTTGCACATCTTAAATCATCGTCCTGGGGACAGTGCCATTCGTTTCCACTTACTCTTCTTCTGCACAGGAACCATCCGTGTCTACACTGAACCTGATCCCACCCCGCCCCACATCCCACTTCCACCAGACGCCCATAAATCTGTGCGCTTGCTCCCTCGAGCTGCCCGGGAAAGAGCCGCTCGCTGCGTCTGCGTCTCCGTCCAAGCCTCTGCGCTTCCGGGATTTTACGATTTGGGGTTATGGACTTGGCCTTCCGAGTCCCCTGTGGTCGGCGGCTGTGTGAGGACAGCGGAAGGTTTTGGGTGACCTCACCTTCACCCCTCGCCTGGCCAGGGCAGGGGGGATCATGCAAGGGCCTGATGGCTTCTCATGGGGGACCTGTGGGGGAGCTCGGAGTTTGTCCCTTTATGTCCGACACAAGCCCTGCACCCCACCACCCTGAGGCTCTGGATTGCTGTTCCCTCCACTTCCTGGATTAGAGTCACCAAAGCTGCAGGCTCTGCCTCTCCCCACCTCATCCTCAGCGACTCACTTCCACAAATGACCTCCACCCCAAATTAGGGACAGACACGAGCTGCTTCGTGGAGAGATCAGTGGCCAGGGCCTCTCGCTCATGCCACAGACAGTCTGAACCTCCTCTGAGCTGCCACCGAGACCCAGGTGAAGACACGGCTGGTTTTCAGCTGATAGCCCGAAGGGCGGCACAGGTTGTCAGAGATGTTAACCAGCATCTGGAGTGAAGGGACATCTATCCTTGCCCAGAGGGGACACATAGCCCTGGAGGGGGGCAGATAAGTGGACAACCAGAGAACTGTAAGTCCAGTGCGTGCGGTGGCTCACTTCCATAATCCCCGCTACTCGGGCGGCAGAGATCAGGAGGAGCCCAGTCTGAAGCCAGCCTGGGGAAATTGTTGAAGAGATCCTGTGTTGAAAAAAATCAGTCACAAAAAAGGTCTGGTGGAGTGGCTCAAGTGGTAGAGCACCTGCCTAGGAAGTGTGAGGCCCTGAGTTCAAACCCCAGTGCTATCAAAAATAAATAAATAAAATCAGCACAAATGCTGATTGATAGAAAGTGTGCTTGCTTTTCCCCTAGCACCTTCCTGATTACAGGAATGAGGGAGCCACGGCTGGAGCTGAAGCAACCATTTTGGACCATGAGGTACCTGTTCTACATTGATGCTGGACAGAGAGAGAGAGAGGCAGGAAGGGAACATCCAGAGATTCAAGTGACTCTTGAAATTCCACTCTTGTTGACCCTTGACTGTCTTCCTCTTAACTCTTCTTAAAGATGAATAAATCCCTATGTTGAATAACTTACTTCTATTTTGGATTTCCTGATGGTAAAACACTTTTACCACGATAAAACACTTTTCTAACTGACACCACCATAGAAAGGTGGCCTCTAAGACAGAGAGATAAAGAGTGAGGACCAGTGACGGTAGAGAAGAGGGGAGTCCACACACTGGAGAACCTGATGAAATTGGGGACACAGGTGGGGTGAGAGCCAGAAGGTTGGGGTGCTGGAGTTGGAAAGGGATGGTGGCCAAGGGTTCGGGGTGGACGGGAGATCAAGAAGCCCACAGGCTGGTCCCAGGCAGCAGGAGCCATGACACTGGGCCACAGAAGAACATGCAAAACAGCGCCTGTCACCTCCAGCGTAGGAGAGGGGTGACAGAGAGGTGTGGAGGTGACCACGGTGAGGCAGAGGAGAAAGTGGCTTAGCAGAGCCTACTAGTGGGGTTTGGGGTGGGAGGGAAAAGGATAAAGAAAACACAGGACCCTGAGAATTCCATCCTTAGCCCGGGCGGTGGCTCAGGGGAAGCAGGGTTTGGGGACACAGGCTCCCTCTGAAGCAGGATGGCGACTGTGGTTCTAGAAGCCCTGGGGCCAGGCATGGGGGTGGGGGAGTAGTGAGGGGGTTAAAAGCACAGAACAGAGGCCACCGGGCAGGTGACCTGGGACTCCACTCTGGGCAGGAAGGAACCAAGAGTGGGGAGCTGCTGGCAACAAGGGCTGAGCCCTGAGCTGGCTGCATGGTGAGGGACTCGCAGCAGACAACCAGGCCCCGGGCTAGGGCGGCTGCCCGAGGGGGCTCCAGGTTCGAGACCAGCAGCCGGGGGATGGAGGGCCCCACGTTTCTGGGTGAGTAGAAGTGGGGCACAGCCCTGCTGCCCCATGTCAGGAGGGGAGGGGTGTTTGAGAGTGGCAAGGCGTCACCATGCTTACGTCCCTGCTCCTGGGCCTGAGTGTTGGAAGGTAGGGCCTCAGGTCCCCAGTTTTCTCAGGACACAGCTGGGACTGGTTCCTGAGCCACACGGCCTCTCCCACCCCTCAGTTTCCCTCCCCATTTCTTTCCAGGCCCACAGTGCAGCCCAGAGACCTAAGGTCACACGGCACCGCCCTGCGCTATCCTTACCCAGGTCTGGAGGCCGCCAGCTTGCATCCAAGCTCCCAGAGAGGACCTAGTATCCTGGACCCCCGGCTCCCAGCCACCCCCGCACCTCTGTTGAAATCATGCAGGGGCCTTGAGGCTAAAACTTGTGCCCTTGACTCAGCAGTCAAGGCCTCCATGGCCTGACATTGCTGCCACTCCAGCATGTGAAACTCAACCTCTGAGTAGCTGGGATTACAGATGTGCACTGGCTTGTTTTTTTGTTTTGTTTTGTTTTGTTTTTTAGATAGGGTCTCAATAACTCTTCACCCCAGCTAGCCTCAAACTGTGATCCTCCTCTCTCTGCCTCTCAGGAGTGCACACGTGTTGGGCTTGGATGCAGGGGGTAGTGGAAGTGGGGAGTCTGCAGGGAACAGTTCATATGGTCCACTCGGGGATATACACTGCCAGGCCATGTTGATTTGGGGGCTGGGAGGGTGCAGGTCTGGCTATACACTGACAGACACATCTGGCTAACCAGAGATAGACCAGGGACAAGCATGTCATTCTGCATGTTTGTCCTGGTAGGGAAACTAAGGCAGAAGCTTGAACCTGGAGACCTGGGGTTATGCAGTGGGTGAAGAGAAAGGACAGAACCTGTGTCCCTAGGACGGGTCAGCAGAAGGGGTGTCCCAAGGCTGAAGGATCCCAGTCCAGGCTCTGCCAGGGAGAAGAAGGCTAGGACCTGGACCAGAAGGGTCCAACAGGGGATGCAAAGGAAGGGAGCATGTCCCCAAAGAGGTGGTGGGGGTGCTGAGGCCCCACCTAAGAGTCCTGGGAGCTGGACCATGCTGTCAAGGTCAGGCTCAGTGAGAGCTGGGACCACGCAGAAGGACCTGCTCCACCCCCAGAACTGTGGTCTGGAGGGACACAGCCACCAATCACAGTAAGGCCAGGCATGAAGAGAGTCTGGGAAGAAACCCCAGCATCTCCCAGCTCCCGTCTCCAGCGCTTACCACAAGGGTGAGGGGTCAGTCAGCTGGGCACAAAGGGACAGAGAAGGTGGGGAGTGGGTGGTGGCAGAGACAGAGGGTGCATAAGAATGGGTATCATCACTCCATCATCCTTCAAGATGTCTGATTGGCTCTTTTTTGGTGTGTGTGGAATTTGAACTCAGGGCTTCCCCCTTACAAAGCAGGCACGCTACTCCCTGAGCCACACCTCCAGTCCACTTTTCTCTGGTGATTTTGGAGATGGGGTCTCATGAACTATATTTGCCTGGGCTGGCCTCTACCCACAATCCTCCTGATCTCAGCCTCCCAACTAGCTAGAATTATAGGCGTGAGCCATCGCTCTTGGCTGACTCCATTTGTTAAAAAATTTTGTTTTTCACTGTTCTAGTTTCATACATGCATATGAAGTACTTTCATCACATTCATCCCCCATCACACTCTCCTTTCACCCTCCCTCCTCCTGCTGCCTCTCCAAAAACACTTCCCCTTTACCTTCAAGTCATTTTTTTAAAACCCAGATTCCACTTATAAGGGAACAGGAGAAATTTGTCTTTCTGAGTCTGGCTAATTTCGCTTCATATGATGATCTCCAGTTCCATTCATTTTCCTGCAAATGACATGATCTCATCCTTTTTTCTGGCTGAGTAGTACTCCATTGTGTACCTGTACCACATTTTCTTCATCCATTCATCAGTTCACGGTCACCTAGGCTGATTGGCTGTTGTGAACAGTGCCGCTATAAATGTGGGTGTGCAGGTGTCTCTCTTGAATTCTGACTTGTGTTCCTTCAGGAGTGGTAGCGCCTGACTTGTTTGTTTTCTTGATGACAGCCTATGGTAGTGCTATTTTGAGTTTTTGAGGGGCCTCCATACTGATTTCCATTATGGCTGCACTAATTTACACTCCTACCTATAGTGAATTAAGGGTTCCTTTTTCCCCACATCTTCGCCAGCATTTGGTGTGTTGTTTTCTTTCCTTCCTTCCTTTTTTCTCTCTTTCTTTTTTATTGCAGTTCTGGAATTTGAACTCAGGACCTTCACCTTGAGCCACTCTACCAGTCCTTCTTTGTGTTGTTTTGGTTTTTTTTTTTTTTGAGATAGGGTCTCATAGAACTATTTGCCTGGGCTGGCTTTGAATGGTGATCCTCCTGATCTCTGCTTCCTGAGTAGCTGGGATTACAAGCGTGAGTCACCAGCGCCTGACTTGTTGTTTGTTTTCTTGATGACAGCCATTGGACTGGGGTGAGATGGAACTTCAGTGTCATTACAGTTTACATTTCCTTTGTGGCTAGGACTGTTGGACATTTCTCCATGGGTCAGAGTGTGATCTTTTTGTGGTCTCAGTGTCACCGCAGACTCGGGTGGCAGGTGGACCACAGTTAAGCGGGCCTGGAGGACCCGAGGTCAGTGTCTCTCCCTTGGGATGGCGACCTCAGTCCTCTCCTCCCTCCCTAGAGCCAGGGCCCTGAGCCCAGCTGCCTCTCATCTGGTAGCTCCCTTGTGGCCATGGCTGGCCGCCGGCCGTCACGCGGCCCGTGCTGACAGATTGGGTGTCTCCGGTGCACCGGCGGCTGCCGCTAAGTGGCTTTCTGGCAGAGAGTCAGGGGTCACCTCATCGCTGCTGTACTCCAAACAGCACTGGCCTGTTCTGAGGGGCGCCTCCCACATCCGTCTGCTGCAAGCCACTGTGTTTAGGGTCAACACTGAGATCCAGGCCCTGCCTGGTATCTCTGGGGGGAAGCAGCCCCTGGGACTGATGGCTTCCTGGCCAGAGGGACCCTGGGACCCTGACAAGTCTCTGCACTCTTGTTTGTTGTGTGCCACACTTTCAGGGTCCTTGTGTGTTCTGAGCCCTGGTTTCTAGGTCCCATTCTGTGGGTTGAGGCCTATGGCATCGCTCAGGTCTGTCAGTGGGCCTCGACTTTGGGCAACACCTTGACCTTAAAATTCTTTTTAACGTCATTCGGCATGTCCCACCGAGACCTGGCATGTCTTTGAGACGGTGGTCCCCTGTGGTCAGTGAAGCCAATATTTCAGGAATACAGTCACGGGGGTTCCAGGACTGGGGAGGCCTCCTGTGAGCTGAGTGACCCTGGGACAGTCACTTCCTCCCAGGGACTCAGTCTTGTTCAAACAATGGAGGAAGAGAGTTGACAATTTAATAGAACATAGGCAAATGTTGCCTCTCTGTCTCTTGTTCTCTGTCCTGTCCTCTGAGATGCATGGCTCTGACGTGTGTGTCACTGTAAGGCTGGTGACATGGCCCCCAGCTTGCCTTGCTTGGCCAGCAATCTTTGGCTGACTCTGGATGGAGCAGGGTTTGGGGGGAGGTTTGGATGTGACCCCGACTTTGGACAAGCCCTCAGCCTGATTGAAACCAGGGGGCTTCAGTCCAGAGGGACAAGCATTAGCAGATTTGTCACAGCGTGCAGACAAAAGACAAGACAGAGCTCAAGAGGGCTTCTCAGGCCACACTGGACCTGGTCTGGAGGCCAAGAAGGAATATTTGGGGCTAGAAGGGAAAGCCAGAAACAGAGGGACCAGCACGCGAACAGGGAAGGTTCCAGTGCTTTGGGGGAACAGATGTGGTTCTCTGGGGTCAGACAAAAGATGCTAGTGGTGGTGGCAGCTGGAAAAGGCTGATGGAGACATGGCAGAAAGAACCCTTTGGAGCCGGGCACCAGTGGCTCACGCCTGTAATCCTAGCTACACAGGAAGCAGAGATCAGGAGGATCACGGTTCAAAGCCAGCCCTGTACAAATAGTTCACAAGACCCTACCTTGAAAAATCCCTTCACAAAAAAGGGCTGGTGGAGTGGCTCAAGGCGTAGGCCCTGAGTTCAAACCCCAGTACCACAAAAAAGAACGCTTTGGAACTTGGGAAGAGAGGGACAGTGACATGGGGACCAGAGCAGGGTCTCTGTAGCTGTGGTTGGAATTGTCCCGGCTGCTTGGGGCCTGGGGGAACTTGGGGACTGTGTGCTGGGGACAGCTGAGGCCAATGTTGAGTCCCTGGAGCAACCACTCCACACTACGCTTGTGTCAGGTTCCTAGTTCAAGGTCCTGGTGGACACTCAAGTGACATTCCCAGCAGGCTGAGGTCCATTTAGCTCTACACCCTCCTCCTCCTGAGGCCAGGAGGCCCAGGCTGCAGCCGTTGGGTCCCTGGCACGGCCACAGCAGGAAGCCAGCCCCACAGCTGACGGGCGGGGCCCCATGCCGCCACACACTCGCTCCTTGTCTGCGTCTCAGCGGGAGAAGGGGCTGGGTTGGTGTCCAGACTGGGTCACCAGAGCCAGCCTGGCCCTGAAGATGCCCCCTTCTCTGGGCTTCAGGGCTTTTCTGAGAGAAGCCAGGATGGCTGCACCCCCACACTTGCTCCAAACATTTCTGGGGCTCTGTGAGTTTGCACATGGCTGTGAAGCACCCCAGACCCCCTGAAGTCCTTGGGAGAGGTTTGAAAGAATCCCTGCCAGGGGGCAGAGGGGGCTTGGGGACAGGGCCCAGGCAGGGTACAAGGGCTCTGTGAGGGGTTCGGCTCCTAAGCCCAGTGACCAGGAAGAGCTTGGCCTGAACCGAGGCCCCCTTGGCGCCTGGCACCGGGTGAAGCTGGGGAGACGCCTGCCTCTCCCGAAGCCCTCCTGGCCGGGCAGCGTGGGGCGGGCTGGGCCCGGGCGAGGCCACTCATATCTTCGTCGTTACTTCATTCATTTGCTTCTGCTGATCCTTGTTTATCTCACTGGGAATGGGGCCCATGGTAAAAGCTGGGGCCAAGGGAACAGCCAGAACCTGGGCCACCTCCAGGAGCCCTGGCCTCACCCCTGCATCCCTCACCTGGGTCCCTGAACTGAGTGCACCTGGGGACAGCCATTAAGGCACTGGCTGGGTAGAAAGAGCCGGCCTGAGAACCCACTCTCTGGAGCCCAAAAACCCAGTCTGGACTGAGCCCCGCTGCTCACAGGCTGTGTGACTAAGGCAAGGGGAAAAGTCTCTGGTCTGGCTTTTTTTTTTTTTTTTTTTTGTCTGTATGTTGAGGGATTGTTCCAAATGACCTTGGAGAGGCTATTGTCCTCAGGAAAAAGGTCTGTCATTCCACAAGCAAGCACCCTGGGCCAAGCCCCGCCACACTGGCTTCCAACTTCCTTTCTCGGTCCCAGATGCTGTCGGTCACTGTACATCACCATAATCTAGTTTTGGAAAGGGGCAGAGAGGAGTTGAGAGGTGTCCCTAGCTGGCATCCTGAAACTTCAATTGCTGAGGTAGCAATTCCTGCAATTCGGGGTTCAGAGGTGTCTCCAAGCTGGGAGAAGCCCCTCTGGGCCGGGTAGGGGTTGTGAATAGAGAAAATGAGGGCTGCTGTGGGCAGGTGTGCGAGCCCAGCAGGCCAGTGCCTGGAATGTTCATTTAAGAACTGTGGAAGGCCCGGGCACCGCTGCTCACGCCTATAATCCCAGCTACTCAGGAGGCAGAGAGCAGGAGGATTTGTAGATCAAAGCCAGCCTGGGCAGATAGTTCTTGAGACCCTATTTCAAAAAAAAAACATCACGAAAAAGGGCTGGTGGAGTGGCTCAAGGTGAAGGCCCTGAGTTCAAATCCCAGTACCACAAAAAAAAAATGCCAGATCCCCGCCAGGACTTGTCCCTGCACAGCCTCTGGGGACAGGAGGCATTGCTGGACCCTGGACACATGAGTTTATGGGTTCTGAGCTCCACTGCCAGGCGTGCTATACCTGTCTACCCTAAAAAAGCACAGCTTGAGAACAGAGGAAGTTTCTTTGCATTTTGGTTTGATTTGGGTTGGTTTGGGTTGGAGTTTTTTTGATGTGCTGGGTTCAAACCCAAGGCTTTGTGCATGCTAGGCAAGTGCTCTACCACTGAGCTCCATCCCCAGTCATTGGATTTGGGGGAACTGGGCCTTGCTATGTAGCCCATCCTGGCCTGGAACTCGATATCCTCCAAGTGCTGGGATTATAGGTATGCACCACCATGCCCAGTGGTACATTGGATTTAACCAGACCTGTCTCAGCTCTTGTCTTTAATGACAACCTCAAGGACACAACCCTGCAGGAAGGTACTGCCAAGTTTCCACCAGGGTCTGAGACAGTGGTTACATTGCTGAAAGTCACACAGCCATAAGTGACGAAGCTGGGGTAGAAGCAGAGCCTGACTGACCTGGACTTTGCTGCCCCAATAAACCCCTTGTGGTCCCCTGTGGGCTGGTCCATGCAGGAGAGTGTGAATTCAGGTTGGGCCCTCAGACCAGTGCCTGTGTTTTCTTGTCTCTTTTCCTATTTGTGACTTGATTCTCTTTTTCTTTTCTTCTATTTGTGTGTGAGAGAGGGGCACGGGGTTTGAACTCAGGGCCTCCAGCATGTTAGGCAATCACTCTACCACTTGAGCCACACCTCCAAGCCCCATGACTTGCTTTTCCAGTCTGCAAAGTGGGTCCAAGTCCAGGCTTGGAGCCTGGAGCGGGGCGAGGTCACATCTGTCTAAGGGTTGCAGCATCTTGGAAGGAGAAACTTTAGCAAAGAGAAGACTCTATTGTCCCCCCCTTTCCTTGGCCTCCTGCCAGTCCCCACCGCAGCCACCACAGCAGGCCAGCCCTGTGCATAGGCCCCGGTGGCCGCCATGTGCCAGCATGGGGTGACTCAGTGCCCCTCCCTTCCCGTGGGTGACTCAGTCTCACCATCAAAGCTTTGCTGGGGTGCTGGGGGGTGGGGTGCATAAAAAGCCAAGAAGACTGAGAGACCTTGGCTTAGAGATTCCTCACTCAGGCCATTATGGTGGGCTTGGGTAAGAAGCCAGGCGATAACAACAATCCCAGTATTTGCTTTGTGGAAGATTTGATGAAAAACTTGCACAAGCATTACCTCGATGGATGCTTGCAGTGTTGCTGGAGGGGGAAAGAGGCACCGTGATTGTCACCCCACTTCACACATGCAGAATATTTGTCCTCAGTCACCCAGCTCCTAACTTAGTAGAAATAAAAGGAAGAGATGGAATTTGAACTTGGGTCTGTAAAGAGTTCTGCAGCCAGGCACGGTGGTACACACCTGTAATCCCAGCTAGCTAGACTGGAGGCAGATTTAGGAGAATCATGGTTCAAAGCACAAGATCCTATCTCCAAAACTAACTAAAAGCAAAAGGGGGTGTGGCTCAAGTAGTGAACCACTTGCCTAACAAGAGCAAGGCCCTGAGTTCAATCCCCAGTACCCCCCTAAAAAAGAGCTCTGCAGAAGAGTCTGGTGACAAGGGCTGGACCAGGGGGACAGACCAGACCCTAGAGCTCACATCAGGCAGAGACCAGATGCCTTCTTTCTGAATCAGGACAAGGCCCTAGTACTTCTTTGCTGCTGAACCAAAAGGTTGGGACAAGTTAATTCTTTCTCCCCTGGGGTGGGGACCTTGGCCCCAAGAAGGAAAACAAATGATGCCCAAGCAATTTCCATGCTGTGAACCTCATGGGACCGTGCACAGGCAGGTGGGGCTCTACCTCTGTCAGCCACTAGCCAGGCAGGACAAATAATAGCTTGTACTTCACACATCCAACAGCAAGCTCTCGACTTCCTCCCCAGCCTGCTCCTCCCTGCGTCTTCCCCATGTCAGGAAATGGCACCATTGCCCGCCCAGGGGCTCACGCCAGAAAACTGGGAGGCAGCCTTGGATCCTCCTGCCCCTCCACCACCCACGTCCTGGTCTTTGCCAAAACCTGTCAATTCTTTCTCCAAAATAAATCCCAACTCCACTCCTCTCTGTTCGAGTTACCACCCCTGTGTTCAAGCCATCACCCGCTCTAACCCCAAACCACAGCACAGGGCCTCCGGGCCTCCCTGCCTCTCCCCAGCCTTCTCCTGACGCCTCTCCCCCCACCCCATATAAACCAGCTGGAAACCAGGTCACTTCAAACACCCTCCCCTCAATGGCTTCCTATCATATTAGGACCAAAGTTGACAGTCCTAAATTGTCCGTGACTCCATAGTGACCAGGCATCTCTTTGTAGGACCACTGGTGGTCCCTCTGCCTGGAAGCATGGCCCCGTTCTCCACCCAGTCAGACCCTCCTCGTCCCTCAGGCCTCAGCTGGTACCTCACTTTACTTTGACCTTCAAGCACAGTCTCACCCTAAAAGGCCCGTTTGCCTTCTTCCTAGGACTTCCTAGGACTTTTGTTCCTGCCAGCATTGTGGGATCCCTAAGGACACAGGCTTATTAGCTGGTTCACTGCAGGACTTCCTGGCAGGCACTTGCATATCTGTGACATGAATTAGCAACTAAGATCATACCAGCAGTCGCTATTTACTGAGCATTTCCAAGTCTTTTAGGGTATGGTGTCCTTAACCAACCACAGGTGCGTCCCATTTTTCAGACATGGAAACTGAGACCTAAGAAGCTCAGATGAGTGAAGACAGAGCCACGTTTAGAACCCAAGTGTCTGAGCTTCTAATCGTGATGCTGCGCCAATCATCTGTTGTATAATTAGCACCATTATGGTATTTATTCAGGGGTTTTTAGTTCTTTGCCATACTGGGGATTGAACCCAGGGCCTACCATGTGCAATGCAAGCATTGGACCATTAGTGCTATGCTCCAGGTCCTTTGGTTTTTATCTTGTTTTGTGCTTTTGCCTGGGTTGGCCTGGAACTCACAATTCCCCTGCTTCTGCCTGCTAAGTAGAAGGGATTACAGGCATGTATTACCACACCAGATGTCCGTGCGTTTCTTCATGGAAGTCAAGAGTTGTAAAGTGCATCATTGTTTTATGAGTCACTGGGGGAGGTAAAAACCCCAACAATGAAACCACACAGCACACCATCCCATGTGAAAATATGAAAGCAGTGCTTATTTGAGAACCTTTGAAATACAGTATTGAGGGAAGAAAAACTATTCTTTCCTTAGGGTCCAGGGCAAAATAAAAGATGGATTTCTCAAGCCAGATGTGATGATACACACCTGTAATCCCAGCTACCTGTGAGGCTGAGGGAGGAAGATCAAGTTCAAAGGCAAAGTCATGGAGTCCCTATTAAAACCCCAAAATAAAATTTGAAAAGCATGGGGGCATGGCTCCTGGGGCAGAACACTTGCTAAGGATTGGTCTGTGGTCACCAGGACACTTGGAGAAGCCCTAGCTTTGGAGGTTCAAGGTCACTGGGGGTAGCTGGGCAACGACAGCCCAATTTAATGAATTTGGTGGTTTGCGTAGACCAGGAAGGCAACAGAGGGCATTAACCCCTCTGGGGGAGGTGGTGAGGGACGCACAACAGGTCAAGCATCCCTACAAGCCCACAGCTTGCCTCAGTGGCTGGGAAACAGTCTGTAACTCCCAGGATCACAGGCCAAAGAATCTTCCAGACATATGGAGACAGTCCTCCCAGGGCCCATGAAGGAGCTGGCGTTTCCTCTGCAGGCAGGGGACCCATGAGGTCAGGCAGTGGAGTGCCAGGACTGGGTCTTTAAGTTACAAGGACAGAGTGAGGGGTGCCAGGGAGCAGGGAGGCCTGGGAATGTGTGGGCATATGCCTTGGAGGATCCTTGGTCACCCAGGACTGAATGGTGACAGATGGCTTGGGTCATATGCTCCCTGCCCTGGCATGGCTGAGCCCTCTGGAGAAAGGGGCCTGGGAGGCGGCGGGCTGGAGGACAGCATCTCCCACCCAGGCCTGGGAACGTCCGGGCTGGCCCAGGGCCCAAAGAAGGCTGGTGAAAGGCCCACTTACCATGACGGATGGGAGCCCCAGCCAGGCCTCGCCAATTATGCAAGATGGAGTGCCAGGGCCGGGCTATAAATATCTTAGCCGTCCACCGGCCCAGGAATGTAAATGGTGGCATTGAACAAGCAGGAGAAAATGTTCAGTTTGGACAGGATGGGCTTTGGGAGTTTAAAATAACATGTCCTTTTTCTCCATCATGACTTCAAGTTGGGTAGCAACAAGGCTGGTGCCCAAGGGCCGGAGGTGAGAAGGGGGGAGCCCCAAGGTTACAGTATTTGAAACCCAGAAAAACCCCACTTGCAAATTTGTCCTGATCAGAGAGGCTCTTGGGCAAGGGAGGGGCACACAGCCCAGCCAAGCATCAGTGACCATCAGCAAGTAGATGCATCCTTTGACCTTGAGTTGCCCTTCCGAGTTCACTGAGCACCTGCAGCTGGACAATGTGTGGTGTTCTTACCATGCTGAGGGGCCAGAGAAAGGAAGTCTGGCTTTGTGTCGGGGCCATGGAAGAACAAGGCTGGGAAGATCCTCAGAAGTGTGTCAGGAGACACTTGTCCTCCTACCCTAACACCTTTTAAAATCTCAAAGTAAGCCAGGTGTGGTGGCTCACACCTATAATCTTAGCTTCTCAGGAGGCAGAGATCAGTAGGATCACAGTTCAAGGCCAGCCCAGACAAATAGTTCAAGAGACCCTATCTCGAAAAAACCCATCACAAAAAAGGGCTGGTGGAGTGGCCCAAGGTGTAGACACTGAGTTCAAACACCAGCACCACCAAAAAAATAAATAAATAAACTCCGAAAGCAACCCTGACTTACAGAAAGATTAAGCTTCCGCCTCATTGCCTTACGGGTTTTGAACCAAAGGTTGCAAGAAAGACAGAGAAGCAAGGGCTGATGGGAAAGCCAGACATAATTGGTACACCTCCCTCAAATGAGCGAGGGCTTGGAGCCCCCCACCCCAAAGCAGGCGCTCAGAGGGACATAAGGATACCTGACTCGTGACAGTCCAAGTGGGGGGCCAACGCTGGAAAACGGTAGAGTGGCCACAGTCCAGGGTGAGCCAGGCCTGCAGAGACCCCAGTACAACAGCCAAGGCCAAGTCCAGGGTGTCTTGAGTACTAGAGCCTCGAGCTGGCCGTGACCCTGGGTGCCACTGTTCTGTGGCACCTGGGGACAAGTGCTCTGAAGCAGAGGAGGCCCTCTCTGAGGGAGGGAGAAGCAAACAAGGTGCAGATGTGAGGGCATGGTGGGGGGCACAAATGCAGAACTGCATCTTCTGACCCACAGCCCATCCCTGGGGACAAGGCCTTGGGGACCAGTCAGTGAGCTCGCTGGTCTATTTGAGAGATTTGCTGAAAAGTGGACTCATTTGGCAAATGTCTTTTTGGTGTGCCAGGCACTGCCCAGCTCTGGTTGGAGTTCCTGGGCACAGAGGCAGGAAGGGGTCTAGTCTGTCTGCCAGAGGAAGGCTCCCAAAGGGGACTGAGATGTCACAAGGGCTCCGTCAATCTCCACACAGAGCCCAGTTCCAAGGGAACCTTTGGGGTGGCCGATGAACCCCGGTCAGACACCAGGAGTTAGAGCTACACCAACATAAGAGGGCTGTTTAGGGCTTGGTGGGCAGAACAGACCCAGGAAACACAAGGTCAAGGTCAACACTGGTCCCACAGGAGGGACAGTGCTGCATCCTCAGCCTGTGCAGGGTGGGCTTAGGATGGAGAAAGGCCTGGGGTGGGAGGGGGAAGGGATGATCTGGGGGGGACAGAGCAGAGCAGCAGGGTGAG
Source organism: Castor canadensis (assembly GCF_047511655.1). Taxonomy (NCBI): domain Eukaryota; kingdom Metazoa; phylum Chordata; class Mammalia; order Rodentia; family Castoridae; genus Castor; species Castor canadensis. Next base: position 12,107,221 of record NC_133391.1, read on the forward strand.
CTGGATCCCAGGCTCCTCCCAGTGGGCCAGCCTACCTGGTGGAGTCCAGGGCAGGCCCTCAGCTACCTGGAGAAGACCATGCTGTATAGACAGACAGAGCCCCAGCCTGTGCCCAAATGCCAGATGCACCAGAGAGACTTCAAGGGTTGTGACATTGTGCACACCAAGGTGTAAGTGTGCCTCCTTCCTAAGTGGGGCTCATGTGACCCTCCAAGGGCTCCCCCAGGGCTTCCAGGAACAACCTGAGTGTGTTAGTGTCCATTTCTCCTTCAAGTCCATGGTAACGGCCCTCTGGTCCCTTCCTCTGCGCCATCCATCACATGGCCAGATAAGTTCATCTTTTTTCTTCTATTGTTTGAAAACTTATGTAAAACTCCTTGAGAAATTTAAGGGAAATTGAGAAATGTTTGCAAACATTTCTCTAGAGGGTAAAAAAGAATTCCATTTATTGCCTATGTGCTAGAATAGGTCTAGAATTGTAATACTCATTTATATATGTCTTAACTTTAAAATCTGTCTGGAGATCACTTAATTTTTTTATATAAAATGTTTGCTAATTTGCCCCCAAATCACTGGCCCTTTGTTTCTCATTGTTAGGGGATGCTGACTTCATTGTGGATTGAATTTTTCTACATAATTGGTTCTTAGATATAATTGCTATTTTCTGTCCTATTCTAGAACGACGTATCCCTTCCCTTACTCCAGAATCATGCTATTAAGTTACTGTTCCTCGAGACCACGTTTTACTGAAGGCTTTACAGCCTAGTGATTAAGATGGTGGCTTTGAAGTCAAACTTTCATAAGAACCTTGTCACTTAATAACTGACCTTGGGCAGTTACCCACAGTTGACCATCCATAAAATGGAATTTTAGAAGTCCTATAAAAAATTTCTCTCACAAGTTCAGAACAAACTGAGAACTAGATATGCAAATCTATCGCAGACAAAAACATCAGCCCTAAAACAAAAAAATAAAAAACATCAGCCTTCTCACAAATTAAAGGTGAGCGCTGTCCACTGGCACCATCTGTACTTAATATTGTACTGGAGGTTCTAGCCTATGCGATACGGCAAGAAAAGGAAAGGAAAGGTGCTCTAGTGGACCTGGACTGTTCCACCAAAGCCTCATGTTTTAAAGGATTGGTCCACAAGATAGTGTCACTGGAAGGCAAGGGGCACTTTGAGGTCATCAGGACTGTGCCCTTAGGGCGTTGTGGGACCCTGGCCCAGTCCTCATTCTCCTTTTCTTCCTGATCATGAGGTCACACCATGATGTTCTGCCTCTGCAGGCCAAAAACAATGGGGCTGATCGATCATGGACTGGAATCACCAAAACTGTGAACAAAAATAAACTTTTTGGAAGTTAATTATCCCAGGTAATTCAATATAGTGACAAAACTGACACAAAAGGCATGACGATTAGAAAACAAGCCAAGACATAAATCTCCCTGGCATCCTAACACTTATCTCTGAGTTAGGTGAACTTGATGTCCCCAGGTCTTCCTTCCACCCTTCCACCAGGTAGAACATACCCCGAAAGTTACCATGGAGCCCAGGGGAAAATGTGAGCACCTGGGGAAAGAGAAACAGGAGTGGAAGGACCTTCAGCTGAGTCCCTTTTTACAGAAAGTTGAGATGAGGGTGGTGACAGAGCGTCTCCCAGTGACAACCTCATTTATGGCCAAAGTGGGTACAAGTTAACAAAACTGTGAAGCTCCCAGTTTGGCGTGTGACACACAGTGGGCACTAGTAAACGCCACTCTTAGCCACATGTGTGTGGTCTTGTTCTGTTTGATTTCCCCTGCCCACCCCACAACCCACCATTCACTGGATGCTACATCTACATGTATGTGATCCCAGAGAAGATGGAAGTAAATTCTGGCTCAGGACTGGGGCATCACGGACTAGAGTGGCCTGCAAGACCCAGAGAAATTGAAGGTCACAACCCAGAGGGGTCAGGGGTCAAGTGCATGATGGGAGAGGCTAAGGCAAGGATGGGGCGGTGAGGAGAGGTTGATGGGTTTGGAAACATGAGGTCCACGGTGTAGCCAGCTCAGGAGGGTGAAAGGTGGCTTTAAGAAGGTTCTGGAAGGGACACAAGGATGAGAGAGAGCAGAAGGTGTGGAGAACTCACAAGTTCCCCAAGAGCACAGGCCAGAGACAAAGGCGGCGTACTCCTCTGGATGGAGACTGAGCCCATATCCCAAGGTCAGGGTCCTGGTTCCCGTGTTCAATTCTGTCACCAACTACTGTGTGACCATGGGGACATCACCAAACCTCTTAGGACCTCAGACCTCCTTTGTCAAAAGGGAGGTGTCAATGGGGACCTGCTCTTTCTTTCTTTTTTTTCTTTTCTTTTCTTTTTTTTTTGGTAGTGGGGTTTGAACTCAGGACTTCGCATTTGCAAAGCAGGAACTCTACCACTTGAGCCACACTTCCAGTCCCATTTTGCTCTGGTTATTTTGGAGATGGGGGTCTCCCAAACTATTTGCCCCAACTGGCCTCAAACTGAGATCCTCCCTATCTCAGCCTCCCCTGTAGCTAGGATGACAGGCATAAGCCACTGCTCCCAGCCAACAGGTTCTTTCCTTACACCCATTTTTCCAGAAATGGTTCTGAGGGTTTGCCATGAGCCTGGAAATTAAAAACAGTGGTGGGCTCACAGACATGCCCTCTATGTCTGGGGGAGCTTCCAGAACTGATGTCAGAGAATCAGAAAATCATGACTTAGGTAGTTTGTGCTCTTCTGGTCCCATTGTAGCCAGTGGGGGGCCCAGTCCAGACTTGGGAATCAGGGAAGACTTCCTAGAGGAGGTGAAGTCTGAGCTAAGATATTGATGAGCAGATGTGGACCAGTCACAGCTATGGTGGAGGGAGAGGAGGGAGAGTATGGCCCAGAGAGGGAGTTGCCTGACTGAGGATTGCATGGTGCTTTGGGGGAAGGCAGGGGAGGGATGGTCCAGATCAGTTGGAGCAAAGAAGGAAAAGGAGAGGCTGGTGCAAGACTGGCCCAATAACTGGGACCAGATAATCCAGGGTCTTGTGGTCTCAGAATAATTTTTTTTTTTGCAGTACTGGAATTTGAACTCAGGGTCTTGTACTTGCTAGACAGGTGCTCTACCACTCAAGCCATGCCCCAGCCCCTGGAATGAATTTGTTTTATATTATCCTGCAGCTCGTGGGAAGTGACTGGTGGGTTTCAGGCAAGTGACAAGATAAGATTCGCGTTTCTAAGAGGGATCCAAGAGGACAGGGGTGGGTGAAGGTGGTCCTGGGTGGACCTTTCTGTTTGGAAAGCCGTCCCAGAAAGGCAGGTGAGGAAGGACATCAACCAGGAACATGGAGGGGGCGGGGAGGCTGGTGACAGGGAGGAGGGTGGTGGCAGAGGGGGTGGCGGCAGGGGGGGAGGGGGGCGGCGGGGGGAGGGGGCGGCGGGGGGGGGGGAGGGTGGCGACGGGGAGGGGGGGGAGGGTGGCGGCGGGGGGGGGGAGGGTGGCGGGGGGGGGAGGGTGGCGGCAGGGGGAGGGTGGCAGCAAAGGGGAGGGTGCTGACAGGGTGGTGAGGGTTCACTGGTGACGGGAAGGGCAAAGGCGAGGAGAGGTGGCCGTGATGGAGGAGTGTGTTAGTCACTTTTCTGTCGTTGTGACAAATTACTTAAGCGAATCAACTCAAAGGAGCAAGGCCTTAGGTTGGCTCGCGGATTCAGAAGTTTCAGTTCTTCGTCCACCCGGCCCATTGCTACGGGTCTGGGGTAAGGCAGAACATCATGGCACAGAAGCATTTGACAGAGGAAGCTGCTGATATGGCGGCCAGGAAGCCGAGACAAGCAGACAGGAAGGGGCGGGGCCAAGACCCATCCTTCACAGCAAGCCACGCCCCCGGAGAGTTGCTTCCTCCAATCAGGCCCCACCTTCCACAGTTTCCACTACCGCCCATCAAATTATGAATCCACCAATGGATTGACCCATTGGTGAGGTCAGAGCCCTCCTGATGCAGTCACTTCCCAAAAGCCTCTGCCTCTGAATTGCATTGGGGACCGCACCTTCAGGGGACATTTCAGATTCAAACCGCAACAGAGTGTTGGGGGTGACAGTAGACAGTGAGCAGAGTGGGGGAGGGCATGGTGGAATGGGGACACTGTAGGAACAACAGTTACTGGGAAAGAGAGAATCGAGGTTTGGCCCTTCAGAGGTTGAGGTGCCCAAGACACAGCCAGGAGGGGTGACACCACAGTCTGGGTTCATGGGTTCATGGGAGCCTGGGAGGGAGGGTCTCAGGTCAGGGAATGGGTAGGCCGAGATGCAGAATGTCACTAAGATGGTGAGTTCAAAACCCATCAGGCCACTGGGCGCTGATGGTTCACACCTGCAATCCTAGCTACTCAGGAGGAGGAGATCAGGAGTTTTGAGGTTCAAAGCCAGCCCAGGCAAATAATTTCTGAGACCCTATCTCGAAAAAAAAACCATCACAAAAAGTGGAGTGGCTCAAGATGGAGGCCCTGAGTTCAAACCCAGTCCACAAAAAAACCCAACAGGGCCCATGGGAGGGGGCTACATGGATGTCACAGCTGACCACAGTGGCAAGAGCTATTTGAAGGGTTGGAGGGTGAAGAAGAAGGGAGGGGGAGGGGAGGAACAGAAACAATGGCGCAGACAGCTTTTGGGGGACTCTGGTTGTGACAGGGGGACAGCCAGAGGCAACAGTGGGGTTCCAGAGGGTTTTTAATTTGCGAATAGAATGTTTAAATGCTGACAAGGAACCAATGAAGGGAGGTGGCTGCACCTCCAGGGGGTGGTAGGCTGAGGTGACTGCACAGGTAGAATGAGGCCAGCCTCTGGTGGACGTCTTGCCTGGGGACAGAGGACAGGAGCAGAGAGCAGCCAGGTGGTTGGAGGTTTGGGCTCTTGAAGACTCAAGATTGAAAACAATCCTGTAATCTGAGGGACCAAGGACCAGAGGCTTAGGGACAGTGAAGGGGATAGGAACTTGAGTCAAAGTCACTGTATGTTGTAGTCAGAAATCATTGTAGACCTGAAGCCAGGTTGGACTGGAATTAGGGTCAAAACTCAACTGGGGGTCAGAGATAGCTTTGTCTAAAGTGGGGAGCCCCTCACCCCTGGGATCCTACCCCAAGCCACTAAGGTCAAAGGTGAGCTCTTGTAGGCTGCTCACCAGCCAGGTGCCTGACCTGGCCCAGCTTCTCTCCAAAAGCCCTACACCCCAAGAGGAAATGCCAGCCCAGACCCCCTCTTTCTTCAAACCCAAAGGAGACCCCCCCCCTTTTCTCCAGCCATCTGGGCCCCAAGCCGAGTCCCGCCCCACCCAGACCAGGGTGAGAATTCCGGCCACACGTCCCTGTGATGTGGTCATGTTGGAAAAATGTTAATCAAATATTCTCCTCCGTGATTCCTTTCTTTCCCAGGCTAGATTCCTAGAAGACAGGAATTTATGGTGTGAGAGCTCCAGCCCCTGCAAACCCACGGCCAAGGTCAACAGCAGGAGGCAGCCAGGGCTGCCAAGCCGGGAGGGGAGCTGGAGTTGAGTTGCTGGATGTACAGAAAACCAAAGCACACTCATTTACAAAGCCCTGTGGCCTCAAGTCCCCAAACTGGGGTCTCAAGCAAGGGTCCCCCACCCTGCCTGGGCGGGCTCCAGTCTGGGAAGAATGCTGCCTTCGGGGACAGAGCCTGGGAGGCCACCAGCAGATCCCTCCTCAGGCGAGAGCCCACCAACTCAGCAACCAGGCCTCAGGTCATGGGCAGGGTGCTCACTGCGCCCCCACCCCTCTGGCTAGCAGCTGAAATGGAAGGAAGCCCCCTGTTGCCTCTGTTTCCCTCGGCCTGTGGAGTCTGAGGTCCTCGTGGTCCCCACACAGCAAAAACCCAGTCCCCTGTGGGCTGGAACTCCCTCTCTCAGGCCAGACCTTGAGTTTCACTTACAGGAATAGGCTGGTTCCAGCCTCTTTCAGGCCTCAGGTTGCTGCTTAGGGGGCAGGGGGGACCAGGGGACAAGGATTGGCCTGGAGATCACCTAGGTTCAATCCCAGATCAACCTCATCCCAGTGGGATGAGGCCAGGCACCCAGAAACAAGAACCAGACAGAGGGGGCCCCACTTCCAAGTGGGAGAAAGGAGGCCCAGCAGGCATGGAAAAAGAAGGTGACCATTGTGTGAAGCCAGCCAGGAAGAACTGCAGGTCCCCAAGGGGAAAGTGACAGCCCTGGAGTTGGGGAAGGACCGGAATCTGAGAAAGTTTCCTTAGAGAGGTAATTCCTGATGGGTGGCCAGAGTTCACCAGGCGGGCACAGGGGGAGGGGGGGACATTCCAACTGAGTCTGCAGCATGTGCAAAGGCCAGAATGTTTACACCTTGGTAAGACTTTTTATATAAATAAAATCTCAAATAAAAAAAAAAGGTCAACCCTTGGCAAGTCACATATCTGGATTTCTTGCTTTAAAAAATGAAGCCCTAGCCTGTCCTGGAGCCCAGGGATCAGCAGACAGTGTGACCAACATATCTCAGGGTCCCTGTTCCTCCCCCTCAGTCACCCCGAGAGTGCCACACCACACCCCCAAGGGATCCTTCACCCTTGTTTCTGCCATGCTCCCTTGCCCACTTAAGATGCCTTCCTTGTCTCCCCACACACACCTGGCTCCTCCCAGCACCTGCCGGGCACAAGCCCAGTGACCAACTCCAGCCTGTCCCCCACCCTGTGCCAGGAACCTGGGGAGGAGACAAGAAGCAGCCCAGAGTCCTTCCAGGGCTCTGGTCTAATGTGCCTGGATAGAGGAAATCTGAGCCTCTGGCTTCTATTTCCATTTTTAAATCTGCTTCTCTTTGCATATCTGAATTCCAACATCCTTATTTTGAGAGCTTTGGAACCATTATTAGGTACAATAAAGGTGACTCAACATAAACACTATGATATCTGACCAAGTGAGTGATTAATGAGAAGGTAGCATATACAACATGGATACGCAGACAGAGGGATGATTCATGTCTTGGGCACACGAGAGACAGCACAACAGATTTCATTACACTTCCCAAAAGAGCACACAATTTAAAACGTGAACTATTTATTTCTGGAATTTTCCATCTCCTTTTTCTTTTTTTTTTTTTCAGACTGTGGTTAACCATAAGTAAGGAAAACCACAGATAGTGAAGCTGGGTAAGAGGGGTTGATTTTCTTTATCCAGTCCTCCTTTCCCCAAAGGACTACTCTAAGGCATTGGTGTGTGTTCTTACACAATGTGGATTCCTAGTGACAGCCCCTGGAAACAAAGTTTCCTTTTGCAGTGAACTTGTCTAAGAACTACCTAGAAGTGATGGCTTTGTTACATTGTACATTTGCTAAGTGCTGCTACTTTGTTACATTTTTAAGTGGTTCAGGGTTAGTTTTATGTTCTGTGAATTTTTTATGCTGGGTGCATCACTGTTTGGGAGGGGATTTTTATTCACGTGACCACGTAAGCAGCCAGGAACCATTGCCCACAACTGTCACCAACTATCATACCACTTGAACCATCTTAAGTCAGGCACCGTCCATCCTGCGAGGTGGAACTCAGTGTCACCCTAGGCTCCCTCACTTAATGCCAGCCCCCGATGAACGTTAAGCAATGCTCATCACTCTTTTAAGTGAGTTTGAGCCTCTCCTGTTACGAATGGGTTTTTTCTTATTTGTCAGTTTCTTTTTGGGTGGTTGAGTTTGAACTCAGGGCTTTGCACTTACAAGACAGGCCCACTACTGCTTGAGCCACACCTCCAACTCTTTTTTCTCTGAAATAGAGTCTTTGAAATAGGGTCTTGCTTTTTGCCCAGGCCAGCATGGGGTTTGATTCCCCTGTTTTACTTCCACATAGCTGGCACGACAGGTATGCACCACCACACCCGGCTTTTCCCTCATTGAGATGGGATCTTGCGAAATTTTTGCCCAGGCTAGCCTGGAACTGCAATCCTCCTGATCTCAGCCTCCCACGTAGCTTGGGATGACAGGCTCAAGCCACCACCCCCAACTATTGGGGTCTCATGAACAATTTGCCCTGGCTGACCTTGATTCTCCCAATCTCTGCCTCCCAAGTTGCTAGGATGAGAGGCGTCAGCCACTGGCACCTGGTGAATTTTTTTTGAGCCAGGAAATCGCTACATAGCCCAGGCTGGCCTGGAACTCAGGATCCTCCTGCTTCAGCCTCCTGAGGGCCGAGATTACAGCTGTGCACCACTACTCCTGGCTTCTCAGCTGGATATTTTCGAGTACCTTGATAAACTTAGCCTAAAATTAGCAAATAAGGATAAAAATTTGGGAATGGTGAGAGGACTTTGAAAAGGGACGCAGAGAGACCTGTCCTATGCAATGTTAGCACACAGCCCAAAGCCTCAGCAAGGACAACAGTGTGGTATCAATGAAGACTAGCCCATGGGGCCAGCAGTCATAGACATGTCACAGATTCATGGGGAGAGGACAGACAGCTCTCCTGATGACACCTGGGTCCCCACCGAAGACCTCATAAAAAGTCAGCCCCAGTTGGCCCAACGGCAGACCTCACGGTGAGGAAAAGAACCTGAACTTGCGGGACCGAAGCGCAGAGAATGACTTTGGAACACGAGGTGCAAACAAAACCCCCATCGCACAGCCAGAAGGCGCGAAGGCCGCCCACCAGCCTTATCCACAGGAAATGGCTTTCCTCCCGGACGTGGCCGGCCCTGCCCACCTGGTGACTCATGGGCTCTCTAGGCTGCAGAGTGGCCGCCCTTCCCGTCGATCCCCAAGGGGGCAGCATGCAATGCCCACCTTATCTCGCCCGCCCCACCGGCCTGCAGACGTGAGGCCAGGGTCAGGGTGTGAGGAAGGGGAGGCCGGAGACACTGGAGGGTCAGGGAGAGGACGGGGTCTGTCAAAGCTGTCCCTGACTTTTGAGGTGCAAAGCAGACCCCTGGGGAACCCCAGCCGGCCTCTAGGGCTAAGGCAACTTCCTCTCATAGTGAGAGTGGCTGGGTGAGGGGACCAGGACAGGCGGCTGGCAGGGGGACAGGACCCAGAGCTCCAACCTGAGTCTCCCCACAACCCCTGCCCTCCCAGCACCCTGTCCCATTTCCCAGTGGCTCTCAGAAGCAGGCCACTTGCAACCAAGATACACGGCCAGATAGACATAAAAGAGGACCTGTCTGGTCCCCAGGGACATTTCCCAGGAGCTCTGCAGGTATCTGTGACATCTACCAATGGTCCCCCAACACCAGCACCAGCCCTTCCCGTGGGACACTGAGCCCATTGTGACATTTGTGACACCATGTGTGTCTGTGATGCAGTGTTTTGTGGCTCCTAGAGTGCCTGACACCCTGACACCTATGTGTGTGTCCACATGTGTCACTTCATGTGACAAGGATATCCAAGTACCCAGATTCCCATCTCTCTCAATTTTGCCCCTGCCAACTACACCAACCACTATTTTTCCAGAAGGTCCCTGGCACAAAGTGGTGTGTCCTCAGCCTATGTCTGGGGACTAGACTTGGACAGTTATCAATAAGTCGGTCAACAAATGTGTATAGCTAGGCCTTGATTTGCTGAGAGCCTGGTCTGCCTCTGACAGCTTTAGGGTCTGTGGAGAGGACAGTCATCCCCCCTGGTCCTGGCCCGTTTATCTCTGCAATGGAAGGCACTTGCTGCAGCCCTCCCCCTTCTCTGGGATACCATGTGTCTGGGTCTTCTTCTAAGGTGGGGGCTTATGGGGCTGTCCCATAGTCAGTCCTCCTCCCGGCCGCGTGTGGTGGTTCACACCTATAATCCCAGCACTCAGGAGGGTAAGGCAGCCTGGGCTACACAGCAGGGTCCTGTCCCAGAAAACGAAAACAAGATTCCTCCACCACCCATCCCCAGCAGAGAACCCAACTGTGCATGGAGAAAAGGTGTTAGAGAAGTTCTCTCAATATGTAGAAATAGATGACAGACAGACAGACAGATGGACAGATAGACAGACAGATGATGCATAGACAAATAAAAAGATGGATAGATATAGAGATAAAGGATAGGTAACTAGATAGAATGTATACACACATATATTACATTCGTACGTATCTCTATTATATCTAATAAAATACATCACCTGGCCAGGCACAGTGGCTCACAGCTGTAATCTCAGCTACTCGGGAGGCAGAGATCAGGAGGATCGAGGTTCAAGTGTAGCCCAGGCAAAAAGTTAGTGAGACCCCACCTCGATTAATAAGCCAAGCCCGTCATTCCAGCCACACGGGAGGCGCAGGTAGGAGGATCGCAGTCCACTGTGGCTCTGGGTAAAATGGCGAGACCCTATTTGAAAAATAACTAAAGCAGGCCAGGTGCCCGTGGTTCACGCCTGTAACCCCAGGTACTCAAGAGGCAGCGAGCAGGGGGATCACGGTTCAAAGTCAACCTCAACCCAGGCAAATAGTTGCTGTGACCCTATCTCGAAAAAACCCCGTCACTGAAAAGGGCTGGCAGAGTGGCTCAAGTGGTAGAGCGCCTGCCTGGCAAACGAAGCAAGCATGAGGCCCTGAGTTCAAGCCCCAGGACTGCCAATGTACATCAAGGTCTTCTGTTATTCATACCAAGAATGTACGTGGACTCAGATGTGAGTTTTCTTACAGCGTCACCCCACGCCCACGATGGCCACAGGTGGACAGCTCTCCCCAGAAATGACTTCTGTCTGACTTTGAACTTGCCGGCAGTGGAACAGGTCCTAGGGTTGTTCATCCGAGCTGTTGCATGGGCCCTCGGTGTCCTCAGTGAGATTTGAGATTGGATGGAGCTGCAGCCTCAGTCCCCCTCCCTCCCCATGAAGCTGCCTCCTGCCCAGGTTTGTCCCTGGACACGAGGTAGCAGAGGGGTGAGAGGCCGAGGGACAGTCTGAGGTTCCAGGGTCCTCTCACGGAAGGGGACTCGTGACCACCGCTCTGTGGGAAATGCCGAGTGGGTTGATTTGAGCAGGTGTGCATGCAGACACAGCCTCGGTCAAGAGGGGATGTGTCTGTGAGCCAGCAGACACACGTGCTCTCTCCCTGTGCCCCAGGTGTGCACAGTCCAGGGACACAGATGTGGCCACACACAGCCCTCCAGGTGTCCCTCCTCTCCTTCTCAGGGAGAGCCTGAGGCCCAAATGAGCTTCGCCTAGGGAAGAAGCAAACCTTGGGCAGCTCCTCTGATTTAGGCGTCCCCTGATTCCTCATCTGCAGCCTCCCCTTTAGGATTCCAGGACCCCTTAACAGCGATCCTCCACCTTCCCAAACAGCCGAGGGCACCTGTTCACATACAGACCAACTGTGATGCTCACTGCCTAGAACCCACTATGGCTCCCCAGTGCCTCAGGGCAAAGTCTTGGCCTGATCAACATGGTCTGCTGATCTCTCCAGCCTTGTGTTTCACTGCCCAACACCCCAGTCTATCAGAATAAACCAGAGCAACCTCCTCCCCCTGCACACACAGGTAGGTTGCTCCCAAACCTTTGCCCATTCACACCTCTACCTGGGGTACTTTCTACCCCCACCCCCACCAGGCCTCAACCACCCTGCAGTGCCCCCACCCTCATCCTGAACCACGAGATGCTTTGGGACTCCCTCTGTACCTCCAAATGGTGAACTGGGGACTCTGCTAGCCTCATCTCCTTGGACATCTGTCAATGTTTGTTGAGTGAATATATGAATGTACCCATTTTGCACACAAAGCATAGAAGAGCTGTGGCCACAGTTCAGATCCTTTGTGGAACATGGACACAGCCATCCAGGAGACTTCCCAAGAGGCTGTGAGTGGTGTCTGGGCCTCTTAAAATATGAGCCTGGGGTCACCCCACCCCAGCCCACGTCTCTCAGTCCCTACACAGAGCAGCAGCTGGATCACCACCATTCAGGAGCCCCAGGCTGGACTCTGGGGCTCACTCTCTCTCCCAGGCCAGGTGAGCCTGGGCGGGGTGCACAGCACAGAGGTGTTGGGGAGCAGCGTCTGATTTCCGATCCGGCAGGGATGGGACCAGTCTGACATGGTGGGTTCACAGGACAGACGCTCCGAGATAAGAGCCCAGAGGTATGCAAGCCATGTAAACAGCACACCGCGGGCACCCGGGCTCCCGTACCAACCAGAGACGCCGAGATGGGCAGCCATGATGGAGCCAAGAGGCTTCCAGGTCTGCTATGGCTGCCACCACTGACTGTCCCTCCCACTGCCACGGCCATGCCCTATGCAGCACAGCTCTGCCCTTCCTCCAGGCAAGCCTGCCCAGCACGGCCACCTGAACGGCCATGTCCATCTTCTAAACTGACCGTGTCTTCCTGTGGCTGGCTCTGAGCTTGAACTCTAAACCTCATCAGACCCTGCTGGTCCCTTCTCCTCCATGGAAACCTGCTCTGGCTCAGCCTTCCTGACTTCCTGCATTTCCTTGTGTGTGCTCAGAGCTTCTTGTCACCTCTGGGTCTCTGCATATGTGATGCCTTGTCCCTGCTATCTTTCCCTGCCTTGGTCAGCTGATAAACTCCTACTCAACCTTCAAAACCCATATTATAGGTGCCCTCCTCCAAAATCTTCTCTGTGCTTGGCTCTCACAGTTTTCACGTGTTTGTGTGCCTTTCTGGGTCTCTGACCTCCACTTTGGGCTAAGGAGGATTCAGACTCTCTGAGTCCAAGCTAGAGGCTCCCTTCTTTTGGAAAGAGGCCCGAGCTAAGAGGGAAAGGACGAGATCTCTGGCACTGTCCCCACCCCCACCACTAAAAGACACATCTCTCTCTGTGGTCCACCACCCCCGGGGTCAAGGGCAAAGCGTAGTCTAGCCTTTGTCCTTGATCTACAGCAGTGGAAGGAAGCAAATGAAAGGATTGGTTTTGTTCTTGGTGGCTTTTGGTTTTTTTTGGGGGGGGGGTTAGCAGTCCTGAGGATTGAATCCAGGGCCTCCCACATTCTGGGCAATACCCCCAGCCCTTTTAATTCATTTATTTATTACTTTGGTGGCATTGGGGTTGAACTCAGGGCACCCTTGAGCCACTCCCCATCAGCCTGCCCTTTTGTTTTTATAAATTCTCACACTTTTGCCTGAACCAGCCTCCAGCTCAAACCCACCATCTTCCTGCCTCCACCTCCCAATCGCTGGGATTACAGGTGTGTGCTAACACACCCACACCCCCACCGCCCCCAGGCTCACTTAAAGAAGAGGAAACAGGTCTGGGGGTGTGGCTCAGTGGTACAGCACTTGCTTAGCTGGGTTCCATCCCCAGCACCACAAAAAAAAACAGAGCAAAACAGTAAACTGAGGCTGGGGGGCAGGGCCATGCCTTTCCAAGCCACACTACACACAGCGGCAGAGCTCGAGCTAGTTGACTGTCTCTCCCTAAGTGGCCTCAGGACATGCTCACTCTAAGTACAGGGCAGGCATCACAGCTGGTACCAGGCAGGACACACGGACAAGGCAGGCCCAGGCTGGGAAAGGTGGGTCGTGTGCAAAGGCAAGAATAGATTGCTTCTTGCTCAGGAAAAAAGCCACCGTGGTCTCCATTGGGCAGAGACAGGTGCCCAACAGGAACCAGGACCTCAGCTGTGTGCACAGGTGGCCAGGGACGCAGTGGGCACCCAAAATGTCCCCATCAGACTCCCATAGCTGAGCAGCCAGGGACCAATGACTGCAGACTCTGTAAGACATGTGCCCTGCAGCCCCCACCCCTGCAGCCCTTCCTGCCCCTCCTCTCTGCCCTCCCCAGGAATGCATGACGTGGGACAGACCATGTCATCCAAGAAGCGTCCCATGTTTTCCTTGGTGTGTGCTCTGGGAATGCCACAGAAACAACCACCCACATTGCTGTCTAGATACTCGGGTGGCTGCCAGGCTGACGGGCCGCCCTGCCAGCCATGTCCTCGGTCCAGCAGGACTCAGCCCGTGCAAAGTCACCTTCTCCACCACCTGCCCGGGAGACCAGGTGGGAGTCCGGGACTGGGATCTAGGGGGACAGGGTGGTTTTCAGGGAACGGGGTCCCCACCCACCTTGTCTAGGAGTCCAGGAGACAGAGACATAGATGCCCCAAGCTTTGCAGATGCTCCTCCCTGACCCTTAGTCTGGCCCTCTGTGCAGTGGTCTCTCCAACTCTGAGGAGGCTGAAGTTAGAAACTTCTTAGTTTTGCCACGCATAGTGGTACACGCCTGTAATCCCAGCACTGGGGAGGAATTGTGAGTTCCAGGTCAGCTTGGGTTACATGGTGAAATAGTCTCAAGTTAAAGTAAAAAAAAAAAGGGCGGGAGGGAAGGAGAAAGGAAGGAAGGAGGGAAGAAGGAGGGAGGAAGGAGGGAGGGAGGGAGAAAGGAAGGAAGGAGGGAAGAAGGAGGGAAGAAGGAGGGAGGAAGGAGGGAGGGAGGAGGGAGGGAAGAGGGAGGGAGGGAGAAAGGAAGGAAAGGAAACTTCGAGTCTTGCCCTGGACAGCTCGCTCTAACAGGATGTACCATGCCCAACCCCAAGACCACAAGGACACCCAGCCTCTGTCCCTGCCGGCTTCCTGCCTCCTTCTCCCAACTCTCGGGCAGAGACCAGTCTCAGGGTCCCCCGGGAAGCCTGTGACCACAGTCTCTGCTCACCTTCCTCCAGGTTCCTGCATCCCATTCGGTGCTGTGTGTGACCCCAACAGAGTACCTGCATTTCGTTCCTCTCCATGGGGACCCAGCCCCAGCCCCCAGGTGACTCATCTCTGGGGTGGGTGGATGTCCCTGGGGACCCTGGGAGAAAAGGGTCAACCCCTGCAGCCACCTGACTTCTGTCCCTCAGAGAGACCTTCGCCCAGTGTGTGGGTCAGGTCAGTGTGTCATTGGACCTTGTGTGTGACATCAGGCAACACCCGGCACACATCTGCCAGCCAGTCATGGGCACACCATCAAAGAAGCCCACAGAGGGGACAACAGGGCTGTGCACATGGATGGGCTGGGAGGGGCTGGGGCTCCTGGGACAGAAGTGGGATGTGTCACCTGGCTGCAGCCCCCAGCCCAGTCCACTTACCCGCCCCGCAGGGGTTAACTGCGGTGCTCGGGCCTCCTCTGTTTTTAATCTGGACTTGGTAGACACGGCTAAAGGATTTGCTTATTTCCTTAAACATGTCTGGACTGAGGCCCTGGGCAGGAGCAAGTGCAGGACAGATGTCTTCAGAGAGAGGAGCTGGGCAGGGCAGTGGAGTGCTGCCATCCCAGCCTCTTGGAAATGCCCACCTGAAGGCCACATGAGAACAGCAGGCCCAGGGCTGCCCAGGCCCCAAGCCCAAAGTGCTGTCTCCACAGACAGGGAAACTGAGGCCATGTTGGGGTGGAGAAACCTGGCCTGGAACCAGGGCCCAGAGGGATACAGCTCACATGGGGACACACACACCTGCCTCTCAGTTCCTAAGGTTGTGTCTTGGAAGAAGGGCACCTCTGCAGGCCGGCTGGAGATTCAGGTTGCCATGGGCCTGTGTCTCCCCACTGGGCCCCAAGTGCCCTGTCATGGGGTACTGGTTTGTGTCTGCATGAGTGGATTTTTTTTTTTTTTTTTTGAGACAGGGTCTCCCGAATTATTTGCCCAGGGCATGCTTCAAACAGCAATCCTCCTTATCTCTGCCTACTGAGTAGCTGGGATTACAGATGTGAGCACCGGCACCAGGCAATTAAGGGATTCTGAATTATTTAGCAAATGACCAGCAGGTCTCAGGGCCTGGTGTAGTAGACCCCAAACTCAGGGTTTTGGGGGTGACAACCAAACCTAAGGTAGGCAGGGCCTCTCTCTGGTCAGCTCTTGCCTAAGAGGGAAGCTGGGCCAATCCTGAAACTCTTGACCGCCAGGCCACCCATCCTGCCTGCCCTCTGCCCAGCCTCGTTTGCCTTGGCCTCCCTCTCCGCCAGCCTGTGGAGGCCTGAGGGCCTGGAGCAGGTTATATCCGGCCCAGCCGTCTAAACAGGCCTGAGGCCTCAGAGTGTGCCGGGCCCAAAATAACATCTGAGTCAGTGTCCCTGCAGACACCCTCACTCGCCAGAGCCTCAGGGAGGGGCCTAGAGGCAGTCCAGACAGAGGACCAAGCCAGGTCAGGCAGCCACCTGCTCTGAGGGGCCTGGCCAGTGTCTGGCAGAGCTCAGGGTGCAACAAGCTTGGAGGGTACTGAGGGAGGCTGGGGAGGAGAAGGAGGAGAGGTGGGCCTGTCCAGGGGGCTGTGGGCAATGTTCCCTGAAGAGAGAAGCAGGGGGCTGGGGGAGGTGAGAGGGAGCCCTCTGTCCAGCCTGGGGTCAGAAAAATCTTCTCAGAAACAAGCCAGTCCTGAAGGATGAGCGAGGTGTAGTCAGGACAGAAATGGAGGAACACGCTAAACACCCCCGCCACTTAAGCTCAGGAACTCCTCCCTGAACCTCTGGCCTTCACTGGTCAAATGTAGACAGCCTGTGGCTTCTGCCCCAGCTGTCACACCAGAATGTCCCTTCGGACGGTGACTTGGCAGCCACATTGAGCCCATGAATCCCACACCAGCCCAGCAGAGTGCACGGGACCCTCATAGGAGGAACCACAATCATGGAGTCACCCATATCACACCCCACCCCTGTCCTTCTGGGGAGCAGGCCTGACCCAGGAGGTCCTGAGTCTACGGAAGGGTCTGCAAGATGTGGACAGGTCTTTGGCCACTTTCACTCAGTGTCTGACCCATCCAGGGTGGGATCACAGGGGCAGAGGATGCTGGGGGGGGTCACGACATCTTGGCCTATCTTAAACAGGGGTCAGGAGGAGCTATGTGACCTCAACACATCCCCACAGTGCTGGCTCAGACCACGTCATCTCCGCACGTCCCCAGTGGGTGACCTGTGTGGCTGAGGTCCCCCAGGCTGGGGCAGCAGGCAAATCCTGAATCCCTGCTGGCCTGCAGGCCTAATCCCCCAGCTTTCCCGAGAGCTGGTGTTGGCGGGTGGTCTCTGCTGAGCCTGGCACAGCCGGGGCTTGGCGCTCACCAGCGAGTGAGGGTTTGGCTGCAGCTCAGCCATGCAGTGGACATCACCAAAGCACAGAATGCGGGGCCTGGGTGGGCAGCAGGGGCCCAGATGGGCTCTGGTCAAAGGTCCTGAAGCAGAAGGGGCTGGGCGCACCACTCCTGGGGTCCGTCTTGTCTGGCCAAGGCTGCCCAGCCTCCTCCCAGCTTGCCTGGCAAAGAAAGCAGACCAGTCCTGCCCCCGACTCCTCCAAAACCAAAGTCCAGACATTGAGAGCAAAGCCCCCCATTCTTGCCCCCATAAGACGCCCCAATTCTGTCTCCACCATGGCCAGGCTTGGGGCCAAGCTCTGAGCAGGGGGTGCACAGACAAATTTTCGACAGAACCCCTCTCTCTCTCTCTGGTTTCTCAGAGTGACACAGAGCCAGCAAGTTGAGGGGCTACAAGAATTTGTCACCAACACTTGCTCAGCAACCACCCAGGACAGGCAAGTGCAACGTGCACTGTGCGCCAGCAACTCAATTCCCTGCAGCAGTTCTCTCTAACAGATGGGGAAACTGAGGCATGGGAGGGTGTCACGTGCCCAAGGTCAAATGGCTCAAAGTGAAGCAATGGGGAATTGAGCTTGAATTTGGGAAGGGAGAGAAAGACAGAGAGACAGAAAGGCTCACAGTGTAGGGAAGGGCGGAGGCTCCCCAGCTTGCTCAGAGGAAGCGAGGCACACAGTGGGGCGACCCAGGGTATTCACTACCAAATAGTGCCTGAACAGTCCTGAAGACTGTTTCAGAGACCCCAGATTTCAGATTTCAGCTCTCCCCATCCGTTTACTTAGCAGGAATTGGTCTTGGGGGTCCCTTTATGGAATACCACCTGGAGGGTACAAAGCCCCATATGCCCACCAAGAGCCTTTTTTTTTTATTATTTTTTATTTTTGGTGGTGATGGTACTAGGATTTGAACTTGCAAGGCAGACACTCTACCACTTGAGCCACTCCTCTAGGCCTTTTTGCATTAGATATTTTTCAGATAGGATCTCGAGCTTTTTGCCTGGGGCTGGCCTCAGACCATGATCCTGCCTATGTAGCAGGGATGGCAGGGGTGCTTGGCTTGTTTGTTGAGATGGGGTCTCACTAACTTCTTACCCAGGCTGGCCTTGAATCTCCATCCTCCTAATCTCCACCTCCTGAGTAGCTGGGATTACAGGAATGAGCCATCATGCCAAAATATGGAACAATTCATGAATTGGTATGTTTGTATCAGCCCAATTTTAGAAAAAATTGTAATATGATCCCATCCTCAGGAATGGGGCTGGAGGTTAGAAAAATAACACGCTCACCAGATGGTAAATGACTGTCCCATGAGACCAGTGACCCATTGATTCTGTGTATCAGTTATTGGAGTCAAGAAATGATATGTTTCTTCTTCTTCTTTGCAGATGTTGGGGTTGAACCCAGGGCCTCGTGCATGCTAGGCAAGTGTTCTACCACTGAGCCGCACCCCAGCCCCAATGATGTCAAATGAGGGATACATCAGACTAGGTTTTATTCCCCATTATAACCTCAATGTCCAGCACAGGGCCAGAAATGCAAGTGCTCAATCAGTATCTATAGAATAGCCAGCCATGGTTGAGCACGCCTGTAATCCCAGCACTCAGGAGGCAGAGGCAAGAAGATAGAGAGTTCGAGGACAGCCTGGGCTACATAATAAAGACCTTGTCTAAAAAGGAAAAAACATGAAAAATTAAAGAATAAACCAGTAAGTGTCTCTCTGTTCAAATGGATAACACCTGAGGTTCCAAACCAAGTCTACTGACCCAAACGCACTGACCTACTCTGGGTTAACCCTAACCAGAGCTTAGACCAGATCAAGGTCATTAGACCCACCCCCGCCCCTCACTCCCAGCAGAATTACCAATGAGCTGTGTGATTGTCACTTGCTGAGCGTCAACAGCCTCAGAGTCCCTCTCAACGCTGCTCAGACATCCGGGCATGTGGTGAGCAATGCTAGCTCTTAAACCTATAACCGATAGACAGGAAAAAAACTGGAAAGTCTAATCTGTGGCCACAGGGTTAGAAGGAACAGGTGAAGAGGATCCTAGGTCCTCCTTGCATCTGGGGACAGTGTGAGCAGGTGAGTTTGTCCCACGCCAGGTGGGAAAACAAGCAGACATGGCAGGAAACAGATGCTTCCCGCTCTGTCCGAATCCTGGCAGGCGTCAGACCCAGCTCTCGGCCTGTAAACCCCAGGCTTCCATTAATTCCAGGGCCTGGAGGAAAGGCTGGGGCTGTTGAGACAGGATACAGAGCTGGTGACCCAGGCAGGAAAAGTTCTCTCTCTCTCTCTCTCTCTCTCTCCTCTCTCTCTCTCTCTCTCTCTCTCTCTCTCTCTCTCTCTCTCTCTCTCTCTCCTTCCAAATACTAAGGCCACCATTGTGGAGGCATGGACAGGCAGGCTAAGTCCTGACCGTGCTGAGATTTAAAATGTTCTGTGTCTATGTAAATCATTGTCCTAAATGTAAAAAGACAAACTGTAAGTCTCCTAAAAATAAAATATCAGAGAAAATCTACAAGATTTTTGGGTAGGCAAAGATACCTTAAACAGAACAGAAAAGGCACTAGCCACTAGAGAAAAGACTGATTAACTGATTGATATATCCGACTTCATAAGCATCGAGGACTTAGCCAGGTGTGGTGATGCGCACCTGTAATCCCAGCTACGTGGGAGGCAGAGGTAGGAGGATCACAATCCAAGGCTGGCCCAAGCAAAAGCAAGACCCTATGTGAAAAATGACTAAAGCAAAAAGGCCGGGGAACCAGGCGCCAGTGGCTCACGCCTATAATTCTAGCTAATGGGAAGCTGAAATCAGAAGGATTCAGGTTCAAGACCTGCCTTGGCAAATAGTTTGAGAGACCCCATCTCCAAAACAACCAAAGGAAAATGGGCTGGAGGTGTGGTCAAGAGGTAGCACGCCTGCTTTGCAACACAAAGCCCTGAGTTCAAATCCCAGTCCCATCAAAAACAAAGAAAAACAATTAGAGTCCTACTAATTGTCTGTTTATGAGAAATGAATATAAAATGACCAGGAAAGACAGAAATATTCCTAGCAGCATTATTCATAATAGCAAAAAAGTGGAAATAACTCCAAATGTATTTCAACATTGGAAGGAGTAGATAAATTGTGATACGGGTTTCATACTCTTTATCTGAAATGCTCAAGACCAGAAGTATTACAGATATTTTTGGATTTTGCATATCTTTGTATATTTACATTATGTATATATGTATATAACATAACAAGGTGTGTTGAGGAGGGGACCCATCCTTTATTTTTTTCTTTTTGTCAGTGCTGGGGTTTGAACTCAGGACCTTGCACTTGCTAGGCAGGTGCTCTACCACTTGTGTTTTATACCCCTTACACACCTAGCGTGAAGGTAATTTTAGACAATGTATTTAGCATTTTTGTTCATGAAACAAGGCATCATTGTATGGATCTCCCAGTTGCAACCTCATGTTCAAAACAATTTTTGGATTTTGGAGCATTTAAATTTTTCGGATTAGAAAAATCCAATCCATAAAAGAGCCTGGTGCTGGTGGCTCACGCTTGTAATCCTAGCCACTCAGGAGGCAGAGATCAGGAGGATCATGGTTCAAAGCCAGCCTGGGCAAATAGTTTGTGAGACCCTGTCTTGAAAAAAAAACCCATCACAAAAAGTGTGGTAGACTGGCTCAAGCAGAAGAGCACCTGCCTAGCAAGTATGAGACCCCAGGTTCAAATCCCAGGGCTGCCAAAAAAAATTGTGAGCTATGCACTTCTGGGTTTTGTGCACTCTGCTATGTGTAGGCAATTTTGAGGGTGGCTTTCAAGACAGAGAGAGGCTGTGTCTTCCCAGAGCCGGGGCCAAGGAAACCACCCAACAAGGGTGTGTTCTCCACTGGCCTGCAAGTCTGCTTTAGAAAACCAACTTAGTGCAAACTTGGGGACCTGAGAGCCTCAGACTGTAGGAAGCACCCTAGGAGGAAGAGAAAGACACAGGCAGCAATATAGAGAGGTAGGTGGGAGAAAGAGAGAGAGATGGAGGCAGGGATGCAGGAAGAGAGGGATGGAGAGAGGAGCCAGTAAAGGGGAACCTCCATCCATCCATCCATCCATCCACCCACCCACCCATCCATCCATCTAGCTATCTATCCATCCATCCATCCATCCATATATATATTCACTTTTTTCTCACCTTCCAGATGTATTTTCCAGCCATGGACTCTAGATGGTTGCTGGGCACACAAAGGAACCAAGATAGTGCAGTGCCCAAGGATCTTCTGCCTGGGGCAGAGACTCCAGACGTCCAGAGGGAAGAGGGGCCAAGTTTTAGGTCACTTGCCTCTTTCTCTTCCTCTCTCCAGGAGTCTGTGTTTCATCCCCCTTCCCCTGTGCCACCTCAAGAATCCAGAGACCTGACCAGTCATGGTGGCACATACCCAAAAAGAAAAGGAAAAAATACAGGAAGTGATAAGGAGTGTGAGCTCTGAATGGGTTAGCTTCATAGGAAGGGTGAGTTATCTGTAGGAATTAGCTAGCCCTGAAGGGACAGTCCCTCCAGGACCAGCAAGGCCCCAAGAGATCAAAACATCAAAATACAGAATAAGAAAATGTGACTAGGGCCTGGCATGGTGGTTCACACCTGTAATCCCAGCTACATAGGAGGTGGAGATGGAAGAATCTCAGTCCACAGCTGGCTATGGGCAAAACCAAAAGATTCTATCCAAAAAATAAACTAAAGCCAAATGGGCTTGTGTTGTGGCTCAAGAGGTGAGCTCCCGCCTAGCAAGTGCAAAGCCCTGAGTTCAAATCCCAACCCTCTGATGCCTTAATCTGGGACTTACAGCCTCCAAAATTGTGAGAAAATAAATTGCTGTTGTTTCACAATCTGGGGTGCTCATTACAGCAGCCCCAAGCAACCTCCAAAAAAGTTTCTGCTTCTGTCTGGAATTAGAAGCTATGGTTAGAGATACAGTGACCTTCACACGGGGCTCTGAAGTTTGCGATCAGGATCCATCAGCCTCATGCATGAATACACACCAACATTGCCTAGCAGTCAGGTTAAAGCATGGACCACCAGTCCTGCTCCCAGAGTTTCTGGGTCAGGTCTAACCAGGCATGAGAATCTACATTGCTAGCAAGTTGGTTCCCCAGCTGAGCTGATGCTACTGGTTTAGGGTCCACACTTTGAGAACCAAAGGCCCATCCATCCACCCGTCCATCCATCCATTCACCCATCCATCCATCCATCCACCTACCCATCCATCCATCCACCTATCCATCCATCCACCCATCTACCCATCCATCCACCCACCCACCCACCCACACACCCACCCATCCACCCACCCATCCATCCATCCATCCACCTATCCATCCATCCACCCATCTACCCATCCATCCACCCACCCACCCACCCACACACCCACCCATCCATCCACCCATCCATCCATCCATCCACCTATCCATCCATCCACCCATCTACCCATCCATCCACCCACCCACCCATCTATCCACCCACCCACCCATCCACCCATTTATCCACCCACCCACACATCCACCCATCCATCCATCCACCCACCCAACCATCCATCCATCCATCCATCCACCCACCCACCCACCCACACACCCACCCATCCATCCACCCATCCATCCATCCATCCACCTATCCATCCATCCACCCATCTACCCATCCATCCACCCACCCACCCACCCACACACCCACCCATCCATCCACCCATCCATCCATCCACCCACCTATCCATCCATCCACCCATCTACCCATCCATCCACCCACCCACCCATCTATCCACCCACCCACCCATCCACCCATTCATCCACCCACCCACACATCCACCCATCCATCCATCCACCCACCCAACCATCCATCCATCCATCCATCCACCCACCCACCCACCCACACACCCATCCATCCATCCACCCATCTACCCATCCATCCACCCACCCACCCATCCACCCATCCATCCACCCACCCACACACCCACCCATCCATCCATCCACCCACCCATCCATCCACCCACCCACCCATCCATCCATCCATCCATCCACCCACCCACCCATCCATCCATCTATCCAACCATCCATAAATCCACCCATAAAACTCAGAGAACCACTGGCTGGGGTTGGTGAGGGTCACCGAGGTGAGGATCACATCAGAGATGGGTCAAGCTGTTGTGCCTGGGGAACCCTGGGAAGCTTTGCTGACATCGATGCCTGGGTGTGGGTGGGGGAATTCTAATGCACAACCAGGGTTGAGCACCTCCACTCTGGCCTGGACCCTCATTGCCCAGAGGGAGCTCCTGGTCCACAGAAGGAAGCAAGAAACCCAGAGTCACACAACAATCGGGGCAGGTCAGAAGTAGAAAGCCTGAGGACCCTGCCTCCCACCAGAGTGGTGGCTTTTACAATTTTAAATGCCTCAGAAGCATCTTCAACTTAAATGTTACTCAGAACCCTAGTATCTAAACCAGGTTGGCCTCACCAGGCATGGTGGTGCATGCCTGTAATCCCACCTAATCAGGAGGCAGAGGTTAAGACAATCAAAGTTTGAGGCCAATCCTAGGAAAAGCTTGAGACCTTGTATGAAAAACAAAAGGGGCTGGGGGGAGGGGCCTGGCTCAAGTGGTAGAGCACTTGTCTAGCAAGTACAAAGTCCTGAGTTCAAACCCCAGTACCACCAAATATATATCCAGTGTTCAGTGAAAACACCTGAACTCAAACAACAGGTGCAACAGACAGAGCTGATGTCATTTGCATGATATTTGCATATGCAGATGTTCCTCATCCTATTTATTTACACAGGAGTGCCATCTTATATCTGTCCTAGGTTGAAAATGTATTTAACATGTGCTGGGGAAGCAGCTTGGTGGTACAGCCCTTGTAAAGCACGCATGAGACCCTGGGTACCATCCGCAGTGCCACAAAGAAGAAAAAGGAAAAAAATGCCTCCAACGTCCTTCATCTAGAGTGTTGGGTGTTTTTGCCTGATGGTGCAGTGTCCAAAGACAGTATTGTACCAAATATGACTAACTCGGAAAAAGATCACAATTCAGCCAGGTGCCGGTGGCTCACGCCTGTAATCCCAGCTACTCAGGAGGCAGAGATCAGGAGGATCACAGTTCAAAGCCATCCCCAGGCAAATAGTTCACAAGACCCTATCTCAAAAAAACCCATCACAAAAAAGGGCTGGTGTGGTGGCTCAAGGTGTAGGCCCTGAGTTCAAATCCCAGTACTGCAAAAGATAAAGAAATATATGTATATATATCAGAATTCGAGCATGAAATGGTAGAGCACCTGCCTAGCAAGAGCAAAGTCCTGAGTTCAAACCCCAGTGCTGCCAAAATTCAGCGTATGGTTTCTTTCTTTCTTTTTCCCCCTTGCAGGCACTGGGGGATGAACTCAACACCACTTGCGCCCTCAGTTCCAATACATGGTTTCATAAAAGAACATTGCTTTCCAGCCATTGTAAAATCAAAAAAAAATCATAAGTGGATTCATCGTAAACTGGGACCGTGTATATTCTCATTTTATTCTGTTCAATCTCATCAGGTCTTAAGATGCTGTTTCTGATTCACTCAGTTGAGGTCATGCCCCGCTGACAGGTTGCACCCTACAATTTGAAAAGCACTGAATGAATCAGGGGCCGGAGGCTCACATCTGTAATCCCAGCTACTTGGGAGGCTGAGATGAGGAGGATTGCAAGTCAAGGCCAGTCTGGGCAAATAATAGTACACAAGACCAAAAGTAACCAGAGCAAAATGGTCTGGAGGTGTGGCTCAAATGGTAAAGAGCCTGATTTGCAAGTGCAAAGCCCTGGGTTCAAATCCTAGTCCCACAAAGAAAAAGAAAGAAAGAAAAGTGCTGAACACCATCTGTGGCACTTTAGGAAGGGCTGGCGTCCTCCGAAAGCTACTGACAGGCTGCAATGAGAAAGGGATGACGGGATGAGAAGCTCCCCGGCAGGCAGCCTCGTGGGTGGGCTGAAAGGCCAAGGCCACCCCAAGGTCAGGGCAGCCTTCAATCTTCCCGCCTTTGAATGCGCCTCCCAGAAGGGCCCTCCCTTTGGAAACTGAACATCGGAACTGAGCCCTGGCTTCAGCACCCCCAGGAAGCCTTCCTGACTGCCAGGCCCTGACCCTTTGTTCCCAAGACTGCAGGTGCAAGAGAGAGGAAGGTGGGGGTGGGGGGGTCTCTCTGTCTGCCTCCCCTCCCATCGGCTGATGCCCACCACTGCCAATGTTCAGGGATGCAGAGCACTGCATCAGGTACACACCTGTAGCCCCAGCACTGGGGAGGCTGAGCCTAAAGGATCTTGAGTTCGAGGCCAGCCTGGGCTACACAGCAAAACCCTGTCTCAAACAAACAAACAAAGGAATGCACAGCACAGAACGGAGGAGGAGATAACCCCAGGGCCCAGCAGGAGCCCCGGGCCCAGCCTCTCCGGCCTCCCACCCCACATCTGGCAGCTGTCCTGGCTGCCCAACCCCCACCCCCCAACAGGACCCGCCTGGCGCCACAGGGATCAGGCCAGCTGAGGGTTCCGGGCATGGGTGGAGGGCATTGCCCAGGGCAGGGAGCGGCCAAATGTGGTGTGGTGATAGAGATGGGCAAAACGCAGGGGGAAGAGGCTCCCGCCCAGCCTTGGAAGGGCTCCTGGGCACGCAGCAAGCTCAGGAGATAAGCACTGGGGGAAAGGAGAAAGCACAGGCAGGCGTGACAGTGCAAGGACCCCAGAGGGCCAACAACTCAGCCCCAGGCCCTGTAAAGTGCCCAGCAGAGAGGAAAACAAACAAACAAAAAAGGACACTTCTGTCTAGGC
Organism: Castor canadensis; assembly: GCF_047511655.1. Lineage (NCBI taxonomy): Eukaryota > Metazoa > Chordata > Mammalia > Rodentia > Castoridae > Castor > Castor canadensis. Next base: position 12,133,017 of record NC_133391.1, read on the forward strand.
ACTGAACAGGCTTTGCAGGTGGCTGCATGTGGCCACAGGGCCTTTGAATGACCTTGGGCCAAGTCCTGTGCTTCCTGGAGACTCAGTTTCCTCATTTACACCAGAGTCAATGCTCAGGAATGCAGAGCACAGTGCCAGGTGCATGCCTGTAATCCCAGCAGTGGGGAGGCTGAGGCTGAAGGACCCTGAGTTCGAGGCCAGCCTGGGCTAGGTACATTGGAAATGGTTCCACCCAGAGATGGCCCAAGCCTGGGCTTCTCCAGCCTCAGCAAGACCCCTAAACATTCTTAGGGTACAGAGAGGCACGCAGATTCCAGAAGGGGTCAGGAAAGTGGGGTTCTCCTGTCTCCAGGGAATGTCTGGATTTTGACAGCGAAGGGAAGGTGCAGAAACAGATCCAGTAACTGGGATGGAATGTGCCTGCCCCCATGACAAGGGCTCTGGGTTAAAATGAAGTTGCTCTAAGGAGATAGTCACCCAGAGCTCTTTCTGGCAGGCCCTGGGTTTGTAGACAGGGCTCCTAACCCTTCTGTTTATAAACTGAGATAATAATAACCCGATCACAAATGGAGATGTACTTTGTAAACTGTCAAATGTCAAATAAGAAGCGTGTTCTGGACGCCTCCAACCCTGGGTCCCTGGGGAGGGGGTGCACAGAGCTCCCAGCTAGGCACAGCTCGTGACGTTCCCCTCAGACTGCAGCAGACAGCCCATGAGGCCATGTGGGAACAGCCCGGGGGCAGAACAGCCAGTCCAGGACACCCACCTCCCCCTCACACCGGCCAAGGACCCAGACTGACAAATGACTCACTGACAAACAGCTGGGTCTGGGGGGGAATGCAGGAGGTGGTAGGGTCAGAGCCTGGCTGCTCGGGGAGCCAAGGCAGCCCTGGGGGTGGGGAGCAGTGGGAGGGGGGCAGCATTTGTGGAGAGGGGCTTCTCCCTGTCCCTGTCCCTGCCCCTCACCCATCCTCCATCATCTGCTCCAGTTGTCTGAAATGATGTCAGAGACCCCATCCCCCATTTGAGCACTCGCTGTGTACCAGACTCATATAGACATGAGTTTGCATTCTCACGGGTTTGTGAAGTGCCCTGTCCCCATAGGACACTGAAACTCTTAGAATTAATCATTGCTGATGTCACCATTATGAGGTGTTACAAGGTCATCTACCCAAGCTCACACCAATATTAGTGATGCAGGAGGACTGAGAGTTCAAGGCCAGCCTGAGCTGCAAAAGGTGACCCTGTCTCAAAACACCAAAAAAGAGGGGAAAAAGTGACTAGTTCAAATGGAAATGCACTCTAAATGTAATATGCACTCCAGTTTTTGTTTTGTTTTATTTGTAGTCATGAGATTAGCAGGGACTAGTTTAAGACTTAGTATGTACAAGAATTATAATTCTCTCACTAAAAATTTTGCATTGATTACCTGTTGAAATAATATTTTTAAATACGCTGGGTTCAATATAACATTACTAAAATTAATTTTACTGAAGTTTTCTTTTACAGAGCCACTAGGAAGTTCAAAGTCAGGGAGAGGAAGTTAGGTGGGGTGACCCACTCCTGTAATCCTAGCTTCTTGGGAGGCAGAGGTCAGGAGGATTGCGGTTCAAGGTGAAAAATAACTCAAGCACAAACAGGGCTGGTGGAGTGGCTCAAGTGGTAGAGCGCCCACTAGCAAGTGCGAGGCCCCGAGTTCAAACCCCAGTGCTCTCATTAAATTAAAATAAAATAAAAGTCATACTTGGAGTGAGCATGTGCTCAGTAAATATTTGCCAAATGGAGCCAGGCACTGGTGGCTCACCCCTGTCATTCTAGGTACTTGAGAGGCTGTGAAAGGGAGGATTTCGGTTCAAGGTCAGCCAGGGAAAATAGTTCACGAGACCCTATCTCAAAAATAACCAGAGCAAAATGGACTGGAGGTGTGGCTCAAGCAGTAGAGCACTGAATTCAAATCTCAGTCCCACTTAAAAAAAATTACTGACCCCCTACAGGTCTACTTGTGGCCCAATCAGCAAATCTTCAGAGGCCTGGGAGGAAGCACCACTGGGTTCCCAGCTCTTCCCAGCCCAGCCACACAGCCTGTCTGTCCTTCTTGGCTGGGCCACTGTCCCACACAGCTGTGCATCCTGCCACCAATAGAAGACAGGACCACGTGGGGACTGACTTGCACCTGACAACCAGTTAGGCAGATTTGGTTCTGAATCTTGGCCCCTTTGGAAGGTGCACAGAGCTCCTGCCATGAGCTGGGGCTCCTGAGGAGAAGGGGGACTTGGGCTGGGGTGACAGGATCCAGGACCCAGGACAGTGCAGACTACAGTCTACCCCAGCAAGTGCCCCACTATACCTCTCCCAGTTCCCCACCGCAAGCCCACTCCCTCTGGCTCTGGCCTCTCAGTCCTGGAATTAATAAAGTCAGTGAGCAGACTGCGGTTTGCAAGTCTGAAAGCCTGTTCCTGCTCACGTCACAGCCCCAGGAGCACCCCCTTCTTCCCCCTCCCCGGCACACAGGCACTTCACAGCAGTTCCTATCTCCACCAAGAGCTGGGTAGGGGACTTTAGGTCCTCAGAATTTTCATTAGCTACCCCAGTGCACCCCCAAATAAGCATACATCATATAAAAAGCTATGTACTTGCTATGCAAACATAGCTTCAGGATAATATATTCTCTCTTTCTCTCTCTCTCTCCTCTCTCTTTCAATCCCTCTCTCTTTCCAGGGTCTCTCCATATTAGCCCAGGCTAGTCTGGAACTCACAGTCCTCCTGCTTCTGCCTCCCAAGGGCTGGGATTACAGGTGTGAACTACCATATCCAGCTTTGGATGATTCTCCTAGCAGGTACCAACCTGCCAAAATCCTGGAGCTGACAAAACTGGAGATCCAGGGAAAGAAAGAGCAGATGCTCAGGGTCCCAAGAAAGTCAGGAAGAGAGCCTAGCCCAACAGCTACACCAAAACAGGAACAGAGCTTGCAGAATTGGTGACAGCAAGGGTAGTATTAGTTTAAAAAAAAAATTAAGTTCTAGAACCAGAGTGGTCCTAGGTCCACTTGAGTCTAAGACCAGTCTTGGCAGTACTGGGGTTTGAACTCAGGGCCTCATGCTTGCTAGGCAGGTGCTCTACCACTCACTTTGCCAGTCCAAGGCCTGTCTTTGACCCCTCTGCTCCTAGCCCCCCAAACCCCACCAGCACTCCACACTGTCTCTGTGCTCCTGTCTGGACCAGAGACATTTAACTCATCTCTCTCAGCCATCCTGGTGCAGGAAAAAGCCCCCAGGACACAAGGTCTCCACTTTGTCCCCTGACCAATTGTGACCTAGGTCAAGGAAACTGGTTAGTTTCCTCTCTGGTCCTCTGGCTCCCTACAGAAGCCTGCAGGCAGAATGGTCTAGAAGGTAGGATCAGGCTGGTGTTGCCCTGGAGGGGATCTTGGGGACAGAATAGGGACCTGACACACTACAACTCCATTGGAAGGTCTCAGCCTCCCCCCTGAAGTGAGGGGACAGTTGTTAGCAGATCTGGGGCGGGTGTGTACAGAGACCAGCAGGCTGTGGGACTGATCTGGGATCTAACTAGGTATAGAACGGACATGATCTTCCCCTGACCCACCCCCATACACACCCAAAGCCCCCCAGGGTCCCCATCCACTAGGGGACCCTGAGCTGGGGCTCTGAGCTCTGCTGACTTGCTGGCTTGGCTGTTTCAGTGCAGGTCGCCCCCTCCTGGCCACCAGAGGGATGGAAGTCGCGGGCATTCCCAGAGGAGCAGGGAGAACCAGCCAGCCGTCTGCAGCTCCCAGGTCTGATGTAGACACTGGTGTCACTCAGTGTGGAGACAGGTGACAAAGTGATAACATGGAGGGTGTCTGCCTGTTATCTGCATGGAGCTCCCACCTCCCTGGTCCCTGCTGGACACTGGGGGTCCAGCACGACCTTTGTCAAACACTAGCTAGCCTGCTCACGTCTGTGACCTTGTCCCGTGCAGGGTAGAATCATGTACGCCAGGATCTCCAACCTGTTCCGGGTGCCCAGACAACAGCACTTTACATGGCCTTCCCTCCCAGGTCACTCTCCCAACTACAAGCCCCTGGCCTCTGAGTCCACCAGCCCCAGACAGAAACCCTACCCCATGCACAATGAAGCTGTAGCATGTCAGAGTCCCCATTCTGTCCCCAAGATCCCCTCCAGGGCAACACCAGCTTGATCCTACCTTCCAGGCCATGCCCACAGGCCTTTCACCTCTACAAAATTCACCCCCGCCCCCAGAGCCCCCAGACCTGCCCAGCCTCCACTTTGGGACAGAGCCTGTCTCTAGCCAGGCCTGGGGGTGTTGGGGTGTCTGGAGAGCCAGGGTGGGGGCCAAGGCTCAGGACAGCTGGCCTGTGTCCCCACACTGGGCCTGGGGCCCAGCCGGAGGGGCGGGGGCCTGGCCACTCAGGCCTTGGCTGGGGCCTGGATTTTTTGGCCGGGCTGTGAGGGCCCTCCCTCCTGCTTCCTCCCAAGGGCTGTCCTGGCAGAGGCCCCCTCGCACTTTCTGGTGGGAACAGGGCCAGTGGCAGAACAGCCACAGAGGGAAAGAGGTGGGGGGGAGCATGTGTGTGTCTTGTGTGTGTGTGTGTGTGTGTGTGTGTGTGTGTGTGTGTGTGAAGGAAAAAAGCCCACAGTCCAGGCAAACCCAGCCCAGCAGGCCTTTCGTAACTGCCCCCCCCCGCCCCCTCCCCCAGCCTCCCCCTCTTCCCGCCCTCCCGCCCGCCCTCTCTCCCTCCCTCCTTCCCTCACAGCCGACGAGGCAGCAATTACGCTTTGAGGATAAAACGGGGCGCAGAGAGAAGACTGGGGCATTCCTACCCGAGATGGCGGGTCTGACAGCGGTGGCCCCACAGCCCGGAGTCCTCCTGCTTCTCCTCAACCTCCTCCACCCTGTGCAGCCTGGAGGTAAGGGCCCCTTGTCCCCCTCCTGTCGCCCACAGCCCGAGGATCCCAGCGGCTGGACTGACAGGGGGGCCTGGCAGATGGACTGGGCAGAAGGGAACCCTTCACCCCCAGGTCCTCCCTTCAGCCACTGGGCCCTGTGACCTGGTCCTCCTGGGAGCTAGCCCTATGCCACCTTGTGGGACCCTGTCAAAGGGCACCTCATCAGTCTGATGCCCCAGAAGGTCCCTGTTCTCCCAGCGAGACCCCACAGGCAGTCTGCCTACCTGTGACCCAGCTAGGTACACATGCTACTGTGGGGAAAGGAGACCTGTGTGTGAGACCTCTTAGCCACAGCCAGCTGTGTGACCCCGGCAGGTTCCTGGTGTCCCCTGGGAAGTCAGGATCCCTCTCTGAGGAAGGTCAAGGTCAAGTTCATTGTGGGATTGCAGGTTGGAAAGCTATGGTCCCTGGTGAAAATGGGTTGGGTCTCCTGAGTACGTGTGTGCACACGTGAACGGGGACTTTCGGACTCTGTCACACAGGTGTACAGGTGTGTCTACACCCAAATATGTCACTGAAGTGGGGGAGGGTCTGGAAAGGTACAAATGTCTGTTTACAAGTTCATCCCTAGGCAGGTATAGTGGGGACAGGGAGGGCGGGGAGAACACTCGTGAAGTTGCCTGTTAGTGTCTGCAAAAGTCTGCCACCCAAAACACATGTGCACATGGGAGATGGGGCGTCCAGGTGTGTGGGGGGGGGTGGAGTCCCAGCAAGGAAAGGCAAACCAGAGAAGGTGTCATCCTGGCAGCCAGGCGGGGGAGCACTGCTCTCAGCTGGGGGCATGAAAGGTGCTTCCGGCCACAGGAAGAGAGAGGTGCGAGCTCACGGGCCATCTGGAAGGGAGGCGTGGGTGGGGTCTCCTTTCCCAGGGAGTCTCCTTGCCATAGAGAACAGGGGGACTGCAGGGGGGAACAGAGCTGGGTACATTGCTGGGGGCAGGAGCTCCCAGAGACAGCTTGTCAGTACCTTGCCCTGAGTTTGGCCCCCAAACACCTGTCCACCTCCTTCCCAGACACCTGTAGTCTGGCAGTCATGAGTGGAAGAAATCCAGAAAGTAGTTGGAAGCTGTTATTTTTTACAAGGGGAGAAACTGAGACTCAGGCAGTCCGTGGGGGTTAGCTTAGGGTCCTCAGCTCTCTTCCCAGCTCAAAGGATAAGGCAACATTTGGGGACAGGCAAGCCTGGAGCCCTTTAAGGGGAAATCAGCCCTCTCCTTGTAGCTGCGGTGACATCACTGCGTGCCCAGCTGGCATCCTTCCTTACAAAGATAGATCTCGGCTCTGCCCCAGGTGGCTGCAGAGGCCAGGCTCAAATAAGGGGTTTGACCTGATGGGGTCTTCTGGGGTCTGTGTACAGAGTCTACCAAAGTCTAGAGAGGTTGGGGAGGCAGAGGGACCCCAGTCACACCCTCCCAGCTCCCCACCTGGAGGAGCCCAGCCCCATTCCTTCCCCAAAAGCCAGTGAGGTACTAATCACATTTTGTGATTAGAGTAAACAACTGTCCCCAGACCCCGTGCCATTTAAAAAGAGAGTGTGCGACATTAAATCAGAAATAACCCAACCTTGGAAATATTGGGTTTTTTTTCCCCCTGGTTTATCTCAGGGGTTTTCAACCCTGGCTAGACAGGAGAGCCACCCGGATAACTCTGAACCACTCTGGTGCTGGGGTCCTACCCAAGAATTCCTGCTGCCCTTTGGGTCTGGGGAGGAGCCTGGACAGGTGCCTCTGATGGCCTGCCAGGCAGAAAAGCTCCGGTTTAGAGGTTGATCCACTCGTGTTTCTGCTGAGGCCAAGGCAGGAGGACAAATGTGGCCCCATGTGGGAGGGGACACTCACCCACTCAGGGTGAAATTGTTTTTGGAAAGCCCTTGGTCACCTCTCCATGCAAACAACAAACAGCTTTCAGGAGGTCCCCCTGGACTTTGGTTTGCCAAAGTCCCTTGCCAAGGCCTGGCTGGCCCACTCACTGCTCAGTCTCAAACAGTCACTCAAAGATCTTTCAACCCGGAGCCCAGGGTGTGACTGGGGTCAACTGTGGGTCCCCCGCCAGGTGCAAACTGGAAAGAAACATACTTGCCTGCCTCCTAGGGCCAGTGGGAGACTGTAGCCATATAACCTCTGCCAAAAACTGAATCAAACTGGGTGCTGGTGTCTGTAATCCCAGCAACTTGGGAGGCTGAGATTAGAAGGCTTGAGGTTTGAGGCCAACCCTGGGGCCAATAGTTCTTGAGACCCCATCTCCAAAATAACCAGAGCAAAATGGACTGGAGGTGTGGCTCAAATGGTAGAGCACCTGCTTTGCAAGTGGGAACCTCTGAGTTCAAACCCCAGCCCCACCAAAAAAAAAAAAAAAAAAGTATCAAATTTGTAATATTCACTTATTTGGGATTTGCCAATTAAGGCTAAAAGATCCTTGTAGCTACAACTTTCTAAATTTAAATTCTAAGGTTTAATTCTCCCTCTCAGGAGCATCTACTGCATAAGTAGAAGAAGGAAGCAGATAGGACCAGGTGAGGGTGGCCCAGAGGAGTCGCAGGAAGGACCAGGTGAGGGCGGCCCAGAGGAGTCGCAGGAAATCCTGGAAGTCTTCCCAGAGGAAAAGACCTTTGAATTAGACCTTGAAAGCAAAAGGAATGTGTTAGCAGAGTGTGGTGGTACATTCCTGTAATCCTAGCACTCCAGTCCTCCTGGAAGCTGAGGCAGGAGGACTGGTTGGAGACCAGCCTAATGTACAAAGTCAGAGTCTGTCCCGAAAGTAGAGAGAGAGAGAGAGAGAGAAGGAGGGAGGGAGCAAGAGATACAGAACCACCTCTGCGGGCCGACCTCACAGGAGTGAGAGATGGTGAGCTTCCCGTCGCGGGAGGTATGCAAGCAGAACTAACTCGCATGTTTTACAAGGAGTCCCAGCCAGGTCAGAAGTCTGCAGTGATCCCTGAGCCTAGCATCTGAGTCCTCAATGCAGGAGTTCCGCCCTGGGCTGCTCACAGAACAAAGCCAAACCCACATAAAACAAGACAAGTGTTGCAGGCAGGAAGAGCGGGGGCTCAGGGAAGGCAGGAGGGAGAGGAGAGACGGATGCAGAGAGGGCATTCCTGACAGGATGGACTTTGCTCCTATGCGGGAGTGGAGGTAGAACTGAACCCACTGGGCTGGGGCGTGTGGAGAGAGTGTGCTACTTTCCGCTATACCGCTTGGCTTATTTAATTCTCACCTGTCCTGTGCTTGAAGAAAGACAGGCAAAGATCCTTGCAGTTTTCCAATTCCTTTGTATGAAATGGGAATCAAAAAAAAAAAAAAACACCAGCTCCAGGACAGGCAGCAGCAAGGTGGCTCACACCTGTAATCCCAGTTACTCAGGAGGTGGTAGGAAGATCACCACCCAAAGTACAAGACCCTATGAGAAAAATAACTAAAGCAAAAGGGCTGATGGAATGGCTCAAGTGGTAAGAGCACCTGCCTAGCAAGTGTAAGGCCCTGAGTTCAAATCTCACTGCTGCCAAAAAAAGAAGAAGGAAAAAAAAAAAACCACCAACTCCCCAGACGGTTCTGTTTCAGGCGTGGAGTTCGGCCAATGCTTTGGGTTTGTGTCGTGGGTGTGGAGAGGGAGGAGAAGATGAGAGCTGGAGAGACGGAAAGGGCGGGGTGTGGGAGAACAGAACCCCAAGAGGAAGGAAGTGGGGTTCAGCCAAACCAGAGAGCTTGCCGAGCCTAAAACCAGAAGGCTCCCAGGCCACTTGTGACCAGGGGACCCTCTGCCTGTCCTCCACATCACTCACCCACCATGATTTTGTGTGTGTGGTACTGGGGTTTGAACTCAAGGCCTTCACCTTGAGCCACCCCACCAGCCCTCTTTTTGTGTTAGGTATTTTCAAGATAGGGTCTCATAAACTATTTGCCTAGGCTGTCTTTGAACCTTGATCCTCCTGATCTCTGCCTCCTGAGTAGCTAGGATTACAGGCATGAGCCACCTGCACCCGGCTCATCCATCACTTATTGATCACCTATTGTTTCCCTGGTCCCAGGGCCATGGACTGTGTAGCAAAATGGGAGCGAAAGGAAAGCATTTTTTGTCAATCAACAAACACTTTATTAGCAAAAGAGACAAAATAAGTACATTGTTCTTTTGATTTTTTTCTTGGGGATAGGGTCTCACTATATAGCCCAGACTGACCTCAAACTCTTGATCTTCCTGCCTCAGCTTCCTCCTGAGTAGTGGAATTACAGGTGTGTAATTTGGTAAAACCCTGCATGGTTTCACCAAATTTTTTTTAAAACCAATTACTCTGCCAGGTGTGGACAGGCCACAGACTCCTTACTTGAACCTTTGCAACCTTATGAGGCAGTGAGGATCAAACACATTGCAGAAAAGCAGAGCGAGGCTCAGAGAGGTTAAGTGACTTGCCCAAAGTCACACAGCTAACAAGAAGCAACAAAACCAGGATTTAGAATCCAGAGGAGTGGTCTGGAGCTCCTGGCTCTTCCCACCCAACATGTTCCCTGCAGTCTGCTAGAGGGCTGGAGACCAGAGGACAGGGAAGAGAGGACAGTGAGGAAGGAGGGACAGAAACCACAGGAAGAGAGAGACAGAGAAGGAAGCATGAAAGTGCTCAGAGCTGGAGGCCGGAGCCAGGGAAGCCATCAAAGGCCCGAGGCAAGCCATGTGTGGGTTTGGCAGCTGACAATGGAGCCAAAGTGATCATTCCCAGAAGGCCCAACCCCTGGGGCCACCGCTCGGAGCCCCCAAGGCTCTGAGACATTCTTCAGGCCTGAAATGACGTCCCTGGGTGGAATGGGGTGGGGGGACAGTCCTGGGAGGGATGGCACCCAGCTTTGGCATGAGTGTGGTCATGACAGCCGGGCATCACCAGCCCTGCTGGGCTGCAGCTGACCAGGGCTGACAAGGCCCAGAGGCCGCGGGGCCATCTGTGACATGTCTCCAGGCCTCTGAGGCCAGACGTCTGGACATGCTACAAGGCTGCCTGCGTGACTGTCCCCCAGCAGCCTGTGGCCCTGAGAGACTCCCAACCACCACCACCCCCTCAGCAAAGGCTGACCAAGGCAATCAGCAAGGTGACTTGCCAAGGGTTGGTGACAGTCCATGGTAGAGTCCCCAGTGTGGCGCCCTGTGTGTTCCCAGGACCACAGCTTTGCCCCAGGTCCCCAGCCAGCATCAGAGTCTCCAGCCAGAGCTTCATGGGTCCGTGGGGACTGAACCCGTGACCTTGGCCAGGGAATTAGCTGTTCCTTAGGAAGCTTGACTTTGCTCATTCGTGGTGTTTCCCTCGCCGGGCCTCCAGCGCCTCCTAAAACAGCCCTGGGGTCAGATGGCCAGAACCCCACCCAAGTATAGCTGCCCAGCGGCCAGGATGGTGACCTCACCCCCTCCTATCAGTGTAGAAATGGCTGGGATGCAGTCGACAACTTGCTGTTTGCTGTCTGCCCTCCCGTGACCCTGGCTCTGGCCACACTGCTCGGCGCCGGAGAGCACTGTGTGCCCAGGGCTCCTAGTACCCAGCCCCGTGCAGGGCCCTCTGCCTTCCAGGACAGCCGGATGGATCCATGTCATCCACGTTGCTCACAGGAGGGACCTGAGCTGAATCCAGGCTCTGTCTCTTTCCAGCTGTGTGGCCCCCGAGACTGCTTAACCTCTCTGAGCCTCATTTTCCCAGCTGCTAAAACCACGACCATAATCCCAGCCCTTCCAACCTCAAAGGCCACTTGGGAAAGCAAGAATGTTAAAAACGTAAGCCGGCTGTGTGGTGGTGCACGCCTGTAACCCCAGCACTTGGGAAACTGAGGCAGGAGGATCTTGAGTTCAAGACCTGCCTGAGCTACATACATAACAAGACCCTGCCTCAAAAAATAAAAAGGAGTCAGGCACCGGTGGGTCACGCCTGTAATCCCAGCTACTCAGGAAGCAGAGATCAGGAGGACAGAGATTCAAAACCAGCCCAGGGAAATAGTTCACGAGATCCTATCTCGAAAAAACCCTTCACAGAAAAGGGCTCAAGTGGTAGAGCGCCTGCCTAGCAAGCATGAGGCCCTGAGTTCAAACCCCAGTACCACCAAAAAATTTAAAAATACAAAGTGAAAAGAAGAAAGAAAAAATGCAAACAGAAATGTGTTTGGCCCGCTGAAATAATCACTTTTTTTGCCATGGTTTTATGTGCTTGGCTAATGGAAAATTCTACTTCCTTCCTTCCAGGGGTTCCAGGAGCTGTACCTGGAGGAGTTCCCGGAGGGGTCTACTACCCAGGTAATGTGCGCGAATTGTCCTCACAGCCACGCAAGGCATGTTAAGATAAGACACACACACGCCCACCACTGAGGACCCACAAGGCAGGCCCAGTTAAAAACGCAGTCAACACGCGACACTGCTTCACAGCAGAAACGATCTGAAAGGTGAAACACAGTCCTGGGGAGGCTGTTGGGAGGCGGGCATCTTCACGAATTCCTCCCGTTTTACTCACTCCTAGAAATGCATCGGAAGCAAATTACTGAAAATTTGCTGGGTCCAGTGTCACACACCTGTAATCCCAGCCACACCGGAGGCTGTAGGTTGAAGGATCGGGGTTTGAGACCAGCCCCCTCTGGGGGGCTATCTGAAAAAATAACTAAAGGTCAAAGGGCTGGGGGTGCGCCTCAAGTGATAGAGCAGCTGTGTTGCAAGTGTGAGATCCTGAGTTCAAATCCCTCCTTTTCCCATTCCCCCCCAAAAAAAGAAGAGAAAAAGACCAATGCTAAAATCTGTAAAACCAGGGGCAGGTGGAGAAATGACCCAAACGATGTATGCACATGTTAACAAAAAAAGAAAACTAAATGAATAAACAATAAAATAAAATCTGTAAAACCAGAAACGTGACAGAAGGGAGTAATCAAGTGAATATTAGATAGCTATGTATGTGGTGTGCAAGAGAGAGAAGTAGCTTTGTTTTGTTTTGAGACAGGGTCTGACTATGTAACCCCAACTAGTCTGGAACTCGCAATCATCCTGCTTCAGCATCCCGAATGCTGAGATTACAGGCGTGAACCACCGTGCTCAGCTGTAGTAGAGTGTTTTTTTGAAGTAAAAATAATATAAAAACAATGATATGTACATTTGAAGATCTCGGAAGAGAATGAGCAAGATGTTTGGGTGATGACATGCGGTGGGGGGGGCTCTTTTAATGTAGACAAGAAAAGCAGAATGCTTTCAAGTTGATTAAAAAATTGAAAAGTAATATATGCAATACTTGAAAGGTATTTCAGCCGGGTGTGGCAGTAAAGCCTATAATCCCAGAAGCTGAGGCAGGAGGATTGCAAATTCAAGGGCAGCCCATGCTACATAGTAAGACCCTGCCTCAAAGAACCCAAAAAGAAAAAAGAAAAAGAAAAAGGAAGCAGAAAAGTTATTTGACTGTTCAGAACTAACATGAAGTGTTCACAAACTGACCAATGGGTTGGACACGGAGACTAAGACTTGCCCAGGGCCGTGCAGCTGGACAGTGATGGATTTGACCATGAGTAGAGGGGTGACTTGTCTGGAAAAGGTACTGATCTCTCTCTCTCCTCTCCTCTCTCTCTCTCTCTCTCTCTCTCTCCTCTCTCTCTCTCAGGGGCTGGTCTTGGAGGCCTGGGAGTAGGAGGTGAGCTCAAAACCCAGTCCTGTCTCTTCACTGAAGGGGTCTGGTGTCACCTTGTCCCCACCCACAGACCAGAGAACCCCAAAGGACCCAAGCATCAAGAGTCCCTCATTTTACAAAGACAGCATCTGTGGGGAACAAGAACCCAGGAGCTCCGGAGTTCCCCCAGCTCCCTCTGCCCCCGCCTTAGCCAGGGTCTGGGTCAAGAGGATGAGCCTCGCCTGGACGTCATGAGGTCCCAGGATCCACCCCCAGTCCATCCCTGCCCAGCTAGCTGAGAACTGGGGTTTGGAGAGTGTACACCACAAACCCAGGGCAGAGCGGGGTTCCTAGTGGCTCTGTGACCAACAGGGAGGACCGTCCCTTCCAGGGCTGGGGGTGAGAGACCCCCACAGTCCTCACTCTTCCCAGAGTAAGACTGGGGGGGTGAATGAGTCCTTAAGAGGGGTGGGGTGGGGCTCCCTGCTCACCACCATGTCTTCCCTCCACAGCCCTGGGGCCTGGAGCCAAACCACCCAAGACAGGTAAGACCCGGCCAGGTAAGGCCTGGCCAGGTAAGATGCAAGGACTCAGAGGCCTCTGAGAAAAGGCAGAGAGGCAGGGGAGGGAAAAACCAACAGAGCTGTGAGCCAGGCAAGAAGCCAACAGGTAGGAGGAAGAGAGAGAATGGTGGACAGGGGCAGCACCCAGGTATCAGCAGCCCAAGGTCAGATCCCAGGGCTCCCAGAGCCAGGGGCTGCAGGCAGCAAAATGTCCCACTCTCGTGATGAGCACCCGGCCTCTGCCCAACAGAGACCCATGTGACAGCTCCCAGAAGCCTCAGAAACAGCCCTCGTGCTACAGGCAGACATAGAAACTGAGATCCCAGTGGCCCCCAAGCCTGTAAAATGGCACTCCAGACCTAGACACATTTGGAAGGTGCTCCAGACGCCACCTGACCAAACCTGAGCTTGGCGGAACCTGACCTTGACCCTGCCTGCTTCCAGCCCCCTGCCAGCTGGGTCCAGACCTTGGAGTTTTCCAGTAAGAAAGTGTTGATAGGTCTGTCCTGGCCTCACCCATGGGGGACTGAAATCAGCCACCAAGAGGCACTCTCAGCTCTGGGGAGGGGGCCACCCCCAGAAAGGGGAAACATTGGAGGGTAAGGAACAGGTGGAAGACTGTCCATATTTACACACACGCTCCCTCCGAGTGGGACACTGCACAAGTGGCCTTGGCGTCCCCACCCTTTGCCGTGCCGCCCTGGCTCTGAAGTTCCGCATTGGAGAAGAGTTTGGATGTCTCACAGCTCTTACGAAATCCTGATGGTCACTGATCCAAGATCAAATGATTCTCGGAGACCCAGATTCCCTTTTGTTAAAGACCATCTGGGCTGCGAGACTCCAGAGCTGTGGCCGGCAAGAGTGGCGTAGGGCAAGGTGTCTGGGCACAGAGGGTCCTGGGGTCTTTAAGGGTCCCTGAGGCCAGGAGATGCTGGGGTTTGCTGCCTTTCCCTGCCAAAACCTGAGTTTGTCTTCCTGGAGGGTCGAGGGCTCTGAACAGTCTTTCTTTGATGGTAGAGGGGAAGGATGGACACAGATGGGACCACGCTTAGCCTAGAAGACCCCAGAGTTAGAGGTCATGGTTCCAAAGCTTCAGGATGCCCTGGTTGATCCACTGACAGCAGAAGAACCGTGACAGGTTGTCACTATATGCTAGAAGGAAGACCGAGACTTCTGGATGCAGAGTGAAACTTTTACGAATGAACAACTTAAGTCAGACTTCCGAAAGAACTTCCAGCTGAAGACAAAGAAGTGCACTTAGAGGAAATTCAGAGTATCTCTTCAGGAGGAAGAGGGCACTGTCCAAAGACAAGAGACTAGAGTCCGTGGCCTCCTCCCTCAGGTCGTGTTTCAGTCTGAGGACTCAGATTTACAAAGGCCCAAAGGAAAGCACCTACATCCTGGGCTGGGGGGCACATCCGGGCCTGCCTAGGCAGGATGAGATAGGGCATTAGGCAGTTCGCCTGTTGTGCTTGGGAACAATTAATCCCTTGGCAAGAGAGGGTGGGTGGCCTGGCAGCGGCTCCTTGGTGTGGCCCCACCCTGCCTTGACTCTCAGTGGGGGACCAGGCAGCTGGGAGTCAGCAACACCCACACCCACAGCACCAGCTGGAGGCCAGCCGCCCACCAAGACAAGTGTGGGCAAGGACAGGAAGGGGCTAGGGGGCACTGCCTGGGCACCTGGCAGGTCACACACTGGGAGCTGTCTGCTCCCAGGCTCCCTGGCCCTAGGAAAGTAGAAAACACGCAAGCCACAAGGACATGGGGAAACTGAGGCTCAGAGCAATGACGTGACTTGTTCGTGCACACAGAGAGTGGATAGGGGAGGCAGGATCTGAATCTAGAACTTTCTGAGTTCAGAAAGAAAGAAGGTGGACTGAAAGGGTCCTGAACTCTCCCAGCTGTGGTCATCTTGTTCCCTTTCTCCTCCTTTCCAGGTGCTGGACTTCTGGGGGCATTTGGAGCAGGTGAGTCCAAAGGGAAGTGGGTGCCAGATGGGACCGTGGAACAAAGGCCAATGGCCTGACCCCACCTCGGTCACAGCCTCCTCTCACTTCCTGGCCGGGCCCATCTTCCCCGTCAGCCCTTCTGGGGAAGGAAAGGTCTGAGCATGTCCCCAACCCTCTGGGAACTCAGGAAACAGGGCTGTCTGGAGAGAAACCGATGACAGAGCCGGGAAGGGGAAGGGGAGGTGGTGTCAGGAAGTGTTTCTGGTGGCCCCACACCATCCAACCACCACACTACCCCACATGGGAAGGACAGACCCACCTGACAGAGGTCCAGGTCACCCAAGTAGGAGATGAGAGGAAATGGCGGGTTGGAACAGAGACCATGCCCGGGGGAGCCAGCTGGACCCCCACAGGGCTCAGCAGGCCCTGTGACCGGAGCTCTGGATCCTGCAGCCCGGGCTGGCACTTCCAGGACAGACTCCCCGTAACTAGAAGCAAACCTGGCATGGTCACGAACTCCAACCTGACTGTCCATGAGTCCCAGCCAAGGCTGTGGAATGTCTCCTGGAAGGGGGTTGGGGGCGGGGGAGAGATTGGGCCCAGATGTAGGAAAGCGAGAGCCAGAGGGACCCACTGGTTCCTGGACAGCAGGGCAGGCTAAACAGAAAGACAAACAGATGGTGGGGAACAGAAGGGAGTCCCAGCCCCAGGTGAAGGGAGAGGGCTGAGTCAGGACACACCTGCCGGGAAGCAGAGGAGAGGCCTGGAGTGGGGTAGCGCGTGGACAAGGCCCGGCCTGGCCTGGGTGAAGTCTTGCTCACAGACAGTTCAGCTCTGGCACCGGCTAGATCCTGTGTGCTGCTGGGGGTCTTATGAGACACACAGGCCCGGCCCAGCTTGTTAGGGATGTTTGTCACAGTCATGTTTACCTGGTCCCTGAACTGTGGCTGCTATTTAACTGTGGCTGCTATTTCATTAGTGTCACCACACACATACATGGAGTACCAAAACTTACAGACCTGAGTTGCCATATGCCAGTCAGGTCCCCACTCATGAGGTCCCTCTCACACTGAGCACCAGTCTATTCTCACCACCTGTCTCTTCCCTACAGGCCCTGGAGGGCTCGCGGGCGGTGGCCCTGGAGCAGATTAGTGTTGACACCCGCACAAGATGCCCCTTTGGGGCAGGTGCTGGTGCTCACGCCTGTAATCCCAGCTACTCGAGAGGCAGAGATCAGGAGGATCAAGGTTCAAAGCCAGTCCTGAGCAAATAGTTTGTGAGACCCTATCTCAAAAAAAAAAAAAATCACAAAAAAACGGGCTGATGGAAAGGCTAAATAAAGGTGTAAGCCCTGAGTTCAATCCCCAGTACTGAAAAAAAAAAAAAAAGATGCCCCTTTGGGGTGAAATGGCAGCCCCTAAGCCCAGCCCATGAATCTACCTGGTGCAGAGAGCAGTGAGGATAGAGCACAAGCCAATTGCTGTCCTTGGCACGGATGACAGGGAATTGATGCCACCTGCCCTGAGCACAGGCAGGGGACAGATGTCGCAGGGGACCCTGGATACGGTTACAATGTAGTGATGAGGGTTCAGAATACAGGCAATTAGGGGACCCAGGGCTGGCTTACCAGGGGACAGAGGAAGGTATTTTGGAGGAGGCAGATGGACACTACCCAGAAGACCTGCACAGCTTGTTCAGGCTGAGCAGAGCAGCCTGACACAGTGACTCCAACCCGGAATCCGGTCCTGGTGACCGGTCTCCTCGTGGCCCTTCAGACCTACAGAGTCCAAGGTGCTTCCTGAGTGTGGACAGGGCTGGCGGGACTGGGCCTTGGCAGTGTGACCACGCAGGGCCTCTCCCCATCCTCTCTTCCACAGGGCTTGGGGCCTTTCCTGGAGGCGCCTTCCCAGGAGCTCTGGTGCCCGGTGCAGCTGCCAGTGCAGCTGCTGCTTATAAAGCTGCAGCCAAAGCCGGTGAGTGACACTCTTTGGGCCCCTGGCTTCCCTGTGTCCCCGTTTTGGAAAGAACCATCCCTTGTCCAGGCCTGGGAGGAGGTGAGCAGGACCCTCAACTCCAATCTGCTGAGGCTGGGGAGACAGCTTCTTGTGCTCAGTCCCTAATAGGTTGATGGACCCTCCAGGTGTGGTCCAGGGCCTGTTTGCCTTCCAGCATCCTTTGCGTGCTCCCTCACCTCTCCCCCTCTGGGTTCTGCAGGTGCTGGACTGGGCGGTGTTGGTGGCTTAGGAGTGTCCACAGGTATGGTGGCTAGGCCTGAGTTTCCTAGGTGAAGCCTGCAGGCCCAGAGAGAGCCAACACTGACGTGGTCTCTTTCCACGCAGGTGTGGCAGTGCCTCCGGCCGGAGTGGGAGTTGGAGTCGGAGCTGGCGGAAAGCCTGGGAAGGTGCCCGGTCAGTGTGGAATCCTGGGGGGCTGGAGGGCAGATGTCAGAGGGACCAGAGCCAACCTCTGCCTCCATCACACTGAAGAAGAAAAGGCAGGCCGTGGCTGTCACAGGGCAGGGGACATCAATCCAGGCCACACAAGTAGATGAGACTGAGGAAATTGCCTTCCAGACCCTTCTCTTATAATCTTGGAGCAGAAAGAGACCTCAGAAACAAGTTCTGTGACAGACTTGGGTGACAGATGGGGAAACCAAGGCTCAGAATGGAAAGGAGGGTGCACAGCTGGTCCCAGCAGACTGGGGTGAACTTGACACCCATCTGGAGCTCATTTCCCTGCACCAAGCTCTTTAGGAAGTGACTTCAGGTTAAACAAAAGGCTGCCTGAGTGCACACAGCAGGAGGGGACATCTGGAAGCTGTTAGCCAGAGGTGGGCTGACTGGGCCAGGCTCAGGGTAAACAGCCTCCAGGAGACAGAGATAAATCCTTGTGCAGAAGAGTTTGCAAGATGACTTCTGACAGCCATGGGAGGAGGCTAGTCACCCTTTGTCTGTCCTCTGTTGCCCTGACATTCACACAGGCTGCTGGTCCAGAGACCCCTGGGGCTACCAGGGTGGGAAGGCCTGGGAGGGGTCTGAGCTGCTGCTCACAGCCTTCCTCCTTCTCGCCTTGCAGGTGTGGGACTCCCGGGTGTATATCCAGGTGGTGTGCTCCCAGGTGCAGGTGAGCACAAGAAGGAGAAGGGGGGTTTCTAGAAAGAAAACAGCCCCGTCAGCCTCCCTGGCACCCCCACCACCCCCCAAGCAGAAGCCACCAGAGGCCTTGGGTCCTGGTCCGTGGCTGTTTCTCTAAGTGTCAGAGCCCCAGTAGTGGACATAGGTCCCTAGCATCAAAAGTCAGCTTCCTAGGCTGGAGCTGGTGGCTCACGCCTGTAATCCCAGCTACTCAGGAGGCAGAGATCAGGAGGATCACAGTTTAAACTCAGCCCAGACAAATAGTTCATGAGACCCCCATCTCAAAAAAAAAAAAAAAATCACAATAAAGGGCTGGCGGAGTGGCACGAGGTGAGGGCCCTGAGTTCAAACCCCAGTACCACAAAAATAAAAATAAAAATAAAAAAGTCAGCTTCCCCAGCCCAACCCCCAATCCCAGGCCCACACCCTTGTCACAGTCTAAGGCAGGCCCCGAAGGACAGAGTGGGTTCCCAGTATGACCAGCTGTTTCCCAAAAGCTGTGAGTCACCAGAGGGCACGCCCAGCCAGCCTGCCCTATGGGAGACCCTGACAGCTGCCCCTTTGCCTCCCTTCCTTACCAGAACCTGCCACCCCACCCAATATATGACCTCTTAAAAACCCCCCAAAAGTCCAAATTCAGGCCATTCTGCAGAATTTGCTAGCACAGAGGTCCCTATCTCCACCTCCCAGGAAAGGTGGCCCAGCCCCAGGGGAGACAAGAAAGGTGGGAGTTACTGGCTCAGCCCAGGCGCTGTCCACATCACACTGGCTTTGGATGGATTTGTGATTAGCTCAGTTTAAGAATGAGGCCCACTGAGGCACGAGCTCCTTTTGATGGGAAAACTCAGAACTTGGGCTAGGGGTGGAGCTCAGAGGTAGAACACTTGCACAGCCTGCCCAAAGCCCTGGGTTCCATCCCCAGCACCACAAACAAACGAAAAGAAAAGAAAACTCAGATTTTCTGTCCCTGGGCCAGGCAGGCAAGGAAAGTCCCCAAACAAACAGGTCCTTTGTCTCCTGCCTCATGGCCCTCGCCTGTGACTGGCAGTAGTACTGAGATCAGTGGGGGATCCCAGGCAGGATGGGGGTGCTAAGCCTCATCTTCATTCCCATACCCATCTTTGCCACTCAGGAGGTCGGTTCCCTGGTGTTGGGGTGCTCCCTGGAGTTCCCACAGGAGCAGGAGTCAAGCCCAAGGCCCCAGGTACGTAGCTGGCTGGGCTAGGGACCCAGGGTAGGACACCCTACTTGCCTGCAGGTCCCTGTGGTCTGGGGTATGGGATGCGAGTGGGAACACCCAGCTTGCCCCAGGCCCTCTGGGTAGGCACTTCACTTGCCCCAAGCCCAGAATATGTAAGACGGCCACTGTCCAGGACTGTCTGTCTGGCACCAACCAGTGGAACCCATGTGCCCCGCCTCCACGGTGCAAGGATAACAGTTTTATATCATTGCAGGTGGAGGTGGTGCTTTTGCTGGAATCCCAGGTAAGGCAAGGCTGGACCCTCCAGGTGGGAGGGTGGGAGGACCCACAGGTAGCCAGCACAGCCCCAAGAGAGGGTAGGTACCCAAAATCCCACCCAAGCCTGCTCAGTTCCCCTCATGCCCCCCACTTCAGGCCTGACTTCTGCACAAAGTGGCATCAGTCACAGTCTTGCCTCCCACCTCAAACCCCATCTGTGTAAGGCCCAAAAGAGCCCCAAAAATCCAGCAGTTTGTGCCAGGGGTTTGAGGACTGTAAGTTGGAACTAGGTCCTGAGACCCTGGCAACTTCTTGGAGGAGGTGGCCTGTCATTGGGGAATGCTCCACTGACCCACAAAGGACAGGCAGAGGGGAGCTCCAGGCAGAAGCAATGGGGAGGAGCTCATTCTGTCTGCTCAGAAAGAGGAGCACCAAGGAACAGGAATGGTGGTACACACCTATAATTCCAGCTACTCAGGATGCAGAGGCAGGAGTATTTTAAGTTCAAGGCTAGCACAGGCAAAGTTAGTGAGATCCTGTCTCAAAAACAAAACACAAACAAAAGGGCTGGGAGCATGACTCAAGTGGTAGAAGGCTTGCTTAGCAAGCTCAAAGCCCTGAGTTCAAATCCCAGGAATCTCAGGTAGAGAATTTAGAAGGGGCTGCTCGCCAAAGAACAGAGCCCAAATTTTTGTTCTCTTTATTTTCACAGGGGTTGGACCCTTTGGAGGCCAGCAGCCTGGTGTCCCACTGGGGTACCCCATCAAAGCACCCAAGCTGCCAGGTAAGTCAGAGGGAGGTGTCAAGGGGTTTGACTTGGCTGGGGTGTAGTGCAGAGTTCATCAATAACATGTGCAAGGCTGTGGGTACTATCCGCAGTAACACACACACACACACACACACACACACACACACACACACACACACACACACACAGGCTGGGCTCCTGCTGAGAAGTCAAAGTCGGCCTGAGGAGAATTTGTTTGGCCTGTGATTCTTCCGATGGGCACCAGGGAGTCCCTGGGTATTGAAGTCAGTTCTGATCAGCCAAAGAAAGCATGAGGAAGTAGTCCTCAGGGGCAAGACACACACATGTGCACACCTGTATGTGCACACACAGAGGCCCATAGCCCTGATGGGAATTCATGGTCATTATGGCAAGAAACAGGACTGGAGCCGGGCACCAGTGCCTCACGTCTGTAATCCCAGCTACTCAGGAGGCAGAGATCAGGAGAATGCCTGCTCAAAGTCAGCCCCAGGCAAATAGTGTCTCAAAAAAAAAAAAAAAAAAAAAAAAACCATCACAAAAGAGAACTGGAGGAGTGGCTCAAGCAGTAAGAGGGCCTGCCTAGCAAGTGCGAAGCCCTGTGTTCAAACCCCAGTGCTGCAAAAATAGAAAAGAAAAAAAAAATCCTCTGATGTCAAGCCAGCCACACTGCCATCCCATCAAGACCTGGCTGGAGCTGTCTCCCTCCTCCACCCGAGAGCCTCTAGCCGCAGCTCAGGATCCTTGAGCTAGGTAGCTAGTGACCCAGCAAGGTATGGGCAGCTGTGGGGTGGTCCCTGAGCCCACCCTGCCTCTTCTTAGGTGGCTACGGACTGCCCTACACCAACGGAAAACTGCCCTATGGTAAGGCATCCTTTCTGCTGGGCCTCCAGCTCTTTCCAGCTCCAGGGACCAGGCAGGGTGCTCCAGCTCCACCTAGATGGGCTGGGGGAGGGGTGGGTGCTGGAATGAGTACCCCCCCAAAAAAAGAACACTACCTGAAAGTTAGACTCACCTTGACTCTCAGTCCTGGCCCGTCACTTATCATGAGGGCTCAGACAGCGTCAGTGTCTATAAAATGGGTATAATGTCCTATGCCCAGGTTCATGTTCGTTTGCACTTTGGCTGGGGGTGACAGAGAGACTTGGGAACCTGAGAGGGGGGCATCGGAGGGATCTGAGAGCAGCAGGTGATCACCAAGCCTTCTCTATCTCACAGGTGTGGCAGGGGCAGGGGGCAAGGCTGGCTACCCTACAGGGACAGGTAAGGAAAGCCTCACCCTCTTGCAACCAAAGAGGCACTGGTTACCCCAGCTCCAGGGTCTCTCTGAAACGCAGGCCAGCCCCTGGTGAGAACCTGGAGGCAGATCCAGGTGAGGGGGCAGCTCTGCAGCCTGTCTGCTGCAAAGCCCCCACCCCATGCCCAGGGGTCCAAGTGGATTGTCCTGGGACTCACGCACTGGCCCTCCCTCCCCCAGGGGTCGGCTCCCAGGCCGCAGCTGCAGCAGCCAAAGCAGCCAAGTATGGTGAGTGCCTTGGAGGGCCCTGCCAGCTCCCAGTCCCCACCTCCCCATCCTTGTTACTCCTACTGAGAGCTGTTTCACAGGCAGCTGGCCACCCTGCCCCACCCACCCCACCTATCCATCTATCCCTCCCTCCGTCTCCATCCATCCATCCCTCCATCCATCCATCCATCCATCCCAACATCCCTCCATCCATTCATCCATCCTTTCATCCATCCCTCCATCCATCCCTCCATCCATCCATCCATCCCTCCATCCATCTCTCCATCCCTCCATCCCTCCATCCATCCATCCCTCCATCCATCCCTCCATCCATCCATCCCTCCATCCATCCCAACATCCCTCCATCCATTCATCCATCCTTTAATCCATCCATCCCTCCATCCATCCCTCTATCCATCCATCCCTCCATCCATCCATCCCTCCATCCATCCATCCATCCATCCCTCCATCCATCCATCCCTCCATCCATCCATCCATCCATCCCTCCATCCCTCCATCCATCCATCCCTCCATCCCTCCATCCATCCATCCCTCCATCCCTCCATCCATCCATCCCTCCATCCCTCCATCCATCCATCCATCCATCCATCCATCCCTCCATCCATCCCTCCATCCCAACATCCCTCCATCCATCCCTCCATCCATCCCTCTATCCATCCATCCCTCCATCCATCCATCCCTCCATCCATCCATCCATCCATCCCTCCATCCATCCATCCCTCCCTCCATCCATCCATCCATCCCTCCATCCCTCCATCCATCCATCCATCCCTCCATCCATCCATCCCTCCATCCATCCCTCTATCCATCCCTCCATCCCTCCATCCATCCATCCCTCCATCCATCCATCCCTCCATCCATCCCTCCATCCATCCCTCCATCCATCCATCCATCCCTCCCTCCATTCCCAACGTCCCTCCATCCCAACATCCCTCCATCTATCCATCCATCCGTCCATCCATCCCTCCCTCCATCCTCCCTTATCTCCACTCTTCACTCCTTCTTCTACCCATCCATCATCCTTCACTCCCTGTCTCTCTCTCCCCCACCCACCCATCCATCCGTCCCTCCCTCCATCCCTTCCCCCATTCTACTCATCCATTCATCCCTCCACCCATTCCTCTACCCTTCCCTCCCTATCCTTCCATCCATCCATCCTTCTTTCCTTCCTCCCTATCCTACTCATCCATTCACCCTCCATTCCTCTACCCCTCCTTCCCTATTCTTCCATACATCAACCTATCCTCCATTTATCCCTTCCTCCCACATATACCCTTCCCCAACCCACCCTCCCCCGTTCCCTCCCCATCCATCCATCCACTTTGCCTCCATCTATGGCCTCCCTCCATCTTTCCCCATCCCTCCCTCTCTCTATCACTACATCAGTTCTCCCTTCCTCTCATTCTCTCCCTCCTTCTTTCCCTCCCTCCCTCCCTCCTTCTCTCCCCCCATCCATAGGGAGCAGGTGACATCTTGACTGGACAATGAGGGAGGCATTATTTCTCCCTGGGGAAAATTAGGGACACTCCCAGAGAAGCCAGCACTCGGTTCAGATCTTAAAATAGAAGCGGAGTTTGCCATGTGCTTAAAACAGGAAGGAGAAGCCCAAGTAGAAGGGTGCCTTGGGGCTGGTGGAGTGGCTCAAGTGGTAGAGCACCTGCCTAGCAAGCGTGAGGCCCTGAGTTCAAATCCCAGTACTGCCAAAAAAAGATGCATGGAGGTTAGAATGATAATTTTAGGTGGTATCTATATGAGCATTTAAAAAATACAATAGTCATGATCCATTTAATTTCTACTATAAAAATGTAACTCACTCAAGTCTACAATCATTTGGAAAACCTTGCTGTGCCCATGCGTTCTGCAGAATGAGCACCTATCTCCCACCCCAGGAAAACTTCCAACTCAGGTCAGACGACTGAGGGGCTGATATCCTTTCCTCTGTCCCCAGTACCAGAGAGCCCTTATCTCCAGAGGGGGACAGAAGACAGCTCCCTCCAGCCCAGAGGCAGGGTTATGGGAGAAGCTGGGACCTGCCTCTTGGAGGTCCCCCCAGGCCTCCCTCTAGACATGGAGGCCCTTGGCCCACTGTAGCTGTGGGGCTGGCTGGAATGTGGGAGCCAGAGAGCTGGCGGCCAGGGGCTGCCAGAGTAAGGCAGCCAGGCGCTTGGATTGTGAACTTGGCCGAGTCTCCAGAACACAGGGAGAGGAAGCCTTGAACATTCCTTAGGGGGCCCCTCTGGCCCAGGGAGCGGTCGCTTGTGGTTTCTCCGTATGTAGCAGTGATTAGAGCGGGATTTGTCTGAAAGCATCCAACTCCCTTAATGAGCGTGTTGAAACAGACACTTTGAGGCCAAATCAAGAACTCTGGGGTGGGGACCTTCCCAAACAAGCCCAGCTGGAGAGGCTGGGGACCTGGCTCCCCCAGAGGCTAGGGCTGGTTGAAAGGCTAGCATCCGGGTGGCCTTCCTGCCCGGCTCAGGAAGGGACCATGGGGAGTCACATCGCACTGTCCCTGTCCATCAGGGGCCGGTGGAGCTGGAGTCATCCCTGGTGTTGGAGGGCTTCCTGGAGGAGCCGGCGCCATTCCTGGGATCGGAGGCATTGCAGGTAGCGTCCATGGCAACTAGGGACGGAGGTGTCCTTGACAAGGCCACCAGGACAGCACCTCACCCTCTGTGGCTGTCTTTCCAGGGGCTGGGACTCCCGCAGCTGCAGCAGCTGCAAAGGCTGCTGCGAAGGCCGCTAAATACGGTGAGTGTCCCCAGGCAGTACCTTGTGGATGCTGGGGACTCCAACTCACGAGGCTGGAGGGACTCTGCCTCTGTCCACCTACGGAGTCCCCTACCTCAAACAGAAGTGCACGCCTGCACCTGGGCTGCCACCTCCTGGTTCTCCGTGGATTGGCTCTGCAGGGAGAGGGGACCATGGGGAGCACCTGGCCCCTTCCACTTTAGCCCCACCCAGGGCCTGGGTCCCCACTGCAGGAATTCTGATTTGATTTAGAAATTGATCCTTTTCTTCCAAGTCATAGATTTAAACCCCAGAACTCCTTGGGGCCTCTCTTAGTGTCCTCCCACCCGCCTCCCCTGACCCATCTCTCTGATGAGTTGGATCCCTGCAAAGGAGATGTCAGTTCACCTGCATGTGATCCTGCACTCAGGACTGAGTGTCACCCCAGAGTTCCCCTGGATCCCCTTCCCTGGGAGGCCCACCGAGGTTGCCACAGAACTCAAGCAAGGAAGACAGCCCTTTTCCTTTCACAGGAGCTGCTGGAGGCTTGGTGCCTGGTGGGCCAGGAGTTGGGGTCCCAGGAGTTGGGATTCCAGGAGTTGGGGTCCCAGGAGTTGGGATTCCAGGAGTTGGGGTCCCAGGAGTTGGGATTCCAGGAGTTGGGGTCCCAGGAGTTGGGGTCCCAGGAGTTGGGATTCCAGGCGTTGGAGTTCCAGGTGTTGGAGGCCCAGGCATCGTGGGTGGACCAGGTAAGATGGGCTTTGTGTGTGTGTGTGTGTGTGTGTGTGTGTGTGTGTGTGAGAGAGAGAGAGAGAGAGAGAGAGACAGACAGACAGACAGAGCACAATGTAGAGACTAGTGCCAAGACATGAATGTTCCTCACTCATCCATCTGTACTCTTGACTGTGCCTCATCCCTCATCCTTCCTTCCTTGGCCTATAACAGCCTCCTAATTATCTACCACCACCAGCATCACCTCCAATTCCCCTTCTGGCTCTCAGTGAGCCCTAGAGAGCAAGAGCTGTGTCTTTTTCATCTGTGCTCCCAGCCCTTAGCTGAATACATGCTCACTAGCTGGTAGACAGGTGGCTGGGTGGGTGGATGGACAGATGGGCAGATGGACAACTGAGTGGACAGGTAAGTGGTCATGTGAATGAGTAGAGAAACTGATGAAAAAGGAGTGAGTACATGGTCGGATAGAGGCAAGAACGATGTACATACGCGGATGACCAGATAGAGGAGTTAAAAAGTAGATGGAAAGATAAATGGGTATGGAGAAAAACAGATGGATAGGTAGGTAAGGAGCTACATAAGTGGTTAGAAAGATAGTGAATGGACAGATGGACAGATGAGTGGATGGATGGATGGATGGATGGATGGCTGAGTGGGTAGACAGATGAATGGGTGGATGGATGGAAGGGTGGGTGTGTGGATGAATGGACGGATGGATGATTGGATGAATGGATGGATGGATGGATGGATGGATGAGTGGATAGCTGAATGGATGGTTGGATGGATGGTTGGATGGATGGTTAGATGGATGGATGGATGGATGGATGGATGGATGGTTGGATGGATGGTTGGATGGATGGTTGGATGGATGGATCGATGGATGGATGGTTGGATGGATGGATGGATGGATGATTGGATGAGTGGATGGCTGAATGGATGGTTGGATGGATGGATGGATGATTGGATGAATGGATGGATGGATGGATGGATGGACGGATGGTTAGATGGATGGATGGGTGAGTGGATGGCTGAATGGATGGTTGGATGGACGGACGGATGGATGGATGGATAGATGGATGGATGATTGGATGAGTGGATGGCTGAATGGATGGTTGGATGGATGGATGGATGGATGGATGGATGGATGGATGGATGATTGGATGAGTGGATGGCTGAATGGATGGTTGGATGGATGGTTGGATGGATGGATGGATGATTGGATGGATGGATGGCTGGATGGATGGATGGATGGATGGATGGATGGATGGATGGATGGGTGAGTGGATGGCTGAATGGATGGTTGGATGGATGGATGAATGGATGGTTGGATGGATGGATGGATGGATGGTTGGATGGATGGATGGATGGGTGGATGGGTGGATTGATAGGTAGATGAATAAATGAATGATTGAGTGGATGGCTTGATGGATGAATGGATAATTGGTTGAATGAGCATATGGATAGATGGATGAGTAGGAGATAGGTAAATACAAAATGGATAATTTGAAGAAGATTACATGAAGGCAGATGGTGGAAAAGTTGATGGACAGATGGGTGCATGGGTGGATAGAGAGTTTGGTGGGAGTTAGCTTGGGTGAGTGGATTAAAGTCCAAACACAGACAGACATCCAGTTCAGTGGATGAATGGATTGGTGAACAACTCTATGTTGACTGAATACATAGCAGATGTACCAACAGACAGATCGATGAACAGAGGAATATGTATTGAGCATCTCCCTCCATTCTCTCCTGACCATTTGTGTCCGCCCTGGTCTCTCCAGGGGCTGTGTCACCAGCTGCAGCTGCCAAAGCAGCCAAATACGGTGAGTGCTCGACCCCCCACCCCCACCCCCCCACACCCCCAGCTCTACTTCACCAGAACTAAAAGAGGAGAGCGATTTACCCAGGTCACAAAGCAAGTCCCTCACAGAGCAGGACTAACAGGAGAGTGTCTCCCTCGGTGCATCTGCCACCAAAGGAGCCTTGGTCTTCTCCAGTGGGGACAGTTCTCTGCCCTCCCTGCTCTAGCCAGAGCCATCTCCCAGGAATCCAATCCTGGCTGAGGATAAGACCACTCACAGTATCCCCCAACAAAGGGGTGCTGCCCCAAGAAGAGAGAAGTGGGGGGAAGAAAGGCTTTGTGGAGGAGGCCAGTCAGGGGCCCAGACATCACAGTTCCCTGTCCCCATGGACCACACTTGGGGGAAGCATGCGCTCTGCTTCCCTACCAGCCATTCCCCAGAGCCCACCCAGTGGCTCTTGCTGAGGTCTTTCCCACTGGGTTCTCTTCCCTCTACAGGGGCCCAAGCTGGAGTCGGAGTCGGAGGCATTCCTACCTATGGGGTTGGTGTTGGGGGCTTTCCTGGCGTTGGAGTCGGAGGACTTGGAGCTGGTATTTCCCGTGAGCCTCAGTTGCACCCAGTGGAGTGGCGGGGGGCTTCCCTTTCCTTCCCTTCTTTTTTTTTCTCAGTACTGGAATTTGAACTCAGGGCCTTACACTTTCTAGGCCTGTGTTCTACCACTTGAGTCATGCCCCCAGCCCATTTTTCCTTAATTATTTTTCCAATTAAAATAATTTTTCCAATTATTTTTCAATAGGCTCTTGAGTTTTTGTCCAGTTCTGCCTCAGACCATAATCCTCCTATTTATGCCTGCCTCATAGCTGGGATGACAGGCATAACCACCATACCTGCTTTGTTGATTGAGATGGAGTCTTGCTAACTTTTTGCCCAGATAGCATAGTGCTTCAATGGTCCCAACCTCTGCCTCCCTGGTGACTCGGATTACAGACATGAGCCATGGCATCCGGCTCACAAAACTTCCCTTCTGCCAGGCCATGGAGAAGTGGGAGGGACAGTGGACTTTAAGGTGCTTGGGAAGGGTGGGGAGAGGCAAGGGATCTCAAGGGCTCTTTCTTTGCTTTTCGTTGTAGCTGCAGCTCAGGCGGCGGCTGCCAAAGCTGCCAAGTATGGTAAGTAGCCCTGCCTGTCTGTCCCCAAGCCCTTCTCTCCCAGGCTAAGAAGGCTAGAGGGAGCTCACACTCAGGCCTCCAGGACAAGGTGGCAGGGCCACAGTCTCCCACTTTCTAAGTCATGCACAGTTCTTCTGCCCTTTCCAGTTGCCCACCGTTGGAATTATTGGCACCCAATTTACAACTTCACCCCAAAATAGCAAACTGGAGGTGCCAGGTAGCCCTACTATTCCTCCCACCTCCTGTCCCCTCCCCCACACAAGACATGACCACTGAATACTTTTCTCTTCTCCAGGTCCTGGGGTAGCTGGAGCCCTGGGAGGGCTGGTACCAGGTGCCGTACCAGGTGCTGTACCAGGGGCCATACCAGGTGTTGTACCAGGGGCCATACCAGGAGTGCCAGGCACTGGTGGAGTGCCAGGTGAGCTGTGTCCCCAACCCAGATATGGGATTGGTTTGTCCCATGGAAGAAGTTGACAGTCACCAGTGTGTCGTTTTACAGATGGGAAAACTGAGCCCAGGGAGGGAGAGGAGAGAAGTCAGTTTCCTCTACCGAGTCCTCCTTCCCAAGTGGGGAGGCTCAGGAATGTCAGCCGACCTCACCGGCACAGCCCAGCACTGCCTGGGACCAGGTGGTCCCATGCCCTGAGCCTCTCTGGTTCCTTACAAGTGGAGGACCCAGCACCCTTGCATCCTCTTGGGTTCTTTCTCCTCCACAGTCAGAGGCCAAAGAGAAAAGATTAAGAGACCATGACATTCAGTGACACCCTGTTTTGGTTTTTGGTTTTGGGATTTGGTTGGGTTTTTTCCCCCTACCAGAATATTTGTCTTCTGCATTCTTTCTTCTTTCTCGGAGAAAATTCCCCTTCTGAATTTCCTTGAGACATGAGCAGGAGTCGGAGGAGTGGCTAAGTGGTAGAGGGCTTGCCTAGCAAGTGTGAGACCCTGGGTTCCATCCCAACATGAGAGAGAGAGAGAGAGAGAGAGACAGAGAGAGAGAGAGAGAGAGAGAGAGAGGCAGAAAGAGAAATGAAAGGAAGGATGGAAGGAGGCACTGGTGGAAGGAGGAAAGAAAGGTGTGGTGGTGCATACCTGTAATCCCAGCCACTTGGGAAGCAGAGGCAGGAGGACTGTGAGTCCCAGGCCAGCCTGGGCTACATTGCAAGTCCCTGTCAAGAGAGAAGGATGAGGGAGAGGAAGAGGGAAACAGGAAGGTCATTTCCTGCGATAGTTTTGGACGAAGGTACTATCAGGATTTTTTTTTTTTTAACATCACAAGCAGAAAGGTTCACACATCTTTCAGGGCCTGGTTTGGAAGGGGGGAGGAGCACAGCACTGCAAGCTCCCTTTCAGCCCAGGGCTAGAGCCCATAGACTCACGCCTGCTTTTCAGGTCTGCACTGAAGACAGAGGGACAAGGATAGGAGCCCATGGGCTGGGGGTGTCCAGAGAGCCAGGCCCAGATGCACTGAAGGGGACTTATGTGGGGAGGATGGGGGAAATTCCGGGAGGGATGGGTGACAGTAGGGACCACCCCGTACCCTCTCTCTTCCCCCATCCAGGAGTGGGGACCCCAGCAGCTGCAGCTGCCAAAGCAGCCGCCAAGGCTGCCCAGTTTGGTAAGTGGCCCCACCTGTATCCCACCCTTTTCCTAGAGTGTTGCTCTCTCCTGTCCCCTGTTCAGGGGTCTGTCACATTCTGTTGTAGCTTTTGTCCCCTATGGTCCCATTTGGGGGGTACAGGTAGTGTTTCTGGTTGGGGAAGCAGCGTGAGATGAGGCCCTGGTGACCCCCCAGGATCACCAGGCTCCCCATCGCCTTCCCTGAGCCCCTGGACCTCCAGTGCAGCTGGATCTAGCCCTCCTTCTAGACCTCGTGCTGGGGTCCTGCCTTACTCCCTTGAGTTACCACAATCCTGATTGCTCCCTGACAAAGTTCCCCCATCTCTTGGTACATCTGAGGGCCACCCCAACAGTTCCAGGTACACACACTTTCCTGAGCATGGCCTCTTTGGAGCCCAGCTGTACTTCAGACCATGGGCTGGGGGGGTCTGTAAGCCTTGGCCTCTGGAACCTGACAGGTAACAAGGTTCAGACCAAAATCTTCAGGGCTGATTAGTACCCCCCACCAAAAAAAAAAAAACTCCTTAACTTCAAGTTCAAATACCCTTGGCCGGGCATAGTAGTACACATCTGTAATCCCAGCTATTCAGGAAGCAGAGGCAGGAGGATCAGGGGTTTGAGGCTTGCCCAAGCAAAGTTAGTTAGTGTGAGACTCTATCTTAAAAACAAAATACAAAAAAAGAACTGGGAGCATAACTCAAGTGGTAGAGCTTTTGCCTAACAAATATGAAGCTCTGGCCAGGCTCCAGTAGTAGCTCACGCCTGTAATCCCAGCTACTCAGGAGGCAGAGATCAGGAGGAACACGGTTTGAAGCCAGCCCCAGGCAAATAGTTCAAGAGACCCTATCTTGAAAGATGTCAGGACAAAAAAAGGCTGGTGGAGTGGCTCAAGGTGTAGGCCCTGATTTCAAATTCCATACTGCAAAAAAAAAAAAAAACCCTGAATTTGCACAAGCTTCATGTCAGGAAGAGGAAGCGGGGCTCCGTCAAGGGTCAGGGTCATCCAGCAAGCGACCAGGCCAGGGCTGGAATGAGACCTGCAGCTCCTGACTCCCAGCCCAGCAGCCCTGCCTTTGCTTCAGAACAATGAGTTTGGGTCTTGGATGAAGTTCTGCTGTTCCTACTCTCACAGGAGTGGGCCCTGGCATCGGTGGTGTTCCTGGCGGTATTGGCCCTGGTGTAGTTCCTGGCACCGGCATTGGCCCTGGTGATGTCACAGGTGAGTAGCCTGAGTGGACCTGGGGACAGGCAAGGGGGTCCCCTGAAGCCTCCCTAAGCTTCCATTCCTGAACCCTTTCTCTCCCTTCAGGAGCAGGGACTCCAGCTGCAGCTAAATTAGCCGCCAAAGCTCAGTACCGTGAGTGTCCCAACGGCCTCTCTCCCCTGTCACCACAGAGCTCATGGCTGGCCTGACTGGCCAGCTAGAGCTGGGCCCCAGGAAACACAGCCTCTTAGACCCACCCTACAGCAGGCCAGGGCTCAGAAGCACAGATTCTGCAGGAGGGAGACCTGGGTTCAAGTCCTGACTCCCGAGCTATAGCTGAGTGAACTCTGGGGTTCCCTGTACTCCTGCATCAAGTGTGGGTGTTGATGGCATTTATCGTATACAGACAGGTGTTAGAATTAAATAAGTTCACACAAAGAAAGAACAGGAAGTGAGCCAGGAGAGGGAGTAGGGTCCACAGTGGGCAGCCCTGAGGCCCATCCTGGGACAAGACAGCCTTAGTGGTGAATGGAGGGATCTTAGGAAGACCATTCTAACACAAGGCGTGGTGCATATGTCTATAATCCCAGCTACACAGGAGGTGGAGGTAGGAGAATCAAAGCCCAAGGCCAACCAGGGCAAAAGTTTGAGACTCTCTGGAAAACAAACTAAAAACAAAAAAAAAAACTGGGGAGCGACTCGAGTGGTGGAGCACCTGCCTTGCAAGTGTGAGGTCCTGAATTCAATACCCAGTACCACCGCCATGAAAAAAAAAAAAAGACAGTTCTAACACAGCATGGAGAGTGAGTGAAGGGGGCCAGTCTGCTGATGGGGACAAAGCCATGGAGGAGGCCACTGCTGACTGGGCTCCAGGGCAGGACACCTCCATAGGGGCATCTCCCCCAGACAGCTGCCACCACCAACTGCTTTCCTGTCTGCAGGAGCTGCTGCTGGGCTTGGGGCTGGCGTCCCTGGATTTGGGGTTGGTGCTGGTGTCCCTGGATTTGGGGTTGGTGCTGGTGTCCCTGGATTTGGGATTGGTGCTGGTGTCCCTGGATTTGGAGCTGGTGCCGGTGTTCCTGGGCTTGGGGCAGGAGTAGGTAAGGAGCTTCCTAGGTGAGTAAAAACTGCCCCTGAGCTCAGAGGAAGGAGACCCCTTTTCCTAGTGTTCTGCCCCAGGATGTCCTCACCCCCAGAGGTGCACGCTACACCCTCCACTAGGTTTTCCCCAGCTGTCACAGGCAACTGAGGCAGCAGATGGGGGAAGGCGAGGCCACACTGGGTCTGGAGGGGACAGGACAAGAGGATGGAAGGAAAAAACACAGTTCAGTCCTTAAATACCCTAGAGCAGATTAGCACTGGCACAAAGATACTGGAGCCCTGCATCTGGCCGTGGGAACGCCTAGCTGGGCAGCTCCAGGACTGTAAGGAAGCTTTGTAGGAAGAGGAAGTCAAGGTGGGCTCCCTAGAGGAAGCAGCAGATCCCAAGGCACAGAGCTGACACCTTTTCTTTTCCCCTAGCACCTGGAACCCTGGCCGCAGCGAAAGCAGCCAAATATGGTGAGTGCAGCCCCATACCCTGGTCCCCCGGCACCCTTGACAGCACAGAGCTGTGACAGTCAGGACAGAAAAAGGCCATTTGTAGGCCAGGCATGGTGGCTCCTGCCTATAATTCCAGCTACTGAGGAGGCAGAGGCAGGAGGATCACAAGTGTGAGGCCAGCCTGGGCAAAGTTAGTGAGACCTTTTCACAAAAACAAATACAGATTGGGGTGTAGCGAGGCCCTGTGTTCAGTATCGAGAGAGAGAGAGAGAGAGAGAGAGAGAGAGAGAGACAAAAAGAAAGAAGGAAAAGGCAGTTTCGGAGACATATGAATGACAGCAACAGACCTGGCACCTACCCACTAAACACCCACTAAACACCCACGTGCCTCCAACCACTATGACAACCAAAAACACCTGTCACATGTCCAAGTCCCCTGGGGACAACTCTGTCCTCAGTAATGGCATGGGTCCCAGTAGGTTGGGGCTTTAGGCTGCCTCTGCCTCCTCCCAAACCTCTGGCTGAGCCGAGCCTCCTCCGGGCCCCCAGGCCCCTCCCTCCCTTCCTGCCAGCAGGACACGGCCAGCGGGCCAGCCTGGAGGACGTGGCAGGTCTGCCTGCCTTGCCACTTGGCGCTCTGGCAGCCCAGGCTGGCCAGACTCATGCTGTCTCTGGCTCCGCATTCCTGGTCTCTTGGGAGCCAGGCAGGGGGCCTCAGCCAGGGCTGTGCCAATTGGCCTCAGTCTGTCCACTTGGGGCCAATTTCTACCTCGGAAAATCCCAGCTTCCTCAGTCACCTCCCCCTCCATTGCCTCCACCGTGGCCCCTGGTCACCCTCGCCTCCTCCTGGGTTCCTTGCTGGCTGCTCGGGAGTCCACAACCAGGATTGGGCTACTGGACTACCTCCCACCCGTGCACCCTCAAACACATGGCTTCATCCGCTCTGCCTCCCCTTTCTCGTCTGAAAAACGGGGTGATGGTGGTCCCCATCTTTTGTTATAATGCATAACAGTCAGGCTGAAACTTGGAGTTTGAATACCCATAATAAGGCAAAGGAGAGCCGGGTGCCATGGCTCACACCTGTAATCCCAGCTACTTGTGAGGCTGAGATTGGGAGGATCACAGTTAGAGGCCAGCCTGGGCAAATAGTTCTCAAGACTCCATCTCCAAAATAGCCAGAGAAAAATGGACTGGAGGAGTGGCTCAAGTGGTAGAGCCCCTGTTTTGCAAGCTCAAAGCCCTGAGTCCAAACCCCAGTCCCACCAAAAAAAATAATAAAAGTCAAAGGAATGGGTGTCATCATACCCTACAAAGAGGTGGGGATGTGGCACTCAGAGAGACCACAGTTATGACAGGTGGAGAAAGCAAGGCTTGCATGGGATTCGACCCTAGGGCTGTCAGGAACTAAGATGAGGGACCAACACTCAGTAGCTCATGGCCACCACTGTTATCCATCCATCTGTGGCTCCTGGCACAAGCCCAGGGAAGAGGGAATCAGGTCAGCCTGGACTACACAGTGAGGCCCTTCCTCTAAATAAATAAATTAATAAATAAGAAAACATGGAGGTGCCATTGCCCACAGGTGCAGCAGGAGCCGGGGCCCTTGGAGGCATTAGGGGTCTTGGAGTCCCAGGCGCTCTCGGTGGAGCAGGTGTTCCAGGCGGTATAGCAGGTGAGTTGTCACCCCAGGCTGAGCTGGGTGGGGAATGAGTCTGAGACCCCTCCAGATGGTCCCTCCCTGAGTCCTTCTGTCTGCGTCCCCAGGAGTCGGACCCGCTGCCCAGGCTGCCGCCGCCAAAGCAGCGGCCAAAGCCGCCCAGTACGGTGAGCACAGACTGGGTTTGAGGGAGCCCCTGACCTGTCCCCCAGGCTCCTGGGGCCCAGCCCACCTCCTGGCCCCTGTGTGCTGTCAGGGATCCAAAGCCCTGGCCTCACTCAGGCCTGGGATGGCACCTCGTCCCCTCTGCAGACAGTCTGGTCACAGTCCCCTGATCAGTGGGTTGACTGTCCTGCTCTCTCCACAGGTCTTGGGGGAGTTGGGGGACTCGGAGTTGGGGGACTTGGTGTTGGAGGACTGGGAGCTGGAGGAGTCATCCCAGGCGCTGGGGGCCTTGGAGGTGAGGGCTGCTGTGGAATCCATGAGTGGCTTGTGTGTGACAGACAGACAGACAGAGCAGACCCTTTCTTTCCTGCCCGAGACACCAGTTCAGCCCTTCCCAGCAGGAGACAGCAGGGGAGGAAGAAGGACATGGCAGAGTCAGCATGGGGCCAGCAAGCTGGGGATCCTGGGCAGACCTGGAGAAATGGTAGACCATACCATCTAAAGCCAGATTGGATCTGATTGTCCACTGTTCCTTACAAAGGTTTCTTAATTGAACACATGCCACCTTTTTCGAGGCCCTTTATATATGGTAGCTTGTACCCCGTTTTTCAAGCTGTCCCCTCCAACCCAGTCTGCCCAAGACCTCCGCCTCTCCCCCAGGGTGGCGAGGGCCCTACCCTCTCCTCTGGGATTCTGCAGCACTTAACTGGAGGCTTAAGCCAGGCTTGGTGGTGCATGCCTATAATCCCAGCACTCAGGAGGCAGAGGTAGAAGGATCACAGTCAGAGGACAGCCCAGGAAAAAGCATGAGACCTTTAATTAAAAAAAGAAAAAGCAGCTAAAGCAAAAAGGGCTGGGGCTGAGAGGGCATGGCTCAGGAGGGCTGCCTAGCAAACACAAGGTCCTGAGTTCAAACTCTGGCACAGAAAGAACCTGCCCAACCCCTGCAAGGGAGGGTTCTTTGGAATAATGATAGATAGTCAAGGGACTGGAGGTGTCTCTCAAGTGGTAGAGTGCCTGTCTAGCAAGTGTGGGGCTCTGAGTTCAAATCGTGGTACCACCCCCCAAAAAAAACCTTTGAATGATAGACCCATTTTCCAGACTTAGAAATCAAAGAGTGGAGAGAAAATTACTTTCCCAAAGTCTCCACCATCCTGGCAGACCTGTGTTGACACTTCCTTCTCTCTCTCTCTCTCTCTCTGTCTCTCTGTCTGGTGGCCATCAGGTCCTCCCATCTAAACTGGCCTGTAAAACTTCCTGTGTGCTCTACAAGACTGAGCACACAGTAGGAGCATAATAAAGGCTATTGTATGCAGCAGGGTGGCAGCATGTGCATGGACAAGTCAGGGGCAGAGAGTAAATGATGAATTGATTAGCAATTAGCAGAAGGCCTCAGGGAGGGACAGAAGTGGCATTCCTGAGCGCTCGGGTTTCCCCTCCCTCCAGGTGTGTCCCCAGCCGCAGCAGCTAAAGCGGCCAAATTCGGTAAGTGTGCCCCCAATGCCCTGTCCCCTCCCAAACCTGCTGGCAGCTTGCACCCCTATCCCTGTCACCAGGCTCTTGGTCTAAGGTGTCCCTGAGCCCATCCATCTGCCCTCTTCCAAGGTGCTGGTGGCCTTGGAGGCGTCCTCGGAGCCAGGCCATTCCCAGGTGGAGGAAGGGCCAGTATTTAAGTTCCAGTCAGCTCTGCCCAGTTCTAGAGGCACCTGTCTGTCTAGCAATGAAGCCATGTCCACAGGAGGACTCAAGTCTGGGGAAGTAAACATCCCAGGCAAAGGAGCAGGCCCCAGGGTTGGGGACAAGGCCAGCCCAGCTTAGAGCTGAGGCCATGGGGCACCACACCAGGGTGCCAGGCAGGGAAAAATTTGATTGAAAAAGCTTTGTGACTGAAGTGGGGATAGGGAGGAGGGTGTCCCAGACAGAAGGCCTGGGTGACAGGGCCACAGCAGGACCCACCTCCACCTGCCACCAACCACAAATCTCTCCCCCAGGAGTGGCAGCAAGACCTGGCTTCGGATTGTCCCCCATTTACCCAGGTACAGCTAGGTCCCTGTCCCCCAGGCCTTGTTCTGAGCTCTGCCAAGACTGCTCTACCTCCTGCTGGGAAGGGTATCCAGGGGTGGACCCCATGAAATGTGACCCCAAGCTGATACAAGGGTGTCCTTCGGTCTCCCTCCCTCCCCTCCGCAGATGAAGAATGCCAGCTTTCCTATCACACATTTTGTGTGATCCGAGGTCTCCACTCTGCAAGGCACACTGCTTAGAGTGAGCTGGGGACTGCTCCAAGGTCACACAGGAAGCTGACGCACAGCAGGGCTCTGGGCTTTGGGCTCCCGTGGCCCTTGGCACACTGCCTGCCCTGCTCCAGCCTCAGCTGGGCCCTCACTGTCAGGAAAGAAAGACTTGGTAGGCCCCAGATTTAGGGACACTCACAGCTCCTCTCCTTGCCTTGTAGGTGGTGGTGTTGGAGGCCTGGGATTTGGTGGTGAGTCAGCCAGAAAAAGGCATTTCATAGCGGGGACAGGGAGGGGGGGACTTCCGTGGGATGGAGAGTCCCATTGAGGGTGTGGCCAGTGGTGACCATGGCCTCTGGTTTGGGAAGGGGACCTTGAGGTAGCCCCCAGGGGAATCAAAGATGAAAATTCAGCCCAGACATGTAAGGACCCAAGTCACAGATTCCTCGGACTCCCAGCCGGGACTGAGTAGGCACCTGTAGCAAGACAGGGACCTGGTCACCCTGGGGCCTCTGGTCTAAAATAGACAAGATCCCCTAAAGGGGGGAAGAAACTGTGAGGGGAGGCCCAGAGTCCTTCAGTGGACCAGGCAGAGCCCAAGGCTCTAACAGATGGGCTGGGGTGCCCACCAAGCTGTCCAGGCTTCCAGGGGCAGCCCATCAAAAGGCACTGGAGCCAGGTACCTATAATCCTAGCTACTTGGGAGGCTGAGATCAGAAGAATTGCAGTTCAAGGCCAGCCCAGGCAAAAAGTTCCTGAGACCCCATCTCCAAATTAACCAGTGCAAAATGGACTGGAGGTATGGCTCAAGTGGTAGAGCCCCTGCTTTACAAGTGTGAAGCCCCGAGTTCAAATCCCAGTCCCACCAAAAAAAAAAGGACATAGGCTTAGGTCTGGGAGGAGAACATAGTTAGCCCACCCCCTCCCCAATTCCACCTTCCCACTACAGGAAAAACCCCAAAGTCCTATAGAGGGGCCCTGGGTACCCGGAGCTACCAAGATGAGTGACGGTCGCAGGAAGAAGCTGGGGCCCTGTCTACCAGCCTGGGATTAGGACAGGGGTGTCACACTTGCAGAAGAGAGGGATGCTGTAGGAAGGAATGACTGGATACCTCACACCAATCCCTTCTACCTGCGAGGCAGCCATTTAGAGCTAGGAGCAGACCCAGGCCCCTCCAGGCTCACCCTGAGCCAAGCAGTCCCAGAGCTGCTGCCCCCCGCCAACAGGGGGATCCTGAAGGAAAAGTGTAGACCTGGCAGGAACATGG
The DNA here is from genome assembly GCF_047511655.1 of Castor canadensis. Taxonomy (NCBI): domain Eukaryota; kingdom Metazoa; phylum Chordata; class Mammalia; order Rodentia; family Castoridae; genus Castor; species Castor canadensis. Next base: position 12,171,109 of record NC_133391.1, read on the forward strand.
AAAGAGAATGGGTGGGACAGAGCAGAGCCCTGGAGTCAGGGAAATTCACAGTCTTGCTTAAAGATGCAGACACAGCTGGGAGTGGTGGCTCACGCCTATAATCCCAGCTATTTAGGAACCTAACATCAGGAGGATGATGATTTGAGGCCAGCCCAGGAAAATAGTTCTTGAAATCCCATCTCCAAAATAACCAGAGCAAAATGGACTGGAGGTGTGGCTCAAGCAGTAGAGAGCCTGCTTTGCAAGTGCAAAGCCCTGAGTTCAAATCCCAGTTCCACCAAAAAAAAAAGTGCAGACAAGCATTGGAGGAGCGTAGAGGGCAGTTTCTTATCACCATCTCCCAAGGTTCCCCGGATACCCCTGGGGAGCCCCAAGAAGCCACAGCTCTGCTCCTGTGGTTTGCACTACCCAGACGAGGCAGACAAGGCCAGAAGTAGGAAGGGCCAGGGACAAGACCAGACTGACCCTTCCCAGGGTCTCCTTGGGCCCCTGCTAATCTTGTGATCCTGTCACAAGCTTCTCAAACACTCAGGATGAGTTTCTGAGAAAATTGCCTTGCCCTGTTTTTGCCTTTCCCCTCCCTGGTCGTTCTGCTCTCTGCCACCAGGTGGCGGTAACAAGCCAAGTTTAGCTCCAGCAGGTGCAGGAACGGTGGCAGTGCTGCCTTCCTGTTACAGGCTGGTACCTAGACATGAGTCTGGCACCTGATGGAAGTCCCTCTGAGCTCTTCCCTAAAACGCTGCCCAGAAGCAGTAGACTCAGAGCATGGGAATCTCACCTGGTCATTCCCCCACCTGAATGTGACCTGTCCCCTTCCTCATTCTAAGCCTAGATCTCATGGGTGATGTCTGAGTCTCTGCTCCCATTCCTGGCGTCCAGTGCAACTTTGTACAGTGGTCAGATTTTCCCTGGGCTGTAGCCTGGCTTCTCTTGGCTTCCCTGAGCTCCTGATGGAGGTGGAAAGGACAGAGCAGGCAGGAGTTCAAAAAGCAACCCAGGAGCCGGGCGCTGGTAGCTCACACCTATAATCCCAGATACTCAGAAGGCAGAGATCAGGAGAATCAAGGTTCAAAGCCAGCCCTGGGCAAGTAGTTGGAGAGACTCTAGCTTAAAAAACTCCTTCACAAAAAAAGGGCTAGTGGAGTGGCTCAAGGTATAGACCCTGAGTTCAAACCTCAGTCCACAGGGGAAAAAAAAGCAACCAGGGAAATTGACTACTGTGGGCTTCCCCCTGACCCAGGTGGGGCCTGCTTGGGGAAGTCCTGTGGCCGAAAGAGAAAGTGAGCTTCCCAGGACCCCTCACTCACGACCTCATCAACGTTGGTGCTACTGCTAGGCGGAGAATGTAAGCCCTCTGTGACCCCCACCCCACCCCTAGTCCCCACCTGGGAGGGGACGGCAGGCCAGCAGCCTTGAAGATGCACAGGACAAGGACACAAGAGCAGTGGCCGTGTGCCCCAACCAGGAAGCCCCCTACTTCAGAGGCCAGGGTGGATGGGCTCGGGCCCCCTGCCCCACCCCCACCCCAACCCCAGAGCTCCCCCACCCCGCACAGTCTCCATCTCCAGGGGAAATTGGTGCTACACGCTGGTGCTTCATCTTCCTGGGGGGAGGGAGGAGGGAAGGGCAGCCTTGGGGACCCCCTTCCCTAAGGCACCCCTAAAGATGGTGCAGATACTTTCTGGGCAGTCCCCACCTCCCCCTGCCCACCAGGACACCCACCCCTGGCTGCGTCCAGTTGGTACCCAAGCATCAAAGCCTCAAATGCTGGATTCGGTCCACCATTCCCTCTTTCCATGGATCCACCTGGGACTCCCCCGCCCCCCTTCTCCTGTGCCACAATGGCTGTTTCCCAAATTTGGGCACTTGGAGTCACAAGACCCCTGCTCCCTTCATTGGGAACAGATCCCTCGATCTTATGGAATCTATCCATCCATCTGTCCATCCACCTGTCCGTCCATCTGTCCATCCATCCTTACCCCCAGTTGATTGCCCAGTGCCACTTGCTGTCTGGGCACATCCACCATCAACCTGGTTCATTTATCATGGCAGCCTGTGCCCTGCCCCACCCTCATCATGCACCCCCGTCCCCCCCAACACTGGCCCAGTGTGTGGGGGCCGTGCGGGCTGGGGTAGGGCTCCCCCCCCACGCAGTACTGTATCCCCATCTGTCCCTCGAGCCACTGTACTACAAAGCATGTCCCCCAGCCCCGCCCATCTCCGTGTGGCTGTGATAGAACAATAAATATTTTATTTTTTGTCCTGGATATTTGGGGATTATGTCTGATTGTTGATGTTGCTCTTGAGGTTTTATTTTTGTGGTTAATTGAAAACAAAATTTTTTTCTTATCTGGGGAGCTGTATTCCCAGGAGAAATTCATTTTAATCACTTTGGTATTACTTTGGATGAAACACGTTTTTTAATAAGAAAAACAGAATTAACTGCTTCAGAAAAGACTAATAAATGAAAACCTTTCAAAGGAAATTGTCTCAGGATTCTTTGTGATCTTCTATCTGCCTTAAACTCCTGACCCACTGATGTGGGGTTCTTCCACTGCCCCAGTATATTGTGGAGGTGCCCACCTTCTGGGGCACAGCTCCTTCTACAAGGTCAGGTTTAACTATGAAAACCCCTTGAGTCAGGCACTGGAGGCTCACACCTGTAATCCCAGCTACTCAGGAGGCAGAGAGCAGGAGGATCACTGATCAAAGCCAGCCTGGGCAAAAGTTCTCAAGACCCTATCTCAAAAAAACCCATCCTAAAAAAGGGTTGGTGGAGTGACTCAAGTGGTAGAGCTCCTGCCTAGCAAGCATGAGGCCCTGAGTTCAAATCCCAGTACTGCCAAACAAACAAACAGTCCCCCACCCTCATGCAAGATCTGTGTAAGGCACCTCTCGCTTTTGTATAAAATACAAGAAATAACACCTTGCCGGGCATGGTGGCTCACACCTGTAATCCTAACTACTTGGGAGGCAGAGATCAGGAGGATCATGGTGGAAAGAACAAAGGAAGGAAGGAAGGAAGGAAGGAAGGAAGGAAGGAAGGAAGGAAAAAAGACCTTCAGCAACAGTGGGAGAACTAACCCCACGCTTAAGTGACCTGTTCCCAGAGCACATCCCAGAGCACATCCTCTTATTCTGAGAGCCCCAAATCCCTGAAGCCCTACAACTTGCCCACCTGGAGCCCTCGTACCCCTCTAACCACACTATGTATTTCAGATTCTAGAATTCTCTCCCCAAACCACCAAGTGCACTTGCAGGACCTCATGGCCGCATGTCACATCTGCCCTCCCGTGGGCAGAGCCCGTTGTCGGTGTGCACACCTCTAGGCAGGAACAGTGGCCGGGAGCTGTGGCAGGACCGTGGATGGCTGGAAGAGCTGTGCGTTCCTGTGCACAGACCCTTGCAGTACCAGAGAAGGGGATGGAAAGAGAAGTCAGCGATGCTTAGACGATAGGACCCGTGGAATTTTAAAGGGCAGAGGGCAATTTACCAGGCAGAGAAGAGAGAAGGGGAGGAGCAACCCTTCCAGGCAGAGGGCAGGACAGCCAGAGAGCCTGCACAGAGGGACAGAGCTGAGGAAACAGGGTGAATCAGCTGGTGGCAGAGTTGTGACTCATGAAAATGCAAAAGAGTGCTGGGCATGGTGGCTCACACTTGTAATCCCAGACATGCAGGAGGCAGAGGTAGGAGGATCATAAGTTCAAGGTTAGCCCAGTCAAAAGTAGCAAGACCCTATCTCAAAAGCAAAATAAGAAAACAAAAGGGTGGGGGAGTGGTTCAAGTGGTAGTGCACCTGCCTAGCAAGCTGAAGGCCCTGGTTCAATCCCCAGTATGGCAAAGAAAAAAAAATGGTGGATGGGCTTACAGCAAGGGCAACCCAGCCTGCCCCGGAGTGTGACTAAAGAGATCCAACCACTCATTCATTCATTCCTTCGACGATACTGGGGTTTGAACTCAGGGCCTCACACTCACTAAGCAAGCACTACACTACTTGAGCCATGCCCCTACCCTTTTCTTTGTGTAGGGTATTTTTGAAATACAGTTTGCCTGGACTGGCCTCAAATCACAATCCTCCTGATCTCTGCCTCCTGAGTAGCTAGAATTACAGGTGTAAGCCACTGGCACCCAGTTCACTTATTTCTTCATCCAACAAACAATATCTTTTGCTGGATCATCTCCAGTTCTCTGGTCTGAGGAGGTTAGCAAGTCCCAGCCTTCAGCCATGGTGACCCCTACCTTGGCCTCTCATCGCTCATGGCTTTATTTCATTTTTATTCATTGATTTATTTATTGCAGTATTGGAGCTTGAACTCAGGCCTTTGTGCTTCAGGCAGGAGCTCTACTGCTTTAGCTGCTCCTCCAGTCCATTTTGCTCTGGTTATTTTGGAGATGGGGGTCTCGAGAATTATTTGCCTAGAGTAGCCTTGAACTCTGATCCTCCTAATCTCAGCCTCCCAAGTAGCTGGGATTACAGGTGTGAGTCACCAGCATGCAGCCAGCTCATGGCTTTAAATACCACCTGCAAACAGACGACATCACCTGCACCTCTCCCGGGACCCTGGGATTGCACATCTAAGGCCAGTTTTCTCTGTGTTTTGCTTTGTTTCGTAATACTTGGGCTTGAACTCGGGCCTCCTGCTTTCTAGACAAGCATTCTACCATTTGAGCCAAGCCCCAGCCCTTTTGCTTTTCTTAATGTTTTTTGAAATAGGTCTTTGAGTTTTTGCCCTGGATCAAGATCCTCCTACATCTACCTCCTGAGTAGCTGGGATTATAGGCATGTACACACACCTGTCCACTCCTTGTTTTGTTTTGTTGGTGGCAATGGGTTTGAGCTCAGTGTCTCATGCTTGCTAGGCAGGCACTCTTAACACTTGAATTACTCTGCCAGTCCTCCTTTTTTTTTTTTTTTTTTTTTGAGACTAGATCTCACTACGTAGCCCAGGCTGACCTCAAACTTGAGAACCTCCTTCCTCCCCCATGCTGGGATTACAGGCATGCACCACCACACCTGGCTGCCATTTTACTTCATTTATTGTTTGATGCCTGGAACCACCCTGTAAACTCTAAGAATAGGTGCTGTTTTAAGAACAAAATAGATGAAGTTCCTGTCATCACTGATAGAACCTTCAGGTCAAAAGATGAAAGGGAATGTGCTAGGCTGATAATGACCCCAAAGACATCCAGGTCCTCTCCGTAAAACTTCCGAATGTTACTGGATTAGAGTGGTACAACGGCCATAACAAGGAATAACAGAAACGCACTTTTGTACGTTTTGTTTGGAGGCTGGAAATCCGAAATCAAGTGTTGGCGAGGTTCAATCTTGTGTGTGTGTGTGTGTGTGTGGTACTGGGGCTTGAACACAGGGCCTTTACCTTGAGCCACTCCACTAGCCCTTTTGTGAAAGGGTTTTTCCAAGATAGGGTCTCATGAACTATTTGCCCAGGGCTGGCTTCGAATTATGATCTTTCTGATCTCTGCCTCCTGAGTAGCTGGGATTACAGGCGTGAGCCACGGCACCCAGCTTAGGTTTGATCTTTTTAACAGCTCTCTGTTTGGTAATGGCGTTGCCCTGTGTCTTCACCTGGCTTCCCCTCTGTCTGTGTCCTAATCTCTTTTTTCTTTTTTTTCTTCTTTTTGGTACCCAGAACCCAGGACTTAAGCCACAACCCCAGTCCTTTGTTTTGTTATTTTATTTATCATTTTTGGCGATACTGGCATTTGAACCCAGGGCCTTGTGTTTGCCAGAAAGGTACTCTACCACATGAACCATGCCCCCGGAGCTCAGCCTAACGACGTCATCTTGACCTAAGTACCTCAAAGGCCTCATCTCCAGACATAATCACAGTCTGAGATGCTGGGTAAGGACTTCAATATTCAATAATTTTGGGGAGTCACAATTCAGCCCAAAAGAGTTACCATATGTGATTAAGCTAAGCATCTTGATATACGGAGATTATTCTGTGCGCCCTAAATGCTATCACCAGTGTCTTTATAAGAAGCTGGGGCTGGGGGAGGGGCTCCAGTGATATAGCACCTACCTAGCAAGTGCAAAGCCCTAAGTTCAAGCCCCAGTACCACCAGAAAAAGTGTTAGAAGCTGAAAGAGAACTGGACATGGTGACACACACCTGTAATACTAGCACTCAGGAGATGGAGGAAGGAGGATGACAAGTTCAAAGCCAGTCCAGGCTACCTAGGGTATATAAGACGACACAGTTTGAGGCCACTGTGTAGCCTAGGATATGGAGTGAACCCCTCAAAAGGAGTAGGAGAAGAAGGAAAGACAGCAGGAGAAGACGAGGAGGAGGAGGACGCAGGAAGGAGGAAGGAAGAGGAGGAAGAAGAAGGAGCTAGAAGAACTGTATGTCAACAAATTGGAAAATCTAGATAAAATAAGTAAATTTCTACAAACATCCAACCTACCAAGACTGAATCATGAAGAAATAGATACTCTGAACAGATCAATAATGAGTAATGAGTTGAATCAGTAATAAAAAATCCCAACCAAGAAAAACCCAGGACCAGATGGCTTCTCTGTAGAATTCTGCCAAACACTTGAACTAACACCAATCCTTCTGACAGTCTCCTAGAAATAAAGAAGAAATGCTCCCAGCCTCCTTCTCAGAGGTCAGCATCACCTTAGTATCAAAACCAGACAAAAGCCCAAGAAAAGAACTGCAGACCAAAATCCTTGGTGAACACTGATGCAAAAATCCCCACAAGCCAGGCACTGGTGTGCACACCTGTAATCTTAGCTACTCAGGAGACAGAAATCAGGAGGATCAAGGTTTGAGAAACCCTATCTCAAATATATCCAACACCAAAAAGGGCTGGTAGAGTGCCTGCTTAGTAACTGTGAGGCCCCGAGTTCGAATCCCAGTCACATATACACACACACACAAAATCATTAACAAACCAGCAGCAAGCCAGAGCCAAAGGGAGGGTGAAGGAAGGAGATAAGGTGACGGTATATGGCAGATGGACTTCATATACTTATATGAAACAGAACTAAATTACCCTTTGCAATTGCTTTAAGTGGAGTGGGGAAGGAGTTAAGGGGGAGAGACAATGGGGATGATGTAACTAGTGTATGATATAAATCTAATTGGAATTGTCACTACGAATGCCCCCTGTATAACACATATAGCCTAATAAAAATTTAAAATAAAAAAAAGCCAGAGCCAAGTGCTGGTGGCTCACCCCTGTAATTCTAGTTACTTGGGAGGTTGAAATTAGGAGGATTGAGGTTTGAAGCCAGCCCAAGTGAAAAGTTCCATATCAACCAACAGCTGAGCAAGGTGGCTCACACCTGTCATCCCAAACTACATGAGAGGCTGAGATCCGGAGGATTGTGGTTTGAGGACAGCCCATGCAAAAATGTTTGCAAGACCCCATCTCAGTGGAAAAAAGCTGGTGTAGCAGTGTGCGCCTTTCATCCAGCTACAGCAGGAAGCTTAAAATATGAGGATCACCATCCAGGCCAGCCTGGGCAAAAAGCAAGACCCCATCTCCAAGATACCCAGAGCAAAATGGACTGGAGGTGTGGCTCAAGTGGTAGAGGGCCCTGAGTTCAAACCCCAGTAGTGTAAAAAAAAAACAAAAACCAAAAACTAGCATGCCAGATTTGATAGCATATTAAAAAGATTATTCATCATAAGTTAAGTGGAATTTATCCCTGAAAGACAAGGATGGTTCAACACAGGAAAATCAATCACTGAAATATGCCACACTGACAGAAAGACAAAACCACACATTATCTCAACTGAAAAAGAATTCGACAAGACTCAACTCTCTCGTGATGAAAACACTTTGCCTCCACCTCATAAAAGCCCATTGTGAAACCCCCAAAGCTTCTTGTGCTGGTCAATCTTGACCATCAACTTGACTGGATTGAGAGACAGCTAAGAGACTTGTAAAGCACACTTCTGGGGGTGTCTGGGAGCACAGACACAATCAGATCATGAGGACTCTGACTTGATCAATGGCTTAATCCACTGATGGATTTAAAATCCGAACAGTTTATTGGGAGGTGGTGGGACTGTAGAAATGGGGTCTGGTTGGAGGAACTGGATCACTGGAGGCATGTTCTTGTTCTATGTATCTTACATAGTATTATATATGTATGTATACATGGTGGAGTATTAGTCAGCCCTAAAAAAGGAAGGAAATAATGTCACATGCCAAGGGTCAAATGAATCTTGAGAACATTACGCTAAATGAGGTAAACCAGTCACATAAAAAAAGCCAAATGCTGCACGATTCCACATAAATGAGGTCTCTGGGGTGGAGGTGTGGCTCAAGCCATACAGTGCCTGCTTTGTGAGTGTGAAACCCTGAGTTCAAACCCCAGTCCCACCAAAAAGAAAAATAAAAGGCTTTCTGTTAAAAAAATAAATAAATAAAATAAATGAGGTCTCTGCAGTAATCAGAGTCATAGAGACAGGAAGTAGAATGATGTTTACCATCAGATGGGGAAGCAGGGATTGGGGAGTTGTTTAAGGAGTCAACTTCAGATTTGCAAGATAAAAAGTTTCTGGGAAGCCAGGCATGGTGGCTCACGTCTGTAATCCCAGCTACTCAGGAGGCAGAGAGCAGGAGGATCGCAGTTCAAAGCCAGCCTGGGAGAGATGTTTGCAAGACCCTGTCTCGAAAAATAAACCTCATCACAAAAAGGGCTGGTGGAGTGGCTCAAGGTGTAGCCCCTGAGTTCAAATTCCAGTATTACAACAACAACAACAAAAGACAAAAAAAGTTTCTGGGGATGAGTTTCAAAATGAGGTGAAAGTACTTAACACTCCTGAAGTGTATACATAAGATGGTTAGGATGGGAAGTTTTGTGCTATATGTTTTTGTTTGTTTTGAGGGTATTTGGCTTTGTTCCTTTGTTTGGTTGGATTTCTTTTCTTTTCCTAAATTAAAAAAAGAAGCAGCTGGAAGAGCTAAGGTCAGCCAGGCGTGGTAGTGTAAGCCTGTAATCCCAGCACTCAGGAAGAGATTCAGGCAGGAGATCATGAGTTCAATGCCAGCACATAGTGAGACCCTGTCTGAAGAGGGAGAGGGAGAGACAGAGAGAGAGAGAGAGAGAGAGAGAGAGAGAGAGAGAGAGAAGAAGGATGAGGAGGAAAAGGAGGAGAGGAAGAGGGAGAGGGGGAGGGAGGGAGGGAGAGGGGAAGGGAGGAAGGAAGTGTCACACTTTGCTGGTGGCTCACGACTGTAATCCTATGTATTTGGGAGACTGAGATTGGGAGTCCACAATTCGAGGCCAGCCTGGGCAAATAGTTCTCAAGACCCCATTTCCAAAATAACCAGAGCAAAATGGACGGGAGGTGTGGCTCAAGCAGTAGAGCACCTGCTTTGTAAGCCTGAAGTCCTGAGTTCAAACCCCAGTCCCACCAAAAAAAAAAAAAGAAAACAAAGAGATTCACTCTCTGACCCACACTTTGACCCATGCTCAGAGGCTCTGAGAGTTAATGGGGAGGAGGAACTCAGAACCCTGTTGCCCTAAACAGCCAGCTAGACCAGGTAGCAGGTAAAGGGTGGGATTCTGGGTGTATTTTGTACACAGGGCCAACACAACTTGCTGGCAGATCAGACTTGGGGGGGAGGAGGAGCACAAGAGTCAAGGATGCCCACAAGTTTAAAATTGTGGCTGGGGATGGGGTCACTGGCTGACATGAGCAACTCTGAGGCAGGAACCGAGCTAGACACAAATTAGCACTCTGAAGCAGGATGTGCTAGGTGTAAGGTGTCACTCTTGTGACTGCAAATGAAGAGGAGATCAAAACAGTCACCAACCTATCTGCCTGGGCGAGGCCACCCAAGGTAGGCAAGGAGGGGCAGCCTGGGTCTGTTAGCAGGGATGCCTGTCTCTGTGTGTCCCTAGGCTAGGACAGCTCAGGGTTGGCCCCTGTCCTTAGCAATGACCTTGTGTGCACCCCTGAGGCAGTGTCCCCAAGAATGTGCCTGGGTACATTTTCTTTATTAAAGTCTTGCAGGGCTCTGGGCACACCTGGAGTCCCAGCCACTTGATAAACTGAGGCAGGAGGGTCCCTAAAGTCAGAAGTTCAAAACTAGTCTGGGCAACATAGCAAGACCCTGTCTCTAAAATAAATAAGTAAAATAAACATCCCAGCAAGTGAGACTTGTGTTTCCTATGAGGGCCTGACACACACCACATAAGACAACAACAAACAAGTCAGTTGGGTGCTGGTGGCTCACACCTGAATTCTCAGCTACTCAGGAGGCAGAGATCAGGAGGATCATGGTTCAAAGCCAGCCTGGGCAAATAGTTCTTGAGACCCTCGCTTAAAAAAACCCATCACAAAAAGGGCTGGTGGAGTGGCTCAAGGCGAAGGCCCCAAGTTCAAATCCCAGTACACACAAAAAAATCCAGCATTTTCTTCCCTCTCCAGGGTTGAGTGCCTCCTGCAGGCCTCTGGCCCACGGTCCTGCCTAGAGCTGTCTGCACAAACACAATTGCTGGGGCTAGACTCTGGGCTAGCTGTCTCAAGCACACTAGGTGAACTTGGCTCAACTCCATTCACTGTGGCTAGAGGCCTGGCTTCAGGGGTTCCACATGTCAGGTCCAAACCCTTGCCCCAGTACATCCACTAAAGACACAAGCAGTGGCGAAGGGCAGAGAAAGGACTTCAGCCCATCTTCGGGGTGCAGACGCGAGCTTTAGGTTTCCACAGAGGGAGAATTGGGCAGGGAAGGGAGGCTGCAGAATTACGCAGTCCTGGTCACAGTGTGGTCCCAGTTCTGGTTCTGTGAAGGGTTCGGGAAGTGGTATCACTGTCGTCACTTGAGGGAGCCATCTGGTCCCTGTGAGATGATTCCTCCTGCTCCAGGGTGCAGCCTCCTCTTTTTGTGCAAAGGGAAGTCTGTGCTTCAGAACTCTGCTGATCCTTTCCTTGAGGAAAGATGTTATCCATCAGTCCTGTCCTTCCTGGAACCCAAGGTGATTGTGGGGGAGAGAGAGAGACAGATGCAAAATGGAGACAAAAATGTCAAGTTTTTCTCTTGCTTTCAGTTAACTCATTGGGCCCAAGTAAGGAGTCAGTGGTTTTAGCAAACGCAGTTTCTAAGCACCTGTTATAACAGCTTCCCAGGCAGTGAGATGAAGTAGGAGGGTGGATCTAGGGGAGATGGGATCCAGCATTCTAGAATCATCCACTTCTATGCAGGTGCTCCACTCTTCCGGTAATGGACTGAACAGCCTTTGGTCACTTGACTCAGCCAAAACCCACTTCAGCTGTGCCTCCTCCTGGACCCTGGGTTGCCAGCAGCAGATCAGGATGACACTGAAAACATCTGCGGCAGCCTGGCACCGGTTCAATTTCTCTCCCAGGTTCCTGTGCGTTAAAAATGCATTCATGCATTAATGCCCCTGTGCAGCCTGGGAAGGCCTGAAACTGCAGAACTCGGGAAGAGGGAGAAGTCCCAGCTGGCGACCCTCTCCAAGGTGACCACCAGCTTCCTCTGGGTCCATCATGTCTAGTCTGGGTTAAGTTCCAGGTGACTTGGATCAGAGGAGGAAGGCGCTCTCTCTGAGCATCCACACCCGCCTAGTCCACTCCATCCAACCCACAGCCTGGCCGCGCCCAGCAGGGAGTTGTCACCCACAAGGAAAAGATGAATGAAAGGAAGAAAAGGCGGGGCGGCTTGCGCGGGGAGGGGCGGAGCGATTCGGTGAGGGGCGTGGCTATTGGGCGTGGCCTATCCGTCCAGGGGGCGGGGCGAGACAGAGCGCGCAGACTCAAATGCTGCAGCCGGGCCGCAGAGGGCGGGGCGTCCGCCGAGGGGCGGGGGGCGGAGCCGCGCAGGGCAGTTCCAGCGCCGCGCCGCGCCAGCTCCGCCCCTGCCGCAGCTCGTAGGCCCCGCCTCGGCCCGCCTCTCCGTGCGCTCCCCGGGTCGCCGAGATACCAAGCCGGTACCTTAGCGGTGTCTGAGAGGCGGAGGCTCCACGAGCCCTGAGCGCTCAGCTCGGCTCGGCCCGCACTCCCCGCCTCCGCCTCCTCGGACCGGCGGCGGTGGCGGGCGAGCTTGCGGGCCCGGCCGCCCCCCTAGCCCCCGCCCCGCCGGGCCCCGCCCCCCGCCGAGTGCATGAGGTTGACGCTACTTTGTTGCACCTGGAGGGAAGAACGTATGGGAGAGGAAGGTGCGCGGGGCGCAGGGTGAGGGCTGGGAGGGCGGAGCGGGGCCCCGGGGTCCCCGGGAGCAGTGGACACGGGAGGGGGCCGGGCCGGGCCGTTGTGGAGGCCGGGTCTGCTGCGAGGCCGCGCCCCTGCCTCCTGGGGATGAGCTCGTCCTTCCGAAGCCAGCAGGCCCCTCCCACCCTCCCACCGGGTGTCCCCCTCGGCCCCAGTGCTGCGCTCCCGCGGGCGGGGGAAATCCCCATTTTCCCTTTCATCCCCTTCTTGTAACCCCCCCATCCTCTTGGCCGCCCCGTAGGAATCCCAGGCACTGCCCGTCCATCCCGGCCTCCGTCCGCTGCTCTGTCCATCCGGCCTTACCCGCCCTGGGGGCCACCCCTTTATCCAGTGTCCAACCCGGGCTGAGGAGAAAAGAACAGCTGGGGAAGCCGCAGTCCTGGGTCCGAGTCGCCGCCCCGCGTTTGCTGGGCTCTTTGACCTTGAGCCTGGTGCTAACACACTAAGCCTCAGTTTCCCCATTTGTACAGTTGGGGACCGGGTAGTTGCGCTCCCCCCTCCTCCCACGTACTGGTTTTTTTTTGGGGGGGGTGGACGAGCAGATCAGGGATAATGCGGCCAGAGAACTGGTGAAGGTTAGACTACAGGACCCCTCCCCCTCTCTCTACAACAAATCGGGTGCTTGCCATCAGTCTTGGCTAGGGCTCCTGTCCTGACCTCCTCTTTACCCTCTCCCCCATTTCTGGGGTCCAGGGCTTAAGGTTGCATTACATTAAGGTTCAGAGACTACCCCAGCCTTGGACAGAGTATGGGAGTCTCCTCTTTCCTTTTCCAGGCCCACTTGGTCCCATGACAGGTCGTGGGCCTGATCTCTCTAGGGGCTTCCACCAGCCTGTCCCTAGGCCCGTGAGCATGGTTTGGTGCACAGGCTCACCTCACGTTGGCATCTACCTTAGATCCTTGAGTACTGATGGAGAATCAGGCCATGGCTTTGGAGCTTCGCTATGTAACAGAGCAAGCTTGACCTCTCTGGGCTCAGTCTCCCCTACTGTACAATGGGGAGGGGCAGGCCTAGGGCATTTTGCAGAGCCCACCAGTTCCAAGAGTGCCAGGCCCCAGGAATGACTAAGCATGCTTAGTTCCGGCTTCAAGAGGTATCAGAGTGCTAGCTCTGCCACTTCTGCCTCTCATCAAGTCAGGACATAGCCAAAGTTCAATAGTACCTTTGGGCTTCCTACCCCTGCCCATGCCAGTTCCTGCCCTTCGAAGGACTCTTAGCACTTTCTCCTGGGCATACGGGGAGGAAAGGAGGCTGGGACGAGAATGTCACCCTCTGCCCCTTTTCAAAATGCCTCTGCTCTTTCTCCCTGGTTTCCTTGCCAGACCCTGCGTTGAAGGATGCTATTGCTAGGGGATGGACATCAGATCTTCCTCCTCAGGTTTCAGATGGGGATACTGAGGCCCAGAGAGGCTTGGTGCTTGGCCAGTGTCCAAGCAGGTCACTGGCTAAGAAGGGAGCAATCTCCTTTCTTCCCTTGATTGGCACAGTGACCACGAAGCCTGGGGTTGCACAGGTGTGCACTCAGTCCCTGTGGGATCAGCAGGACAGGCTGGGCCTGCACCACTGTGAGCCCCTTGAGAATGGCTCCTGACCCCCCTTCTCTCTGCAGGAAGCGAGTTGCCCGTGTGTGCAAGCTGTGGCCAGAGGATTTATGATGGCCAATACCTCCAGGCCCTGAGTGCTGACTGGCATGCAGACTGCTTCAGGTAAGCCGGACAGGCAGGGCCAGGTGCCCAGGGCCTGCCAGAGACCCAGACATTCCTCCTGGTGCTGTCCTGGAGGTGGTTACCTCCCATGAGTCCTTGGCCTCAGTTTCCCCTTCTGTAAACAAGACCTTCTGACCAGAACAGTCCCTGAAGACCTTCCTGTTTTGTTATTTGGGATCTCTAAGGAGAGGGTGGGAGAGACTCGAATTCCAGAAAGCACAGGTGTCCTCCAGGTGCCCCAGATACAAGTCCCTTATAGAAAATGACACAGTGTTTGCAAAACCTGTGCACAGCCTCCAATATGTGTGTGTGTGTGTGTCTTTCTTGAGATGGAATCTCAATGTGTTCTGGCCTTGAACTCCTGGGCTCAAGCAATTCTGCGTCCGTTTCCCAAGTAGCCGGGACTACAGGTGTGCACCACTATGCCCCAGCTTCTCCAGTGTACTTTAAGGGCTGTCTTATTACTTGTAATACCTAGCACAATGTAAATTCTACATCAAGAGTGATTATACTGAATTATTTAGGAAACAATGACAAGAAAAAATCACCTGTATATATTCAGGATAGATGCAATTTTCCCCCCTGAATATTTCCAGTCTGAGGCTGGTTGACTCAGTGATACAGAACCCACGGGTGGGGTGGTGTGGAAGGACTGTGTTACCAAGGCCTCCTGGCACCCACAGAGGGGAGGAGGTAGAGAGCAGTGTGCCCCGGTCTCTCCGAGTGTGCTTGCTCCAGGGGAGAAAAGACAAACAAGGCCACTGTCCCTGGACCCCATATGGTTGCAAAGATGCATAGCCCAGTGATAAACACAGGGACAGTGGGGGCAGAGCTGTGGCTGAGGACAAAGAAAAGCATGTGGAGACCTGGAGGTGGCCCAGTGACCCCTCAGGGGCATCCTGAGAAGCCAGGTATAGGAAGTAGTGGGAGGCAGCTGTGGGGACAGACCTGGACCGGCAGAGGATGTGAGCCTCTTGAGTGGAGCTTTCTGGGAAGGAGCTCCAGGCAGAGGACCTGGCACTCGGCATACTGATGTCCAGTGAGTGACACAAATGCACTGTGCCTGCTGTGGCTGGTGAGGCCAGAAGAAAGGCAGGCAGCTGGTGGAGTGCCTGCCTAGCAAGCGTGAGGCCCTGAGTTCAAACCCCAGTACCACCAGAAAAACAAATACATACATATATATCAATTTTTAGCCAGGTGCCAGTGGCTCACGTCTGTAATCCTGGCTACTCAGGAGGCAGAGATCAGGAGGGTCACGGTTCAAAGCCATCCTGGGCACATAGTTCGTGAGACCCTGTCTTGAAAAAAAATCACATAAAAGGGCTGGTGGAGTGGCTGAAGGTGTAACCCCTGAGTTCAAGCCCTAGTACTACAAAAAAAAAAAAAAAAAAGGGAACATGCCCTGGGGTGGGAAGGAGGAGGTCTTTGGGAGCTCGTGGGGCTTTTGAGAGGGAGGCAGGACAGTTCAGGCCACTGAGAGAATGGGCACAGCATATTTGGTGGAAACCGGATGAGTCAAGGATCCAGATGAGACAGAGTTGAAGTCAACTTGGGAAAGGCACTGAATGCCAAGATAAGGACTTTCTGACGGTGACAGGGAGCCAGCACGCAGCTGGAGGCATGCTGTAGAAGAATGCCATCCCAGCAGGCCAATCGTGACAACTTGGAGCAAAGGGACTGTCACCATAGTTAAGGGTCTGAGCTCATGAGCCTGACCGAGGATTTCTGATACAGAAGGGCCAGTATTTGGCAAGTGCGCATACCTTATCCAAGATGCTCCAGAATCCAAAACTTGAGCTCCAGCATGATGCTACGAATGGAAAGTTCCACAACTGACTTCATATGACAGGTCAGTCAAAACAGAGGTACAGCTGGGCACGGTGGATCACACCTGTAATCCTAGCTACTCAGGAGGCAGAGATCGGGAGGATCGAGGCACACAGACACACTAATAGTATTGCATAAAATTATCTTCAGGCTATGTGGATAAGGTGCATGTGAAAGACTGATGAATTTCGTGTTCAGGTTTGGGTCTCATCCCTCAGATATCTCATTATGCATGTACACATATATCAAAATCCAAAAACGTCTGAAATCTGAAACACTTCTGGTCCCAAGCATTTCAGATAAGGGATACTCAACCTTTATCACATGAACTACTATTTGTGAAGCACTCTTTTTAATCTGTAAATTAAAAATCTTAATGTTACTACTGAAAATTGTTTAATTGAAAAAGAATATTTAAAACTATTCAGAGAGAAAGGTAAAATATGTCAATGCATAAAAGCTTTAAAGTTGCTGACCATGCACCTGTGACTCATGCCTGTAATCCCTGCTGCTGGGGAGACTGCGAAAGGGAGGGAAATAGCTCTGGAGACCCTGTCTCAAAATCACCAGAGTAAAGTGGACTGGAGGAGTGTCTTGAGCAGTAGAGCGCCTGCTTTGGAAGCACAAAGCCCTGAGTTCAGAGCCCAGTCAGGGCTGGCAGAGCAGCTCAAATGGTAGAGGACTTGCCTAGCAAGCATGATGTCCTAAGTTCAAACCCTAGTTCCGAGAAAAAAAAAAGAAGTCTGGCTTATGGACTAGCAGAGTGGCTCAAGCAGTAAGAGCGCCTGCCTAGCAAGCGTGAGACCCTGAGTTCAAAACCCAGTACCACCAAAAAAAACAGAAAAAAAGTTGCTTTTCTTTTTTTCAGGTTCCATTGCTTTATTTTCATCCACCAATGCAAACTACATCCACCATATTTCCCCTCCCCCTCCTACTTAAACTCTTTTTTTTTTTTTTCTGGTACTGGGGTTTAAACTCAGCCTCATGCTTGCTAGGCAGGCGCTCTAACCATTTGCACCATGCCACTGGCCCCTTAAGCACTCTTTGAATGTTGGTTCACCACAACCTCCCATAGCCATACGAGGTAACATATCTGCCCAGCAAATAGTTCCAGAGACCCTATCTCAAAAAAACGTATCACAAGAAAGGGGGCTGGTGAAGTGGCTCAAGGTGTAGGGTCTTGAGTTCAAACCCCAGCATGGAAAATATTTTAAAAAGGCATGCCTCTTGCAGAAGGTTGTACTAGCTTGAGCTGGGGTCAAGTCTGTGTCTCTCTCATTCCGTGGTCTGCAGGGTAGAAGTGACAAGGGTTTTCTGGGGGGCTGAGTGACAGGTCTGAGGAGGGTGTGGTTTGCTGGTTCTGATGGAGTGTTGTCTGTCTATGTTGAGTTGCGGGCACTCTGCCCAGAAATGACTTCAGAGTCCTATGGTGGCCAGAAGGTCAGAGTGGCCTCCTCAGAGCTAGCACTCGAGGCTCGAAATGGGGAAGACCTTTGCAGTGGAAGCCCTTTGGGATCCCTGTGGCAGGGTCAGGAGGGATGATGGAGCCATGGGAGATAGGGGAGGCCCAAGTGCAGCCACAGGAGAGAAGCACGCAGGGGGCAGGTTGTATGGTACCTGGCTTTGGAGCAGCCTGCCCTGCGTCACCAGAGGAGGGAGGCCCCACTGGGGTCCACAGGAGAAGGTGGAGAGAGCCCATGGGCAGTGAGGGCCCCGGCTCCCAGGTTGTGGCTTACACAAGTGTTCCTGCTCTGTGGTGTGTGGTTCTCCCAGCAACCCCCAAAGGCTGAGTGATGCTACCAGCGTCCCCACCCTTGGCAGTTAGGAAAGGGTTTAAACAGGTCACTGCTGCCCTGGGCCAGGCTGGCTGTCAGCAGGACACCTAAAACCCTGGACTTTGCTCTGTCTCCCTTTGGAAGTATCTTAGTGACATGAACCCTTTGGTAACACTGACACCTTTGTCCCCAACCCCCTTGTAGCTGCTAAGGCAGGAGGGATCTGTCAGGGCTGTCCAGGCCTGAGGTAGGAAAGGTGGCCCTGTGATGTACCACCCCTCTTCCAGATGGAACCTCCCAGGGTCTCTGTGTCAGCTTTTAGCAAGCAATCATGGAACCGCTCAGGTGACCTGTGAAGAGGATGCTGTTTGTTGAAGTGACTGGACAGATGAGGAAACAGGCACAGAGGTCAGCCTTATGCCTGCAGTCTCCCCTGCAGCCTGACTGTCCAGCCTGTGTCATCCCATGGCTCCTTCCTGCCCCTCCCAGACACAGGGGCCCTGCCTTCTATCTGGCAAGCCCAGGAAGAGACAAATGCAATGTCAGGGGCTGCTGCCACAACTCAGGACCATTCATGGATCTGGGAGGGGCACGTTCAAGGGCCTGGGGTGGAGTGTGCTCGACCTGCCATCCCAGCCACTAGATGTTTGGGGGAGTTGGGGGAGCCTGTGGGAGAGCCCTCAGATCCCATGATCTGGGGCCTGGAGTGCTGCTGCAGTCCTTAGTTCCCTGTCCTTGAGAAAGTCCCATGCTGGTGGGACAGAGAGAGCCTTAGGTGCTATTACCAGTGGCCTAGAGGAATGTGGGGAGGCTGAGCCAGGAAGCAGGTACAGCCTATGGGGAGTGGTAGAGTCGGCATCTGGCAGTAGCACTGGGTTTAATTATCACCCTGGGGCCTGCTCCTTTCCCTGAGCTGACTATGCACAAGCCCTGGGGCCACCTGTAGCAGAGGCTGGCAGAGCTGGCCCTGGGTGGAGGAAGGCAGAATGTGCCACTGGCTGGCCACTGGAGGCTGAGCCGGGATGCAACCTCCCCTTCTTCTGGGGACTTTGCATGCAAGGAGGACACACTGTCCATGCGATGTTGACCTCTGCTCCCTTGGGGGCAACACAGGAAGAGAAGAGGCAGCTGGTTCTGAGCTTGTTCTTGTCCCCAAAGAGGCCCAAGTCCTCAGTGCCTTTATCCAGGCAGAGGCTGAGGAGCACGCAGGGCACCTTTCTCCAGATATGCAGGACAAAGGGCAGACTGGTGGGATCAGAGCCTGGATCCCTCCTTCCTTGCCTCCCTGCCTGGTGTCAAAGCCTAGATACTGTCTTCCTTCCCGTGGTCAGAGCCTAGATCCATCATCATCATCTTTTCTGGTGTCACAGCCTAGATCACTCTCCACACCTCTTTGCCTGGAGCCAGAGCCTAGATCCCTTATCACAATCCTACCTGGGGTCAGAGCCTAGATCCCTTCCTCCTCACCTCCCTGCCTAGGATCAGAACCTGGATTTCTCTCTTCCCACCTCCCTGACTGGGATCACACCCTAGGTTCCCTCCTCACCATTCTGCCTAGGGCAAGAACCTAGGTCCCTTCCTCCCCACCACCCTGCCTAGGACCAGAACCTAGATTCCTCTCTCCCCATATCCCTGCCTAGAGTCAGAGCCTAGATCCCATCCCACTACCCTGCCTGGAACCAGAGCCTAGATCCCACCCTCCCCACCTTCCTGCCTGGGTCAGAACGTAGTTCTCTCTTCCCTAGTCACAGCTCCTTTTCTGTAGCCAGAACCTGGATCCCTCCCTCTCTACACCAAAGCCCAAGCAGAAGGCACTTCAGCTGCTTCCTGTTGCAGGCTTAGACCAAGGCCACATGGCTGCACCC
This sequence comes from Castor canadensis, assembly GCF_047511655.1. Taxonomy (NCBI): domain Eukaryota; kingdom Metazoa; phylum Chordata; class Mammalia; order Rodentia; family Castoridae; genus Castor; species Castor canadensis. Next base: position 12,190,500 of record NC_133391.1, read on the forward strand.
TCCCATGTGGTGTGGTCATGCTGGCCCCACCCTCTGTACTCTCCAATCCCGAGCCCCTGGAGTAGGATGGGGAAGCTCGGGTCAGGCCACCCCTGTGCTCCTACAGGCCTCAGAGCCCCTGCCATAGCTGTAAAGGATGCTGCTGGCCCCAGCCCTGAAAAGGAGTCGCTTCCTCCGAGCTAAGTAAGTGGAAATCGTCCCCACCTGTGCCAGGCCCCTGGCTTAAGGGGTGAGACTAGGGCTGGGGGCCACAGTGGGGCAGACCCACCTGGGGCCGGCTGTGGGGCAGAACTGAAACTCCTTGGTCAGGTCAGCGGCTGAGGGGAGAGCAGCCACTGCAAAAACTTCTGGCCCATCTGGTATGGCCTCCCCACCAGGCTGTTCTTCCACCTGCTCCTCCTCTTCTGGTGCCTAGGGATGGGGCCTGGGGAGCAGGCCTGGGAGGAAGGGACCTCACACCTGTCATTTCAGACATAGCCCAGCCTCCCTGACTACAGAGTACCCATCCTCCATCCCCTGCCGCCTCCCCAGCCGTTGTCCTCTCCTCCTACCTAAGCCTGGCTCTGTCCCCACTCTCCCACCCCAGCCCCCCCACTCACTGCCTAGGGACCCCAATCTTCCTCCTCACCTCCCTGTCTGGGATCAGAGCCTGGATCTCTCTTCACCACTCTGCCTAGGGCTAGAGCCTAGATCCCTTCCCACTTCCCTGCCTTGTAAAGAAACCAGGAGGCAAGCCTCCTCTGGAGTTCTACGTTTTGGTCCTGAGATGGCTGTATACACTGGCAATACTTGGTGTGCCTCTGTTGACAAGTTTGGTGCCCTCCCTCTCCACTTCTCCTCTCCCCTGGCTGAATGTAGGCTGGGGGGGGCAGAATGGGGGGCTCCTGTGTACCTTCTACCTGCAAAAGTTCACCGAGGCCCATCTGGGATGGAGGCAGAGATACCCAGGAGCATCCAGGAGGGGAGGGTACAGATGGGGTGGGTTCCAGGCTTTGAGCCCAAAGAGCCTGCTGTTCTCTGGGACAAGCTTTGTGGCTGCCCAGCCTGGGGCCCAAGGGGGCTGACAGGTGCATGGCAGAGGGGAGGACAAACAAAGGCTGGTGACTGGGCTGCAAGGGGCCAGGAAGGGCCATCAAGGAAGTGGTGACCGGTGACCAGCAGGGGAGCTGCGAGCACTCACAGTTCTCTGGTCCCCACTGAGAGTGAGCAGCAGTGATGAGTATTTGTGGTGAGCGGACAGCAGAGGAGGAGAGTAGGAGTTTCCAGGCGGGAGAAGAGCATCTTCTTCCCCGAGGGACAGACAGCTGCTCCTACGCTCCTATGACAGAGGTGGGGGGTGGGGGGGAGCACTTCCTACAGCCTGCCAGTGGGGACTGAGGGAGGTTCCGTGATGCTTCTGTGGCCTAAGTCATGTGTGGTCGGTGGAAGGACAGGAAGCGAGTCACTGATGGAGTGGGACAAGAGCAAGAACCCAGCTACCTCTTCTACCTTTTTGTAGGGGTGCAGGGTTCTTGCCTTTCCTGCACCTTCCCTTAGGTTTACGCCCCAGGGATGGTGCGGTGCAACCTCCCCCATTGAGACTCCTCCCACTGCCCCAGCCTACTGTGAGCCTGCCCTAGGCTGTTGCTGGGGCCTTCAGGCAGTAAGCATGAGGTCATGATTGCTGTCCTGCCTCCTCCACCACCACACTCCCCCAGAATGAGCCCATCAGGCCCCTTTTCTGGGTGCTCCCCACCCAGTACTTCTGAACCCTGAGGTTTTTGTTTCCCATTGCCCTAGCCACCCACCCCTGCTACCCCCATACATACTAGACTCCTAGACAATGAGGAACCAGCTCCATTCTCTTAAAGGGACAGTGTCCCACTAGCTGCTTTGCTGTTGTCCTTCCCTGCCTCATCCCTAGCAACCAGTGCAGTGGAGGGAGTCCCTCAGCGTGTGGGGGGAGGGGCAGTGTCATGCAGACCCAGGTCCTTCCAGCCTTCTCTCTTTAGGATCATTACTCTGCAGAGCCTGGCTCCTGTCCCTGGGTGACCTGGCAGATCCCCTGGCCTGTTCTCTGCCCTGTCTTGACTGGCTGAATCCTGGCTCTCCATCCTGCCTAGTCGATACTGAGCCCAGTCCCTACCTCTTGGTTTTGGTTTTGGTTTTGGTTTTGGTTTTTTGCAGTACTGGGTTGAACTCAGGGCCTACACCTTCAGCCACTAGACCAGCCCTTTTTTGTGATGGGTTTTTCAAGATAGGGTCTTGCAAAGTATCTGCCTGGGCAACTCCAAACTGCATTCCTCCTGATCTCTGCTTCATGAGTAACTAGGTTACAGGTGTGAGCCATCTGCACCCAGTACCTACCTTGTATGTTAGTGAAACAGTAAGTTAGGTATGGTTCAAGTGGTGGAACACTCACCTAGCAAATATGAGGCCCAACTTCAAGCTCAAGGCTAAAAAAAAAGAAACAGAGAAGCTTCATGGGCCTGTGACACCCAAATGTGGGATCTGGGGCAGGGTGGACCCTCTGAGATCACCCACCTTGTGGTTCCCTTGAGCAGGAAGGTGCTGGTACTCAGTAGGTCTGTCAGCTGTATGGCCGCTGTAGCTGCTACAGGGAGGGGGAGGAGAGAAGCTGATGGCCCTAGAGTGCTGTCCTGGGGTTGCTCCACTCCCACCCCTGTGTCCTGGGCTGCCAGGTGTTGGTCCTCCCGCCACTTTGCTGGTGACCAAGAGCAAGTCACCTACCTTCTGGACCATCCTTCTGCATTTCTGGGTATCAGGGGCTCAAATGAGAAGCACTCCTCCCTCCCAGGGCTAGCAGATGGGCCAGACCCTCTGTGCAGAACAGCTCAGGGTGGTTGTGCAGGCTGCGCAATGTGTAAGGTGTACCAATAAGGAGTCCAAAGGCGGTTGGATCTGCCCCTGGCCTCACCTGTCACATCTTGTGTCCAGCACGGGCTGCTTATGCTCTAGTTCTCAGAGAGGTCCCCAAAGACCGGCAGGGCCCCGGTGTGGTGGGAGTGGACATCATCAGCCCTGCTCTCTTGCCACCCAGGTGTTGTGAATGCAGTGCCTCCCTGTCACACCAGTACTACGAGAAGGATGGACAGCTCTTCTGCAAGAAGGACTACTGGGCCCGCTATGGCGAGTCGTGCCACGGGTGCTCAGAGCACATCACCAAGGGGTTGGTCATGGTGAGCACTCTGCCCCACACACGTGCCTCACCTTGGGGTACACGCATGCATGCGTGTACACACGTGTGTACATCTGTGCATCGTGAGTGTGTTTTGTGTGCGTGCAGCTCTGCACACACGCATGTGCTCTCAGGAACGGCTACTCCACGCCTCTCTCATCCCATCTTTGTTCTTCCTCTCACCGCTTCTCTGATTGCCCCATGCATTCTGAGCCTGGCTGGCCATGTCCCTCAGCCCCTGTCTGTGCAGCCAGCTCTGTCCAGTGTGTTCAGGGATCCCTACGGGAGGCAGCTATGGAGGTTGAAGGCACCGCTGAGCTGGGTTGTTCCCCCACCCCTCCACCAGGTGGCCGGGGAGCTGAAGTACCATCCCGAGTGCTTCATCTGCCTCACGTGTGGGACCTTCATCGGAGACGGGGACACCTACACACTGGTGGAGCATTCCAAACTGTACTGGTGAGTGCCTTGGCCCCCTCTGAGCCTGTCACAGGTGTGCAAAAGCACTGGCTCCACCACACCCCACCTTGCCTTTCTGTGCAGCAAAGTTTGGCGGGGAGCAACCACCACCCTTCCGTACCTCCTTTTCCCTCCGCTGTGTACAAATGACAGAGAGCTGTGACCCAGACATAAGACACAGCAGTCTTCTTAACATGCTACCATGCAGCTGGCACAGGCCCCACAAGCTAAGGACACTGTCCCCAGAAAGAGTGTCTCAGCTTCAGACACCAGCCGCAGGATCAGGGGTCCCGGGCCAGTCACTCGCACTTCTACCAACTGGTTCCAGGTTCACGGACAACGGTTAAATTTGGACAGTTTGCTAAATAACTCACAGAACTCCTGCAAGTGCTACACATAGGGTCACAGTTTTATTACAGAGGATACAGCCCAGGACTTGCCAAATGAGGACCCTCCCCTCCCTGCCTCACCGCGCTCACCATCTGGAGCAGTGTAGACTCTTGAGATTTTTGGGGGGGCCGTTCACATGTGCTTGTAACAGGTTGAATCACTAGCCATGTGAGGTCAGGCTCTGCCCCTCCTAGGAGGCCAGGCTGGCTGACAGCCCCAGTCTCCCTTCACAGTCACTCTTCATGGTGATCAGCCCCAGTCTGACTCACTTTATTAGCAAAGACCCAGCACCAGCTGAGGGGCTCATAAATAACCCAGATCCTCCTGTTCCAAGGACTCAGAGTCTCCCAGGATCGGAGACAAAGACCAGACAGAGTGTATACAATGGCGATAAAGCCAAGTCAGAACAGCACGACTCCATTCCAGATGGGCTTTTAATGACTTCCTCCTGCACTGGACACCTCCCTGGCCCTGTCTTGGCCATCGTTCAGCATTCCCAGGAACACTCAAACCCAGACTGAGCCCCAGAGAGGCCCCAGTGGCTGGGCACACTCAGTTCCTGCTCCGCCCCCACCCCTATTCAGCGGGGAGCAGTAAGGGAAGCGGGAGGCACGGAGGGCTTGGCCCAGGGATGCAGGGAGGGTGATGCTCACGACCAGCCTGACTCTCTTTTCCTCCTCTCTGGACCCCCACCACTGGTGGCCTTTGCAGCGGGCACTGCTACTACCAGACTGTGGTGACCCCCGTCATTGAGCAGATCCTGCCTGACTCCCCTGGCTCCCACCTGCCCCACACGGTCACGCTGGTGTCCATCCCCGCCTCTGCCCATGGCAAACGAGGCCTCTCCGTCTCCATCGACCCCCCCCATGGCCCACCCGGCTGCGGCACAGAGCACTCCCACACTGTCCGCGTCCAGGGGTGAGTGACTGGCCTGCTGAGGCTGTGGCCGTGGATGTGGTGGGTGGCAGACGTCAGGACTGGGGTCCCTGAGAATGGGTGAAGCTGAAGAATCTTGAGCAAAGCAGGCCCTCTGCTGCTTAAGCCACACCTCCAGTCCATTTTGCTCTCGTTATTTTGGAGATGGGGTGTCATAAACTATTTTCCCAGGCAGCCTTGAACCATAATCCTCCTGATCTCAGCCTCTCAAGTAGCTAGGGTTTCGGGCGTGAGCCACCGGCGTCCAGTTGCGTGGCTCCTTCTGTGCATGACTGTGTCCCTTCCTGCTTCTCTCACATGTTGTGATGTCAGGAAGGCCCCCACCACAGCTGGTGCCATGCGCGGTGACTTTTGAGCCCCCAGAATCAGGAGCTAAATATTACCCTCCTTCTTTATAAAACGTACTGCCTTGGGTATGTTGTTACAGCAACACAAAACGGACTAAGGCAGATCCAAAGCCCAGAAGGATCTGCTCAAGAGTCACACAGTGTGACAGTATCTGGGCTGGCTCCCTGTACCCCTTATAGCTCAGACCTCTTTTACATTTTCTTGTCTGCTAGTATCAAAGCTTGCCTATTTGCCTAAACATGACTGCTATAGTTTGGATGCTGAATGTCCCCAGCTTGGCACTGTGGCGAGTAGTAGAACCTTTAAGAGATGGGGGTTAGGTCACTGGGGATGTGCTCATGGAGGGGATTGTGAGATCCCAGCCTCCTCTTGCCTCCTGACTGTGAGGTAACAGGTTATTCTGCTACATGCTCCTGGTCATCGCCATCCAGTGGGCCTGGCTGAGACCCACAGCAGTCAGCCTGCAGAGTTGTGAGCCCACATAAACCTTTTCTCTTTATAAACTAGCTTATGTGTTTTGTTATAGTGATGAAAAGCTGCCTAACTCATATGCCTTGTGTGTGTGTGTGTGTGTGAGAGAGAGAGAGAGAGAGAGAGAGAGAGAAGGGTTTTCGAGATAGGGTCTTCAGAACTATCTTACCTGGCTGGCTTTGAACTGCGATCCTCCTGAGTAGCTGTGATTATAGGTGTGAGCCATTCATGCCTTAATCACCTGGCTCTTGTTTTTTTTTTTTTTTTTTTTTGAGATAAGAGTCTTGCTACATGGCCCACACTGGCCTCACCCTTGCGCTCTTTCTGCCTCAGCCTCCTGTATATGGCAGCACAAGCCTGTAATCCCAGCACTTGGGAGGCTAAGGCAGGAGGACCCAGAGTTCAAGGTGAGACCCTGTCTCAAAAAAAAAAAAGTTAACAGAAAAGTTAAGACAATGAAGAATTTTTTATAGCTGGGTGCTGGTGAGACCCTATCTGGAAAAACCCATCACAAAAAAGGGCTGGCCGAGTGGCTCAAGCTGTAAGAACACCTGCCTAACAAGTGTGAGGCCCTGAGTTCAAACCACAGTGCTGCCAAAAAAAAAATTTTACAAATCTGTTTTCTTAAAGTCCTCAGTCTCCTTTCTGCCTTATCTTCATCCCTTCCCCATCTCAAGGACCTAGGAGCAAGACAAAGAAAACATTCCTTAAAAAAGCCTTTATGAGAGCCGGGTACTAGGGCACCTGCCTGTAATCCCAGCACTTGGGAGACAGAGGCAGGAAGGTGGAAAGTCTTTATGAGACAAAATAAAAACCAGAAACCAGCTAACATGAAAGAATTAAAAGAAGCAAGAGAATTCAGCAAATTGGTGGATAATCTTGGTCATCACTCTGTGTCCACCCTGGCATAGAGTGGCTGCTGCTGCCAGTTCAGGAGGATGGAGCCAGGCACCGGTGGCTCACGCCTGTAATCTCAGCAACTCAGAAGTGAGAGATCAAGAAGGATTGTGGCTCAAAGCCAGCCTGGGGAAATAGTTCACGAGACCTTATCTTGGAAAAACCCTTTACAAAAAAGGGCTGGCCGAGTGGCTCAAGTGGTAGAGCTCCTGCCTAGCAAGAGTGAGGCCAAGTTCAAACCTCAGTACCACAAAAAAAAAAAGGAGAATGGGAGCTGGAGTTGACCTTGAAGGGTGAATCTGGGGTTGAGGAGGAAGCTGGAGGATCTGGACCCTATTAGAACAGGCAGTCAACTCTGTGCTCCATGGTGGGAGCTATCGAATGGGGGCAACAGGGCATCCAATGCAAGTGGCAGATACCTGTGCTTGTACCAGCTTTCCCCATGTCACGCCCCTGGCAGACATCAGCAGGGACTATCGAGTTCATCACTCCCAACCAGAACTCTGCCCTGGATGGCGGCTACCTCCCAATCCCACAAGACACAGGCTCTCCCCAGTTCAGGTCCCCTGGCTTGGGTTTCCTGTTGGGGCTCCTGGGGACCCGCGGGAATCAGTCTGATTGCTGCTCTACCCACAGAGTGGACCCAGGCTGCATGAGCCCAGATGTGAAGAACTCCATCCATGTAGGAGACCGGATCCTGGAAATCAATGGCACGCCCATCCGAAACGTGCCCCTGGATGAGGTCGGCTCCCAGGCTGGGCAGACTGGGAGGACGAGGATGTGGTGCCACCACACAGTGACTCACCTGTCCTCATACCTGTCCCCAGATTGACCTGCTCATCCAGGAAACCAGCCGCCTGCTCCAGCTAACTCTTGAGCATGACCCCCATGACACGCTGAACAACGGGCCGGGGTCCGAACCCAGCCCCCTAGTCTCCCCTGTGCACACTTCCAGCGGGGAGGCTGGCAGCTCTGGCCGGCAGAGACCTGTCCTGTAAGCCAGCCTCATACTTCCTTTGTGCTCAGTGTCCCTGGTGCTGGTCCCCACTGTCCACTTACTCAGGCTCAAGAGGAGCCAGCCCAGCATGGAGATGCAGGGACCCCAAGAGAAGGAGAGTAGTGAGAAGGAACGAGCAGGGAGAACTCCTCAGCTGGAGTTACAGAGGTGTCCAGGGCGGAACAGCATCCTGGCTTCAGGGAGCAACTGGCAATTGGCTCAGATCAAAGGAGCATGGGGGATGGTGGGCTCCAGGCAGAGGGGTTTTGGCCTTGTCCTGGGTGGGCAGGGCCTCTGCTTCCCAAAAGGGTATATTTCATAAAGACCACTCTTTGTGGGCCAGGCATGGTGGTTCACACCTATAATCACATCTACATGGAAAGCAGAAGTAGGAAGATGGAGGTCCAAGGCTGGTCCCAGGCAAAAGCTCGAGACCCCATGTGAAAACAAACCAAAGCAGAAAGGGCTGAGGGGTGCTGAAGTGGTGGAGTGCCTGCCTAGGAAGTGCAAGGCCTGAATTCAAATCCCAGTAGTTAAAAAAAAAAAACAAAACACCAGTTCACTGGATGGGAGGGACATGAGGACACTCAAGACCAGATACAGCTAGTGGGCTACTGCAGTGGTCCAGACAGCAGTTGCCAAGGGTCCCCTTATCCTTGAACCTGGGGAGGTGGGAGACTGGGCACAAGGAAAGTGCCCAGAGGCAGCCTGGTCTTCACCACACTTTGTTGGGACCTGCTCAGGATTCCTGAAGAGGCCGTCCTGGGTGACAGCCTTGATCTAAGAGATTGCGCTGCTAAAGGCACATCCCCCCATTTGCATTTGCCTGGAACTCAGCCCGCCTGTAGAACTACCAGGGTGCAGGGTTGGGGGCACCATCCCATCTGCTACACCCCCAAAACCTAGCATGCAGAGCGTCTGTCCCTGGACCACCAGGCAGAGAAATCCCAGGACCGACATTCCCGCAAGGGCCCCTGTGCAACAATGGTCTGAAGGAGGACAGAGCAGAAGTAGGTGGAAGCTGGGTGCTAGCCCCAGAGTGCAGATGGGGCCAGGGTCATACCGCAGCCCTGAGCTGTGCCACCTCCCAGCACAGCGGGGCCACATGGACTGGGGTAGCTGGGTGGAGAAGGCAGGAGAGGTGCCACCTCCGTGTGCCTTCCCAGGAGGAGCTGCAGCATTGACACGTCCCCGGGTGCCGGCTCGCTGGCCTCACCAGCCTCCCAGCGCAAGGACTTGGGTCGCTCTGAGTCCCTTCGCGTGGTCTGCCGTCCACACCGTATCTTCCGGCCCTCGGACCTCATCCATGGGGAGGTGCTGGGCAAGGGCTGCTTCGGCCAGGCCATTAAGGTACGTGGGCTAGGGGGCACCCCTCTGTCCTCTCCTTCCCCTGGGAATCCACCTGGGAGAGTCTCTGGCTTCTAGCTCTCTGGTCAGTCTCCCCTCATCCTCCTTGAGCAAGCTATTGTTGGGGGGGGATGTGTTAGGAGTCTGGAGGTGGGAGTGGGGCAGCAGGACAGTCCAGACTGGCCCTCTGAGTCCCATGCTGAGTGTGGTGCCACCCACCATGACCTCAGAGCCGCTCACCCCCTTCCCACTCTGCCTGAGCAGGGAGACAAGCCTTTCCCTGGGTCTGATGTCCCTGCCTGTGACAGGCTGGAAGGGCCAGGATTAAAAGAAAGAGCTGCCCAGTGCCCCCCTCATTTCCCTGCCAGGCAGGGAGTCCTTGCGTGAGCCATGGCCATTGGACCACCAGGAGGACACAGTTCAATAGAGCACAGAACTGGCTAGGATTCCATTCCAGACCCAAGTCCAAGCAGCTCGATTCTGTGCCAGCTTGGTCACCTTGGGCCCTGTTAGAAAACCTCAGGGCCACAGTTTCTCCATCTGTAGAGGGATGGACACACCTGCCCTTCAGGTGTCTGAACATCCTGAGATGTCTGAAGAGCTGAAGCCATCTGTATGTCCCCTATCCCCCTGGCTGTCCCAGGGTGAATGTGGGGCTTCCTGCAGGGAGCGGGGCTCTGTCCTGACTCTTTGTGCCTCCTGCACAGGTGACACACCGGGAGACGGGCGAGGTGATGGTGATGAAGGAGCTGATCCGATTTGATGAGGAGACCCAGAGGACCTTCCTCAAGGAGGTCTGTGGGGCTGTCCTGTCCCTGAGGATCAGACATGTAGTTCCCCGCCCCTTCTCCACTGAGGGGTGGCACAGGGTTCCGGACAATGGGACACTCACGGCACATGCTGAGAGAAGAGACTGTGTCCCCCTGGAGGGCATGAGGGGGTCGGCTCAGGGCCTGGGCCTTTAGTGCCCTGGTGAGCTCTGCTGGGTGGAGGGGGGAGGGGAAGGGTGCGGGCCCAGCCTGTGTGCATCCCCAGGTGAAGGTCATGCGCTGCCTGGAGCACCCCAACGTGCTCAAGTTCATCGGGGTGCTGTACAAGGACAAGAGGCTGAACTTCATCACTGAGTACATCAAGGGGGGCACTCTGCGGGGCATCATCAAGAGCATGGTGAGTGCTGGCAGAGCAGCCCCCATCTCCTCCCCCATCCCCACAAACCCGGGAGGGCTGCTTCCTCCAGGCTTCGGGCTCCTCACCTGTTGAGGGGGACTGGCTGCAGGGGTCTCAAATACCCTCCAAGCCCAGATTCCAGATCAAGTAGGGGAACTCCTGATTCTGTCTAAAGCTGGCAGATTTAGAGAAGGTGGCAGATTTCTCCCGGGGGACACTTGGGCTGTTTCTGGTTAGACGTCCTATGGGCCTCGGCCCTGCCTTGTTGCCACTGGAACCAGCCACCCCTGCCACAGGCAGGACACCTGAGAGGCAGGTGTTCCAGTTACCAAATAAAATCATTTTCACAATACATGCCGTGTGCTGGTGGCTCCTGCCTGTAATCCCAACTACTCAGGAGAGATCAGGAGGATCAGGGTTCAAAGCCAGCCCAAGTAAATAGTTCTCGAGACTCTATCTCAAAAAAACCCATCACAAAAAAATAGGGCTGGTGGAGTGGCTCAAGGTGTAGGCCACCCCAGCACCACAAAAAAGAAAAAAAACTTAACACATTCCATAAAATCCATGCCTTTCTTTAAGGATTTAGTTAAAACTACAGAGTGCTTGGGATGGAGCCAGGGCTGAGGGCTTGTTTGCCAAGTGTATCGGGCTGAATATGCCTTGCTCCTGGTTGGTTTGAGATAGTCTTGCTATGTAGCTCAGGCTGGCCTCAAACTCTTGATCTTCCCGCCTCACCATCCTGAGTGCTGGGATTATAGGCCTACACCACTATGCATGGCTTCATAATTTCTTTTTAAAAAGTAAGCTGAGGCCAGGGATGTTACTCAGTGGTAGAACATTTGCCTAGCAGGTGCAAGAGTTCCAAGCCACCACTGGGCACTGTTGAGTCACTCCTCTAATCCCAGCTACTGAGGAGGCAGAAATCAGGAGGCGGGGAGTTCATGAAACCCTATCTCAAAAATGCCCAACACAAAAAAACAAGGCTGGTGGAGTGGCTCCAGTGGTAGCACAATGCCTACCAAGTGTGAAGACCTGAGTTCAAACTCCAGCACCACCAAAAAAAAAAAAAATCCAGGCCAGCATGGGCTACATTGTGAGACCCTAGCCCCAAAACAACCACCACCAAAAAAAAAGCCAGGCTCTGGTGACCACACCTGTAATCCCAGCTACTTGGAAGGGTGAGGTCAGGAGGATGGAGTTTCCAGGCCAGCCCAAGCAGAAAAGATCATGAGCTCCTGATGTCTTCCATCCAAGTACTAACCAGGTCCAATTGAGCTCCTGATGTCAATGGGAAGAAGCTGGGTGTAGTTGTGCTGGTGCATGCCTGTCACCCCAGCAATAGTGGAATCTTAAAATAGGAGGGTCAGGAGCCAGGCCAGCCGAGGAAAAGCAAAACCCTATCTTCAAAATAACTACAGCAAAAAGGAGTGGAACCAGCCAGTTACCAGTGACTCACACCTGTAATCCCAGCTATTTGGAAGGCTGTGATCTGGAGGATTACAGTTCAAGGCCAGCCCGAGGCAAATAGTTCTTCTGAACCCATCTCCAAAATAACCAGAGCAAAATGGACTGGAGGTGTAGCTCAAACAGCACCTGCTTTACAGACTGAAGCCGAGTTCAAGCCCCAGTCCCACCAAAAAAAAAGTGTGTGGGTGGACGCATGGCTCAAGCAGTAGAATACTTGCTTAGCAAGTACCAAACACTGAGTTCAAACCCCAGCACAACCAAAAAAAAAAAAAATTGATGTCTTTAGTTGTTCACCCACACCCCTAGAAGCAGTTGTGTGTGCAGGACAGAGCAGGGCCCCTGGCCTTCTAGGACTGTCACACACCTGTCGTCCCCTGCCCGCTGTGGTTCCCGAGAGCTCTAAGCTAGTCCATCTCCCTGGTCCCCAGGACAGCCAGTACCCCTGGAGCCAGAGGGTGAGCTTCGCAAAGGACATCGCCTCAGGAATGGTGAGTGGCTGTGACCCACTGTCCCTGTGATCGCAGCCCTGCCACTCACCTGCAGCTCCCCAAGGAAGCTTCAGAGCAGGGGCAGCAGGGACCCAGTGGAGAGTGGCCTGTCTGGGGTGGAGAGGAGAAGAGGGAGCCTCCAGGGCTTCAAGCCCTGGCTATTGTCTCAGCCCCGTGTCTCTGAACCATGCCCCGTCCCCTCCAGGCCTACCTTCACTCCATGAATGTCATCCACCGGGACCTCAACTCGCACAATTGCCTGGTCCGCGAGGTAAGCAGGGAGCCCCACGGCAGGGGCAGCACCGCCACCCTCCTGGCCTCCAGGCCCATCCTGAGCTGGAGGTCACCAGGCTGCCCCCAGCTCCGATTTAATGTCAGTGAGGAACAGGAGCCTGCAGGGAGGCAGGCAGAGGGCAGGGGACCGGCATACAGACAGACCAGCCTATGTTCCAGTCTTAGCTCTGCCGTTCACTGTGTGACATCCACTCTCAAGAAGCTCGGGTTCCTAGAAGGAGCTAATTAATCCGTGGAAGAGAAAGTGACAGGCATCTGAAAACCAGGACTGTGATATTCACGGAGGGCAGAGTGGCCTCGGCATGTGGTTAGGTTGGAGGCCAAGAGTGGAGGCCGGCAGCTGGATACATACCTATGTGTGTGATGGAAGTAGATGGGTTAAAGCATCAGAGCTTTATCCTCTCGGGTTCAGGAAGGCTGAAGTCCAAAGTCAAGTGTTGGCAGCCTTGCTTCCTTCTGTTGACTCTGGGGAAGAAGCTGTCCTGGGATCTCAGTCCTGGCTGTCAGAGGCCTCTGCCATCCTTAGCTTTTCTTGGCTTGTGTCCACATCACTCTCATCCTGCCTCTTCTTCACCTGGCCTTCTTCCCAGAGTGTGTCTGTGTGTCCTCTTCGTACGGCAGAAGGTTATACTGACCAGTATAACCTGGCTTTAACTAATCATGTCTGCAAAGGCTGTATCTCCAAAATAAGGTTGCATCCTGAGTTTGCAAGTGGCCATGAACTTGGGGGTTGGGGTGCTGTGTGCCACACCACAGGCAGGTTGAGACCCAGTCCTGGAGGAGGACCTTCCCCAGGTTAGGAGTTTGCAAGGTAAACAGTACAGGAAGAGTTCCCAGTGGAGGGAACAGCATGTGCAATGGCCCAGAGGCATGACATTCATGGTGACAGGTTTGCATAATTACACAGTCCTGGTCACAGTGCGGTCCAGTTGCTTGTGATCTGAGGATAAGTCAGGTGGGTCCAGGTCACAATAAGAATGTCTCTGCTGATCCAGGTGCCAGTGATTCACATTTGTAATCCCAGCTACTTGGAAGGCTGAGATCAGGTGGATCATGGTTCAAGGCCAGCCCAAGCAAATAGCTCTCAAAACCCCATCTCCAAACAACCAGAGCAAAATGGACTGGAGGAGTGACTCAAGAGGTGGAGCACCTGCTTTGCAAGTGCAAAGCCCTGAGTTCAAACCCCGGTCCCACACAAAAAAAAGACTCCCATGCTCAGGAGACTGAGGCAGGAGGATCTCAAGTTTAAAGTCGGCCTCAACCATGTAGCATCCAACCATCTCAAAAAAAAAAAACAAAACACCTGACCTGCCTGCCACCTGGCATTACACCTCAGGTGACAGCCCAGAGATGCCAAGTGGAGCTAGACCCGGACTCATGTTCAAACCCCCACACACACCTGAGGTGCTTGTAATTTCCTCCAGATGACTGTCCTCCTTGTATCACTCCCACAAGCAGGTCAGGGTCCTTTCCTTCAGGGTGAGCCTGGTCCTTGCCCCGTCTGGCTGGTGCCATGCCTCAGTGCCTACACAACAGTGGCCACCCAAGGCTGGAAGTGGGGTCCAGGACCCACGGACAACTTGTCCAGCTCCCTGCCATGGCACTGATGCCTAGGGGCTTGGCCTCTATCCCTGTGTTTCAGGATGACCCCCACACCTGGTTTCCTGTCCTGCTGGGGCACCCAGCCATTGGCACTGCGCTCTGTGCAGGGTTCCAGGCAGAGCAGTGGAGGACCTCAAACCTAAAACAGCAGGGTCATGGACTCTGAAGCCCTGTGTTTGAATCCCAGCCTTGGTGCTGATAGGGCTGGGTGGCCTTGGACAACTTTCTTAATGTTTCTGGGCCAGAGCCACCTCATCTGTGACGAGCACAGCCACCTTCCCAGGGTGGCAGGAGAATTAAAGACGAAGCCTGTGACACGGGGGGGTTGGGACCTGGGTGTCCAATCAGAATCTCTGTCTTCCTTTTCAAGCTGGGCAGCACCAGGGTCCTGATGGGGTTGGAGGATGGAGTGGCAGGGACACAGGCATGGTTTGGGAGAGCAGGTGGGGAGGGACAAAGGTACATACGTGCTGGGGGATGTGGCCATGCTGGCGTCTTCACGAGCTTCGGGCAACTCTATTTGCAAAGAGCAGAGGAGCTTGGGGATTGTCCCCACATGGGTCCCTCAGTGTCAGAGCTGTGTTCTCCGGGTGGACTGTGACTGGCAGGGGTGGGGGTGTCCCAGCGAGGAGCGGGCAGGGCCAGGCCTGGGGCTCAGTGGGCCGTGGCTTCATCGGAATGCGCAGAACAAGAACGTGGTGGTGGCCGACTTTGGGCTGGCCCGTCTCATGGTGGATGAGAAGACCCAGCCAGAGGACCTGCAGAGCCTCAAGAAGCCGGACCGCAGGAAGCGCTACACCGTGGTGGGCAACCCATACTGGATGGCACCTGAGATGATCAACGGTGGGCACCTCCCCTTCCCCTCGGGTGCTGTGTTCTGTTTCCCTTGGGTCGGCAGCCTAACCTGTTTCCTGACTTTCTCGGGCTCCCAGACACTGCCTCGTTCCTTGGCTCTAGGGCCCCGCCTCCTTTGTTTTGTTTTTTTGGGGTTTTTTGAGACAGGGTCTCACTATGTAGCCCAGGCTGGCCTCAAGCTTGAAGTCACCCTGCCTCAGCCTCCTGAGTGCTGGGATTACAGGCATGCATCACCACACTCAACCCCTGCCTCTACCTTCAGGCCAAACAGCACAGCATGTTCTTGTCACATCTCTCCCTGACTCTGTGCTTCCTGCCTTCCTGTGGTTGCACTGAGCCCACCTGGATAATCTAGACTAAATTCTCTACTCAACAGCCAAAATCCAGGGGCTAACGGTGTAGCTTTGTGGCAGAGCACTTGCCTAGCTCTGGGTTCCATCCCAGCATCAAAAAAAAAAAAAAAAAAAAGACCCTAATCATCCCACCTGCAAAGTCCTGTGTAAGGTGGTCACAGGGCTCAGGGAGTAAGATAGGGACACCTTCAGGGGCCATAATTCAGTCTTCCACAGGAGCTTTCCCCACTTATCCGTGGTCGGTGGTCAGTAGATCTGCATAAGCCCAGACTATAGATTACAAGGTGTCATTCCCTCCTCAAGCAGGTGACACAAACACAGGTTCAGAGCAGGCAGACCTGGGCCAGCCAGCACCAGCACCAGCACTGGCTGACATGTAGTTTGCTTGGTCCTCAGGCAACTTGCCCCATAAAACAGTGTCAGCAGTCCCTGTTTTGAGGGTCCCTGCTAACCAGTTAGCATTCAGCCAGTGACAGTGGCTGTCCTGTTTTCAACATTACCAGGCGGATGGTATTATTCCCATTTGACAGATAAGCACACTGAGGCTCAGCCTGAATTCATTGCCTGAAGCTACTGTAACAAATTACTGCAAACAGTCGCTCAAACAGTAGCAGCTTAGACTCACACTTGGGGATGCCAGAAGTCTGGGTCCACCTGGTCCGTGCATGGGACTTGGGGAACGAGATCCACCCTCCCCTCTTTCAGCCTGGTGTTTCTGAGCTTCTGGTGCCTCTCCCCAGCCTCTGCCTGTTCTTCATGTAGTCACCTCCTGTTCTTTGAGTCCTGTCTCTCTAAATACATCTAAGTTGCAAAGGGGTTTGGGTTTTTCGGGCCACACTGGGCTTTGAACTCAGGGCCTCACTCTTGCCCAGAACACTCATCCTCATCCCTCAGAGCTTCCCAAGGGTTGCTGGGACCTGGTGGAACTGGGGGCAGAGCCCAGCAACTGCCTTCTGGTCCCCACTGACCCCGTCTCTCCTTCCAGGCCGCAGCTATGATGAGAAGGTGGATGTGTTTTCCTTTGGAATTGTCCTGTGTGAGGTAGGCCTAAGGGTGGCAGCATTTAGCATTAGGGCCTGGCGGCTTCACTCCTGGTCCTCCCAGACAGTGGCTGGGAGTTCACAGGAGACTCGGGCCAGGGGCTACCCAGAGCAAGGGGACAGCCTAGCCCCAGCCAGACCCCATGTGACCTGCCCTCAGAGCACTTGGGTGGCCCCAGGCCAGGGGACCCCAGGTTAACTGTTGGGCCTCGTGCTGGACAGATCATCGGACGGGTAAATGCAGACCCCGACTACCTGCCCCGTACCATGGACTTTGGCCTCAATGTGCGAGGCTTCCTGGACCGCTACTGCCCTCCAAACTGCCCCCCAAGCTTCTTCCCCATCACTGTGCGCTGTTGCGATTTGGACCCTGAGAAGAGGTGAGGTGGGGGGTGGCCACTGTGTGGGGCAGCCAGTGGGTGGGGCCGATCCCCAGAGAGCCAGACCCACAGCCACCATCTATCCCCTAGGCCATCCTTTGTGAAGCTGGAGCAGTGGCTGGAGGGCCTGCACATGCACTTGGCCGGTCACCTCCCCCTGGGCCCGCAGCTGGAGCAACTGGACAGGGGCTTCTGGGAGACCTACAGGCGTGGCGAGAGTGGACTGCCTGCCCACCCCGAGGTCCCTGACTGACCTGGCCCACCCAGCTGCCCCTGTCCCCACCTCTGGAGAATCCACCCTCACCAGATCCATCTCCAGTTGGTGGCCAGACATGGAGCTCTCAGCCAGGGCAGCAGTGCCTGGACCCCTCCCTAGAGCCAGGCCCTGCCTTGCCTTCTGCCCCCGTGGAACACACCCTGTCCTCCCTCTGCCTCTGGCCCCGGAGCTGCCAGGCTGCACTCACCGTCACGTCGCCCTGCCTTACCTCTGTCTCAGTGGGGTCACCCTCACTCCTCCACGCATGAGCTGGATGCAGGGTGAGCTGTGCCCCTGCACGTGCCGTCCCAGCCGTCTGCACGCTATACCCGCCCTCAGCTCCCTGGAGGAGGGCTGGGCTGGGAGGCAGCCTCCCAGGTGTGCCCTGTGGTGGCTGGGCACCCAGGCCCTGTGTACAGGAGAGACCCTGGCCCCGGGGACTGTCTAGGTGACAGCCAGTAAAGATCCAAACCTCAGAGCAGAGAGGCTGAGCCTGGAGGTGCTGGCCAGGCAGTGGTCTTCCCTCTTGCCTTGGATCTCCTTTGTTCCTTTGTCAAAGCCACTTTAATGGGAAGCAGGTACCAGGCCTCAGGGTGGAGAGAGGTCCCAGGAGGAAGAGGGAGCCCCGGGCCAGTGGAGGAGGCTGTGCAGCATGGGTGAGGCAGGTGTCCAGCACAGCACAGCCCTGTTCGTGAAGTTCACCTCTGTCCCCTCCCTGGCCTCTCCCAGCGACTGGAGCAACCCCGCCCCTCTTCTCATACCCCTCTGTCCTCTGGGTTCTTTCTGTGTAATCTATTTTTTAAGAAGAGTTTGTATTATTTTTTCACACAGCTGTAGCAGCAGCTGCTGGAAGCTTCGGGTTTTATTTTTCTGGCGGGCGGGGTGGGAGGGCCATTTTGTCACTTTGCCTCATTTGAGCATCTGGGAAGTATTAAAACTGTGAAGCTAGCTCAGTGCACTTTGAACCTGGAAAACAACCTGGACAGGTCCCGTGGGACTGTGGCTGAGATGGGACACGCTCGCCCCTGCCCAGGAACCGAGCTGTCTGACAAAGAAAACCCAGACTCAGAACAATAAAGTCAATTCTGTGCTCCCCACAGGGCCTGCATCTCCATACGTGTTTAAGGCCCTGAGCCAAGTCCAGAGGGGATTAGAAGCCTAAGGAGGGGACAAGTTGGAAAGGAGGCATGGGACAGGAGAGGACCTGACCAGAGCCCAGTTAGATACAGAATGGAGTCCAGTCAGGACAGAAGGAATTTTCAGAAGCTAGGTTGGATCCAGGTATGATGGTTCACACCTGTTATCCCAGCACTCAGGAGGCTGAGGCAGGAGGATTTTGAATTTGAGACCACCCTGAGTTGCATAGTGAGCTCCCGCCTCAAAAAAAATAGGTTGCAGGTGGGCACCGGTGGGATTACACCTGTAATCCCAGCTACTCAGGAGGCTGTTATCCTCGGGAGGAGGATCACAGCTGAAGCCAACCCCGGGCAAACAGTTCCTGAGAGACTCTGTCTGGAAGAAAACCATCACAAAAATGGGCTGGAGGGATGGCTTAAGTGGGAGAGCACCTGCCTAGCAAGTCTGAGGCCCTGAGCTCAGACCCCAGGGTTGCCAAAAGAAGGAAGGGAGGGAGGAAGGGAAGGAAGGAAGTGGGCTCTAAGAGAATCAAGTACAGTGGCCACTTGAGTTATCCTACTGCAGTGTCACAAATCTCTCCAGCTTTGATGGCTTAAGGTAACAGTGGTCACTGTTGCTCACAGTTTCCGCTTGTCAAGGATTTGGAAGCGGGGATGGGGTTGTAGCTCAGTAGAGTGCTTGTTTGTCAAGTCCTGGGTTCCGTCCCCAGCACCCTCTCCCCAAAATGGGAGCAGCTGTGTTGCGTGGTTTAGATTTAGGGTGTCTCCTGAGGTTGCACTCAGGCACTGCCAGGAGTTGGAGGGTCCCTTCCAAGGATCCTTGTCTGAGGGGCTGGCAGGTTGGTGCCAGGCAAAGGGCCTCAGTTCCTCTCCTAACCTCCCTGAGGGTCCCTTGGGAGTCTCACTGCAGCCTCTAGAGAGCAAGCGTCCACAGGAGCCTTGGGGGTCACATGGTGTCACTTCCATCCCAGGCTACTAGTCACAGCCAGCTCTGATTCACTGTGGAGGTGACAGCCCCTGGCCATGAACACCAGGACCAGAGCTGGGAGTGTGGGGGTGTGGTGGGGAGGGCAGGATGCAGAGCACGTGACTAGGGACTCAAGGATACGGGTGCACGTGTGGCAGGTGAAGAAAGCCTATGCCCTCCCTTCACCTCCAGTGCTCCTCTTGGCCTCTGTTAGTGGGTGTGAACTTAGCAGGAAGCTGGTATGCAAGGGAGTCTGGGAAATGTAGTTTTCAGCCATCCAATAACAGCTGCCCAGAACAGAACAGGGAAGGGGCTTGGGACTGAGTCATGAGCACCATTCACCCACAGGGCAACCTCTGTACACAGACAGGTCTTTTCCTAAAAGGGAAACTCAGCTGGGTGTAGTGATGCATGCCTGTAATCCCAGCACTCAGGAGGCTGAGGCAGGAGGATTGGTCTCCATAGTGAGAACGCAGAAAATTAATACAAATAAAGACTTAAATATCACTTGCTAACGGAGTAAAACAGGGGTGGGGCTTTGGTCCTGAGTTCAGATCCCAATGCTGAAAGCAATGATGTTTATGGAAATTTCAGTAGCCATGTGTAACTGGTGGCTTCTGCATTGCTTTAGAGAAGAAGGAGGAGCTCACCCTGCCCTGGAGGGCTGGCAGACTCAGATCAGGGTGGGACAACCTGAATTCCAGCCCACCCTGTCTGGCCTCCTTGCTGGAGGACACAGGGTCTGAGGGAGGTCAGGTGGAAGGTTACCGGTTAGCCTAGATTCCTTTGGGCCCATAGCTGCCAGATGAGTGGATCACCCATCTTGGATGGCCTGCCCTGGGGGGCCCTCACTCATGTGTCACTCATTCATTAACAAAGAGTAGGAGCGCTTTGATAGACTCCAGATTTTTTTTTAAGTGGAACTGGAGTTTGAACTTGGGGCCTCACACTTGCTAGGCAGGCACTGTACCACTTGACCATTTTGCCAGCCCTGTTTTGTGTTGGGTATTTTCAAGATAGGGTCTCTGGAACTATTTGTCCAAACTGACCCAAACCACGATCCTCCTCATTTCTGCCTCCTGAGTAGATAAGATTACAGGTGTGCGCCACCTGTGCCCAGGGAAATTTAAATAAAATTTAACAAGCAGTTCCACAGCTGCACATTACCTACATTGCAAGCACTCTGTAACTCACTCAGTACCTCTGATTTGCATACAAAACAACCTGCCGGTCTCCTCATCACAAAAATCTCAAGATGGGAGGCTGGAGGTGTAGTTCAGTGGTAGGATGCTATACATGTAGTCGTTGAAGTACAATACAAATTTATTTAAAGCAGGGCATGGTGGCTCACGCCTGTAATCCCAGCACTCAGGAGGCTAAGGCAGGAGGAATGAAAGTTCGAGGCTAGCCTGAGCAACATGAGACCCAATTTAAAAAAAAAAAAAGTTATTTCAAATACTCAACAGTTCCCGCCCCCCCCCCCCCAAAAAAAAGAAAAACTCTCAGATACCAGAAACAAGGAAGGGCAGCCCCCTGCAGACAACAGCTAATGATACAGGAGCAGGCAGGGAGTTAGGACACCTGATGGCTGAAAACAATGGCAATCCTGGATTGCATCATTACCAGAATGGCTCACCACATAACAAGGGTCTTGCTGCCTGGCACCAGCAGCCCCACGGCCAGCACTGACAGCCCTCATGTGACCATCCAAGGCCAGGAGCTCCCTGTACCCCACGTGTGGGAGGAGTTGAAGATGCAGAACCCAGTTTGCCAGAACTCCTGCCCCCATGTCCTCAGACCCCAATAAAAGCTTGAGGGACCCCCAGGGTAACAATCCTTCTTGAGCTTCATACACTGGCCTCTGGAGGACGCACTTTTGTGGGCTTTGCATCCATAAAACTGCATTGTGGGCGCCAGTGGCTCATGTCTGTAATCCCAGCTACTCAGAAGGCAGAGAGAGATCAGGAGGACAGGGTTTGAAGCCAGCCCAGGCAAATAGTTCAGGAGCCCCATCTCAAGATAATCCATCAAAAAAAGGACTGGTGGAGTGGCTCAAGTGGTAGAGTGCCTGCCTAATAAGTGTGATGTTCTGAGTTCAAAGCCCAGTGCCACCAGAAAAAAAGAAAGAAAGAAACAACATATGGCCATTCAAGAATAAATATTACAGAGTCAGGATATAGCTCAGTGGTAGAGCACTTGCCCAGCATGTGGGAGGTGCTGGGCTCCATCCCCAGCACTGCAGAAAGAACAGGGATAGGGCTGTGGTTCAAGTGATAACCCTCCTGCTTAGCAAGATAGGAGCCCTGAGTTCAAACCCGCTCTACCAAAACAAGCAAATGAAGAAGAAACCTTGCAAGGAGAGAAGACATCGTTTGTTCCTTTTCTGAGCCTTGTGCTAAGGTCTAAGCTACATGGCCTTGGGCAAGTCACTCCTCTGGGTGGTTCCATAGCTGTAAACAAGATTTAGGGAACTGGGAGTGTGGTTCAAGCAGTGGACACCCAAGAGCAAGGCCCTGAGTTCAAACACCAAACAGACTTGAGCCCAGTCAAATGGCTCATGCCTGTAATTCCAGCTACTCTGGAGGCTGAAATCAGGAAGATCTCAGTTCAAGGAGGAGGTGGGTGGGGTGGGTGAGGTAGGGAATGAAGAAAGATCACTACTGTCCATCCCAACCAACCACTGGGCACAGTGACATGTGCCATCATCCCCAGCAATGCAAGGAATCACAAATAGGAGGATCACTGTCCAGGACCCTGCCAAGGCATAAAACAGGACCCTAGCTCAAAAATAACCAAAGCAAGGCTGGGTACAGTGGCTCATACCTGTAGTCCTAGCTACAGAGTCAAAGAACAGGAGGATCACAGTTCAAGGCTAGCCCAGGCAAAATGCAAGTGAGACCCTATCTCAAAAATACCCAACACACACACAAAAAATGGACTGGCGGAGTGGCTCAAGTGGTAGAGTACCTGCCTAGCAAGTGTGAGGCCCTGAGTTCAAACCCTAGGACTACCGAAAAAAACAAGAAAAAAAAATGGTTTGGGGTGTGGTTCAAGGGGTAGAGGGGTAGAGCACCAAGCACTAGGCTCCGACTTCAAACCCCAGAACTGGCAAAAAAAGGGAAAAAAAAAACAAGCCCAAGTTTAATTCTGGTGTATCTGACAGTAAAATGTTTTATGACTTGGTAAGAAACTGGTACAAAACAAAAAGCTGCTTAAGTTAAAAGACCTGAAAGCTGGGTGTGGTGCTGGATATCTGTAATCCCAGCTACTTGGGAGTCCGATGCAGGAGGATGGGGAGATCTAGGCCAGTCAGGGCTAAGGCCTAGACCACCCTATCTCAAACTAGAGCTGGAGGCATGTTTGTGCTTTCCTAGCATGCAAGAGGCCACGGGTTGATCCCACTATCACAGGTACACACAAATAATAAATACTGGCAACATGCTGCAGTGTATAGATGGCAAGAAAATTTTACAAGGTTTTTGAGGGGACAGAGTTTGAATTCAGGACTTGAGCCACTCTGCCAGCCTTTTTATGATTTTTTTTTTCCGAGATAGGATCTCACCAACTATTTATCCCTGGCTGGCTTCAAACCCCAATCCTCCTGATCTCTGCCTCCTGAGTACCTTGGGTTACAGACGTGAGCCACAGGTGCCTGGCCAAAGTTCTTTTACATTGTGCTTATGTCACATTACGGTTTGTCAACAGTGGCATCCCCAAGGGTAGGTGTAGTCAATATTTACAACAATCTCAATCACAAACCTAGGAAGTAACACCAATTCTCACCGCATACCATTCTTTTTTTGGGTGTGGGGGGAGGCTGGAGTTTGAACTCAAGGCTTCACACCTGCAAAGCATACACTCTACCACTTGAGCCACATCTCCAGTCCATTTTGCTCTGGTTATTTTGGAGATGGGGCTCTTACAAACTATTTGCCCAGGCTGGCCTCAAATTGCAATCCTCCTGATCTCAGCCTCCTACAGAGCTAGGGTTTTAGGGGTGTGGTCCATCAGGACCTGTTTTTTGGGGTTTTTTTTTTTGCTACTGCAAGAAGATGCCATGCGGATCAGGGTTTTTTCATAGCCCAGTGACTTCTGCAAAATCTAATTGCACCCACTCTCTTGCCAGTTCAATGACAACCTTCACTCTCTCAATATTGCTGCCCTTGACCGCAGGATTTGCATCTGCATCCGACCCACCACCTCGCACCCCCTCCAGGCATTTGGCCCCTTGTGATTCATTGCCTGTGCCCAGCTCCGTGGGGGTCCCCGCCTGGAGGAGGTGGCTTTTACTTTGGTGTCACCCAGCTACCATTTGGCCGGAAGAAGTGCACGAGTAGGGTCAACTGGAGCAGATCCCCGGGGGGGGGGTCCCCATCAGGACTGGGGCACAGAGGCTAAGCGACCTCGGGCAGGTGCAGAGTGACGATTTGGGGGTCCCCCCCAACACACACACACACACTCCCGGGACCTCTGCACGCACAAGCAGGACGGGGCGGGGCAGGGACCGACAGTAGCGACCACGCATGCGGCTATCCAACCAGCCAGCACACAATGGGCCGGGGCGGCAGGCCATGCGCACGACCCCTAGCGCGGCCGCCGCCGCCGCCGCCGCCGCCGCCGCCGCCGCCACCACACCACGTGGGCCGCAAAGCGCGCCGGGGCCATCAGTGGGCCCCGTCGGCCCAGGCCGGGCGCGGCACGGCGTACGTGCGTGCGTGCGCGCGTGCGATTTGCGATCAGGCAGCGCGGCGGACAGCCCCAGCGGCTGGGTGGGGCGGGGCGGGGGTGGGAGGGAGTTATATTGCGGGGTCCTTCCTCGCTCACCCTGGTTCCTCTCGGAGCGGAGACGGCAAATGGCGGACTTCGATACCTACGACGATCGGGCCTACAGCAGCTTCGGCGGCGGCAGAGGGTGAGACTATGAGTGCGTGGGTCCCGGCTGGGCGGAATCAAGGGGAAAAGAAGGGAAGGGGGGTCCTGAGGCGGCGGCCTTGCTGCGCTCATCCCGGTGGCGGTGGCGGCGGAGGGAAGGCAGAGGCCAGGCGGAGGCCTGGGGGGCCGGGGTCTGGAAATGGCGCGCTCCGGTAGGAAGCGGGCGGCGGCGGTTAGGTTCCCCGGGCTTTGCTCCTTGGGGCGGATCTGCGTCCCGCCGACGGCAGCGTCGCAAGGCCCCGCGGCTGCCCGGGGACCGGCGCCATCCCATCCCCCTCTGGCGGGGCGGGCGCGGGGCTTGGCTGCAGCGCAGGGTGCGGGCTCAGCCTGTCCCCTCCCCGGCCCTGTCCATCTCCCCGTCGCCATGAGGTCAGCAGGCCCACTGGGGTCTGAGGCCGCGAGTCCCTTCCTTCCCTTTCGAGCCCAGGGGTTTTTTTGGGGGGTGGGGGGAGGAGTGGGGAACCTGACAAAACCCCCAGGAGCCATCGTAGCGGGCTTTTGTGTGTTGATCTCTCTTAGGTCACAGTGGCTCATTGACAGGTGCTCTGTGCTTGCAGGCGGAATTTTTTTTATTTCCCCGTAATATTCTTCTGACCTGGAGCAAAGGATCGTAGGTAGCCTCGCTCTGATTCTGGTCCAGTGCAGATTAGGTATAATCGAAGTCTCCGCTTTGAAAGAAAAAAAAATTTTTTTGACTTGAGTAGAAAGCTCATAGTATTTGATTCCAGAATCCTACATTGGATTTTCTTAAATATAAAATTCCTGCATACAGGATTTAGAAGATGGGTTATAAGCATCTTGCTGTTTGTCAAGGACACACTTGGCCTTTGTGTCGCGTTTTTTTTTTTTTTTTTTTTGGGGGGTTTTTTTTTAGAGAAAAGGTTCCTTTCCCAGGATCACACCATAATAGTCCCTGCTCAGGTGTCTACCCTCCCCGGTTGCAGTCCGAAAAAAGTATTTTTGTTGGGTGGAGAACTTTTAATATCTCAAAAACTCAGACAAAAGACTTGTGGGGTGAAGGCGCATGTACCCGGCGACATTCAGGGCGTGCTGACCTGGAGGCTGGGGTAGGTGGAGCCACCTGGCTTTAAAAGAATATTTTATTTGCTAGTAAAAAAAAAAGAAATAAGATGTTGGGAGCCCGTGGGGTAGGTTTCTAGACCTCAAATTTGTACTTCTGCCTTCTTGAAATTTAATAACTAGGGCTTCCCCGCCCCTCGTTTTACTAGTTTCAAAAACCATTTAGCAGCCCCCAGGAAAAGTCTTCCTAAACAGAGTGGTTTCATTAGAGGTAGACCTCAGGCATTTTACTTGATTGGATTACAATAAGTGGTCATACCACACTGAGTCTACAGTTGTGTTTATTTACTTTGGCATTACTGGGGTTTGAACCCAGGGACTGGGGTTGCTAGGCAGGCGCTCTACCACTTGAGCCACACCTTCAGCCCCCTTCTTTAAAATATACTACTTTTGGCCAGGTGCAGTGGTGCACCTCTGTAATCCCAGCACTCAGGAAGCTGAGGTAGGAGGATGGAGAGTTTGGGTCAGCCTGGGCTACAAAGCAAGTTCCTGTTTAAGGGGTGGGGGACAGCTCCCTTTGAATGTATTTGCCAGCTTTTCTGGTGATGGTGAAATGTTTAAGGTAGAGAGTTTTAAAGCATGTGAAAATTTGACAGTTGGGAGAGCCTTGAATGAACGATCAAAAATTAAAAAGAAGTGACCAAAAGTAAAATTTTCCTACACACATCTCTCCGGCTACCTGATAGGAAGGCCTTTGCTGTTGTGCACCTCCTGCCTCTGACCTTGGAATTTTCCAGTTGGCTCTGTGCTGAAAGTACTAGCAAATGTTGCTCGGTGTCCTAAAAGTTTTAGGACATGCTGGTGAGTTGTTTCTGCCAGAGTGGAGCTTCACAGGGCACAGGCGAGGCATCTAGTTGCTGGAGCCTCTGAGGTGTAGCAGTAGGGGTGCTGGGATAGGCTAGTTGACTCCTCGGTGATCACTTGGTGATCATTTGAATTCTCAATGAGCAGTGTCCCAGCGCTGTATGATGCTTGAGCACCATGGTGCCTGCCACTGCACTAATCAGTGCTTTCATGGATTCCCTTCCCCTGCTAAAACATCTTCCAGTAGGCTTAAAACGAGTACTTACAGCCTAAGCCATCATCACCATTTCCTCAGAAACATCCTTGAATAGTGGAGGCTATCAATGGATATGAGTTTTCTAAAATTGTTTTCGCTTAAAAGCTGGAATTTTATTTTTGTCAACAAGTCTTGCTTGCAGCAGGCTCACTCTGTTGTCAGGAACTTCTGCCCAGTGCTGAAGTCACACCCCCAGAAGCTGGTCCTGTAGCTGTGTTTGACAGCCTGTGCAGTGGTCAGGAAGTATATATTGGACTACTTGCTCCTTTCCCCGACCTGTCCCCAGCCATCGTAGGGAACCAGGAACTGCATTGTTCAGCAAGCAGATGAAAACACGATTCCAAATCAAGAGCTGATCAAGCCGATCAAAGCCGGCACTGGTTCCTCACACCTGTAATCCCAGCTACTTGGGGGGTTGAGATTGGGAGGATCAAGGTTTAAGGCTAGCCCAGACAAATAGTTGGAGAGACCCCCATCTCCAAAATACCCAGAGCACAATGGAAAGAGCATTAGAGCACCTGCTTAGCAAGCATGAGGCCCTGAGTTCAAACCCCAGTTCTACCAAAGAGGGAAAACAAAACTGACAGCTAGGTCTTAGTGGGCTTGATTTATCTTTCTGGGGTTCCAGTTTTTCATTAGCCGTTGGTGGCGTAGTGCAGAGCACTGCCCTTTTAGATTTCTAATGGCAACAGAGCATCTTGAGGACCTCACTGAAAACCATCAGTCTGGGGTGACTGAACCTGGTGATAGCAGGTATTGAGATTGTAAAATAGACTGAAAAAAAAAGTGCTAACACTACAAGTTTAAGTGGTCTTGAAGCCTGGTGTGGTGGGGCATGGCTGTAGTCCCAGCTTCTCAGGGAGAATCACTTGGAGCCTAAGAGCTGGAGATCAGCCTGGGCAACAGAGGTAGACCCTGTCTCAAAAAAACCCAAAACAAACAGCGCAGTGGGTGGCGCACCCCTGAAATCCCAGCATTGGGAAGCCTGAGGCAGGAGGATGGTGAGTTCCAGGCCAGCCTGGGCTATATGGTGAGACCCTGTGAGAGACTCAGGTGGTAGATTGCCTTCCTAGCAAGCTTGAGGCCCTGAGTTCGAACCCCAGTGCCACTGAAACAACAAGAGGGAGCTGTCTAACTTTCGAGGCTTGTGGGGCTTGAGCTTCAAACTCTGCCTAAATTTCTTTTTTTTTTTTTTTTGGTGGTGCTGGGGCTTGAACTCAGGGCCTTCACCTTGAGCCATGCCACCAGCCCTATTTTGTGAAGGATTTTTCAAGATAGGGTCTTGCAAACTATTTGCCCTGACTGGCTTCGAACTGCAGTCCTCCTGATCTCAGCCTCCTGAGTAGCTAGGATTACAGGTGTGAGCCATCAGTGCCTGACTTGTCTAAAATTCTGAGTTTAAGTTTTCTCTACATTTTTTAACTGGTAAAACACACCCAACATTTGGTGGCATCACCACTTCATCTTCCAGACTTAAAACTCTGTACCTAGCAAGCAGTAACACACACACACAGCCACCATTCTGCTTTCTGACTGCTGCATATTTTAAGACTTAGAACAGGAAGGAAGGCAGTGTAAAAACTATTGCTACTTCCACTGATGCTGGGGGCTCTTTTAGGTCTTTTGTTTGTTTTCAGCAGCGTTGGCAGTTGAACCCAGGGCCTTGCATTTGCTGAGCAGGCACCTTTCCACTGAGCTATATCCCTGACCCCAGTTGTTTTTTTGTTTGTTTGTTTGTGTGTTTTTTTTAACTTGTTTTTGAGTTTTTTAAATAATTTTTTTGTTTATTGTTTGGTCAACTTGAGTGGAAGGCTTTTCCCATCCCTGAGGCAAGGAGACATTTATTAAATGCTTGTTGAATGAATGAATGGCTAGCACTTGTCGCAACTGTGTTTCACTTGTTGGTTAATTTAGTAATACCCTGCCAGTCCTGTGACAGTCATCCCATGAAGCCACTGCTTCATCCCCTAGCCTTGTCCAAGGCTCTAGTGGCTTAGCCTGTTAGAAGGAGGGGTGGGAAAACAGTGAGACCCCACAGGTAAAAGGCTCACATCCTGCCTACTTGTCACATGTCAAGTCTGAGTTTGCTGTCACCTCTTCCTTTTCACCTCCACTGTGGCATTGCTGGGTATTAAACAATTTTCCAAAGAGAAGCATTACCAGAGAGACTTGGTTTTACCAGGCGGTCGTCATAAGTCAAGTCAGGCAGTGCCCCGGCCTTTCAAGTCAGCAGGCCAGAGTTTGGGATTGGCTGTGTAAATCTCTGGCCCAATCGACTTTGCTTCTCCAAGCTGTGTTTTTCCCAAATGTACCATGAGAGCTGTTAGGAATATTCATGAGCTGTGTCTAAAGTGTGTAGTACAAGCTAAGCGTGGCGGTGCACTCCTGTAATACCAGCACTTAAGAGACAGAGGCAGGAGGAACGGGAGTTCAGGGTCAGTCTGGGTTACATAGGGAGACTCTCGCCTCCCAAAAAAAAGTATAGCATAGTATCAGGTACATAAGAAATGCTTTGATAATTGAAGAGCTCTTGGTTTTCTTTTGTGGTGCTGGGGAGTGGACCCAGAGCCTTGCTGACCTCTAACTTTCTTAAATGTCTTAACTTCCTCTGGAGAAGAAGGGGTGGGGGAAGCTCTGTTGAGTTAAATTTCTAAAGCCAAATATAATGAATAATTACTTTGTTGTAAATAATTGATTTGTTATAGAATTTATGCTTGGAATGTTTAATATAAATGCTTCTGAGGCTTCTAAAAATAGAGTGTTTTCTGCTTCTTTTTGCAGTACTGGGGTTTGAACTTAGGACCTCTCACCCTTGCTAGGCAGGCGCTCTACCACTTGAGCCACTCTACCAGCTACATATTAATTATAATTAATTATATATTGGGTATTTTTGAAATAGGGTCTATGAATATTTGCATGGGCTGGCCTTGAACCACAATCCTCCTGATCTCT
This sequence comes from Castor canadensis, assembly GCF_047511655.1. NCBI lineage: Eukaryota > Metazoa > Chordata > Mammalia > Rodentia > Castoridae > Castor > Castor canadensis. Next base: position 12,219,549 of record NC_133391.1, read on the forward strand.
GTCTCCCTGAGCAGCTAGGATTATAGGTGTGAGCCACCAGCACCTGACTTTTTTTGTGGTGCTGGGAATGGAACCCAGGGCCTTACACATGCTAGGCAAGTGCTCTGCCACTGAGCCACACTTGTAACGCTGACATCTTGCAGCTTGATCAGGGCCCCCAGATGTGTCATAGGGACACTTCATTGAGCATGTGAGGCCTCCGGCGCCCTTGCTCTCCAGCTGTTTTGTGATTAATCTGAACTTGGTGCATTTTTAGAGCGATAAGGGCTGGCTTCTCATACCTGCTTCTGTCCTCACCTCAGGACCTGTTGTGTTGGTTGATGTAGGAAGAATGTACAACAGTATGCACATAAATGGTTGGAATGAGGAGTATTCTAATAACCTTTTCAGGTAATTGTGACTGTTCTTAGTTGGTACTACACCAAAACTCAACCAATGCCAAAAGCCAGGCGCCTGTGACTCATGCCTATAATCCTAGCTACTTGGGAGAATCGAGATTGGAGTCTAGCTCAGGCAAGTAGTTCTGGTGATACCAGAACGACTCTAAAATAGCCAAAGCAAAGTGGACTGGAGGTGTGGCTCAAGAGGTAGAGTGCCTCCTTTGCAAGCTCAAAAGCCCTGAGTTCAAATCCCAGGCCCACCAAAAAAACAAAACTGGAACTCTACCAGTAACTTAGCATAGTTTATCTGGTAACTCTCCTGTCTTGTACTTTGAATGAGTTCTTTACCAGTGTGTGATTTTGGTTTTGTTTTCTTTTTTTGTTATTGTCCTGCTGGGGAACATTGTTACATTTACAAAAGTTCTTACAGTGTATCAATCAAGTTCACAATGCTGTGAGGTTTGGAAACTGTCAGTCACTGGCTTCTACAGATCTTTACGTACAGTATCAAAACCACGGATACAGTGTCAAACATCAGTCATTGATCCCAGCTCTCCACTTCCTCACGCTCTTTGAATAGTCTGATATCAGGCAAGCTTTTGTTACAGAGACAAGTTTTCTTTTCTTTTTTTTTTTTTTTTTGCTTGAAGGCTGGAATTTTTTCTCCCGTAGCCAGCAATGTCATTTTCCCTCTAACCAGAGGAAGACTCACTTTCCAGAGAACACGTGCCTAAGACTGAAGTCTGTAGCCCTGGTTTGTCTTCTGTTCTTTGAGGTCAAACGTGGTGCTCTGAAAACTGGCAAGTCTGGCTTGTCGCTAGTTGGCAAGTGCTGTCCCTGGAGAGGCTGACACCCTGGTCTGTACCACAGGGGGCTTTGTGGACCACTTACTTCCTAGTGGATCAAGATTTAGTAAAATCATCTTTTGCTGTTTTACCGAGGGTTGATTTGGTTTTGGTGCTGGAACATAGGGCTTTAGGCAGGTTGGCAAGCCCTCTGCCCTGAGCTACGCCCCCAGCCCCCAGCCCTGTCTTCATGAGACACGTTGTCCTGGAACTCACCATCCTCCGGAATGCTGAGCTTTCAGGCGTGTGACACCTTGTCCAACTCAGCCGACAGCCTTTAGAAGAGAAGGCTTAGCAGTTTTCAACAGCTAGCAAGCCTCAGAAACTGAAGTAGATGGAAAGTGTGTTTCTGGAGGACAGACTGCGGAGCAGAGGAGTTACATCTTAGTGCTCTTCTCACTGAACTCTGCCGCTTGAGCCACACCTCCAGTCCATTCTGCTCTGGTTATTTTGAGATGGGGGTCTCTCCAACTATTTGCCCAAGCTGGCCTCAAACTTTGATCCTCCTGATCTCAGCCTCCCAAGCAGCTAGGAGTACAGGGGTCGTGGTACCTGACCATTTCAGCCATTTTTAACCATACAGTTCTTTGACACAGAAGACATTGAGTTGTTCAGCTGTCAGCACTGTCCAGCTCCACAGCCTTTTCATTTTATTTTTCCATTTTCTTTTGGTGAAGTCCCCCCACCCAGCCCCACCCTGGTTCTGGGGTTTTAACTCAGGGCCTACGCTTGCTAGGCAGGTGCTCTTACCACTTGAGCCACTCCTGCCAGCTCTTTTTTTGTGATGGGGTCTCATGAACTATTTGCCCAGGCTGGCTTCCAACCTTGATCTTCCTGATCTCTGCCTCCTAAGTAGCTAGGATTACAGGCATGAGCTGTCAGTGCCGGCTCCAGTTTTTATTATGGTCCAAAAGCCACTTTGGTACACCCTTGAACCATCACTACTTTTTTTTCCCCCTCCTTTGTTTTTAAGCACATCCACGGGTGTATTGTTTACTTGTACTTACCCCTGACAGAGGCGGCTTCCCTGTGACTTTTATACAGGCTCTGGTGTAGGGTCCTACGCCAGACGGTTCTATTCTCGATGCTCAGTGTTTGGAGGGGCTAAGATAGGCCAAGTGAATAACCCTTCAGTGATCGCCTGGAGGCCACAGGGAACACTCCCCTGCCAAAGACCGGAAAGGGGAAGGTTCTTTAGGCCTGGGTACTTGTCTTGAAGTTTTAAGAGTGACAACATAGGCTGTGTGGTGTCCAGTATACTAGAAATCTTACCAAGTCCGTCCCTTCATTGTGGGAGAGTAAGTCTGGAGCACTTGATTTTCAGCTTCATCTACTTACTGGAATCCCGGCCCAAGTAACCTCTTCTCTTTGCCGGGGGTGGGGGGTGGGCATGCTAAACATACATGAGCAGTGAGCTGCTCCCCTAGCCCAAGTGGGCTTGGCTCTTTGGTCGGCACCCTCTCTCTAGCCCATCATAGGAACTGCTGCACACTGCAGAGACTTCTGCTGTCACTGGACTCTGGTCCTTTGGGTGGTGTGGTCTCCGTTCGTGTTGCCTGGCCCACACAGCTGAGGTGCCAGCTCCTGGAGGGCAGGCCCCAGAGCAGGGACTTAGGCTTCTGTGCCCACTCTGACCTTGACTCCTGACTGCTTACTTGAGATTTGTCTAGGAAGCACCTGGGTCCCACTTGGAGCTGAAAATCGAGTTTCCTGACTTGTGGGTACAGCTTGCTCCTCGCAGATCAGGCTGTCCCCAAAGGGCAGTGAGACGATGTAATGAGCAAGGTTGGCTGGGTGGTGGCAGGTGAGGAAGCCTGGAGCCTGGTGGCACAGACCTTGACTTGGGGGTGGGTTCCGAATGGGCACAGTAGCCCTGTCACGACCTGGGCTTTTGCTTGCCTTCTTCCCCTTTGCATTCACACTGACAGCTGCTGCCTGTGCTTGGACTGGAGCCTCTGGCATGTTCAGTCTAACCGCAAATGTTTGAATTGTTATTAAATTTTATATAGCACTCTATTTCCTGAAGTGTTTTACAGTCAATTAGGCATCTGTATAAAATTAAGAGGTGAGGTATTTATAAAATAACAGACAAGAAAACGGAGACGCAGCCAAGTGTGGTGGCATATGCTTGTAATCCTAGCCCAAAAAAAATGCCTGAGGTGCAGAAGTGATTTTGCTCACTTAATGTGTCCAATGAAGGAAGAATCCAGTCTCCCGTTTCTATATATTTATTTATTTTGTGGTGGGACTGGGATTTGAACTCAGGACTTCCAGCTTGCAAAGCAGGGCTTTACCATTTGAGCCACACCTCTAGTCCATTTTGCTCTGGTTATTTTGGAGATGGGCGGGGCAGGGGGGTTCCTCAAACTTTTTGCCCAGGCTGGCCTTGAACTAAGATCCTCCCAATCTCAGCCTCTCAAGTATCGAGGGTTACAGGTGTAAGTTACAGTGCTTGGTTCCCATGCATTGTTTTTAACATGTTTAAGGAAATTTGGGGGTTTTTTTGTTTTTTTAAACAGGGTCTCTGTAGCCCATACTGCATACTGTCCTTGAACTCACAATCCTCCTGACTCTGCCTTCCGAGTGTTGAGATTACAGGCTTGTACTAACTCTAAGGAAGAACTTTTATTATTAAAACTTACTGTTTGGATAATAGCCATCGCCTCAGCTCAACTCTAGGATTCAAAATTATCTCAGACTTTTTTGTTTAAGGCTTTTTGAAGCAGGAGCTCATTATATAGTTCAGGCTGGTCTTGAACTCACTGTATCCCTGACTGACCTCGAACTCATGGTCTTCCTGCCTCAGCTTGAGTGCTGAGATTACAAACACTGGCCAGCATGCCCAGCTGTCTTGGGGATTTAGCTCGGAGCTGTCCTGACATCTGATTGTGTAAATTTGGCGGGTTATAGACTTGTCATCTTGCACACACGTGTATGCCACAGGGATCGTCTCCTTCACCCATCTCAAGTTAGTACACAGCATGCCCTTGATAAATGTTAGCAGGAGGAAACCCACCCCACCAGTTAGGGTGCCCTGGACAAGTTGGTGGCTTAGTTGACCGGCCCTGCGTGGCTTCCACCTGGTGCTCAGCTAGCAGTTCTGCCAGGTAAACCTGGGTTGTCTGTCATCCCTGCCTGCTGCACTTGACTGTGCTTGTCAGCGCCTGGCCTGGCCCTCAGTCTTGAGTGCGCCCTCCATCCCCACACACAGCCTCTTAGTGGGTCCCTTCAGCAAGCCTTCCCCATGTCACCTCCTCAGACACCTGCAAATTCAGCATCCAGCTTGCTTTGCATCTCTAGAGACCTCTCTAGCTTATACACACAGTGGTAGCCCCTCAGCTGCGGTTTGGCTCCGCACAGTTTTGGCTACCTGTGGCCACCTGTGTTCTGAAAAGAGAATTCCAGAAATATCAGTGCTTTCAGTTGGGCGTGGGTGTGAGTCATCCCTTTGTCCAGCATATCTGCGCCGTATGGGCCACCCACCAACATCACCGTGGCCAGGTGACCCTCCTCCAACGGGTCAGCAGTGGCCTGACCTCTGTGTCTCACTGCCTTCGCCATTACCTCTTCATCTTGCTGCTTAGACATCGTACCATCTCACACAGCCATGGGGCTAAGAAGGAGGGTACCGTACAGTCGAGGGACCACGGTGACAGCATTCATGGCATTGTGCTGTTTAATTGCTCTTTCCTATTCTTGCTGTCAGTCTCTTACAGTCATGACAACTGAAGCCTGATCACAGGTCTGCATGGAAACAGGCTCCGTAGGGGTTGGGGCTAACGGGGTTCAGGCATCCCCTGGGACTCTTGCAGTGCATCCCCACAGTGAGGGGGGGAGTACACAATCTGGTTACACATTTTTTGGTGGGACTGGGGTTTGAACTCAGGGCTTTGTGATTGCAAAGCAGGTGCTCTCCTGCTTGGGTCACTCCTCCAGTCCATTTTGCTCTGGTGATTTTAGCCATGGGGACTTGAGCTTGCAAACTGTTTGCCCAGGCTGGTGTCCAACCACAATCCTCCTGTTCATAGCCTTCCACGTAGCTACATTCATAGGCTGAGCCACTGTGCCTGTGTGGTTACACGTTTTATATATGTACTCAGTTGGGAGCTGCTTGAATGCAAGGGAGTATTTATCAGATGTTTAGTGTCTAATGAATGAATGTAAGGTGTTTCTAATGTCATTTATCCTTGACGGTAGTGTTTTTTCAAATGTTTATAATGTATCTTATACATCCATTATCTAATCCCAAAGTGTCTTACTGACTTGCTGGGGATACGTGGTTTTGCAGTACTGGGGCTTGAACTCAACCTTCACAGTTGCTGGGCAGGTGACCCACCACGCCTCTGACTCCAATACCTGGTTTTGTAGATGGGGACTAGAGAGTAGTAAGGGCAAAGGGCATTGAAACACTGAGTAAGTTGTGTTCACTGGCAAGTTAGGATCAGATGAATTAAAACTAAATTGTCACCAAACAAGAAGCACCATGGGGCTGGGGGAGGGGCTCAAGCGGTAGAGTGCCTGCCAGCAAGCGGGAGACCCCGAGTTCAAGCCCCAGTACCACAAAAAAGGCATCATAGCTTTGTCTTTTTTTTTTAGAGAAACGTTTTAAAGAATTTTTTTTTATTAGAATAAATTTGTTATACAGGGGAGGATTCATAGTGGCAATTCTGATTAGGCTTATAGGTTAGATCACCCCCATCATCTCTCCTTCTCAACCTCCTCTATGTCCTATATTTATTAGATCCTTGAGAGGTCTGGTTTTATCTGAGGGAGATGTGGTATTTCTAGCGGTGTACATGTAAAAGTGAAGTTGTTCTCTGAACAAGAGGGCGGAACAGGTTCTGCCCAGAAGGGGGGTGGGGGGCAAGCAGTGTATAAACGTGTGAATAAATATAAAAACGATTTTTAAAAAAAGTTATTCTCTGAGGCTGGTTTAGTATTCCCCAACAAAGAGGACAACTTTGAGTAGCTTTTTGTTTTAAATGTCCCCTTTTAACAGGCATAGTGGTACATGTGTGTAATCCCAGCTCTTAGGAAGTGGAGCCAGGAGGACCGAGGACCACAAGGCCAGCCTGGGCTCCATAGTGAGACCTTGTTTCAGAAACCAAAACAAAGCCCTTTCAATTTTCTTTCCACCTGAACTTTTCAGATGTGTTATTTCAAAAGCTTTCAGATCTGCAGTGATATGGAAAGAGTGACTTGGAGTGTTCTAACAGGTTCTACAAGTTCTCATCTTGCCACATCTGCCTCAGCATACACGTGCACACGGACCCTCTATGGCAAGGGGGTGGGGTGTTGGCTGTCCTGTGCCTCCCTGTTACATACCCTTGATCCCTGCTGAGAGCAGGATGTTCTACTAAGGACTGTGCAATTTCAGTCCTAGATGCAACACTGACACAACAATATCTACAGGTGCCATGTGCTTTTTTTTTTTTTTTTTGCGGCGTTGGGGGGGGTGTTTCTGGGGGTGGAGCCCAGGGCCATGCATGAGCCAGGCAGGCACTGTGCCACGGAAGTACAGCCCCGGCCCTGCCTTCTGTATAGCTGTTTGTTCCAGGATCCAAAGACCATGCAGCAGTGGTTGTCATGTTTTGAATGATAGATGTGAAGAGTCTGACACAGTAGGAAGAATGGTGTCAGTTTGTCCCATTATTAGTGACACTAAATTCAGTCAATCTGGTTGGGGTCTGCTGGTCCCGCCTTATGAGTAGTGGCCTGTGGGGATACAGTGGTTTTGGGCGGGTCTCTTGGTCCTCCTAAACCATTACACTCAGCTTGGCATCCACTGAAGAGCCCCACTTGAGTCGTGTCTGCAGTGGGGGTGCGGCAGGCTCGTGACCATCTCATTGTGTGGTCTCCTTTGCACCTCCTGCCCCCGTCCCCAGGGCTGCAAAGACAGCTTCCCTTTCATTTCAGCGCTTTTGTTCTGGAGCGGTTTTGGGTTCACAGCAAAACTGAGCAGAAACTACAGGGTTCCCATTGATCCCCTGCCCTTAGTGACGACCTCCCCGCTGTCAGCTCGCGTGCCAGCCAGAGTGGCCCATCAGTTTTAGTGCGTGCTCGTGTCCTCCACGTCTAGCTTACATTGGGGTTCATAGCATTTCTAACAAGCTGGTTATGCGTGGAAACTTTTTTTGTTTTTTTTTGGCAGTACTGGGGTTTGAACTCAGGGTCTACACCTTGAGCCACTCCACCTCTCTTTCTTGTGATGGTTTTTTTTTCAAGGTAGGGTCTCATGAACTATTTGCCCGGGCTGGCTTCAAACCACGATCCTCCTGATCTCTGCCTCCTGAGTAGCTGGAATTACAGGCATGAGCCACTGGTACCTTACACATGAACTTACACATGGCTTACACATGAACTTTTTTTTTTCTTTGCTGGAGTTGTGTCTCACTGTATAGTATAGGTTGGCCTGGAATTTGAAATCCTTCTACCTCGGCCTCCTGGGTGCTGGCCTTAGAGTGTTCTTATCACCCAGTGGGCAGTGGAGAGGAGCGACTATGGTCGTAATTGTGTTAGGAATATGTGACACCTGAGCAGCTTCGGTCACCCCTCCCGATACAGCTTGTCCCTGAGGCCAGTCCATTTCCTGATTTCTTATGCTACCATGGGTGCGAGAGGAGGTGCTGGCTGACTTTACAGGACAGGCATAGTTTGCAGATGGAGATTCTAAGTGACAGCAGAGAACCAGGTGTCTTGGGGCAGTGGGTTGGGATCTGCTTTTCCAGAAATGTATGTTTGCTTGCATTCTGTGTTTCTGTGGGCATTTCTGTCACCAGAAACAGGCACATTTGTGATGAGTGACATTTTGTAGTATTCATAGAGCCCAAGCAGCTGTGATTGTATCTGAGAGCAGAGTGTTGGGCTGGGATGCTGGGTGGCCAGTGTGACCACGTAGAAGACAGCTTGGCATGTCCTGCTCTGGGCAGAAGCCATGGGAGACTTGAACCTTGTCTGTCTCTCCTCCTAGGTCCCGCGGCAGCGCTGGTGGCCATGGTTCCCGTAGCCAGAAGGAGCTGCCCACAGAGCCCCCCTACACAGCTTACGTAGGAAATCTACCTTTCAACACGGTTCAGGGCGACATAGATGCTATCTTTAAGGACCTCAGCATAAGGAGTGTACGGCTAGTCAGAGACAAAGACACAGACAAATTTAAAGGTGAGTTTGGGGGTGAAGGCTGGGGAGGGGGCTAAAGAAAGATATGTTAGTGAAGCCAGAGGCTCTAGTTGAGTGTCACACAGACCTGCTCCACAGAGCTAAAATGCACAGTTCTTGAACTCTCTAGGCCTGCAGTTGCACTGGGGGTGCTTTGCACATTGTCGGGTTGTACAGTCATGTGGTCCCAGGCCCAGGTTTGTCTGCCTGGCCTGTGTAGCAGTTCTGTCTCCGCCAGTAGAGGAGTCACCCAGAGAGAAGGGCGGAGGTGAACCAAGCAGTCGTGGCTGGTCTGAGTGGTGGTGCGCATAGGCAGCTCACCCCCTTGCTGCTCTTACACCCTGGAGCGGGCAGGCTGCTGAATCACAGGGTGCACAGGGTGTCGGGAGTGTGCCTGCTAAGTAGGCATCCAGATGTGTGCACCAGCCCAGCTGCAGATTTGTGCTGGCCTTGCCTCTTTGAACGTGGGACTGGGAGTGGGTTGCTCAGTTGCTCTCAACCTTGAATCCACTCGGGAGGAAGCTGAGGAAGCCCTCCGACACCAGAGGTGTTTTCCCTACGCAGAAAGCTATCTCAGGCACAGGGTGCAGGAAAGCCTGGAGAGTGAGTGGTGCTTGAAACTACAGTCAGTGAGAAAAGGGGTGATGTCAAGATCACGGTTAGGACACAGGATTTCAGTGATACCTGCAGGGACCTGACCTGCTGACACCAAGAGGGGCATGCCCTTGTTGCTAAAATTGGTTTTTTAGCTTTGCAAAACAAATTCTGTATCTTCCCTCACCTGTTTTTTGTTTTGTTTTTCCTCACCTGTTTTTGTTTGTTGTATTGTTTTTGTTTTTGTTTTGATGATGATAGCGAGGATTAAACTCAGGGCCTCGTGCTCTACCATTTATTCCTACTCCCAGCTCCCAAACAATTTAGGGATTAATCTACAGGGACCCAGGGAGGTTTTACTATTGTGGTTAGCACACACCAGAGGGGGCTGGAGATGGAGCTCAGTGGGAGAGCACTTGCCTGGCAGGCCCAAGGCCTAGGTTCATCCCCAGAACCACAGGAAAACCCAGACTAACATGCACAAGAAGGCTTTGTAAAACAGCTGCTGCTGTTCTCCTGCCTCTTGTGACTGGGTAAGTAGAAGCGAGAGGGAGCAAAGATAGCCTAGCTGTTTCTTGAAGGTAAAGTTGAGTCTCAGCTCTGCTGGTCTGTGTTAGCTCAGTGCCACAAAAACGGTGGCCCTGATGTGGGGTTGAGCAATCGCCGCAGTCCTCCATCCAGGATGGCTTGAGGATGTGGGTACCTTGTCTTCCAGGATTCTGCTATGTAGAATTCGACGAGGTGGACTCCCTGAAGGAGGCCTTGACCTACGACGGTGCGGTAAGTGCCCACCCTCAGGCGGGTCGAGGCCAAGCCTAAGGCTAGTGTGTTTCCTTGTCAAGACTCACACTCTTTCCCTTTGCTATTAGCTGTTGGGTGACCGGTCACTTCGTGTGGACATTGCAGAAGGCAGAAAACAAGACAAAGGTGGCTTTGGATTCAGGAAAGGTGGACCGGATGACAGAGGTGACTGGTTCTTCTAAGATAACTGTCCTAACTGTGTTCCCGCTGGTTCCAGCCCTTGGGCGTTCCCCGTAGCACTGTCTTCTAGCCCTTAGAACGGCTTCATGGCCCTCTGTCCTCTCATACAGTGTTCTATGTTCTTGCGGCAAGGTACTGATGAGACTTCGCCTTTCTCTCTGTTGTGTGTCCCCAGGAATGGGTGGCTCTCGAGAATCTAGAGGAGGATGGGATTCCCGGGATGACTTCAGTTCGGGTATCAGTATTAACAGCATCACACCTGCCCCATAGCCTTGCCGCCCTGCCACTTCTCGTCAGGAGGTGGCCTGGCCTGTCTCTCACCACCTTGCTCTTCTGTGGGGCTCGGGGCTGCAGTCTCCATCAGTCAGCCTTTCGCTGCTGAGGCTGCACCCCAGGCCAGCTCCTTGGTAGTTTTGTGTGTGGTACAAAACTTCCAGAAAAAGCATGGGGTAGAGGCTCTAGAAGCTAGAGAAAGTTCAGAATTGTGAGTTTTAAGGACCTGGAAGGTGTGGCACGCCAGCACTTTATGGGGGTGGGGAGATGGCAGGATCCACTTTTCCTTTACCCTTTTCCCCACCCAGGTGCGCCAGTGGGTGTCCAGCTCAGAAGGCTGGTCTGCAGGCCCGGCCTGCAGGGCTGATCTCCCATGCCTTCTGCATCTGCCTCTTGAAGTAGTTCATATACCCACAGCAGTGTGGGCATTGTAACAGCTAGAGAGGGTAACAGGTCTGATTTCCTCCCCACAAACTTGGGTGCTCTGTGCCCTCCCTGTCCTCTGACAGAAGAGCACTGCCATCCTGTCCCACCTACCCCCATCCAAACCAAACCCACATCATGGGTAAGCACAGGAGGGCTTCTGGGAACTGGACAGTCTGAGGTTTGTAAAGCTCATTTCCAGTGCCGCTTGGGCTCAGCAGGGTGCTAGTTGACTGTCGAGCTGTTCAGTCCTTAAAAGTCACACAAGTCAGTCTGATTTTTTTATGTCTAAGCTAGTGTCAGATTGAAACCATAGAAGTACAGTGTCACACAGTCAGTGTGATTTTATGGCTAAGCCAGTCTCGGATTGAGACATAGAGCTGCAGTCCTCCTAGAGCCACCCCAGTATGCAGCCAGTGGTAGGAATGGTACCCTTTGACCTGCCAGCTCTGTCTGCAGATGCTACAGAAACAGCCCCAGGGGCTCAGGGCTCAAACTGTGGGGCCTACCTAAGTGACTAGTGCCTTTCCATTCTTGGCCCTGGACACCCTAGAGACCCAGGAAACACAGCCAGAGATACTGCCCTGTCACCCTCCAGTTCCAGGGTGAAGTGACAGGCTTGCTTGGAGTGTGGCTGATTTGTACCTTACACATCACTTGCAGAAATAAGATCTTTTTTGCTCTAAAAGAATGGTGCTATTTTTAAGTGGTACATGCTTATTGCAATAAAAAAACACCACACAGAACTGAGCAATACTGAAAAATACAGAGAAGGAAACAAAGGATCCCACCAGGACTTAAGCCCAACAACGCACGCACGCACACATCACACATCATTTTCCCATTGGGCATTTCATGAGATTTTGAAATGAGACATTTGTGTGGTTTTGTTTTTTTCCGAGGCAGGGCCTCACTTTGTAACCTGTGCTGGCCTGAACCTCCCCCCTGCCTCAGTGTCCTAAGTCCCAGGATTACAGTCTTGTACCACTTCACTTTAAGTGAAGTTGGTCTGGGGAGGTACCTGGGATTGAACCCAAGGCTCATGCATGCCAGGCAGGAACTCTTATCACTGGAGCCACTGAAGAGTCACAGTTATGTGTGTGTCATCATTGTGGCTGTGAGCTGATTTGTGTCATGCTGAGACACTGGGGCAAAATTGAGCTCATTAAAGGCACGTGGCTTTCATATGCACGGGAAAAGGGATGTCACAGTGTGGGCTGGTGGCACGCACCTGTGATACCAGCTGCATGGGAGGTGGAGATAGGAGGATCTAGGATTGAGGCCAAAGTCAGCCCTGGGCAAAAAGCTTGAAACCCTATCTGAAAAGTAAACTAAACCAAAAACAACTGGACTGTGGCTCAAGTGGTTGAGCTCCTGCCTAGGAAACACGAAGCCCTGAGTTCAAACCCCAGTACCACCAAAAGAAACATATTGGGAAGGGCTTGGTGCTTGCATTCAGTATTTCCCCCTGAACAAGGTTTCTGTTGGACTAAATCTATTCAAAATGGTTTTCACTACTTGTATTATTAGTTGATGTTCAGTTCAGTTTCTGAACTGAGTTTCAGATAAAATCCTGTCATCCTGAAAGAACAGAAGCGGTATGCTCTATTCAGAAGATGCTTGTGTTCTTCCCAGCCTTATTGTGTACTCCTGTAATCCCAGCACTCCATCCGTGGAGGCCAGAGGCCAGCCTGAGCTACAGAGCAAGAGCCAGTCTCAAAAACAACCCAGGATGGTGTTCTGCAGAGTCGCCCTACACGCTAGCAGCCTAGACTGAATTATCACTAGGTTGGCTTCCCGGGAGCCTCTGGTCAGGACATGCGCAGTGCCCACCTTGTGTGATGCCCAGCACTGACCCCGTAGCCACTGTCACACTCCACAGTACTGTGGCTTAAGCCTGCCTGAGCCTCACCTGTTGTCTTAAGGCACAGGCACATGTGTCCCCGCAGTCCTGCTTCTGGGGCTGTTTGAAACAGTGCAGTCGCCAAGAAAAAGGCAAAGCCTAGTGGCCTGAAAGGCTGCTGGCTCCCCATGTGGGAGCTGGAGCCCTCCGCTCCTACGTTTGTTCCACTGTAGCTAACCTGTCTTCAGTGGGCCATGCTGTTAGAAGGTCCACTGGGGTAGCCCTCCCAGCTGCACGCTGGAGCCCAGCCTGCCTTTGCCTCAGTGCAGGTGTGGGGTGACAGCGGTGACTGGCACTCTTTAAGTTTGTCCTCATACTCTTCTTCCTTGTGATTTTGTGTCCTAAACTATAGATGCTTCTAACTCTCGGGTTTGTCTGTAAATAACTACATTTATGTTAAAAACCAGACCAAGGCCTGCCGTGAGGATTTTTGTTTTCAGCCATAGTACAGTCTCTAGCTTTCCTGCATGCTGATCATTTAAACAGCTCATTTTATTCTTGTATGATTTTGTGTCTTTATTTTAACGTCTGTTACTGAGCCGGGAACTGGTGGCTCACATCTGTAAATCCCAGCTACTCAGGAGGATCCCAGTTCGAAGCCAGCCTGGGCAAATAATTTGTGAGACCCTATCACAGAAAAGGACTGGTGGAGTGGCTCAAAGTGTAGGCCGAGTCCAAACCCCAGTGCCACCAAAAATAAAAAAAAAAAGTCTGTTATAGGCTGAACTGCAGCTCAGTGGTAGAGCACTCACCTAGCATGCGCAGGCCCTTGGCCCCACCCTGGCACTGGGGGAGTAGTAAAAGGAAATGGCAGGTCTGTCAACATTGTGACCCCACAGATCCCCTCATGGGCTTGTCTCCCCGGGGAGCCTTGTAAGGGGCAGGCTCAGACCCTATTCACAAAACACTGCTGCCACCCTAGAGGCTAGTGCAAGCACTCATAGCGTCCCTTCTCTTCTCAGGTTTCCGGGATGACTTCTTAGGAGGCAGGGGCGGCGGTCGCCCTGGCGACCGGCGAGCAGGCCCTCCCATGGGGAGTCGCTTCAGAGACGGCCCTCCCTTGCGCGGATCCAACATGGACTTCAGAGAACCCACAGAAGGTACGGAGGGTCTGTGGGACCAGTGCCCCGCCCAGCTGCCACTTAGCACACCGTTGTTGCCTCAGACCCAGCTTGTCTTCACCAGAAAGCTGGCCTTGCTAGGCAGTCTCGAAATCTCTGTTCTTTTATGTATTTTTGGCTATACTGGGGTTTGGACTCAGGGCCTTTTGCTTGCAGAAAGCAGGCTCTCTACTGCGTGAGCCATGCCTCCAGTCCATTTTGCTTTGGTTATTCTTGGAGATTGGGGGATGGGGGGGCGTCTCTCAAGCTGTCTGCCCAGGCTGGCCTTGAACTGAGATCCTCCTAATCTCACCCTCTCAAGTAGCTAGGATTACAGGCATGAGACATTTATTTTTTTTAATAGGCTCTCAGGTCTTTGCCCAGGCTGGCCTGGATTTTGATCCTCCTGTTTACACCTTCTGCATAGCTGGGATTAATAGCACGGGTCACTGTGCCCAGCTGTGTTGGTTGAAATGGGGGGGGAGTCTCTTAACTTTCTCCTCCAGGCTGTCCTTGAACCCCAGTCCCCCCAGTCTCCATCTCCCCAGGAGCTGGGATGACTGCCTGAATTCTTTAAAGTTGTTCACTTAGAAAATAGGCTGTTCCCCCGCTCTCCCCGTGCCTGCTCCTGGCTGCCTACTGGGCGCTCTGGTGGTTTTTGTAAGCAGAAGAGTGGAGTGATGACAGGTCACTCCTGAGGGAAGCACACGGGGTCTGCTCTGTGTAAATCACCTCATTTTCTCCCCCAGAGGAAAGAGCACAGAGACCACGACTTCAGCTTAAACCTCGGACAGTGGCAACGCCCCTCAACCAAGTAGCCAACCCCAACTCCGCCATCTTCGGGGGAGCCCGGCCCAGAGAGGAAGTTGTCCAGAAAGGGCAGGAATGAGCTTGCGGTGGGGAGGGAAGGGGAAGGGGTGCGGGGAGTTAGAGCAAGACCTCAGCTCGGTGGCCTGGCCCGGCCGCCCTGCAGTCACCATTCCCGCGCCTGACACTGTCCTTTCTCAACGGAACACGGAGCTTGTGAATGAATGCATGTCACTGTTAACAAGTGGTTTCTAGCACATTCTTGGCTTTGCTATGCTACCTAGCGCCTGTTTTGTGCTTTTTTCCTTTCTTCCCTCTCCTCCCCATCTCCTACTGTCCTCTCTCCCTCCTTGTTTTCCATAACACACAGGTGTGTGGAGAGACGAAGGTAGCCATCTCTTTGTGTTAGCCGCGCTGGCCAGGTTCCTGCCCCGCTCCCTTGACTTTTCTCGGTGCTTCTCTCCATCCTGCATGCTGAGTTCTGCGCTGCTGTGGCCTCTGGGAAGGAGCAGAGGTGACACCTCTGCACCCAGCTGCAATCAGCATCCAGAGCTGGCCCTGCCATCCTTGCAGGTCCTATCTCCATGCCCACCCCAGGGGGTGGCTGCCCAAGCAGAATAGGTCCCTTGAGAAACAGTGAGGGGCGCTGGGGTAAGGGGCGTGGAATGCTGGGTGGACCCACAGAGGAGAGCTGTGCTCCCACGGTTCAGTCCAGCTCGTCCAAGACCAGCCTGGTCTTCATGTGGTGTGGCACAGGCTCCTCTGCTGGGGGTGGCTGGCTACCGCCAGCGCCTTTCCCTGCCCCTCCCTCCGTGCTGAGGTGCTGTGGGGACAAGGGGCAGTGCTGGAGCTGCTCCCAGTGTCCCAGGATCTGTTCCTGTATAAGTAAGGAGAGCCTCTGCTTCCCACGCCCCTCATCCACAGCACAGGTGGGCCTAGACAGACGCTGGCACTCTTGCTCAGTCGAAAGTGTTCCTATGCAAACCCTCAGTGACCGTAGATGACCGTGAGTGTCCTGACTTGGGGCCTCCTCTTGGGGACACACTCTTGCTCCTGTGACAGTGCCAGCACTCCTTTGGAGGAAGGATTAGACCGTGGCATTGAGCTTGAGCACCTGCACATGCGCAGATGGGAGATTCGTTGGTGCCTGAGTCCCCGTCTGTCGGGGGGAGCAGTGGCCAGGTGGCTGGAGGCCAGTGGCTTCTGGCTGGCAGCACAGTGTGCTTAGACAGTGGATCCTCCCCGCCGCCATCCTTGGCTCTCATCTGTCTTTGTTGCAAGGTCTCGGCAATTTCCAGAACTCTCGCTCCTCCTCTCGCTCGCCATCTTCTCTGCTTCTGAGATAAGAACCATTTGTGTAACACCAGTACCTAACTCGAGAAAGACATGCGTTCTGTGGTCGTGATCAAACCTGATGCTTTCAGACGGCCTACTTACATCTTCAGTGTGGAAAGTTCCAGAACAAAACAAACCCATCCAAACTCGGCCACCAGTTGGCTTTTAAATGTAAGAATGGAATTCCAGACACTTCACACATGAGCTCTGTGACAGAAAGTGAACCTGGAATACGGTATTTTGTGAATGATCTTTTAAATAAAAAGAGAACCTTACGTAATGTTTGCTCTGCTCTTCTCAGTCTCTTCACGACATTGGCAGACATCGAACTTCACAAGAAATACTGTCGTGGAGGTGACAGGTTTAGTGAACTCGTTTTTGGTGGTGTTGGGGGTGGACCCCAGGGCCTGGCACATGCTAAGCTAGCACTGTCGCACGGAGTGCCTGCATTACAGGTGAGCCCACGAGTGAGGTGAAACCAAGCATGATGAGGCCCTGGGGTCGGTCCCCAGCAGCACAGAAAATGTGGACAGGTTTGGGGAGGCAGGGGAGCCTGGAGTGGCTTCAGAGATTTCCCAGACAGGATGGGGAGCCTGCTGGAGTCTTCTGCGGGCAAGGAGATCCCAAACACTGAGGACCCCTGCCCCTTGAAGTGGAGGAGTACGACTTTCTGACACAGAAATACCCAGGGCTGGTGGCCTGACTTGTGTCATGCTGGTGCCTTCTCCAGAGCTCTGGGGCCTATGCAGGTGACAGACCTGTCCCCAGATGTCGCTGTAGTATGACCGTGGACACTTGTCAACACTGCCTGTGGACAGTACTCACAGAAGGCTGCTCGCCACCTTCTGTGAGCCACAGAGTTGAGGGTGGCTGTGCCCGGAGAAGCCCCACGCGAAAAGTCCTTTACTGGAGCAGGGCCTCCCTGTGGCCTCCTCTTGACCCTCCTGTATGCACCTGCGTCCGTGCCTGGCTTGTATACCTTGTTTCTTCACATTGGTTTTGGTGAGCAAGAGGCAGGGAGGAAGGAAGCTAGCTGTCCCTCTGGGTGGTGGGGATGTTGGGATTGTCACCTGCCATCCACCATCAGTGATTTTCACAGGTGGGCCTGGTGTTCTTTGGGAGGGGACTGCTTAGTAGTGATTAGGGCAAGAATAAGAAGAGCTAATTAGTTAACCCTGAATGTGACTTTACCTCTCAGGCAGGGATAAAAACCCAAAACCTCCCACCTGAAAGAAGACCCTTTCAGCGTGAAGGGCCAGTCATCATTTGGGCTGCAGGAAGAAAAGCTTTTGCTTCTTTGGTGAGGTTTACTCTTCCTTTTGTCTTTTCTTGACCAGTTTTAATGTGGATAAATTTTTTGTCAAAAAAATAATTAGAAGCCATGCACCTGTGGCTCATGCTTGTAATCCTAGCTACTGGAAAGGCAGAGATCAGGAGGATCAAGGTTTTGACATCAGCCCATTGTTTGAGAGACCCTATCTTGAAAAAACCCATCACCAAATAGGCTGGTGGAGTGGTTCTAGGTGAAGGCCCTGAGTTCAACCTCCAGTACCGCCAAAAATACAGACAAATGGGCATAAGGAAAAAAGATGGCAGCTGAGGCTGTGGTCTCATCCGAAGACTTGAGTGGGCAGAGTCCACTTCCAATCTTGAAAATTTGGAGAATTAGGTTCCTCACTTTTGGTTGCTAGCTCCTACAAGTATCATTTGGAATAGAGGTGGGAGGGGAAGTCGGGCAGCTTAGGATCCTGGCAGCTGAGAAACAACCATTGTGTTGGGTTGGATGGGCCCGCATGGTGGCTCAGTGGGACAAAAGCCTCAATGAAGCTTGCTCTCTTCAGGAGATACTTTTTTTTTTTGTCAGTTCTAGGATTTGAACTCAAGGCCTCACACTGCTAGGCAGGTGCTCTACCACTTGAGCCACTCCCCCAGGTCTTTTTGCTCTGCTGGGTTTTGTTTTGTTTTTTTCAGTACTGGGGCTACCAGCCCTTTTTGTGTTAGGTATTTCTGAGATAGGCTCTCGTGGCCTATTCTGATCTCTGCCTCCTGAGTACCTGGGATTACAGGTGTGAGCCACTGGCGCCTGGCTTCTCTTCTGCTTTGGAGATAAGGTCTCATTTTTTGCTCATTTTTTGGCCTGGACCACAAACCTCCTGTTTTACACTTAGCTGGATGGCAGGTGCCTGCCACCATGTCCAGCTGTTTGTTGGAATGGGGTCTCAAACTCTGTCCCTGGGCAAGCCTGGAACCACAGCCCTCCCAATCTCAGCTTCCCAAGTATGAAGGTTCTTAGTTACACGTCTTGAACAGTGACGATGAGTCTGCTTAGGAGAGGTCATGGGCTCGTGGATGCGCCCATTTGTAGCACCTGCTCTTTGCATTCCTTTGCCAGGCTGTACTTAAATTGACTCAGCCTCTTCCCGTATCTGTAGTCACCCTCTAGCTCCCTAAGACGTCAAATAAGTAAAAGCATGCAGTGTCACAAAGGCAAGCCTGTGTCTCCAAGCAGCTGTCATCCTAGCTACCTGAGAGGCTGAGCTCCAGATGATCGAGATTTGAGGTCAACCCAAGCAAATAGTTGTGAGAACCAATCTCCCAAATAACCAAAGCAAGAAAAATACAGACGGGAGGTGTGCCTCAAGAGGTGGAGCACCTGTTTTGCAAGCGCAAAGCCCTGAGTTCAAACCCCAGTCCCACCAAAAAAGGAAAAAAATGCTCACCAGTTAAACATACTTTAGAGGCTGGGGGTTCAGCTCAATGGTAGAGTGCTCGCCTGGCCTGCACAGGCCCTGAGGCAAAAACAACTGCTTGGGTTTTTTGAGACAGGGTTTCCCTATGTAGCTCAGGCTGCCCTTAAATCGTGATCCTGCCTCAGACTTGCGCTGGGATTACAGATGTGCACCACCACGCCTGCTAAAAGTGGTTTCTTATCCAAAAAAGAAAACTTCATCGATAATCCTAGCCCTCAGGAGGCTGGTGAGGAAGGCTCACAAGTTTGAGGGAGGCCAGCCTGGGCTGCATCGTGAGACCTCATCCCTAATGTGCTACAGGGAGTGGTAGAGCACTTGCCTAGCATGGAGGAACCCCTGAGGCCATAGGTTCAATTCCTAGTACCTCCCTCGCAAGAAATTATCCAATCATATAAAAAAATATTTTAAACAAGGTACAGGCCAGGCACCAGTGGCTCACACCCGTAATCCTATCTACTCAGAGGCTGAGACCGGGAGGATCCCGGTTTGAAGCCAGCCTGGGCGAATAGTTCACAAGACCCCTATCTCAAAAAAACCATCCCTAAAAAGGGCTGGAAGCGTGGCTCAAGTAGAGTGTCTTCGAGGCCCTGAGTTCAAACCCCTGGTGCTGCCAAAAAAAAGAACAGCCAACAAGTGCTGGGGTTTCTGCTGCTCTTACCTTGACTTGAAAATGGAACTGTCCAGGGCTCTCCTCCCAGTGTCTACCACTGGGGCAGAAGCAGCAGACAGTGGGATATTGGCACGGCAGTCTGCAGAGCCTGCAGTCACACAGTGAAAGGATCGGAGCAGTGTGGCAGGGGACACGGCTCCAGGCTGCTGCTTATCTGAAATTCAACACTTGTAGGGCTGGAGTGCGGCTCAGTGGTATATATATCACTTAGCTGGCGTGCTCCTGGGTTCCATCCCCAGCAATGCAGAAATGAAAATAAAAACAAGGCCGGGGGTGGTGTCACAGGCCTGCAATCTCAGCACTTAGGAGGCTAAGGCTGGAGGACCGTGAGTTCTAGGTCAGCCTAGGCTACACATAATGAGGCCCTGTCTCAAAACACCAAAACAATATTTAAAAAAAAAAAGACACTTTCTAAATACACATTAGGTGACAAAACCAGAAGAAAAAGCACTTTGGGTAGAGGAGGCAGGAACATGAGGGAACATTCTAGATTCAGTTGTGTCGTGGGTTCAAAAGGTGCCTTTTTCTCAGGGTAAGGGATGGCTTTCCTCAGCCTTTACGTTACGCTGACCCTGGAGGATTCTCAAGCCTGGAATTTGCTCACTGAGCTGGCGTTTTACTGCCCACCTGTGAACACTGGCTTCTGTAACAGACGTGTCACTCTTTAAAATGGTGATGGGGACCAGGAGCCTATAGCTCCCGCCTGTAATCCCAGCTGCTTAGGAGGCAGAGATCGGAAGGATCACAGTTCAAAGCCAGCAGGGGCAAATAGTTCAGAGACCCTGTCTTGAAAAAACCAATCACAAAAAAAAAAAAGGGCTGGTGGAGCGGCACAAGGTGGGCTCTGAGTTCAAGCCCAGTACTGCCAGTGTACTCCCCGACCAGGCACGGGTCCAGGGGTGGGGGGCAACACTGGCTTATCCCCAGATATGTGAGAACCCAGGAAAATAGCCCCAGTGGGGACCACTGACTTTGGGGTCTGGGTTCGAGTCCAGCTTTGCCTCTGCGGGCCTCTGTCACTTCTCCCTTCACTGTGGAAAGGACACATGGTTCATGGGCCCAGCGGGCAGGGGGTGTGGTGGTTCCTAGCACTGCTATCAATTTGGGAGGCAGATGACAGTGACTTCACTCAGTCCTGCTGGAGGGGTGGGGTGAGCTCCTGACCGCACCCCCACGGTCCCCAGCCATTGCTCCCCAAGCTGCGCTGCCCTCCTGCACCACAGGGTGGCAGCAGCGGGCACTGCTACCTCCCTGGACAGCCAATCTGGACAAGAAACCCAGATTCAGGCCAAGGAGGGCCCCATGCCAGTGTCCCAGGGCTGGGGGCCTGGGGTCTGAAACAGCAAACTTACAACAAGACCCCGGCACGTGGGAGGCCACGCATAGTTGATGGCTTGGCGGAGGTTTGCTAGCCAGTGGCACCTGACGCCACAGGACTTGCTACTGTTCCATCCATGTCCCCCAGGTGCCAGGTCACTCATTCAGGGCACCTGTGCTGTGGCAATGCCACTCAACTCCTGAGTTCAGAGGAACAGTGACATTCCTTGGCTTGGCTGGCTGTCCTGCTGCCTCTGATGTTGGTGGCTGTCCACTCTGTCCTGCCATCTTCAGTAGGTCACGTGAGATGTGTCTGGTCCTGTCCCCCATGTCTCACCCTCTGGGATCTGCCTGTCCCTGACTCCCTGGGTCTGTCTGCCTTCCTGACGCCTCTGTGTGGCACTGCGTCTGTCTGTCTCGTTCTCTCCCGGATCTGGCCTGTGCACCTCTCTGTGTCTCTCCATTGCTGCTTCCCCAGCTCTGCACGTGGGTTTCTGTGTGTCTGTCCACGTCCCCCGCTCTCCTTCTGCCTCTGTGTCCACGTGACCACCGTGGCTTGCTTTCTCGCCGTCCCTTGGTGTGTCTCTTCCTGTGTGAGTGACCTTTCGTGTGAGTGCATCAGCGGTGTCCTGCGTCTCTCTCTCTCCCTCTTCCTCTGTCTCTCTGTCTGTCTTTGTCTTCCTCTGTCTCTCCCCCTTCTGCCTCCTTCTCTTCCCCCGCCTTCGCCTCTCCTCCCCCTCAGTAGCCGGCCAGTCCGAAAGAGAGAGAGAGAGAGACAGAGAGAGAGAGGGCGGATGTGTGCGGATGATTCAGGGCTGACAGGAAGCCACCACCTTGCCTGCTGCCCCCAGAGTCTGTGGCCTTGACATTGGCCGGGCAGGTGTGCAGCGCAGGGTGGGGCGGCCGCAGCGAGGAGCCCCCGACTCTCAGGTAAGCCTTTCTCAGGGGTGCCCAGAGCCTGGCTGAGACCCAAGGTGTCCCCTACGCCCCAGGAGCCCTGGGCGGCCATGGCGGGGGGAGGCCAGGCCACCTTGTGATTCTGCCTGGGCGTTTTTGGCCCCGTGGTGCTCAGGGGTGGCCTTCCATCTCTCACCCAGCCTGCACAGTCTAGGGGAGCCTTGGGGTGACCTGTCCCTGCCAGAGAGTGGCAAAGGGCAGCCTCAGTGTCACCATCTGTACAGTGCAACTGTGGCCTTCTGCCCAGGCTGGGTGGACGCGCCTGTCCCTGCATCCTACCCAGCCTGCAGCTCTGCCAGGGTCTGAGCGAGCGACTGCCAAAGGGACAGCAGGCTTCTGTGCCCAGCTCTGCTCACAGGTGGCCTGGCTGGCCAGACCCCAGGCACCCTGACCCTGGACAAGGGGTGCCAGGTTCCTGCCCGCAGCTTGTCCCTCTGGCCACTTGGCTCTTGATAGCCTCCCTGTCAGAGGCCCCTCCCCAGCCTTATGGGAACCCCAGAATTATTTGGACCGAGCAACAGGTCACAGAGCAGTGTCTGGTGAATAAGCCGCCCCAGGGCCTGCACCCCCCAGCCTTAGTTTCCCCGCCCGCAGCGCGCCGGCCTTGTTCATCTGGAAAGTTCTTACTTCCCTTTGGGTTATTTTGGCCTGCAGAACCGTGGGGCTGTGGCGGCCCCTCCCTGTCCCTTGGCCCCTCGGGGCCTTCCTGGGCCTGCCAGGCTCCAGCCTCTGCTCTCTCCACCCTTGGCCCACCTGTTCTCACTCTGGGCAGGAACAAGAAAGTGAGAGAGAGCGAGGACAGACACAGAGACAGAATTGATTCAGTCTGGGGTAGACACGAGTCTCTTTTTGAAAATGTTTTGTGATTTTTTTTCAAATGTAGCCTTAAACGGGAGGGAAGAAGCATGGTAACTGGGAGTTAGCCTGCCCTGGGTTCAAATCCTACTTCGGTGCCTCGCTTGCTGTGTGGCCTTGGGACACAGTACATAGCTCTCTGAGTGTCCCGTTATGGGGCTGGGCTCAGCGACATCTCCCATGGAAGCTGTGTCATTGGAAAAGTCATCCCTTGCCTTAATGTTTTTTGGCATTACTCAGGATTTGAACTCGGGGCCTCCACTTGAGCCACATCCCCGGCCCTTTTTGCTTTACTTATTGTTCTGATAGGGTCTTCCGCTTTTCCCCCAGGGCTGAGCTCACACCACTGTCCTCCTATGTATAGCTCAGCAGGCCTCACCATGCCTTGCCTGTTTGTTGAGATGGGGTCTCTATAACTTTTGCCCACACTGACCTCAAATCTCAATCCTTCCCATCTCCACCTCCCGAGTAGCTGGGATTGCAGTTGTAAACCACCGCACCCAGCCACATCTACTTCTCTTTAAGCCGCAGCCCCTCCCAGGGGCCCACGGGAGCGAGTGGAAGACAGCTCGGGTCTCATGTCTGCACCCTCAGTGTCCCAGTGTCTGCTGCAGGCTCCAAGCAGCACCAGCAGAGCCTTTCAGGTCACAGGGCTCAGGAACAGTGACAGTGACAAGTCATGCCAGGCCAGACCCTCCATGGCATGCATCCTCTTGATGTGTGGCATGTGACAGCCCCGAGGGGACACTGTCACTGTTTCCCCCAACAGATAAGGAGACGTAATCTGGTCTGACCCACTACGGATACTCCAGGCCCAGCTCTGCCCTCAAGACAGCAGGTCTGGTGACAGATGGGCTCTCTGTTGGCCGAGGCCTCTGTCCCCCCAGGGACAGGGAAGGCGTGAGGTGTCCTGGGGGGCAGCAGAGGTCAGCAGCCATCTCCCTCAGCCTCAGACACCACAGCAGGAGTTGGGACTCGACTCGCTCCTGGTGTGTAGACCGTGAGCTTGGCGGGTGGCCCCACACCCTGCTCTCACGGCCAGAACTCGGTGTGTGGCTGTGCCTGAGCTCTTTCGGGGACAGAAGGACAAAGATGCCAGGGGTCAGGAGAGATAGAACCTCCAAAGCAGGCAGCCAGAAGCGAGGTCTTAGCCAGTGACTCTTCAGGAAGGAAAGCCAGGCTGGGCAGACTGATCCCCGCTCCCACGACAGCTATTTGGTTTGGTTTTGGTTGTCTTTTTGAGAAAAGGTCTCGCTATGTCGCCCAGGCTGGCCCTCCTCTTGGGTAGCTGAGACTACAGGTGTGAACTACCACACTCAGCCCCAGTGACAGTTTGAGGAAAACTGGATCAATCCTGTATTTTTTGTTTTTGTTTTTGGTGACACTGGGCTTTGAACTCAGGGCCTTGTGCTTGCTAGGCAGGTGCTCTAACACGTGAGCCACTCCTTCAGACCTGTTTTCTGTTTTTGTTGCCCAGGGCTGGCTTTGAACCGTGATCCTCCTGATCTCTGCCTCTTGAGTAGCTGGGATTACAGGTGGGAGCTACTGGCGCCCAGCTTTTTTTTTTTTTTTAATGAGAGAAGGTCTAGTTACGCAGCCTTGAGTTCACCATCCTCTTGCCTCTGCCTCCTGAGTTCTGGGATTACAGGCGTGAGCCACCAGTGCCCAGCTATCCATCTCATTTTATAGATGTTAAAACCAAGGCTAGCCACGTGCTGGTGGCTCACGCCTGTAATCCCAGCTACTCAGGGATCCCAGATACTCAGAGATCAGGAGGATCGCGGTTCAAAGCCAACCCAGGCAAATAGTTCTAAAGACCCTATCTTGAAAAAAAAAATCACAAAAAAAAAAAGGGCTGGTGGAGTGGCTCAAGGTGAAGGCCCTGAGTTCAAACCCATACCACACACACACACACACAAAGGAAGGCTTTTCAGGCACAGCCAGGATTGGATCTCAGGAGTCCTCCCTCCAGACAGGAGGTCACACTCTGAGATGGACTTGACATGGCACGGGCTCGGGAGCCTTGCCACCATGTCAGGGAACGTGGGACGTGCCACTCACCGGCATGGGAAGTCCCTCGTCCGACTGACTCACTTGGCCCCGGGGAAGCGGGGGTGGGGGGCTTCTCCCCAACAGCCCTGGACTGTGGCCGGCACCATGTGGAAACTTCTTGTCACTTTTGCCACAGTAACTCAGGAAGCTCAGAGGGCTTCCGAGGCTGGCCTGAGGCCACAGGGGCTAGTGAAGGGGACAGCCAGGTCCAGGGCAGCCTGGGGAGGTGGCACAGGGTCTCAGGACGTGAGAAAACAGAGTGGTCGCTCAGCAGCAAGCAACAAGGGCTGAGCCTCTCCATCTTAATAACAATTCTTCTTGGAAGGACTGTCCCTCCATTTGCCCCCAGGTTGTGGTGTGGGGCTTCACCAAGACCACTGGGACCAGCCACGGACCATGAAGGGGATCTGTGCCAGCAGGGGACTCACTCCATGGTCCTCACTCCAGCCTGGCCTCCAGGTCACCCCAGTTCATCTCGGGCAGATCCCTCAGGCCCCATCTTTCAGCAGGGTACCCTTCTTTGCCTGAGGTTCTCAAGGACACCTCCTCCAAGAAGCCTTCCCTGCTTTTCCTTCCCCTAGTTCCCATGACAGGCTTTCAATGCCTCAGGAAAGAAAATCCCTTTGGTAGGTTTCCTGGGAGGCAGAGAAGGACCCCCAGGTACTGAGTGATAGTGGGGACCGCAGACCTGACCTTGGGGACAAGTTGGTTGACAGAGCAGCAGGCAGGATGCAGTGGTCAGAACCAGAGCTGGGGGCAGGGTGGGTGTGAATCCTGTCTTTCCCCTTACCAGCTGTGCAAAGGCTCCCAGACTCAGTTTCCCTGTGAACGGGGGACAGCCTGTCACTCACAGGGCCGGGTGGCTTCAGGGTGGGCGTCCAGGGCTGTATATGAGCACACAGTGCTCAGTGGGCCTGGAACCTTCCAGACACACCAGCATGGCCGGCCATGGCAGGGGTGATGGGGAGTGTGACTTGCTGTCACATGGCGGGGGGGGCAAGGCTCCTCCCACCCGGCACAGAATCGGGGTATGGTGCTGACGGGACATGGGCTCAGGCTGTGGGCCTGTCAGGGCTCAGTGGGGTCAAACCCTGAGTATGGGGTTGGGCTGGGCCTGTGGCCTCCAGACCATGGTGTCCCATTACAGGTGGGACGCCAAGACCAACATGAGCGGGGACACTGAGCTGCTGTGGCTGGGAGTGGCCCTGCTGCTGCTGCTGTCTGGGGCCACAGCTGGGCTCTGCGTGCGCTGCTCCCGTCCAGGTAGGGGACACGGGAGTGGCGGAAGGCCACAGGGAGGGGCGGGCTCCCCTCCTTTCCCTCCCTCACGATGTGGCCCAGCCTCCCAAGTGCTGGGATTATAGGTGGGTGCTACCACACCCAAGCCAATACCCTCCACCGGTGGGCGGCCCAGGGAGCACAGGGGAGGCCTGGGGTGCACTCCTGGCTAATTCGGCTTGTTCCCACAGGGGCGAAGAGGACAGAGAAAATCTATGAGCAGAGAAACCTGTGAGTTGCGTGGTACCTTCAATTTTGTGCTCTGGGCATGGCGTCTCCTTGGGGCACCCTGTCCCCCGTGCCTCACTCACCCTGTGCCCCATGGCAGGCTGTAGTGGTGCCCAGCAGCCGTGGGAGAGGAAGAACGGGGACACCTGGGCTGTTGGACTGCCACTGTCCAGCCCCCCGCCCCAAGATCCAGGGGTTCCCACTGTGCTGGGGAGAACAGGGTCACAGGCAGCGAGCAGCGGGTGGTCGGGAAGGGCTGGACATGTCCCTGTGCGGTCAGAGAGCAGTGCAGGGAGGACTGTGAGTGGGAAATGGCCCCTTGTGGCTCTGTGTGCCAGATGGAGCCAAAGTGCACCAGAGCAGTGGCCTGTGATGGCCTGTGATGGCCTGTGATTGAAAGAGTGACCGGCTGGGCACCGTGGCTCTCGCCTCGCTACTCAGGAGGCTCAAGTTCAAAGCCAGCCCGGACAAATAGTTCTCAAGACCCTATCTCAAAAATACCCGACACAAAAGGGCTGCTGGAGTGGCTCGAGGTGTAGGCCCCGAGTTCAAACCCCAGGACCACAAAACAAAAAAAATTGTAACTGATACCCACACATGCAGCCCAGCCCGGCTCGCTCTCTCTCTCTCTCTCTCTCTCTCTCTCTTCCTCATTTCCTTTTGCAACGGACAAACCACAGTGAAATCTGAAAATGAAGAGCCCGTCTCTCCCACCCTGGGCCAGGCCTCCAGCTTTCCGGGCTGTTTTGGCCATGTGCCTGCTGACTTGAAATCTCCCTCCCTTTCTCCTGGGCTCCAGTGCCCTTGGGCACCTCCCCGGTCCCTCTGCCTCAGTCCCTACCAGTCCCCAGTGTCCTAGAGCCAGACACTGTAGGGGCCAGAGGGTAACCCTCCCATGTGTGAAGTGGGGAGGTGGGACAGGACACGGACTGTCCCCTTCCCTAGAGGGCTTTTCCCTGCCCCTCTGTCTCTCTCCATTGGCATCAGTGCTGCCATCTTGCTCGAAGCCACTGTGTGCCAAGCCCAACTTCCAAATGACTTCCTTCAGGATTTAGGGCATCCGTCCTGAATCAGCTCACCCTGTTTCCAGACCCACAGGAACTCCTGGCAGGCTGGGTCAGGTACCCATCCTGCTACAAGGATGGAACCCCAAACCTGCTTTCATGAATTGGCTCCATTCTCAAGGCCACTTTATGGTCCAACATGGCAGCTGGAGCACCGTCCCTCATATCTGCATTCCAAGTAATAGGAAGAAAGAAGGAATAAGGACATAAAGGGTGGAGCCCAGCTGATAGAACCCCTGTAAGGAGGTTCCTTGGAACTATCAACTATGGCTTGCATCTCATTGGCTAGAGCTTGATCACGTGGCAGTACCTAAGGGCAAGGGATGCTGGGAAGTGTAGTCTTTTAGATGGGCACCTGATGCCCTATAAACACATGCAAAATAAGAATGGGAGGCCAGGGATAGCTAAGAGTTGACAAGGCTCCCCAGTTACTGGGGTGTAAATGGTGGCTTTGAACATGCCCAGAGGGCATGGGTGGTCCCGAGGAATGAGCAGCACCCAGGGGGCAGTGTCTGGGTCACTCCAGGTGAAGTCATTTCCTCCAAGTCACTACTGGGTCCCCAAACATCCTTCTGGTGCCAGAGTCTCAGGGTGAAGTCCCCAGCCCTGCCAACAGACCCCTCTCCCTGCCTGTCTCTGGGCGTCCTGAGCGGAATGGCACCATGTTGAGGCCATGCTGGGAACAAGTCTGGCTGGCTGGTGACTGGGCTCCAGTGATGAACCCTGTGAAGGGCGGGCACCCCGGGGGGACAGGTCCAGGACATGGACACAGGTCAGGGGCAATTGGCGCCACTTCCTCCACCCCTTTTCTCTCTGGTCCTCGTCCTTCTGTCCCTTTGTCCCTTTGGCTGTGAGAGGCCAGACCTTGGCTGAGCAAAACCCCTCGTGTTTCCAGGCAAGAAAACCAGCAGAGCTTTTCCGTGGCCCGGGCCTATTCCTGTGAGTCCTTTGAAGGGTCCAGGGGCCGGGCTGGAGTTGGGAGGTTCACGTCAAGGTCCCTTCTGTCCCCATTTCCCTGAGGCTATGAGCCAGGCCTGACTTGGTGAGGTGAAGGCTATGTTGGGTGGCCTGCCTGGGGGCCCAGCCAACACTGCCTGTCACCCTTTGCAGTTGTCAGGCAAGAGTGGCCAGGGCCCCTGTTGGACACGGCCTCTGATGGGGCACCTGAAAGGTAAGAATGAGTCCCTTGTCCTGTCCCCTAAGGGGACCAGAGCGCCACAGGAGTGAGAACTAGGGCCCAGGGGTTTCCCTACCTGGCCCAAGGCTGGACTCTGGGGAACCCCGAGGGGCTGTGAGGCTTAGGTCCCTTCTCAGCCTCTACCTGCCCTTCCCCCAGGAAAGACAAGCTGCTTTGCTCCTCCCACCTCGAGGGTGAGTGACAGGGTCAACGGGGCAGGCCTGGCTGAGGGGGGCTGGGCAGGTGAACTCCTGATGAGACAGAGGGGACAGAAACGTACAAAGCTGTGGACGCCTGGATCCCCTGGGCCCTTCCTTGGGCTGTGGATCCCCAGCTGGGCGGGGGCAGGACCAGGAGGGAGGATGAGCCCAGTCTGTCTTCTAGATCCTGCGTCCCCGAGGTACCAGAACTTCAGCAAAGGTGGGTGGCTCCGGGGGTGGGGGGAGAGGGGGGGACATGGTGGGGCAAGTCCAGGATCTCAGGCCTGACTCTCACCACCTCCGCCAGGGAGCCGAAGTGAGCCAGATGCAGCCTATGTGTGAGTGGCCTTTTCCCTGTCCTGCCACCCTCCCCTGTCCCCAACTGCCACTGTCCCCAGCTTTCTTATCTATGAACCATGAACCACAACCACACTAGTACACAGCTCTGGGTGGTGTTTTTTTTTTTCCACCCCCTCAGGTGGTCATGGCTTTGTGGGACTGGGCTGTCACCTTGTTCTAGGAAAGGGGCCATCTGGGAGGGGACTTATTCTATGTCATGCAGTCAAAGATAAATTGTAAGCCTGGTAGGGTAGTTAACACCTGTAATCCTGGCCCTCAGGAGGCTGAGGCTAGAGGATCTCAAGGTCGAGGCCATCCTGGCCCGTCCCAAAAAAACAACAAAAAAAGAAAAACAAATTACAGGGATGCCCACCACCCCAAAGAGAAAGTCCTCCACTCCCACCCCCAGTGTGTCCCATCTCACAAATGGGCTAAGCAGGTGGGGACTATTGGAAGGTCACCTCACAAGTCATCCAGGGCCAGGCTACCACCCTCCAGCATCGGGAGTGGGGAGGGAGGATCGGAGGGGAGACTTTGACCATGGCCGGAGTCACTGGGTCCCCACCCTGACACGGGCCTGCCCAGCAACCTGTGCTACGCGATGTTCTTGGCCAGAGACCTCATTGCTGCAGACTATTACAACTGGGGACGCTTCCAGAAGCCCCTGGAAGGTGAGGGGGGGGTCAGGTGGGTGGGTGGAGTAGAAGGAAGTGACTTGGGGAGGGAGGCAGGGCCCAGGCCTGAGGGAACAGCAGAGATGAGCCTGGGGGCAGAGGCTGCTGCAGCAGGAGCTGAGGTGGGTATGACAGACAGTAGAATAACCAGGGTGAACACAGGATGGAGGGAGGGGACAGGAGGTAGAAGGGAACTGGGGGAACGGCATACAGGGTGTCCAGTCCTTGTCACCAGGGCTGACCGGCTCCTGATAAGGACAGATAGCACATGAATTGGGATAGCTTTCCGACAGACACTGAGCCCTTACTTAGCCCTTAAGGTCTGTTTAGCCAGGCACTGTGGCTCATATCTGTAATCCCAGCTACTCAGGAGGCAGAGGTCAGGAGGCTCCCAGTTCAAAGCCAGCCCAGGCAAATAGTTCTCAAGACCCTATCTCGAAAAACCCATCACAAAAAAGGGCTGGAGGAGTGACTCAAGCAGTAAAAGCACTTGCCTAGCAAGTGTGAGGCCCTGAGTTCAAACCCCAGTGCTGCCAAAAAAAAAAAAACAAACCCCAAAAAACCTCGATTTTACTACTTTACAGAGAGGGAAGTTGAGGGTCAAGGTGCTTGAATCCAGGTCCCCAGCCTGGCCTGTGCCTGGGCCACACTGTCACAAAAGTCTTCTCCCGGCCACATCTGAAGTTGGGCGCAGGCTCACTTCTTGGAGTCCTCTCATCACAAATGGACACTGGGTCTGGCCGTGGGTAGACTCAGTTTCCCTATTATAAGGGGTGCCAGGCTCTGAAGTACCACACCCAGCCTTGGTCCCTCAGCCTGCCCTGCTGGATCTGGAAGAGTCCCCAGATGTCCCGGCCACCAGGCCCCCAGTGGCCCTCCAGACTGCTCCTTGCCTCCCAACCTCCTGCCATCCGTCATCATCCACCATGTGCCTGACTTGCAGCCCCTTCCGAGAAGTCCCCTGCTCCCCCACACCCCGTGACCTTGGGCGTGACCTTGGCAACAGGGAAGGAGCTCAGGGTGGAGGTTGCAGGAGGCTGACCAGTGCCCCTCAGCAGCTTGTCCAGAAGAGGACCTTGGGGCCCCAGTGAGAGCCTGGCCAGGTGGGAGGCAGAGCCAGGACTGCCCGGCAGGGCCACCTGCAGGCTGGATGTCACTTCCTTTCTCTTACAGATGACGACGACGATGATGATGCTAATTCTTACGAGAATGTGCTCATATGTAAGCCAAGGACCACTGAGTCAGGTGAGGCTCTCCCACCTGGGGATGCAGGCAGGGGAAGGGGCG
Source organism: Castor canadensis (assembly GCF_047511655.1). Classification (NCBI taxonomy): domain Eukaryota; kingdom Metazoa; phylum Chordata; class Mammalia; order Rodentia; family Castoridae; genus Castor; species Castor canadensis. The sequence continues at coordinate 12,250,193 of NC_133391.1, forward strand.
GGGGCGCAGCCATCCTTGTCCAGGCCACCTGTGCTTGGGAGAGGTGAGGTCCCTGAGACTCAGCCCAACTGCCTGGGAGCTCAGAGGTTTTTCTTTTTCTTTTTTTGTGATGCTGGGGTTTGAACTCAGGGCCTTCACCTTGAGCCACTCCACCAGCCCTTTTTTTGTGATGGGTATTTTTGAGATAGGGTCTCCCAGAACTATTTGCCTGGGCTGGCTTTGAACCTTGAGACTCATCTCTGCCTCCTAAGCAGCTGGGATTATAGACGTGAGCCACTGGCCTTGGCTGCTCAGAGGTTCTCCATATCTGGGCATTGTCCAGTGTCCTGGGAGGAGGCCCACAGGCTCCTGATGACAGAGGACCTGTCCTCCCTCACTGGGCCTCAGTGGGGTGGGCTTGCACCCTGCTGGCCCTGAGGACTGGCTGGACGGCTGAGCCCCTCCTTTGTGTCCTCCTGGTCCCCGCAGGCATAGAGGAGTGTGAAGATTATCAGAACTCAGCATCCATCCACCAGTGGCAGGAGTCCATGAGGATCATGGGTACGTGGGCTGTCAAGTAGGCCGGGTGGGCTTCCCTAGAGGCCCTGCACCCCCAGGTCTCCCTGAATGGCAGCTCGGCCTCCAGGACTGGCCACCCCATCCAGCTCCAGGACAAGGCTACTTTGCACACAAACGTCTCTGGCAAACCCCAGAGACAGACAGACCCGCCACCAAGTCCCGTGCAGTGTGACTCGTCCTGCAGGCTGGGGTCCCAGGCACCCTGGCTGGGGACAGTGGCTCAGAGAGAACTGTGTCCCTTGGTCCACAGGGCAAGTCAGGAGAACAGCACACCTGCCCCCAGCAGGGAGCCCAGATGACGACGGGGAGCCGGACTATGTGAACGGGGACGTAGTGACAGTTGCTGAAGTCTAGGGAGACCTGGAAGGAAGGTATGGTGTCCTCCACCGACCTGGGGCTGAGGGTTGAGGCCTCACATTGCTCCTGGGCCCCAGTCCAGGAAGAGCATGGAGCCCGATGGGGTCTGGATGGGCTGTGTGCAGCACCCACAGGAGCCGACTTGCTCCACTTCCCTGCCTCAGTGGACTTGGTGAGAGGACACACCAAGGGAGGGTGTGCACAAGGTGGACACTGTTGTTGTCAATCACATACACGCTGCAATTTGAACCCAGTGCCTTATGCTTGCTACGGCTTGAGCCACTCCACCAGCCCTTTTTTTGTGATGGGTTTTTTGATAGGCTTTTGCAAACTATTTGCCTGGGCTGGTTTCAAACCTCGATCCTGATCTCTGCCTCCTGAGTAGCTGGGATTACAGTCGTGAGCCACTGGCACCTGGCCACACACTACACAGAAAGGCCAAGCCACCTGCCCAAGGTCACACAGTAAGGGGGAGGGGATGAGAACCTCAGCAGTCAGCCTAGGATCATGCGGGGACCTTGGAAGCCTGCTGAGTCCTGACCTGGGAGATGTGGACCATCCACCCATCCAACCCATCCAACCCATCCACCCATCCATCCATCACCTTGGTGGGCAGCTAGGGACAAATACGCAGGCCCAGGGCTGTTGGAGAGCAGGAGCCAAAAGGGCAGAACCATCCCCACCCACCCCATTCATGCAGCAGCGTTCACTGTCACAGATTGCTGATACAGCAGAACTTACATTCAAGCCAGGTGCCTGTAGCTCACATCTATAATCCCAGCTACTCAGGAAGCAGAGAGGAAGATTTCAGTTCATAGCCAGCCCAGGCAAATCGAGACCCCCCCATCTCCAAAAACCCAATACAAAACAGCTGTGGAGTGGCTCAAGTGCTAAAGTGCCTGCCTAGCAAGCGTGAGGCCCTGAGTTCAAATCCTGCCACAGCTCGGACTTCTAAGATGGGGGGAATCTGGTCTCCCCAGAAAGCAGGAGGGCACCTGAATACAGCAACCCTCTGGTTCCAAGTGGCGGTACTAGTGTGACAAATTCTTCCTCTTTATCCAAGGAGCTGAGGAACCCCGACCTCAGGATGAGTTCTGTCCTCCCAAGGATTGTTTTCCAGCAGCGCTCAAGTTTCAGCCCTGACCATGGCTATTCCGGGAAGGCCACCAAGATACCCTGGCCCAAGGGACAAAGCCTGGGAAAGTCACACATGGGGAATGGCCACAGCCACACCCCACACTCACCCCTGGCCTTGCCCTCTGCCCTGCCCTGAATGACCTTGGGTCAGGGCAGGGGTCTGGTGGCACATGACTCCTGATGCCCTTGGATGCCTAGGATTTGGGGAAGCTGCACCCCAGTCCCCGAATCTAAAAAGTTGGAATTTTTCTTTTTTTTTTTTGTGGCACTGGGATCTGAACTCAGGGCTTGAGCCACTCCGCCAGCCCTTGTATCTAAAACACTGACAATATGGCATTTGTGTCTATTCCCCCATACTGGGACTTGAACTCAGGGCCTTGCACCCCAGCGCTCGACCACTGGAACCACACGCCCAGTCCTTTTTGCTTTAGTTATTTTTCAGATAGGGTCTCCCTTTCTACCCATGATCCTCCTACCTAAGCCTCCCAGTAGCTGGGGTCACAGGCATGCACCACCAGGCCTGGCTTGTTAGTTGAGATGGGATCTCACTAACTCTACCCTAGCTGACCTCCATCCTGTCCTCCCAATCTGTCTCCCTAGTAGCTGGGATTACAGGTATGCACCAATGTGCCCCAGCTTTTTCTTCTTCTTCTTCTTGAGACAGGCTGCTCTAGAATTCTGTCCTCCTGCCTCAGCTGCCCTGGGAGCTGGGATTACAGGCATGCCACACCACACATGGCCTTCCGTCCTTTTTTTGCTTTGTGCTCTCATTACTTACGAATGTTGGTTTCTGGAAATTTTAAAAAATGATTGTTCAGCTTGTACAGTTAACTTATGTAGGTAGAACAGTATTTAATGTTCTGGATTCCTGTCTCTTGGAAAGCATTACACGTAGGTGACCTCAGTGGACTGGTAACAGGGGGCCCAGTTCTCCTTGTTTTGCCTTCTGTTTACTCAGGAGGAAAGAGGCCAGAGCCGTCGTGATACACTGCAGTGGAAATTATTCACTGCTGAAATCGGAATGGGATGGGCCCAACTCTGCTGCCCTGGGACCCTGGGCTCCAGCCTGGCCTGGATGAGCTCACAGGATAAAACATGGCTGGCTGGGGGAACGGCAGGGCACACAGAGCCCCAGTGGGCCAGAAGTAACCTCAGGGAAACAAAATGCCTCTTCCCTTGGAAATGTCTCAATAAAAACTATTTTAGCTTAATTTCGATGATTCTCCCATGTCTGCTTTTCCCTGCAAATCCTTTTATCTTTTTTGGGGGGCAGCACTGGGATTTGAACTCAGGGCCTCATGCTTATTCTACCACTTGAGCCACGTCACCAGCCCTTTTTCTTTGCTTTATCTTAGAAATAGGGACTCCCTTTATGCCCAGGCAGGCCTGGAGTACAATCCTATTTACACTTCCTGTGCAGCTGGGATGGCAGGTACGTGCCCAGCTTTTATTGGTTGACATAGGGTCTCAAAATTTGGTTGGTTTTTTTTTTCCCCTCAGTCTCAGGGAGCAAACTCAGGGCCCTGCACTTGCGAGGTGTGATCTTCCACTAAGCTAAATCTCCAACACCTCTCTCAAAGGGGCTGGGCCTGACCTCCATTCTTTTAATCTCCACCTCGGGAGTAGCTGGGATTACAGGAGTGAACCACTGCACCTGATCCCTCCCAACCTTTTTTTTTTATTTATATTTCTCTCAAGTTTTGTTGTGACTGGGATTTGAACTCAGGGCTTCACACTTGCTAGACAGGTGCTCTACCACTAGAGACACTACACCAGCCCTTTTTTGTAATTTTTTTTTTTTTTTTGAGACTGTTCACAAACTATTCAAACTGCGATTCTCCTGATCTCTGCCTCCTGAGTAGCTAAGATTACAGGTGTGAGCCACTGGTGCCCTGCTTGAGACAGGGTCTTGCTATAGCCCAGGCTGGCCTGGAACTCTCAATCCTACTGCCTCAGTCTCTGGAGTGCTGGGATTACAGGCATACACCACCACACCCGGGACCAAGCCCTTCCTGAAGGGCTGGTTCCAGAGAAGTCTTCTTAAACATTAGGAAACTGCAGCAAGCCCTGCCCTCACCATGGAACTGGTCCCTCTAGGCTTCTAGAAAAACTGAGATTAGCCGATCCAATATTCGTCACCTTCTTACTTGTGGAATGCAATGGGCAGCAGAGGCAGGCCACTGGTTTTTCTTAAGGCCCTAAGTAGTCAGACATCATCCTAAAACAAGCACCCTGAGGCTTTATTGGGTAAAATGCCAACACTGCCAGAGAGGAGGCTTCAGCCTTGGCCCTGAGCCTGGCTTTAGGTGGAAGGCAGTCACCTGGAGAACAGAGAGGTGCTACAGAGGACATGGAAGCCACTGGAGTTTAAAGTCAGGCGTTCCTAGTGCCAGTCTAAGGCGGTTCCCCCATCAGAAGGCTGAGATTCCAGCATTTCAGGGATGAGGACTATTTTTTTTTGAAACACGTCTTGCTCTGTAACCCAGGCTGACCAGTTCGCAATCCTCCTGCTCAGCCTCTCAAATGCCGGGATTACAGGAGTGCACCACCTTCATCCAGGCCATCTCCACTCTAACTGGCCACTGAGGCCATGGTCTTCTGACACAGCCTGGCCAGGAGCCCAGCCATCTGCAGAAGGGAGTTCACGCCCTCTGCCACTTTCATGTGAGTGTATCCAATTTCCTGAAAAAAACAGAATAAAATGAAATCGAAATCAGGTTAGTGAGGTCTTTTGTGTATGTGTTGCTGGAATTTGAACTAAGGGTCTACTCCACCAGTCTTTTTTTGTGATGGGTTTTTTCAAGATACGGTCTTGAGAACTATTTGCCTGGGCTGGCTTTGAACTGTGATCCTCCTGATCTCTGCTTCCCAAATAGCTGGGATTATAAGCATGAGCAACCAGCTAATCACCTTTTTCTTTTCCTCTAAACTCATAGCACACAAAATAAACACAATGAACTCAAAATCAACTGGAAGATGAGTGCTAAAATACGATCAATTAAGTTTAGCTAAAATTTATTTCCTAAAAGGATACTGATTAAAAAAAAAAAAAAAAACTGTTGCTGGGTGCCAGTGGCTCCGCCTGTAATCCCAGCTACTCAGGAGGCAGAGATCAGCAGGATAGAGGTTCGAAGTCAGCCTGGGCAAACAGTTCATGAGATCCTATCTCAAAAATACCTAACACAAAATAGGACTGGTGGCTCAAGGTGAAAGTCCTGAATTCAAACCCAAGCACCATAAAACAAACAAACAAAAATCACTGTCAGTTGCAGGTACAGTGGTGCACACTGCAATCCTAGCTACTTGGGAGCGAGGTGGAGACTGAGAGGACTGAGGTTGAAGCCCAGTCTAAAAGTTAGCAAGACTCCATCTCAACCAATAAAAGGCTTGTGATGGTGCACGCCTGCAATCCCAGCTATTTGGGAAGTGTAAATAGGAGGATTGAGGTCCAGGCTTGCCTGGGCATAAACTTGAGACCCTATTGGAAAAAAAAATAAAGCAAAAAAGGTTGAGGGAGTGGCTCAAGTGGTCACTTGCCTAGCAAGTGCAAAGCCCTGAGTTCAAAAGCCAGTACTGCCAAATAAATAAATAAAATACTAATAAAAAAAAAAAAAAGTCAGGCTAAAAGAAAATACATACAAAACACATATGAGTATCTGATGAAGGACTTACACTCAGAATATATAAAGAGCTCTCAAAACTCAGTAACAGGTGGCATGGTGGCACATGTCTGTAATTCCAGTGGCGTTGACTGAATGCTATCAGCAGGATGTATAGAAAGGACCACGCCCCAGACCTCAGATCCAGGCCCAGCACCACGATCAGTGCATTAGAGGACCTGTTGTGAATGATGACAGCCACCCCAAAGGACACCTGGGTTGCTGACCAGGTGGAACAAACTCAGCCCTCAGAACAATCAGCCACCCCCGACCCAAGGCACTCTTAGGGAACACCTTCAAGGGGCTTGGCCCGTAAGCGCTGAAGAAAGCCATGCCAGGCAGGTCCCCTGCAGGGACGGGGACCCCATGCTCTGACCCACCTTGATAAACTCCAGCTTCAGGTACTCGGCCATCGGGAAAGTTTTACACACTCGGAAGATGTTACCGATCACATCCTCAGGGGAGTAGCCCAGGTGCCACAGGTGCGCGAGGATCTAGGCAAAGGAAGTACAAGGCTCTGACACTGTCGCCTGGGAGTGGAAGCCAGTCTGAGTGGACTTGGGCCTCTCACAGCAAGGAAGCCTTGGCTCACCCAGCTCAGGGACCCATGTGGCCTTGGGAACCACCTGGCTGCCCTGGAGTGGCTGCCGGTCTCACAGACACCTTAGTGTGACCTATTCCAACCATGGGAGTCAGAGACAGAGTGGCGACTGTTCCCACTGATGCTGCAAAGTGGCCTGCATGGTGGGCCAGAGCCTCCAGGCCCAACAGCCCCACCAGCTTTCTCTGCTTCCAGTCCTGTCACTGCCTCTGGGGACAAAGCCCACCCCAAGCCTGGCTAACGGATGTGTCACCTCCTGCTTCTCCCTCTCACCACATGGGCCCCACCCAGAGAGGGGGTCTGGAGGCGCCTCTCTTGGCCTTGGCACCTGGAGGAAGGAAAGCTTCACCCCTACACCCAGGGCCACCTGAAGGCTTCCCTCAAGCCCTCAGTGACCTGCCTCTGGACCCCAGCTCTGCCTGTCTCCCTGTGTTTCCCATTAGGTCAAACCTGCCATACACCCAGTCACTTCCAACCTGGTTTGTTGGGCAGAGGAGAGGGAAACCTGTCATCAGGCTGTCAGACCAACAGTCTGAAGTCCCATAACTGCCAAAGGAGCCTCAGAGAAGCAGGTCCTAAAATGACACTAGCATCCGCCTGGTCCCTTTCCCAGCTGGCCAGGGAATGCTGGTTCTCATGTTCTCAGGACAGAGGTTGATGTGTCACCCCTATCCAAGGGAAGAAGGCATCAGTGGAGGAGTTGGGCTGGTCTTTCCTTGTGCCTCAGGTGACAGATTTCCCTTGCAAGGGACATAAATACAGCAGAAAGACATGATGCTCAGTTCCTGGTCTACTGCTTTCAGTGTGACCAGGGTGAGGAATCCACCATCTGTAGGTCACTGAATCTGACAATGACTGGAAGAACTGAGCACAGTGACGGGCAGAGCCTGGCAAGGCCCTCGGGAGGCAGCTGGGGACCAGGACAGGGCAGCCACCTTGTAGGCCTCATCGATGTTGGCGTCTACGCAGTGCTGAATCATTTCTTTCACCAGGAGCGGGTGTGGCTCGTCGCAAACCTGAGCACACAGGAGAAAAGGCATCAGGAGCCCACCAGGCTGGGCCTTGGTTCCCACCAATCCCCCAGCAAGCAGAACGTCCCCTCCCTACCAAAGAGCAAAGCCCCGAGAACAAAGCTTCCAACACCCCGATACAAATTCCTCATCCCATGTGGATGTGTCAGTCTTGACTGGGGAATTTGGGGGTGGTGTGCCCAGAACCACGGGGGACCCACTGGAGAACAGGGAGGACATCTGGGCCCATCTGTCCCCTGGAGTAGGAACTGGCTTTCCCTGCAAGGGTTCTCCAGCCTCAGCGTGACACGAAGGAGGTGACCTGGAGGATGACACTGGTGGCTCACACTCCCTGCAACCAAGGCTGCCCCAGGTTCTGCCCTCTAGGACCTTCTATAATGACGCCCTCTCCCAGCCCTGTCACCTCCTCCTTATTGAACCCTACTCTCAGTGGCTGCACAGGACAAAACCGGGCCTGAACCATCTACTCGTTGCCAGGCAACTTTCTCCTTCCTGAGGATCTCTGGTAACACGTTCATTGCTATGGTCTATTTTTTTAGTTTTGGCAGTAACGGGATTTGAACTCAGGGGCTCATCCTTGCTAGGCAGGTGCTTTACCACCTGAGTCACACTCCCAGCCCTTTTCTGTGTTGGATATTTTGAGATAGGGTCTCTCGAACTACTGACCCAGGCTGTCCTCCATCCATGATCCTCCTGATCTCCGCCTCCCTAGTAGCTGGGATTACAGGTGTAAATCACCAGTGCCCAGGCTGGCTCAGAACTTTCCAACCTCCTGCCTCTGTCTCCTGAGTGCTGGGATTAAGGCGTGGCTACAACACCTGGATGCACAGGTCCACTGTGACCAGGCCCTCACAGCTCTGGTACCTTGAACACATTTTCACTGTTGACAAAGCCAAATCCAGAGAAGGTGGACTGCAGGTTGTTCAGTGCCTGGGGAGAGACAGAAAGACATAAGGGGTGACTGTGACACCCCCACCCTTCCCCGCCTCTCCTCTTGGATTCCCAGGGAGGTAGCCCACAGTCCCCACTCGGGCTGGACTTGGTACAGCACTTCTCTCTTCCCAGAGTGAGGCTGGCACTAGAAGGGCAGCAGCCCACGCACCTGCCGCATGTCTCCCTGGGCTGTGAAGATGATGGCTTCAAGGCCGTCGTCTGTGTATGGCACTCCTTCCTTTGCGATGACATTCATGAGCCTTGTCAGGACTTGGGCGTCTGTGAGCTTAGTGTAACGCAGCACTGCACACCGGGACTGAATGGGCTCTGGAGAGAGATGGCAGGGTGAGGCCTGCTCAGAAGGCCAGCTCCTGATCACAGGGACACAGCTGCCTAACCCGCAGATGCTCAGGAGTGACCCGAAGACCAGGGTCAAGAAGCAATGACAGAGGCTTCAGCTGACACTGCCTGGCATAGCTGCGGCCAGTCAGAAAACCAGCACAAGTTCAATGCTGTCACAGCCAGCCCAGTGGACTCAGAGTCACAGAGCAGGCCGGATGTCAGCCCCTTCTGGGACAATCAAAGCTCACCAGGCCAGGGGACACCCACAAAAGGACTGCGAGCATGGCTTAACTGGGAGAGGCCTGCCTACTAAACTAGAGGCCCTGAGTTCGAACTCCCATACTGCAACAATAAAATAAAAAGTAACTAAAACTCCACAGGCGGTTTCTTGACTTAACACAGCAGCTTCTTTTTGGCATTCAGGTCCCAGCATGGTTACTCTCTGGCCTGTGTGTGGCCACCATGCTGGCCTTCCTAAAAATGCTGTTTATGTTAATACATTTGCAACCGACAGGAAAAAATGTTTTGTTTTTTGGCGGGAGTAGGGTTTGAACTCAGTTCAAAGCAGGCAGGTTCTCCAAAGCATTAGCAGGCATGGCCTTCTTCAAAGAAAACATCTCTCTCTTTTCTTTTCCTTTTTTTTGGGGGGCAGTACTGGGATTTGAACTCAGGGCCTCACATTTGCTAGACAGGTGCTTTACCACTTGAGCCACTCCACCAGCCATTTTTTGTGATGGGTTTTTTCAAGACAGGGTCTCAAACTATTTGCCCAGGGCTGACTTCAAACCACGATATCCTGATCTCTACCTTCTGAGTAACTGGGATTAAGGCATGATCATGGGTGCTCAGCTTTCTTTTTTGGAGCGCTTGGGATGGAACCCAGATAACCCAGGACAGAACATCCTAGGCAAGTGCTCTACCACTGAGCTGTGGCCCCATTCCCTAAATTGAGAACTTTCCCTGAACTACACTGCTGCCATCCTGCAGGAAAAGATTTGTCACCAAACTCTGTAAAATTGGCCCAAGCATGCAATGCTGTCCCAGGGGGAGTTTGGTGAAGGCAGGGTAAATGATTGAGCAAATTCCAGGCCACAAGGGGAAGGAGGGAGAACATGCAGGACTCCCAGCAACACGGAGCAGACTAGTCTGGCCGGATGTGGAGTTTGGTAAGGTGCTTGGTGACTGTCTGTGGCCGCACGCCAAGCGGGTACAGAAGGGGAAGTGGGTGGGGTACAGGGGCTCAAACAGCTGGGGTTTAGCAAAGCAGAAGTGAGACTTGGACGAGAGGGCCACGAGAGAGAGGCAGACACAGGCTATACCAGGCAGGGAGCTGGTGCACTCAAGAGGGGAAGGCCCACAGAAGGGGCTGCTGAAAGAGTCAGGGAGCCGCAAGGACAGACACCGAGGACACACAGAACACTGGTGTGTAAGAGTTTACAAGGATGCTGAGTGCAGTGGCTCACACCTATCATCCCAGGAGGCAGAAATCAGGAGGATCATGGTTCAAAGCCAGCCAGGGCAAATAGTTTGCAAGACCCTATCTTGAAAAAACCCATCACGAAAAAGGGCTGGTGGAGTGGCTCAAGGTGATGGTCCTGAGTTCAAATACCAGTTCCATAAAACAACAACAAAAAAAAGTTCACCGCAATGCAATTCCTGGTGCTGACCAAGCCCAAAGCACAGACTATGCCACACCAAGTACTTGGGGCACACAAAACTATGACAGTCCATTTGGAGGACAGTGAAGGTGGCACTCAAGATATGAAAGAAGTCATGAGGGCCCACAAGATCACAGGAGCCAGACGGACCTGGGGCTCCAACCCCAGCTCCTCCACTTGCTGTGCGACTTTGGGAAAACCAGGCAACCTCTCTGGGCTTTGGTTTTTCTCATTTCTAACATGAAACTAAGGGGCTGTGGGTGTAGCTCAGTGGTAGACAGCTTACTTGCATGCATGAGGCCGTGGGTTCTGCTCCCAGCACTACCAAAATAAAAACCAAAAGGCCAGCTGAACACCACGTGTGCACAGCCACACTCACCTATGATCTTGTCCGAGGCGTTACAAGCAAGAGCAAAGCGGGTAGTTTTGGAGTAGATTTCCATTGTTCTCCTCAGGGCCTGCTGGGCCCCATCGGTCATGCTGAGGGACAGACACAGAGACAGTTTGCACCGGAGGACCTGGACGTCCAAGGACAAACTTCTCACTACCCAGAAACCTAGGACTCTGGACACATCCACTGGCCTGGACAGGGTTTCAGAAGTGAGCACACCACCCCATTAAATGAAGTGGGAAAAGCCAAAAGCTGCCTAAGATGACCCAGACATTACCTGCACCGACAGCATCCAGAAACAGCCCTCCCGTGAAGTCACAAATATCACCACCTACAGTGGCTGTTGTCACATCAGCCCAGCATGGCCCTCCCTTCATTCCTTCAGGACATAAAATAAGTCAAGAGAGGAATCAGAATGACTGCTGGAAACTATTTTTCCTTTCTTGTTTTCGCGGTACTGGAGATGAGGCTCAGGCCTCCGGCATGCTAGGCAAGTGCCCTACCACGGAGCCATGCCCCAGCCCTAGCTGGGGACCCCATCTGGATCTCACAGGGGCTGATTACACACAGAAGCCAGAGCAGGGCCGTGCAGCCCACTGTTTACTGGTTGTGGGACCTCACAGGGGAATCCTGTAAGATGGAGACAGTCCCATCTACTTTGGAGGGATGTCGCAAATGACAGAGTAACATGTGAAGTGCTCAGGAGGGTCCCTAGAGTATTGTAAATGAACACATGGGATTCAGTAAATGTCAGCTTCCATTAGTGATACAAGCCATGTTACAGACAAACAGGTAACACACACCCATACTATGAATAAGTGTAACTGCTAAGGTCTATGCTCACAGCCTGGCACCAGTAGCTCACACCTATAATTCCAGCTACTCAGAGATCAGGAGGATTGAGGGTCAAAGTCAGCCCGGGTGAAAAGTCCACAAGACCCTATCTTGAAAATACCCAATATAAAAAAGGGCCTAGCAAGTGTGAGACCCTGAGTTCAAATCCCAGTACCTCAAAGAAAGAGATAGACAGAGAGACAGACAGACAGAGGAAGAAACAAAGAAAGGAGTTCTATGCTCACAAACACACGACTAAAAATAAAACCTACATTTGCAGTCAGGCACAGTGGAGGCACACCTGTAGTCCCAGCCAGGAGAATGGAGTAGGACGACCCATTAAAGGGTGGAGGTATTGGGGTTGGGGGCTTAAGCTGTAGAGCACCTGCCTGGAAAGCTCAATGCCCTGAATTCAAACCCCAGTACCGAAAAAAAAGGAAAGAAAAAGAAGATGGGCACCAGTGGCTCACACCTGTAATCCTAGCTACCTGGGAGGATCAGGAGGATTTAGGTTCAAGGCCAGCCTAGGCAAATGGTTCTTGAGACCCCATCTCCAAATAACCAGAGCAAAATGGACTGGAGGAGTGGCTCAAGTGGTAGAGCGCCTACTTTGCAAGTGCAAAGTCCTGAGTGCAAATCCCAGTCCACCAAAACAAAACAAAACAAAACAAAACACAAAGGTTTAAGGCTCAATGTCCTATCGAACTGCTTTCTGAAGATGTGATAGGGGCTTTTTCTCCAGATTTGATAAGGCCCGGGATGCATCTGGCAGAGCTGGCACCTGTCCGCCTCGTCCAGAATGATAATCTTGTGCCGGCCTTTGGGAAGAGTGACTTTCTGCTGGGCAAACATTTTGATTTTATTCCTCACTACATCGATGCCCCTGAAGAAATAAAGCAGAATAAATCCTTACTACCATCTTCTGAGACAAATTCAGTTACCTGCACGGGGACTTTAAAACCTCCGTAGAGCCACGGGGACACACACCTGTCATTTGAGGCATTGAGTTCCAGAACGGCGTCCTTCAAGGCTGGGCCCAGCAGGGCTCGGGCCAAACACAGGATGCTGGTGGTTTTTCCAGTGCCTGGAGGGCCCTGGGAGCAAGGGCTCTGGTGAGTGGCTCACAGCACAAGGACCCAGACCAGGCGGCCAGCACATGCTCCCAGGGACTTCCCGCCCCACCATAGCACATCCCGCATCCATCCAGCCCGTGACACACAGCCTGTGCAGGAGGCTCCGAGTGACAGCAGCATGTAAGAGGGGAGTGACATGAGATGCCAGGATGTCCCCAGCAGGAGCGAGTACTCACAGCAATGATGATATTGGGCACGTTTCCTTCTCTGGCAAACACCTGAGAGAGAGAGGTTCATTAAAATAGTTCATCTAGCCGGGCACCGGGGCTCACACCTGTAATCCTAGCTACTCAGGAGGCAGAGACCAGGAAGATCAAGTTTCAAAACCAGCCCAGCAAATAGTTCAAGACCCTATCTCAAGAAAACCCATCACAAAAAAAGGGCTGGTGGTGTAGTACAAGCAGTAAGAGCACCTGCCAAGCAAGCATGAGATCCTGAGTTCAAAACCCCAGTGCCACCAAAAAAATAAATAAAAATAAAGATATCAGATGGCTGTGTGGAGTCACTCACCTCCAGCCTGCTGACTGTGTCTTCATTCCCCACTATTTCATTCAACTTTACTGGCCTGTATTTTTCAACCCTGTTTTGAAGAAAAGGAGTAACAATGTCGACTTGGTTATATTCATGTTATAAGGGGTAATTCTGAAAGTTTTGTCAGATTATACATGTTCAAGCTGGGCGTGGTGGTACACGCCTGTAACCCCAGAACTTAGAAGCCTGAGGCAGGAGAATCGAGGGTTGGAGGTCAGTTTTGGCTACACAGCAAGTTCAAGGTTAGCCTGAACTACAGAGCAAGACCCTTTCTCAAAACAAAAAAGTAACAAACAAAAACACCAGATTATCTACATTGAATAAATATATGCAAGTTTTTAATTTTATAAGGTCCCCAAGTGCCATTTGTAAAGTTAAGTGCATGAGACTTGCCCGCCACAGGCCTCACACCCGCCACAGCAGAAATGCACCTGCTGCTGCTGGAGAGGGGCCAGAACAGGCCATCTGGACCAAGGGGACACTGCGTGGCAAAAGTTACAATGGAGGCTGAGTACATGCAGCACTGACATCATCCATTCTGTCAGACATGAGTGCAGTTGGACCCTTGCCTGCCAGTTTTGGCAGCCGTGTGCCAAGTGCACAGCAGGGCTGGCTAGACAGAAACCACAGGCCTATCCTGGGATCCTATCAGGCCATGTGTAGTGGACAGGTCAAGGGCCTGTCCATACCAACAGTTTTTCCTTTGAAATAAGCAAGCTGTAGGGGCCAGGCATTGTGAATCATGCCTACAATCTCAGCTACTCAGGAGGGAAGATCATGGTCCCAAGCCGTCCCCAGGCAAAAGCACAAGAATTTATCTGAAAAACAAAAGCAAAAGGACTGAGTAGATAGGATTACAGGTGGGAGCCACCAGCGCCCAGCTAAGACATGATTCTTGCTCTAATGGAATTTTCCACTAGTAGGGAGACAGCCTTTGGTGAATCCTGCCATAGTGGAAGCTGATGACATACACTAAGGGCTGTGCATGCCCAGAGCAGGAAACGAATCAAGCTGGGATTGTCAGGACCTGAAGCTGCAGCTATAGTTATTCTTTTGTTGTTTCTTGGTGGGACTGGGGTTTGAACTCAGGGCCTCGAGATAGCAAAGCAGGTGCTCTACCACTTGAGCCACTCCTCCAGCCCTTTGTTGTTATTTTGAGACAGAATCTCACTATGTAGCTCAGGCTGTCCTCAAATTGCTGATCCCCCTGAGTACTGGGATTACAGGCATGTACCACCACACCTGATTCTGGAGCTGGATTTTGACCAAGGGAAGCAAGTTCCTTTTCAGGGTCTCTGCACAGCTGCTCCCCCTGCCTGACAGTTCTTCCTTCACAAAGTCACAAGGCTTGACCCCTGACTTTTTGAATCAATTAGCAAAACCTCATCAGAGGCCTTCTTTGACCATCACAGCTATTTTTCTTCACAGCACCTTTCCCAGCCAAATATACATCACATTTACTTGCCCTCTCTCTATAGATACATTTTTTTGGGGGGGAGGGGGTTGCTAGGGATTGAATCCAGGGACACGCACTCTACTATTGCACTTCAGCTTTATTTATTTACTTTTTTTTGCGGTATTGGGGTTTGAACTCAGGACCTACACCTTGAGCCACTCCACCAGCCCTTTTTTGTGTTAGGTATTTTCAAGACAGGGTCTCAGGGAATTAATTGCCAGGGGCTGGCTTCGAACTGCGAACCTCCTTATCCCTGCCTCCTGAGTAGCTAGGATTACAGGCCTGAGCCACCAGCAGCCAGCTAGCTTTGTTTATTTGTTTATTTTTTACTTCGTCTTTATTAGATGTAACCACCATGACAATAGATAGCAAAGAAGTGGGTTGGCTCCCTGAAGTGTCTCAAATCATTTACAACAGCACTGTGCAAGAAAAATGGAAGGCCAGTCGCCTATGTCATTTCACAATTTCTGGTAGCCACATTAAAAGGTAAAAAGACAATGAACAAAATTAAATTCTAACAATACAACATACTGGCTCCAATATACTCAATGGCAGTATCATTTTCAGCATGTAATTTAACATAAAAATCACGAATAAAAATAAAAAACAGGTCCCATGGAGTACCAAGACTCCATTCACAGAATTCAGAAGCCCACGTCCGTCGCCTTCTGCAAACAAACACCTCCGGGACACTATGGGGACCCCGCGGTCGGGCCCGAACCCCCGTCTCCCGGATTCCCCCGAGGCTCAGCCCGCCCCTCGCCCACCCTTGTGCCCCCATGCGCCCAATTATTTTACGGCCTGGGTCCTCACCACGGCAGCTCGTAATGGCCGGCGCTGCCCGTAGCCTTGCTGGAGGCCTGAGCCCCGCGCTCCCCCGCAACACCTTCCTGCACCTCCATTCCCGCGTCGCTTCTTCCCGCCGTCGAAGCCCGGGACATTGACGTCATCACGTAAAAAAGCCCCCGCCCCCGGCGCCGACAGGACTCCGGAAAACAAGCGGAAGTTGCGTGTTGCGTCATTCCGCGCCTGCGCAGAAGGCTCGCCGGAGAGGGCGCCGGCCGCTAGGGCTCGCGCGGTTGCCACGGGAGACCTGGTGTTCCGCCTGCGAGCCAGAGGATGGCAGAAGCGGACCGGGTCGTCCTCTGAGAAGGCAGGTCGCTCCAGGAACGGACGTTTGTGTGTTTTATCGGAGGAGAAGGGGGGTCTCCCCACCCCGGCGAGGCGGGAGCTTCCGACCCCGTGCATGCGGGCCGCGGCCCCTGGGCGGCAGGACGGAGCCCAAGTTGTCCCATGGCTCCGGGTGTCCAAATGATCGGTCCCCTGCGGGTGTCTCCTGTGCCCCCAGCCGTGTTCCCGAATCGGCGTTCATTATCAGGGGACTGTCGCCCTGCTGCAAGACGGGGACCCTCCCCCTCCCTCATTTTGCAAAGGAGAAAAACTCTGGATCGTATGAAAAATAGGAGCATTCTTTGGGGTTGCTGGCTACCTGTTAAGCTAATCTTTATTCCCATATCCCAAATGTCATAATAATAATAATGACTGTCGTTAGCTACCGCCTTACTATGCAGTAGATCCGAGGCTGACCCTCAGTGTTCTTGGTGACAGACCAAGAAGCAGGCTTGGGAATGATTAATTTGATCAATGTCAAGCGGCGCTGGTGACTCAGGTGTGTAACCCCAGCTACTTGGGAGGCTCAGATCAGTAGAATCACCGTTTGAGACTAGCCCAGACAAATAGTTCTGAAACACCCCACCCCATGTCCAAATTAACCAGAGCAAAATGGACTGGAGGTGTGGTTCAAGCGGCAAAGCGCCTGCTTTGCAAACTGGAAGCCCTGAGTTCAAACCCCAATCCCACTAAAAGAAAAAATCTGATTAACGTCATTTCGGTTGCCAGGATGCAACTCTGTAATTTCAGAGTGAAAACTGGTGATCGTGTGTCTGGGATCCATGCATAAGGCCCTGGATTCCATCCCCAGCATGGAAAGAAAAAAAAAAAAAAAAGTGGTGCAGGCTGTGTGGCTCCAGTAGTAAAACACCTGCCCAGCAAGTGTGAGACTGCCTGAGTTCAAAACCCAGTACTGCCAAAAAAGAAAATTGCTGTTAACGTTTGAGTTATTGGGACCTACTTAGCCCCAGTGTTCTTAGCTCAGGCCTGGAGCACTGTAAATGCTCAGTGAGGTAAGGAGCAGTGCGGATCAATGTTCCCATAACCCTTGGATCAGGGACAAGGAACTGAGTTGCTTTCACCAGCAGACTGAGGAAGGTGAGAATTTGCATGTACTACAGACTTGTCTTCTCATCTTTAAATCAGTCCATTAGTCACTCACCTAATTATGGCTCCAAAATCAATATTGCAAGGACCAGAGATGAGGCACAAGTGGTAGTGTTTGCCTAGCAAGCACAAGGTCCTGGGTTCCATCCCAAATACTGTAAAATAAAAAAAAGGGGGGGGAAGCCACCTTGGGAGGAGAATGTCTTTTTTTTTTTGTGCTCGGGGGAGACTGGGATTTGAACTCAGGGCTTCACACTTGCAAAGAAAGCGCTCTACAACTTGAACCATACCTGCAGTACTTTTTGCTTTAGCTATTTTTAAATAGGGTCTCACTTTTTCCTGGGTAGGCCACAGGCCTCAGTCCTCCTGACTGTACCTCCCACATAGCTAGGCCTACAGGCATGTGTCACAATGCCCAGCTTTAAGTGTAGACTGTTCTTGAAATGTCTGCGTTTTTTCCTTGCTATGGTTCTCATGTTTTCCTTATAGTCAGTGGTCACATGTCCCCTTCCTGCCACATAGCTGTTTAGAAGCTCAACATTTTCTTTTTTTTTTTTTTCATTTTTCTTTTATTATTCATATGTGCATACAAGGCTTGGTTTATTTCTCCCCCCAAAGCTCAACATTTTCAACCAATGCAGAAAACAGGGTGTAATTCTTTCTCTTTGGTTCTTGTCTTCAGCCCCCTGAACAAGAGGCCCTTTGGTTCTGCCAGCACTCAGCTCTCACTGGGGTGCTCAGAATGCCAGGAGAGCCAGAGAGGGCAGTGACCTTTGTGGTGGAACTGCATTCAGGACATTTTCTTTTCTCTAGACTGAGCTTCTGTGACTCCTTGAACTTGGGCCCAAACAGCTCAGAGCTTCAGAACTCCAGCCACTACCCAAGGCCAAACAGCAGCCATGTTGGAGGACCAGGGAGAGTTGGGGAACCCACAGGCTATTGGGAAAGAGACTTCCTCCTAACAAATCCATGAGTTCCCAGGATACCCAATCCACCCAGGCTCAGCTCCCCAACTCTGTGGTCCCCTGAGGACCAGGCAGGTAGGTAAGAGAGGAAGAAGGCACGCAGGAGATCAAACTGAACACAGCCAGGCGCTGGTGCTCACGTCTGTAATCCCAGCTACTCAGGAGGAGGAGATCAGGAGGATCCAGGTTCAAAGCTAGCCCGGGCAAATAGTTCTTGAAACCCTATCTTGAAAAAAACCTATCACAAAAAAAGAGCTGATGGAGTGGCTCAAGTGGTAAAGCACCTGCCTAGCAAACCTCAGTGCTACAAAAAAAAAAAAAAAGACAAAATCCTCACCCAGGTCCGTAGGATTCCAGTGCAATTTTTAGATAGGCTGAGCAGCAAATCTTGGTTCAAATTCTTTGACTGTACCATCAGCATACAGCCCACTTCCTGTGTGATGTTGCTAGTGGGCGGGTCAAGACTGGGGACATCACAGCACAGGACTAGGAAGTGTACCGGCTTTCCGCCCACTTGGGCCCCCACCGCCCAGGACGCCCAGCACATTGGTTCCTGTTTGCCTGCTTTACACTGATTTTTTTCTTTTTTCTTTAGGTTCTGGGATTTGAACTCTGTGCTGTAGCTTGTTCTTTGACATGGGCTCTCACTAACTTTCTGGGGCCGGCCTTGGAATCAGGATGCACCCATCTCCACCTCTGACTGGAGGATTACAGGCTGGAGCTACCGTGCCCAGCAACACTGCAATTTTGTGGGGTTTGGGTGGTACTGGAAATTGAACTAAAGGTCTTGCACTTGCTAGGCAGGCACTCATCCACTTGAGCCACATCCCCAGCCCCTACACTGGCTTTTAAATACTCGTTTTTTCTTTTTTGCTTCCAAGTAGATTAGATTTCCCTGTGGTCTGTAGCTTGCCTTCTTCTTTTTTGGTCATACTGGGGTTTGAACTTTAACTCAGAGTCTCCCACTTAGTAGGCAGGCACTCTGCCAATCCACCAGCCCCTCCCCCCTTTTTATTTTTTTTTTATTTTGGGTATTTTCCAGATAGGGTCTCACAAACTATTTGCCTGGGCTGGCTTTGAACCTGAATCCTCCTGATCGCTGCCTCCTGAGTAGCTAGGATTACAGGCGTGAGCCACCAGCACCCAGCTTTTTCTTTTTTTTTTTTTGAGACAGGGTTTTACCATGTAGCCCAGGCTGGCCTGGAACTCATGCTCCTCCTGCCTTGGCCTCCCCAGCGCTGGGATTATAGGCGTGTGCCACTCTCAACATTAGAGGCCCATCAAGAAGTGAAAAAACACGTGTCTTAGTTATATCTACAGTGGAAGGCTGTTTCTGCCCTGAGTGAAATCTGTCCCTGGAAATGGCTTCAGTGAGAATTATGGGATGTAGAACTGGTTAGAAATCTTTGCTTCAGTCTTGCTTCCCACCTTTCACAAATATTGACTAAGCACTGCAGCCATTGTGAGAGGCACTGTGTAAGGACAGGGCAGCAGTCCGAGTTTTATTTAAATATAATTAATGGTAAGTGTCAGATATCAGCAATCCAGCACCCTGCCAGGGAGGTTAGGAAGGGCTTTTTTGGGTGTGGGGGCAGGGAGGACATCTGACCTGGGATCGGAACCCTGAATCTGAGATTTTTTTTTCAGTACTGGGATTGAACCCGGGGCCCCAGCATGCTATGCTAGCCCCAGTCCTGAATTGAGATTTGACTGTGTTGACTGACTCCCCCGCCAGTCACCCTGTTTACCATCTACACTTGTCTGGTTCACTGACTTGTTTATTAGTTGTGTCCCCCCCCCCACACCCCTGCCATGACATCTTTGATACAGGAACTCTCTCTGTTCTCTTTCTACTGCATCTCTCTTGCCTATAATAGCTACTCAGAGTAGGGGCGCCCTATTTCCTGAAGGGATGAGTGAGTCAGTCAATCAGTCAGTCGATGACAGGAAACTGGAATACAGTGACTGGAGGAATTGGGAAAGGGCAGGAGTTGGGGTGGGAGAGAGAGCCTGCCGGGGCTGGGTCACACAGGGCCATGAAGGACTAGTAAGAGCAGTGAGAGCTGGGCTTGGTTATGAACGCCTGTAATCCCAGCTACTCAGAAAGGGAAGGTGGGAGGATCACAAGGATTGAGAGTTGGAGACCAGCAAACAAGGTGGAGGTGTGGAAACCCTATATCAGAAACAACCTACGACCCAGGCTCTGTGGCTCACACCTGTAATCCTAGGTATTTGGGAGGCTGAGATTAGGAGGATTGAGGTTTGAGGCCAAAAAAAAAAAAGCAACACAAAGCCCCTGGAGGGCTTCCGGCCAAAGCCACGGTCACTCTGCTTCCCACACAGTGAGTGGTCTGCAGGGAGCAAGGGAAGAAATGTGTGCAAATGTTGCTTTTGCTGTGTGATTTTTTTTTTTTTTGGCAATGGGATAGAACGAGGGACTTGAACGTCCTAGGCAATCACTCCTCCACTGAGGTATACCTCTAATCCTACTTTGTGACTTTTTTTGTTTTTGAGATGGGGTCTCTGACACGTGTGGCTGGAATTACAGCTGTGCACTGCAGTGCCACCTTGAGTTTTTGTTTCTGAGATGGGGTCTTGCCGCGTAGCCCAAGCTGGCATTGGACTCAAAGTCCTACTGCTTCAGCCTTCCAAGTGCTGGGATTACAGGCGTGCACCACTTCATCTGCCTCAGTACTGTGTGTTTTGTGTGCTTTTGTGCTTTTATGAGATGCAGTTACCTGTGAGTGTGACGTAGCACGAGTTTATGGGTTTTAAATTTCCTATACATCTAATCATTCTGGGTATAAATTTGGGTCTTTTTTTCACTTACTATGTTTTTGACATTCACCTTTTCAGGTCTGTGTCATCTAGAATGTCAGCTGTGTGAGAGGAAGAATTCTTTTTTGTTCACCGGCTGGCATAGAGTAGGTAGTCAATAAAAACTTGCTGAATGAATAAATGAATCTGTCTGTTTTCTGCATAAGTGAGACCCTGTCTCAAAAAATAACAGAAATGTACACATTCTGTAATACTCAAATCAGGGTAAACACACCTCCTCAAACTGCTATCATTTCTTTTAAAATTATAATTATTAATGCCTTATAACTGTACATATTAATAGGTTTCATTGTGACATTTCCATAATAATTGTATAAATAAAAGAATGTTTTTAAATTTTGTAACTTTCATAAGTTAAATAATTTTTTTTTTGGTGGAACTGGGGTTTGAACTCAGGGCTAAACACTTGCAAAGCAGGAGCTCTACCTCTTCAACCACACCTCCAGTCCATTTTGCTCTGGTTATTTTAGAGATGGGGGTCTCTTGAGCTATTTGCGTGAGCTGGCCTCAAACTGTGATCCTCCTGATCTCAGCCTCCCAAGTAGGTAGGATTACAGGCAGGAGCCACCAGCACCTGGCCCAGTAAATTTTCAGTTCCGTTCCAAATGAAGTTTCAGTGCACAAAAGTTGTTCTTTGACACACCTGAATGCTCCCATTCCCACAGGGGTCACCACACTGTTTTAGGGTCGTGCTATAGGCTGCATAGGGAAGGTTTTTTTTCTTTTTTTTTTTCTTGATACAGAGGATTGAATCCAGGGCCTCAAGCTTCTGAGGCAAGCTCAGTCTCCACACCCTGCTGTGCCTTTTCTTAATTACTAATGTTTGGCCCTGGTAGAAGGACTTCACAGTGACTCCTGGCAGCTCCCTGTGAGTTACTGTTATCCATGACTGTGGGGAAACTGAGGCACATAGAACCAAGGTGTCTCTGTGAGCAGAAAGGTGCTTCATGGATGGCCTGACCCAGAACTGTGCTCTGTGGTCAGCCACTCTCATCCTGCCTCTCTGACATCCTCTTGGCCTTGCCAGGAGATTCCTGGGGACATTGGTGGGCTGGAGCCCACGAAGGAGGCCACAGGGGACAACCCTGTCACCTGAAACACTTTCCCCCTGAGCTGGTCTCACCTGTTCTTTAGCTCCCCTCTGAAGCTCTCATGACTTTCTCCTGCCACTACAATTAACAGAGTCACAGTGCAGCCTTCGGGTCTTCTCCCAGGCATGACACCCCATTGGACAAAAAGGGACACAGTCTCAAATGTGACTCCTGCACGGCCAGTGCACAGAGGCCCAGCGAAGCTATTCACAGTGGGAGGTGCGCCCTGGCGGGCAGCAGGGCTGGCACCTCACCACTGAGCAGGTGCTGGAAGGCACTGGCTGGGGGGACGGGGGAGGGGAGTGTCACAGGCAGCAGTGGCCCAGGCACCACAGGGAGGAGGCCTTCAAAGGAAGCAGAGGTCAAGTTTAAGCAAGGTTCTTCCGAGCAATGGGCTTCCATTTTTATGTGCTCACCCCCTCTCACCCCCAGGAAGATTGTACACCCCAGCTGCAGATGCATCTTTGAAAAAGCATTCTTGACAGGTGCTGGTGGCTTGCGCCTGTAATCCCAGCCACAGGATAATGGTTCAAAGCCAGCCTAAGCAAGTAGTTCTCGAGACCCGATCTTGAAAAAACCCATCACAAAAAAGAACAGTGGAGTGGCTCAACTGGTAGAGCGCCTGCCTGGCAAGTGTGAGGCTCTGAGTTCAAATCCCGATGCCACCAAGAAAAAAGACAGTCTCCTCCCAAGGTGGCTTCCCCCCCCTTTTTTTCTTTACAGCTCTTGGGATGGAACCCAGGGCCTTGTAGGCAAACACTTGTGCCACATCTCCAGTCCTTTTGCATTAGTTTACTTTTTTGAGATAGGGTCTAGCTGCCATCTTTGCCCCGTAGCTGACCTCAAACCACAATCCTCCTGCCTCCAACCAACCTCCCAAGTAGCTGGGATTACAGGTGGGCGCTGCCACGCCCAGACCAAGGTGGCATTTTCCAGTGTTAAGGCTAGTGATTTCAAAGGGTGCCTGTTAGCAAACCTTGAAGGGTAAGATTAATACTTTACCACCCCTGCTGAGAAGGAGCTAGTCTGTATAAATACATGTTCAGAAGTGTCCCGTGTGCAAAGGTTTTCGTCTGATCTCTTGTTAAACTTTAACAGTTTAGAAACTTTGAGAACTGCCTTCCTTCCTTCTTTCCTTTCTTTAATAATAAATAAGGGCAGAATTTTTCCAGATTCCTCAGCGTCACGGGCACAGAGGACCACGTGTTTTATGTGCCAGTGTAGGAGTGACCCTGAGACTGGAGGCGGGGTGGCAACCCGCCCTATACCCACAGCCCCCATCATTAAACCGTCTGGACCTTGACTGTACTTTTGGTTGGAGAGTTGACTCGTCGGGCTCTCCTACTTCCTGAGCAAGCCTGCCCAGCCTTCCTGAGGCCACTTCTCCATCTGGGGACCAGCCCCCAAGCTCAGCCCACCCGTGTCCCCTTTGTCCCCTTACCAGTGGTGCACGGGAGTCAAGTGCGTTTTTTTGTCTGTATGTCAGACCTGTTGTGTATGTCACACACACGTGTTACACATAGGCCTCAAACTCTCCAGCCTCCAGCCTCCAGCCTCAGCCTCCCAAGGGCTGGATTTGGATTACAGGAGTGCACCACCGTGCCTGTCTCATGTGGTCTTCTTTTTTTTTGGAAATACTGGGGTTTGAACCCCGGGCCTTATGCTTATAAACCACTTGAGCCACACCTCCAGTAATGTATTTCCTTGTCTGTGACTTATCTGTTGCCCATTTTTCTTTCCTGTGTAAAGAGTAAAGGCCTTTGGGAGATCAATTTGTCAGTTTTTAGTAATACACCTTTGTTTGACCCAGAATTCTGCTTCTAGAGGCTTGTCTTACACAAACACCTAAGCCAGGCTTCATGCTACACTCCTGTAATCCCAGCACTTGGGAGGCTGAGGCACGGGGATTGTGAGTGTACAGAGATGTGTGTTCTAGGATGTTCACAGTGGGTCAGCAAATTATGGGACATTCACATTATTCAGTCACTAAAACATGAAGGCCACCTACCTTCACTGGCAAAGGAAGGTCTCCATGTCCCCCCAAAAAGAATCACGTCACGTGGGGTGGAGCTCAGTGACAGAGCACTTGCCTAACACTGCAAGACCCTGGTTCAAACCCCAGCACCACGCACAAAGGCACAGAAAAAAGTGTAATCCTGTTTACATACATTTAAAAATGACGTCCATCTGGAGAGCCCACTGCTGGCCACTTTTTCTCTGAGGAGGACAGCTGTTAAAGAGATAGGATGGACCTGGTTCCATGGCTCATGTCTGTAATCCCAGCTACTCAGAAGGCAGAGACTGGGAGGATTGTGGTTCGAGGCCAGACCGGGGAAGAAGTTGGTGAGACCCCCCCACATGGCAAACGATAAAAAGCTGGGCACATCTGTCATCCCCGCTACACGGGAAGCATAAATAGGATTGCAGCCCAGGCTGGCTCTGGAATAGATGTGAGACTGTGTTCAAAAAATACGCAGCCAGGTGCCAGTGGCTCACGCCTGTAATCCTGGCTACTCAGGAGGCAGAGATCAGAAGGATTGTTGTTCAAAGCCAGCCTGGGTAAAGAGTTCAAGAGACCCTATCTTGAAAAAACCCCTCACACAAAAGGACTGGCAGAGTGGCTCGAGTGGTAGAGCACCTGCCTAGCAAGTGTGAGGCCCTGAGTTCAAACCTCAGTACTGCCAAAAAAAAAAAAAAGGCAACACAACACTGAGGCAGGGGTCCCAGCCACCCAAGAGATTGTATATGTGTGTGTAGGTGTGGGGGGGCATGTGGGGGGGTGGGGGTATGGTTGTGTGTTTGGGGGTGTGGGGGGGTGTGAGGTGTGTGGGGGTGGACACAGAACCTGGACCCCACCATGCTACACACACTCTACTACTGAGCCACACCTCCTGCTTCCTTTCTTCCTCTCTCCCTCCCTCCTTTCCTTCCTTCCAGATGGGGTCCCCCTATGTTGCTCTGATTGGCCTTGAACTCCTGGCTCAAGTAATCCTCTAGCTTCAGCCTCAAAAGCAGCTGGAACTACAGATACTCACCACTGTGCCTGGCAAGGTGCTGATGTAATTGAACTGGGGAACACCAGTGTTTCAGGGCTGAGAAGCTGCCGCTGTGATGTGCCCATAAACTCAGGCGTGACATGTTAGGCCATGGGTTAGGGGCAGGGACTCTCCCACAGGTGGTGCCCTGGATACTTTTGCTTCCTATTGGGTTTTTCCGTGGCTAGCATATTTCGGTGACCCCATCATGGAGCTTACTTTAAGCTAACAACTGCCGCACTGGAAAAATGTACAAGTCCACACAGGATCAACTAGGAGGTGAGAACATTTTTTTTTCATTTTTCTTTTATTATTCATATGTGCATACAAGGCTTGGTTCATTTCTCCCCCCTGCCCCCACCCCCTCCCTTACCACCCACTCCGCCCCCTAAGAGAACATTTTTTAAAAAGATGAGAAAGCCGGGTACTGGTAGCTTACACCTGTAATCCCAGCTATTTGGGAGGCTGAGATCAGGAGGATCAAAGTTTGAGGCTAGCCTGTGCAAATAGTCTCAAGACCCATATCTCCAAAATAACCAGAGAAAAACGAACTGAAGGAGTGGCTCAAGCAGTAGAGCACCTGATTTGCAAGTGCCAAGCCCTGAGTTCAAATCCCAGTACCACCAAAGAAAAGTCTGGGTATAGTGGCCCATGCCTGTGATCTGGGCACAAAGGAGGCTGAAACAACAAAGATGTCACCTCAGTGGTTTGAAGTTCCTTTTCAACAGAATGTCATTATTCCTCAAAGCAAGGTCACACTTACCATTTCAATACCACATCCACCTTGGATAGCAAAGGAGCACCAGAGGCCAACCCAGATTTGGGGTACTCCAGTTTGGGGGTGTATTTTATGCTCTTCCTAGCCCTGGAAGTCTCCCTAGGGCTGGCCTGTACCTGAAGAAGGCACCCTGAGCATTCTAGAAGCTCTCTCCATCCTGGCATGTCCACTCTTGTGCAGAGGGCGGGCCTCACCACCCATGGCCTTAGGGCATCAATTCCCAGAAGGCTGTGTTCACAGGAATGTTTTCCTCATACCTAGGTGGCTGGGTGCAGGGTGTCATTTTGAAAATCCTAGCTAGGATCCCAACCAAACTATAATTTATTGTGCTCCAGGTGTGGGATGGATCGCCTGGGGCTGAGGGATGAGCGTGAGTGTGTGCGTGTGTGTGGAGGGAGGAGAACACAGTCAAGACACAAAGGACAGGCCAGGTCTGGTGCTCACACCTGTAATCCCAGCTACTCAGGACGCAGAGATCAGGAGGATCGCAGTTAGAAGCCAGCCTGGGGAAATAGTTTGCAAGACCCTATCTTGAAAATACCCATTACAGAAGGGCTGGTGGAGTGGCTTAAGGTGAAGCCCTGAGTTCAAACCCCAGTACCACAAAAAAAAAAAAAAAAAAAAAGACACAAAGGACTGGGGCACAGCATGTTCTGTCCATGGGGTGGGTGACACATGACAGACACTTGTGATGACCGACATGGTCTCCATCCATGCACGCGTCCATCCATCCATCTGTGCATTCGTTAGTGAGCCAGAAACAAAGAGCTAGGGCTGGTGGAGTGGCTCAAGTGGTAAAATGGCTGCTTAGCAAGCATGAGGCCCTGGGTTCAAATCCCAGTGCCACCAAAAGAAATAAAGTGTCACAGAAAGATAGGTCTAGACCCTATCACAGCCTGGCTACCAGGCTTCAATTCAGCCTAGCAGCCCCTAAATCAGGGCTCCTCAGGCCCTGGATAGAGGACCAGAGACGCTGAACCCAGATTTGCAGGGGACAGCTTCTGGGAGGAAGGCCCTGCTGGCTGAGCAAGACTGAAATTCATGGAAAGATCTAGAAAGAATCTTAAGAGACCAGGCACCAGCAGGGCTAAGGTCATCCACGCTGGCCACTGGGGAATGGGCAGAGAGCTCCGTGTACCTGGAACAAAGGGTCCCCGGGTGCAGAGGGCCAGGTGAAGGGATGGGAAGTGTCAGAAAGCCACCCTGGGTCTGAAACTGGGGACGGTGGGGACAAAATCACCCCATGGCCTAGGGGACCTGATAGCCATACCGCCCCACTCCCAGACCCCCACCCTCCACCCACAGCAGAGAGGGAGGTGGGCGGGTCCCCAAGAAGGTATTGTCCTGTCCTGCCTGTCCCCACTGTGGACAGCCCCTGCTCAAATGTCACCGCTCCCCACCACCCTGCAAATATTTACATCCTGTTTAGATGAGGCCTCTCAGGGCCTCAATTTTCATGAATAAAATACGAGTTTGTAGGCCAGCCCAGGAGGGAAGAGAACCCGCCAGCTGGTAGGGACCAGAGGCAGCGCAATGCTTTGCTTGCTGTCGCCTCCCGCATGGCATTTGGAGGAAGTCGGAACTGGCCGGTGGCGGTGGGGGGGGGGGATTTTTTTTTTTTGTATTTTCTGTGGGGTTTTCCTAGAATCAAACCACCAATCTTCATCCCTAGGTCTGTTTCCAGAGAAATGAAAGATTTTCTTTCTTTTATTTATTTTCCTGAAATGCTGTTATAATCAAACCTCAGCATTTCATAGCCAGAGTGGATTTGTAAAAATTTATCTTATTTTGTGGTGCTGGGATTTGAACTCAGGGCCTACCACTTGAGCCATTCCACCAGCCCTTTTTTGTGATTTTTTTTTTTTTTTTTTTGCCCAGGGCTGGGTTCAAACTGCGATCCTCCTGAGTAGCTGGGATTACAGGCATGAGCCACCAGCGCCTGGCTTAGACTGTATTTTTAAAGTTTTTTTTTTTTTTATGTGGCACTGGGATTTGAACTCAAGGCACAAGGCCTCAGGGTTGCTAGGCAGGTGCTCTACCACTTGAGCCATTCTGTAGATTGTATTTTTAAAAAACCATTTTAAATGTACAGAAAATTAAGCCAAGTTCCTGTACACCCTCTCTTGGGCACACAGTTCCTCCTGTTACTAACATTTTGTGTTAGCTAATACATTTATTAAAATTAATGAACCTATAGTAACGTGTTATTTTTAACTGAAGTCCATAATTTACACTGAGGCTCACTTTGATTGTTATTTTGTTTTGTTTTTTGCAGTACTGGGATTTGAACTTAGGGCCTTGTGCATGCTAGGCAAGAGCTCTACCAGTGAGCTACATCCTCAACCCCTTCATTTTAATTTCCACCCAAATAAAAAGTGCTCCAAATTTCCCTCAATTTCACTTTCAAAGTGATGTTACGTGGAGTCAGTAAGCTGAAGACATCTTGACTTTTTTTTTTTTTGTCGTTCCTGGGGGTTGAAACTTTTTTTTTTTTAAATGGGAAAGAAAGTTCTGGTTTCACATTGCTGATGGAAAGCAAAACAGGAAGCCAAACATTCCTAGCTTAAAATGACCATCTGGGAATGCTGTCCCATCACTTCTGCTGTGTGTGTGTGTGTGTGTGTGTGTGTCACCCTGGCCTCAGAGGACAGAGGAAGGGACTCACTCTGTTACCAGCCCTGAGCTGATCTACCCTCCCTGTGAATGGAAGAGGACGTGGGCCACTTCTGGGCCAGAGGCCCAGGCAGGGGAAAGAAAACCAGAAAGACACCAAAGGCTACTGTGCGTGCTAATGGGTTGGCATTAGATGGAGGCTGGGAGGACATGGTCATCAGGGCTGGGGGCAATGAGTCATTGGCGTGGGTGTGTGCTCCAAAGGGAAGGCTGGGGCCGGCCTGCCTGCAGATAGGCTCTTGGAGAGCGCAGTCATTCTCTCTCAGGAGCCCTGGCCGCCCACCCCCCTCCACCCCCGTTCCCCACTTCAGTTCCAGCTTCTGGTACAAGTTGTCATTAAGTGGATGCCTGAAATTGTGCACTGTACAAAATCTTCTATATGCTGTTCTTTTCTTCCTCTGCCTATGATAAAGTTTAATTGATAAATTAGTTATGATAATAACTACTAACAACACAGCAGCACTATGGTACATGACAGTAATTGAGAACTAAGTGACTAACGAGTGGGTAGCATATACCGCATGGATACACTGAGCCAAGGGATAAATTCCCCACCTCCCCAGACCAGATGGTGGGGAACAGTGAAAGAATTTATCATGCAGGCTGGGTGCTGGTGGCTCACGCCTGTAATCCCAGCTACTCAGGAAGCAGAGATCAGGAGGATCAAGGTTCAAAGCCAGCTCAAGGCAAATAGTTCATGAGACCCTATCTTGCCTATCACACACACACACACACACACACACACACACACACACACACACAAAGGACAGGTGGAGTGGCTCAAGGTATAGGCCCTGAGTTCAAACCCCAGTACTGCACCAAAAAAAACAATTCATCAACTACTTGGAATGCTACAACATTTGCAACTTATGAATTGTTTATTTCTAGAATTTTCTACTTAAAGTTTTTGGGCCATGGTTGACTGCAGGTAGCTGAAACCTTGGAAAGTGAACCACAGATGTGGGGTGAAGGACACAATGGTACTTACAGCACACCAGGTACTTGTGTGACCAGCCCTAGAGAAAAGGTTGTCTTACTGTCTCCACCATGTCCCTGGAAGGTGGGTGCTGACGTGCCCCATTTCACAGAGAGGGAAACTGAAGTGTAGGGCAGGAGAAGGTTGTTGCCCAAGGTCGCACAGATAGTTGGCCTGAGGACGCAGGTCCTAACAGAGCTGCTGGTGCCCTGGAGGCTGCCCAACCCCACCCTCTGTCTTTGAAAAGGCCCCTTTGGACCGCAAGGGTGCCTTCTGTCCCAGGACTACTGGGACCTGGCTCTGAAGTGTCACCTCCTTTCCTGCTTGAGACTAAGACAGCAGGGACAGGGATGCAGAGGCCCCAGGGTCTGCGGCTGCAGTCTGGCTGGCCCATAAGGGGTAAGACAGATTTTTCCAGAAAACTAGCTACAGCCACAGGAGGTGGCTTCCTGGGAAACAGGGCTCATGGGTTCTTTGCTGTCCTAGGAGCTTCTGGCTGGGGCTCGGGGCCGAGCAGCTGGGAGGTCCATGGGACAGTGCCATCTCCACCCACCCCACCTACAGCGACACCAACCCTGTCCACTCAACCACCCAGCTGGAAGACAAATGTGATTTTTTTTTTTTTTTGGTGGGACTGGGGTTTGAACTCAGGGCTTTGCACTTGCAAAGCAGATGCTCTATCCCTTGAGCCACACTTCCAGACCATTCTGTTCTGGTTATTTTGGAGATGGGGGTGTCTCTTGCACTATTTGCCTGGGTTGACCTCGAACTTCGATCCTCCATATCTCAGCCTCCCAAGTAACTAAGATTATAGGCGTGAGCCACCGAAGCCCAGAAAACAGACAGACAGGCAGAATGTGAATCAGGTGGGAGGGAGCCTGTGCTGTACTGGCAATACACACGCTTGCCTGCAGGGGGTGCTGTTGCTGGCAGGGCCCACGGGACAGATCAGGCTGAGTTGGCCACTGGTCCCTGCAAGGAGGTCAACTTCACACCTATCACACTGGACGCACACACACAGTAATACAGCCAGAGTGGTAACACTGGCACCCAGAAAGCTAAGGGAGCTGGTGTGGTGGCTCCCGTCTGTAATCCTAGCTACCTGGGAGGCAGAGATCAGAAAGATCAAGGTTCAAGGCCAGCCCAGGCAAATAGTTCTGAGACCCCCCATCTCCAAAATAACCAGAGCGAAACAGGACTGGAGGTGCAGCTCAAACGGTAGAGCATCTGCTTTGCAAGTGTGAGGCCCTGAGTTCAAATCCCATTCCCATCCAAAAAAAAAAAAAGTGTGGTAGAGCACAGGCTTTCCTCTCTGGACCTCAGTGGTTATCCTTGTCGACAAAAACTTGGGGAGACCACAGCTGCCCACTAGGTACAGGCTGCCCATGTAGCCGGAGGTGTTGAGGGTGTCCTTTGCTAGATAAAAAAAAGAAAAAAAAAAAAAACCTTCTGGATTTCTAACTGCCCCTTTGACTTCCTCCAGGGTCTCTGACCCCAGGAGATTTGCACAGCCTGGCAGCCCGGTGGCTTTGCAGCCTGAATTCCCTTGTGCACCCAGTACTTCCCCCACGGGCTCCAAAATCATTCAATATATTTATGGTGGGTAGACCCAAGGTCCACAAAGCTGAATCAGGAAGGAAGCCATTGTCCATCTTTTCCCCAGAGCCATAGGGCAAACCAAGCCACTCAAGGAATCTCTGACTGCATGCACTTTCCAGTCAAGGACCCCAGTGGGATTGCATGGTGTTGCAAGTAGACTTAATGTTCATGACCCTCCCCTGCCAAGAACCCTCCAGGGCTCCCCATTATCCCCTAGGAAAAAAGCCCAATTCCACAGCACACTCACAGGACAAACTTGGTGAACAAGACCAGCCTTCATCTCAGCATCAGATCCTTGGGCTCTGGCCGCCTGAGTGTTGAGAGGTTCTTCCCACCATCACCCTCTGCCTGCCACACACTTATCCTTCAAGACACTCCCAGGGGCCACCACCTCCAGGAAGTTGCCTTGAATCCCTACATGTGAACAATTAGACCTGCCCCGAGCTTAGTGTAGTGGTGCACACCTGTAATCCCAGCACTCAGGATTAGCAGGAGGATGGAGGGCTCCAAGCCAATCTGGGCTACATAGCAAAATCTTTAAAAAATAAATAAATAAAATGCCAGGCACCAGTGGCTCATGCCTGTAATCCCAGCTAGTCAGGAGGCAGAGATCAGGAGGATTGTGGTTCAAAGCCAGCCTGGGCAAGCAGTTCTGTGAGACCCCATCTCAAAAAAACTCAACACAAAAAAGGGCTGGTGGAGTGGCTCAAGGTGTAGGCCCTGAGTTCAAACCCCAGTACAGCAAAAAAAAAATAAATAAATTCAGGAAGAGAAGAGAAGAGAAAGGCAAGGCAAAGAAAGAAAGAAATAAAACAAAAGGAGAGGGTTTTTGTTGGTGGGACACTAGCAGCTTGAATAAGAGCTCTAACTTTGGTGTATTATAAGCTCATGCAGCGCATGTGTGGGATGAAGTTTATGAACGGTGAATCCACAGGAGAAAGCTGCAGAGAAAGGAGGCCACCGTGTTCAAGAGGCCCTCAGGCTTGTCCCCATGGTGTCTGGCCTCATGGCGCTTTTGTCCTTCCTGGTGAAAAGAAGCAGCAGCTGGACCAGTGACCTCCCAGTTGCTCCCAGACATCTGGTGCCCAGGCATGGGGGCCTAGTCAGATGCCAGGCTCAGGGGGACAGAAGTGTGCATGAGCCACCCAGGAAAAGCCAGACCAGGCAGTGAAATTCCATCAGAAACCCAGGCAACCAGAGCACTGGGGTGGCTGTGCTCTGAGGCCCGGCATCTTGGCACACATTCACCAGCTGTGTGACCCTGGTCCTGTTCCCTAACTTCTCTGTGGCTCTTCGTAACATGGCTTAATGATCACACACACCTCTTCAAGGCCTTGTCAGGATTCCGATGAATTTGTCTCAGGACACCAAAGACGCTACACACTGGATGACGGCTGGACCAAATTCTAAAAACTCTCTGACCACTGTCTGAAGCAGCCAGCCTGTGAAGCCACACATACCTACAGCAATGACCCCAAAGGCAAGGCCAGTACTTGACTAAGAACTGCCAGCTTCCCTGATTTCTGTTTATTTAGACAGGGTCTGGTTATGCAGCCCAGGCCGGCCTGGAACTCTTAATCCTCCTGCCTCAGCCCCCTGAGAGCTGGGATTACAGGCATGCACCACCATACCTGGCTTCTACGGACATTTTTCTTGTCATTATTTCCTAAACAGTATAGTCTCCCAACCATATACATGGCATTTGCATTGTATCAGGAATTATAAGTCATCTTAAGGTGATAAAAGTCAGCTGAGGATGTGTGTAGGTTCCGTGCAAATACTACTTCGTTTTATTTATTTATTTATTTGGTACTGGGATTTGAACTCAGGGCTACATCTTGAGCCACTCCACCAGCCCTTTCTCTGCGAAGGGTTTTTTTGAGATAAGGTCTCCTGATCTATTCGCCCAGGGCTGGTTTCAAACTTTGATCCTCCTGATCTCTGCCTCCTGAGTAGCTGGGATTACAGGCGTGATCTATCTGTGCTTGGCTCACAACGACATTTTATGTAAGGGATTGAGCACCCCTGGTTTTGGTATCCAGAGATGGAGGGAGTTCTGGAACCAGTTCTCCCAGGACATGAGAGATGGCTGTATTCAGAAATGCCAGCTTTGGAGCCCAGAGTGGTGGCATCTGTAAGCCCTGCACTCGGGAGGCTGAAGCAGGAGGATCAAGAATTCCAGGCCAAGCTGGGCACAGTGGCTCACGCCTGTAATCCTAGCTACTTGGGAGACAGAGATCTGGAGGATCTCGGTTAGAGGCCAGTCCCAGCAAACAGTTCTCAAGACTCCATCTCCAAAATAATTTGAACAAAGAGAATTGGAGGCGTGGCTCAAAGCGGTAGAACAGCTGCTTTGGAAGTGCGAAGCCCTGAGTTCAAATCCCAGCCCCACCACAAAAAAACAAACAAACAAAACCAGAGGTCAAGGCCAGCCTGGGCTATAGAGGAAGACAGTGTCCCAAAACACAGAACAAAAAAGTCAGGCACAGTGGCTCATATCTGTAATCCAAGCTATTGGGGAAGCTGAGATGGGAAGGATCCTAGTTTGAGGCCAGCCTGGGCAAATAATTAAGGAGACCTAATCTCAATCAAGAAGCCTGGTGTGGAGGCTGGTGAGGCACTGTTAGGAAGATTGCAGTCTGAGGCCTGCATGGGCAAAAGTGCCAGTTACGGTTAGCAATAAATAAAAAAAGCAGCTGGGCACCAGTGGCTCACGCCTGTAATCCTAGCTACTCAGGAGGCAGAGATCAGAGGATCGCAGTTCAAAAATCACAAAAAATGGCTTTCAGAGTGGCTCAAGTGATAGGCCCTGAGTTCAAATTCCAGTACTGCAAAATAAGTACATATAAAAATAACTGAAGCAAAAAGGGCTGGTGGCATAGTTCAGTCCATAGAGCACCTGCCTTGCAAGCCCAAGGCCCTGAGTTCAAACTCCAACACCACCACCAAACAAGAAAAAAAAGGCATCTTTGTTCACTTAGGGAGGCCTGGGTTTATTTCACCATTACCACCACCCTTAGGGAGGGTGCACAGAGAAGCCCCCAGGATCTGGGAACCCCAGTTGGGAGTCCCCCCTGAATATCACCCAGCAGCAGAGCCTGCATCCTTCCTGCGCAGAGGGGTTCGCCCCGCCATGGCTGCACCCACTGGATGGAGATGCAGGGCCTCCGTGGGCAGAGGAAGAACTGGGCTCAGGCCAAGTCCATGCATTTGGAAGCAGGGGGCGTGGCCACCAGCTCAGCAGATGTCTCCATGGCAACGCCACACCCACACCAGTGCAGGCCGCGGCTTCTGTTCTGCTAGGCAGAAAGGCCATGGAGTCCAAACCACCATTTCCGCAGGATTGGGTTTGGGTTTAAGTTTCTTTCATTTGTCCTAGAAACAACACATGTCTGTGACAGGAAAAAGAGAGAAGGGAGAGAGGGAAGGAGGGAGAGCGAGAGAGAGAGACAAAGAAAGAAAAAGAAAGGAAGGAAGGAAAGAAAGAAGGAAGGAAGGGAAAAAGGAAAGAAAGAAAGAAAAAAGAGAGAGAGAAAAAGCCAGGCATGGTGGCCAGCTTTTGAGGAGTGGAGGTAGGAGGATATTGTTTTTGAGGGAGGGGGTGACTGGAATTTGAACTCAGGGTTTTCTGCTTCCAAAGCAGGTGCTCTTATCACTTGAGCCACTCCTCCAGTCCATTTTGCTCTGGTAATTTTAGAGATGGGGTCGCACGACCTATTTGCCTGAGCTGGCCTCAAATCCCAATCCTCCCAATCTCAGCCTCCTAAACAGCTGGGATTGCAGGCATGAGGCTGTTTGAGAATCTTGAGCAGAGATTGACCTCCTGGGCAAAAGTGCAAGACCCAATTTGAAAAGCAAATTAAAAGCCAGAGGACTGAGCCGGAGGCGTGGCTCAAGCGGTGGAGCAGCTGCCTAGCAAGCACAAAGTCCTGAGTTCAAACCCCGTACTGCCAGAAGAAAAAAAAAGAAAGCCAAAAGAGGAGCACACAGTTCAAGCGGTAGAGAGCCTGCCTAGCAATCTTGCGGTCCTGAGTTCAAACCTCAGTCCCACAAAAAAAAGGTCATCAGGGATGCAGCGACCTGCAGAGCAGCCCAGACTATGGCTGGCAGCTGGCCCCCGAATTCTGGCCTGGTCCTGCAATTATTCCCCAGGGCTCTTCTATGAATCCCTCCTCCTGTGGGATTGCTGGGCACGGCCAAGGGCGGTGTCAGCAAGGGAATGACCAAATCAGCACTTTCTGCCCCCACACAATGGCTGGTGAGAGGTCTGCTGGGAGAGCCCCTGCCCAGTCCTCTCCCTCTGCACCCCACCTCTGGGGTGGAAGTCCCGGAGAGAGGCCAGGCCACCAGCCACATGTGACAGCATTTGCTCTGGCTGCAGGAAGTAGAAAAAAAAATTTCAAACTTCAGCAATACAGGAGTCTATCTTGTCTCACCTGGCACAAGCCAGGTGGCCAGCTGCCATTGACACTCTGCCCATCAGTTTCCAGGTAAGGTCCCCAAATAAGGAGGGAGGCTGGGGTTCCGGATGCACTTGATGCATGGGGAGGCTGTCAGGGTGGTCGGGGGTCCTGCAGGAGTGGGAGGCTGGCCACCTGCAGGTAAGCACAGGTGCATCATGGTAGGACTTGTGACCGCGACAAATCCCTGCCGCTTCTTAGACCGGCTCCCACCTGTGCAGGAAAGGACTGGCTATCCAAGTAGATGAAGGCTTAGTTTGCAGGCAAGAAGCCACTTAGTCCTTTGAGTTGGGCTTAGGTACCACTTGAGCCACCCCGCCCGCTGGGTTTCCACCATCTTTCTCTACTCTCTGACTTAATCAGTTAACACTACTTTCTGACTCTTGACTTTTATTGAAGTATTTATTTATTTATTTTGTGGTACTGCAGTTTGAACTCAGGGTCTACACTCTGAGCCACTCCAGCAGCCCTTTTTTGTGATGCTTTTTCTTTTTGAGATAGGGTCTTTCAAACTATTTGCCCAGCTGGCTTCAAACTTCAATCCTCCTGATCTCTGCCTCCTGAGCAGCTGGGATTACAGACGTGAGCACCAGTGCCCGGCTTACTGAGTGCATGAGGTGATATAAACAAATCAATGTGTGTGGCCCCTGTGCTCCCCCTCCTCAACATTCCCAGGCTCAAGGCCAAGGCAGGTAAATTGGAGCTGTTTGAAAGGGGAAGTGTGGTTTGCCAACACAGAAAGAGCTGGAAGAACCAGCAGGGACAAAGGCACAGGTGTCACAGAAAGAGTCCAGGAAGGTAATGCACAGTGGGGCCCTACAGATTGTTGGGATTTGACATTTTTGGTTCCTGGGCTGACACTTGGCTTCTGCCTCCCCACCCAGGAGGGAGGGGACCCCAGCAGCTGTGTCAAGGCATCGCCAGAGACAGATCCGTCCTGGTGAGGCAGCTGCACACCTCATGTGCCTGGTAGGCACCACTTTTTCCAGACACGTTGGGAGTCATTCACTGTGAGACTGTTCCATGCTGCTTTGTCCTCAAAAACAAGTCATGAAGTCATGAGTAGCTAGGATCACAGGCGTGAGCCACGGGCTCCTCTGGGCTTCTCCTCTTCCCTTTTTGTGCAGTCCAAAGGTCACCTCCTCCGCAGTCTCCTATCATCTTCCCGATCTTCTGGGCCATCCTTGTAGGCAGAGCATGGCTGACTGATGCTCTGTCACTGAACACGGTTTGATCACCATCAAATGCCCAGCGTTCCTGTAATCAATCCTAGTTACGCAGGAGGCAGAGATCAGGAGGATCATGGTTCAAAGCCAGCCCGAGAAATTAAAAAAAAAAGTCACAAAAAAAGGGGCTGGTGGCGTGACTCAAGGTGTAGACCCTGAGTTCAAACCCCAGTGCTGCCAAAAAAAAAAAAAAGCACAGCGTTGAAGGGAGCATGGATGCAAAGCCAGCCGTTTATATTTTTCTGCCCGCCCGCGTCTCCTTTCACGCGGCGCCGCGGCCCGAGAACCACGAGGCCGCGCATGCGCGCGCCCGCCCCCTGCCGCGCCAGGCCCCGCCCTCGGGCGCCCGCCCCAGTGCCGGCCCCTTTTGTTCCCTCCCGGAGCCCGGCCGCTGGTTCGCTCGGCTCCGCTCGGCTCCGCTCGGCTCCACTCGGCTCCACTCGGCTCGGCCGCCGGGTGCGCAGGCAGCGGGCGGGGGCAGCTGCATCCGCGCTTTCCCCGGCGGGCGGGCGGGCGGACGGACGGACGGACGGACGGACTGACGGGGCGCGGAGCCCGGGGTGGACAGTGGCCGCCGGGAGGGCGCAGCATCCTCGGATCGTGCGCTGCTGGAGGGCGAAGGTAGGCGCAGATCGGGGGTCCCCGGGCAACAAAGGACGGGGCGATGCTCCTGGGGTGGGGTGGGGGGGCGGCGGCACCCCGGCCTGCTCAGAATTGGGGCGCGCGTGGAAAGGTCGCGGCCACGGAGAAGGGCGTGTGGGGGCTGCGTGGGCGGGAGTTTGACCGCAGGGAGGGGTGGGGGTGTGTGCACCCCAACTTCCCTAGGTGGGCGCGCTGCTGGGGGATCGACCGAGGTCCCGATGGCGAAAGCATCCCACATCCACAGATGGGGGAGTGGGTTCGGTGCATCCTTCTGTGCACCCCAAGACTTAGATGTACCCTGGACATAGAGCACGGTGGGCGCGGCCCATCCCACCCCTATCTCTATCTCCAAGACCATGGAGTCTGGGGTACACCGAGTCCCCCTACTCCCACCCTGCCCACCCCCCGCCACCTAGAGTCGCCTGATGATGCTCTTTGCAAAACTTGGCTTTGCGAGTGTGTGGCTCCGGGGCGTCTGGCTTTGCACATGGGGTGCCCCCCCAAGCTGGCGCCGGTGGCTGGTGAGGCAGCAGATTTCTTCTCCTCCCCCCGCCACCCTACACCCCTAGGGAGGGGCAGCGGCGGAGGAGGATGCTTAGCTGAGCCTCAGGGACCTGCCAGTCCATGTGGACTCACCAGGCCCCCTTTGGGTGCCCATTGGGCACTGCCACGCAGGCCCCTCCGCCCCACCCTGGAAAAGTCAGGAAGAGGGACACTTTGGGAGTGGGGGAATCACACACCTCGCAGTGGGTCCCACAACCTCTGGATCCCACTTCTGAGTGAGAAATGGGAGCAGGAAAGTGGGGGCAGTGGCCCTGGTCCTGGTATGATGCCCGAGGGAGGCTGGTGGGGGTAGGGCTGCCCTAGGGCTGTGGGCAGAGGAGGCCGGAAGGGTGCAGGGAGGGTGCAGGGAGCACCAGCGTGGGGCTGCCTCTCTCCTCTGTGCGCCCCAGGCCTCCTCCCGGTCAGTTGTAAATGTAAACAGGAACCCTTCATTCATCCACCTGGTGTCACCCGGTCTGGCACCACCTGGAGCAAGCTGGGGGGTACCCAGGACCTGAGGTTCGCCTTTCCGAGGGAGCACAGCCCAGCTGAGTCTGTTGAGTGCACCCGGGTTGGGAAACTTTAGGTGATAAAGGGGAGGGGGGTGCCCTAAAGGGCAGGGTGGACCTGGAAACCTGGTAGAGCTGGGTGCAAAAGTTTGCTGCTTAGATGCTGAAAGAAGGGGGCTAGGGGACTTCTTGCAGGATGGGACAAGGGCTTGGGGAGGCAGGAGGCTTGTCAGTCTCCAGGGGCAGCAAAGGATTTGGGTTACTGGGTGCCAAGTTCAAAACCAGGCTCATCTGCCAGGTGGAGCTCTGATACCTTGTTAGCATACAGTAGGTGCTCACTAGCACAGGATGCATTCATGTCTGCAGTGAATGGCCCCGGAGTGATGTTGGGGTTCAGGGTCCAAGACAGATGAGGAAGGTGGAGGTGGAGAGGAAACCCAAGGGCAGAAGAGCCAGGTGGAGGGTTTCGGAAGGAGCCTCCCGGCTTTGAAGCCCAGACGCTGGGCAGGCAGCCAGCCTGAAGAAAGGGAAGGGATCACCCCAGCCTCTGCCTTTGACTGTTTAAAATTTGGCTGGACCTGGGTTCAAATCCTAGCTCTGCCACTTGCATAGTTGTGTGATTTTGGACATTGCGCCCTGCTCTGTCTCCATTTCCCCAACTGTAAAATGGCACTACTTAAGATCTTCTAGGGTTGTGGAGAAAATTCTGTGACCTGGGGACTGAGTTTGTTGTTGTGCCTGGAGGCCAGGGAGAGACCCTCTAGCCTCCTTTCACACAGCTGGGATGGGAGGAGGCTCAGCTCCTGCCCTGGCTGCGGGGGAGGGGGGCGAAGGGGAGGTGTCCACCTTCAGGCAGCCCTGCCAGTCAGCTGTCCCTGCCACAGCCACAGCCGTCCTTGTCTCTGACTGGCAGGCCTGCCACCGGACAGCTGCGCTCTCTCTCTTGCTCTCTCTCTTTTTTGGTACTGGCCCACTCCACCAGCCCTTTTCTGTGATGGGTTTTTGGAGATAGGGTCTCCAGAACTATTTGCCTGAGCTGGCTTTGAACTGCTAACCTCCTGATCTGCCTCCTGAGTAGCTGGGATTACAGTACCTAGTGGAGCTGCTCTCTTGATATCACCTCCTATTTTTGTGACCCTCTGTTCTGCCTAGTAATTTTTGGGAGAACTTCTGCCCTTACAAAAAGGAAAAGAGCCTGGTGGAGTGGCTCAAGCAGTAAGAGCATCTGCCTAGCAAGCTTGGTGCACTGAGTTCAAACTCCAGTGCCACCAAAAAAAAAATTAGAGAAGAAAAAGAAAAGTAAAAACTCTGCTAACCCTGTCGTACCAAGAGTGTTTCTGCCCTCTGTTTTTTGTTTTTTGGAGGCATTGGGGTTTGAACTCAGGGCCTCCCACTTGCTAGGCAGGCGCTCTACCACTTAAGCCACTCCCCCAGCCCTTTGTGCTTTAGTTATTCCTCAGATGGGCCTCATGTTTTTGCCTGGCTGGCCTCAGAATAAGATCCTCCCATTTGTACCTCCAGCATTGTTGGGTTCACAGGCATGTACTGCCATGCCTGGCTTGTTAATTTGAGATGAGGTTTTCCTAAGTTTTTGCCTGGGCTGGCCTCAAACTGTGATCCTCCCAATCTTCACTACTGAGTAGCTGGGATTACAGCTGTGAGTCACCACGCCTTTCCTTCTGTCCTTGCCAAATGCATTTGGCTTGAGATATTTTAGTAAGGCTGCCTGTGCTTTACAGATGAGACTTGGTGGTGCAGAGAGAGATCCTCTGTTTGCTCTCCATGCATTTATTAATACCTACTGTGTGCCTGGAAGGCATGGCACCTTCTGCCCAGCCGTCTACCTCCTCCACACCTCTGCTCAAGTACACAGTCCAAATGCTATATGCTTTTCTATCTGGCTTTTGGGGCCCACCCTGTGGCTGTGGCTTGCCTTCCCTCTTTGCTGTCCCTCCACTCCCAGACTCCACGTGCCTCTACAAAGTCCACCCTGGCTGTCTGTAACCCGTGAGGAGTGGCATGGTTTACAGGACGTGGTCGACTTTGCGGGGCCCCGCGTTGGGGGTGCCCTCTAATGCCTTGTCTTTGGGATTATTTTGTCACAGCCTCCTCCGGTTAGGTTATAGGAAGGGGACCTTGTGCATCAAACAATTGTAGCCCCCTCCCTTTTCTGGGCTGTGGCTTTATATTCTCTACCTCCCCTGTGTAGGTCTGACTACCTACAGGCTGGCTGTGCTGTCTGTCCCTGGCTGACAAATGTAGCCTGAGCAAAAGTGGCAGGTCCAGTGGCCCACATGGGTGTGCCCCTTTAGGTTCTGGTTGCCAGGGTGGCAGAGGGAGACTGATGGCTCAGCGGGTGGCAGGCAGCCATATTGTTCTCTGGGGCATGAGCTGGGCACAGATGGCACCATCAGTGGCTGCCTTTATGATGTGAGGGCTATTACTGGGTGAGGACCCCCAAAGTGGGCACTGCCGTCCACTGGAGCTCACAGTCTGATGGGGGAGCAGACTCATGGTCAGTTAACCAGCGTGCCATGAGTTATAGCGTGGGTGGGAGATGGGGTGACCACTCCTGGCATCCTGACTTGGGGGACACTGGGTTGCTGACCTGCCTGGCACCTTAGGGGAGGACTGGACGATGGCCTGGGCTGGCCTTCCCCAGCTCTCTCACTAGGACCTGGGGGGTCCAGTTGCGAGCAGCAGACCTACACCCCAGGACCTCACTCCACTCCTTTCCTTCTGAGCCTCCTGGCCAGGGTGGTCACTGCCAAAGCAGTGATCCTGTCTTCAAGCAAACACGTGGGAACGCTGCATTTCCCTCCTGAGCGGAAAGTCAAGAGTCACATGGCTCCACTAACAAGGCATTCATTTAGGGCCCTGGGTGCCCAGTGGTCCCCTCCTGCCCTTGTCCCTCACTGCCAGAATCACTAATTCTAGCTGGTCCTGAGCCCTGGGGACAGAGGGACACCCATTCCTATTCACCTCCTCCCTTTGCCCTCTGGGCCTCTCCCAGATGCTAGGGCAGAAGTTCAGGCCTCAGGAGAGCTGGCTTTCCAGTCCCATACCGTGTGCCCGGCCTGGCCTGGCCTGGCCTGCCCCACCCCAGCTCCCTGGTGAGCTGCCTGGCCCTGGGCTACCACCTGCACGCACCCCTTTAACTGGGAAGACATCAGCCCTGTTCCTGGACATGGAAACATTGTCCACGGCTTTGAGAAGCAGAATGAAGGCCAGAATCAAGGCCAGAATCAAGACTGAGGGGTTCATCACCTGGACCACGTTGCAGGTCACTCTGAGGGTCACTCAGACACAGTACCAGGCAGGTTGGGGTGGACTGGGATTTCCTGGAGGAATAAAAATGGGAGTGTCTTTTTAATTTAATATATTTTTTGAGACAGGGTTTCACTATGCAGCCCAGGCTGGCCTTGAAGTCCCATCCTCCTGCCTCAGCCTCCCGGGTTGCTGGGATTACAGGTGTGCTCCACCACACCTGGCTCTAATCCCCCTTGAAACTTGAAACTCAGTGCCAGGGAACTGGGGAAGAGTCAGGCAGGCTGGTGCCGGGGGTGGTGGGTTGGGGACTGATGGGGAGGCCTTCCTGGTGGGCACAGAGAGAGAAAGGTGAAAAGGTTTGGGTAGAAGGGAGCAAGGCGAGCGGCTGGAACTCAGTATTGAGGCTGTTTTCCCAGGTTGAGTATAATGACAGTGGGATCGTGAATTGACTTTTGGTGTTAGGATTTTTTTTCCTTTTTCTTTTGGGTGGTATTGGGGTTGAACTCAGGGTGTTTGCTTACTAGGCAAATACTCTACTGCTAGAGCTATGTCCCAGCCCTGTTTTTGTTTTGTTTTGTTTTAGTTATTTTTCAGATAGGGTCTCATACTTTTTGCGTGGGTCAGCCTTGGACTGTGGTTGCCCTATTTACACCTCCTGAGTAGCTGGGATCACAGGCATGCACCACTGTGCCTGGCTTGTTTGTTGAGATGGTGTCTCACTACTCACTAACTTTTTTGTCCAGGCTACCCTCAGACTGAGATCCTCCTGTCTCTGCCTCTTTGATAGCAGGGATTACAGCTGTGAGCCACCACACCCAGCCTGTTTGGGGATTTTTGTTTTTTTATTTTATCCGTCTCTTGTTCGTGCTGTTCCTTTCTCTACCATAGTCTGTTCCCCTGCATAAATCCGTTCATTCATTTGGCTGACATTCAGCTCAGGGGGATGGGGGCACTGGGAGGAAAGGGAGGCATCTGAGAGGGCTTGCATATTCTTTGTCTGATTGCAGAAAGGATTTGAAGCTGTTGACTAAGATAAACGCGGTATGACAAGATTGAAAGTAGTGCTGCAAAATAAAAAAATTAATTCATTTAATCTTTGCAATTGCCCAATGACAAAGATACTATTTTGAGCTCCACTTTACCAATGGGGAAACTGAGGCATAGAGTAGGTTCTACAACTAAGTGAAGGCACAGCTGGGATTCGAACTTGGGCCGTCTGGCCTGGAGTGTGCACTCTGCCACATATCTTAACTTCCTGAAAACCAAGACCCGCTCTCCTCCTGGTGCCAAGGGTTGGGAGGACAAAGGCATAGATTTAGGAGGAGGACGGATGGCCACCGTGTACACAGCTTGGCCAGCTGCCCCCAGCCCTGTCCTGCTTCTGGCTGCATTTCCGGCCCCCTCCCATCAGCTACCCACGGAGAAGCCTCCAGAAACTCTTCCTGGCTCCTGAAGACGTCCTGCTCTGTCCCTATGCTGCAGGAAAGGGCCTGTCCCCTCCCCCAGCAATTAGCACAGCTCCTCTTACAGGGGCCACACAGTCTCAGGGGCCTGGCAGGCTGTCTTGGGGGACAGGTGCATCACACATCCCTACATCACAGCCCTCCCCGTGGCCACAGCTCCCGTAAGAGAGGTGGCTTCTCCAGGCAGGGACCAGATCCCCGGAGCCCGAGCTGGGAGCCGGCAGACCACAGAGCAGCTGCTAGCAGGGACCCTCCCTGCAGGGGGTTCAAAAGCATCAGAGGTGACAGCCAGCCCCTCCTCCCTTCCTCTGCAGTCCAGACGTCCACTGGGGGCTGTACCCCAGGTTCACAGTGTCCCCCACCCCTTCCCAGAGTCCCTGACCTTCACTGGGGCATTCATGTTAAAAATAGCTTGATCAAAAACACAGTGACTTCTGTCCCCCCTCCATGTGGCTATTAGAAATGTCATCAGATTACCTCTGCTAAACAAAGTCCCCTCCCCTGGGATTCACTGGGTTTTGGCACCATTTCCTCTAGCCCACTTTTTTTTTTTCTTTTAATTTTACTTTACTTTATTTGGTGGTCCTGGGGTTTGAACTCAGGGCCAAACGCTTGCTAGACAGGTGCCCTACCACTTGAGCCACTCCGCCAGTCCTGTTTTGTGATGGGTTTTTTTCAAGATAGGGTCTCATGAACTATTTGCCTGTGCTG
This sequence comes from Castor canadensis, assembly GCF_047511655.1. Lineage (NCBI taxonomy): Eukaryota > Metazoa > Chordata > Mammalia > Rodentia > Castoridae > Castor > Castor canadensis. Next base: position 12,293,870 of record NC_133391.1, read on the forward strand.
GCTTCGAACTTGATTCTCCTGATCTCTGCCTCCTGAGTAGCTGGGATTACAGATGTGAGCACTGGCACCCAGCCTAAGTGAGTTAATATTCTCACTAAGTGAGAATAAGTGAGTTAATATTAAGCCTAAGTGAGTTACTATTAAGACACTTAGGTGGCATTGTCACTGAAAGACTGTTAGGGTCTGGGGCTCCTACAGGCTGGAGCAACTCAGTCGAGGACGGGGGCTCATTTGATCCTGATCTCCAACACCACATCACCCACGGTAGAGACCAGTGTGGACAGTGGCACTCCCTTGCCCCTGAGGTGACCCAGCCCCACGTGAGGCTGGGGGTGCTTGATATGTTCAGGTTTATTTGGGTTTTGTTTTTGAGACAGGGTCTTGCTGTATAACCCAGACTGGCCTGGAACTCACGATCCTCCTGCCTCAGCCTCCTGAGTGCTGGGATTACAGGCGTGCACCACCACGCTTGGCTTTGGAGACATCTTTTTTTTTTTTTTGGCAGCACTGGGATTTGAACTCAGGATCTTCCACCTCTATGCAGGCGCTCTATTGCCCCCAGCTCTTATACTTTTTTTACTATGTTTTTTTAGGTAGGGCTTACAGCACTGCCAAGATCTTTCTGCCTCCACCTCCTGGTGGCTGGGATTAAGGCATTCACCACCACAACTGCCTTATATGCTGTATATCTGTTTGCGTATGTGACCTTCTGGAAGGCCATAAGCCACTGTCACATCTAATTGCTTTGGTAGCTATTACTAGTTGAATAGGGCTCACCCAACATTTCTGTGTTGGACTCCTAACCCCTGGTACCTCCAAATGTGACCTGATGGAAAGATACGGTCTTCGCAGAGGTCAAGTTCACATGAGGTCATAGGGTCAGTCCTAATTCATTATAACTGGTATAGTAAGGAGAGGAAGGTTGGCCGGGCACTGGTGCTCACTCCTGTAATCCCAGCTGCTCAGGAGGCAGAGATCAGGAGGTTCGTGGTTCAAAGCCAGCCGGGGCAAGTAGTTCACAAGACCACATCTTGGAAATACCTAACACAAAAAAGGGCTGGTGGAGTGGCTCAAGTGGTGGAGTGCCTGCCTAGCAAGCGTGAGGCCCTGAGTTCAAACCCCAGTGCTGCCAAGAAAAAAAAAAAAAGAAGAAGAGAAGAGGAAGTTTGAACCTAAATGTGTCAGGCCACAGGGAAGCAAAGGAGAGAGGCGTCACAAGGAACCACCCTGTCCCACCATACACAGCGGTGCACTCCGGTAGTCAGCACTCGGGAGGCTGAGGCAGGAGGATTGATTGAGCCCAGGAGTTTGAGGCTTGGCTGGGCAACAGTGGACCCTGCCCCCCTAAAATATATATATTTATGGGCTCAGTGGTAGAGCTCTTCCTAGCATTCTAAGGCCTTGGGTTCCATCCCCAGCAATGCAGACTGGCAGCCTCCAGAGCCGCTGTAAGCATGAAATCCCTTGTTCAGTGCACAACCTGGTCAACGGTACTGTTAACAGCAAACATAGCAAACGAACAACCTTAGGCCCAATGCCCCCTCGGAGGCAACAGTGTCCCCAGTTTCTGCTGGTGGGTGGTGACCACCTCTCTGGCCCAGATGGGGTCCTCCTTCCCTTCGGAGCCTATGCCATCAGTAAGCCCAGGCTGGGCTCTGGGGGATACCGCTGTGTAGCCTGGGTTCCCAGTGCGAATCCTGATTCCCAGGCAGCTGTACTGATCACAGTCAGAATGCCCTGGGGTGGGGGTGGAGGGGCTCAGCCTCTGCAGGACCCTGTCCAGCCACAGGGACTCACCACCCACTCCTTTGCAACTTGGACCCACCCTGCCGGGCACCGTCTGTACTGTGCGGTGGTTCGATCATTGAGGTGGCCTCTCCAAAGCCACCCCAGTTGGCAGGTGCATCCGGCAGGTGGGCCAGCTGCCCTGGACATCGGCTCAGCTCTGGGAAGATGAGGGTGCCAGAGGAGGGTATTTTTGCATTCCTCCATGTGCCAGGCGCTGTTCTAGGAACCAAGAGCTGGCAATGAACCAGATGCAGAAAGGCTCAGACTCACACAGCTGCTGTCACTGAGAGGCTGATGGAGGACAGGGGCACAGCCTGTGCAAAGGCCCGGAGATGGGACAGAGTGGGCAGTGTTGGCAGGCATCACTGGCTAAGGTCAAGGTGCAGCGGGGTCACATTCCTTCCAGAGACTCCAGAAGAAATCTGATTCCCTGACTTTTTCAGTTTCTAGAGCCATCCACCTTCCCCGGCTCTGGGCCCCTTTCTCCACCTTCTCAGCCAGCACGGCCATTTTTCTGATTCCATCTTTCTTGGTCTTCCTCTTCCATTTCAAGTGATCCTTGTGATGATTTTGGAGCCACCCAGTGGTCTGGGGTAAACTTCCCAGCTCTTACTAAATTCCTATTTATGACCCTAATTCTGTCTACCGTGTGATGTAATGTGAACACGTCTCCATTTGTAAAGAGAGCCCTGCCAAAACACAGCCTGGGGGACTGCACGACTGAGACTTATGATGGTTTGACTTACAATTTCTCAACCTTAAGATCGCACAAAATCCATACACACTCAGTAGAAACAGTGCTTCAAATTTTGAAGTTTGAGCTGGGCACTGTGACTCACTCCTATAATCCCATCTACTCAGGAGGCAGAGATCAGGAGGATCGTGGTTCGAAGCCAGCGGGAGCAACCAGTTTCCGAGACCCTATCTCAAAAAAACACATCACACACAAAAAAATGGCTGGCGGAGTGGCTCAAGTTGGAGGCCCTGAGTTTAAACCCCAGTGCCAGAAAAAAATGAATAAATTTAAAGCTTGATCTTTCCGGGCTAGCACTAGGAAGAGTCACCCTTGCTGTGTGTGCCAGCTGGCGGGTGTGGATTAATGCATGGCGCTTCGAAGTGCGTCTGTGACCCCAAGTAGCAGAGATGAGAATGTGGGGGCACTGGGGACCAATAGCTATCCCGTGATCTGGGCAGAGAGACCATGATTTCTCTGTTCTCTACGTCCTTAGCCAGTTGACCCATTGTCACTCCTTGTGAAGACCGTTATGTGCGCCAGTGTCCATCTCCCCCACAGCCCACTGTGGGACCGGGGTTTGAACTCAGGTCTTCATGCGTGCAAAGCAGGTGCTCCACCACTTGTGCCACCCCTCCACTCCATTTTAATGGGATTGGGGCAGCTCTGGGTTTTTGAACTTAGGGCCTCATGCTTGCTAGTCGAGATAGGGTCTCTTACGAACTCTTTGCCCAGGCTGGCTTCGAACAGCAATCCTCCTGATCTCTGCCGCATGAGTAACTGGGATTATAGGTGTGAGGCACCAGTGACTCAATTTTGCTCCAGTTATTTTGGAGACGTGGTCTCAAGAACTGTTTGCCTGGACTGGCCTCGGCCTGTGTGCCCCCCCCCCCCCCCCCGACCTCAGCCTCCTGAGTAGCTTGGGTGACAGATGTGAGTCACCTGTGCTCCGCTTGCTTGAGTGTTTTTAGTTGCTTGGGTGATTTGACTGTGTGAAGGAGACTGGGCAGGCTGGGTAGGGAGGAGAACCCAGGGCACAGGCCGGCTCCCTGCAGCCCCTGTCCTGACCCTATTAGATGGAGCTGCACAGGAGGGAAATGTGGGGGGTGAGGTAGTGTAAATGATTGGGAGGCAGGGCACTGTCCCTTCTCTGTACCTCTGACCTGCTTGGTCTCAGGGACCCTCATGCCCAGCTCAACTTTGTCCATTCAAGCAGCTGAATCTTGCTGTCCTGCATCCCACCTGCCCTGTGACCTTGACTGTATTGTTTCTCTGTGCGGGGCCTCAGTTTCCTATTCTATGAAATGGGAGCTAAGCTGGGTTCAAGGATAACTTGAGCTGTGGTTGTCCCCAGGTTCTTCTCTCTAGGCCTGTGGGGACCCAGGCCAGCAGAGCCAGGCTGCTCTCTATCCAGTATCGTGGGCTAGCAGTGGGAGAGCCCCAGCCATCCAGTCACCAAGGCGTGGATGACCAGGGCTGGGCTCTGAGCCATGGCTGTGCCCTGGTTCTGAAAAGGCTGGCTGTGCATGTGTGTGTGTGTGCCCAGCTTGGACAAGACTGATGGGACAAAACTGATGGGCTGGCAGTTCCCTGGATCCTCACAGTCACTGCAGTCTGTTGGCAGGGCCTAGAGGATGCTCTCTCTATAAATGGGGAACTGTGGCTCCATGCCTCAGAGACAGGACAATGGTGAATGGGTGGGACTGGACCTCAGGAGTCTAGACTGCCCTCCGGTGGTCTTCCAACTGCAGATAGCAAAGTGGGGAGTGGACTGGGGTTTCTTGCCACTGGCTTGTCTTCTCTGTGAGCGTCTCTGGGTGAACTGTCTGCACTGCCAGCACTACCGTGTGGTCTGCCTGCCTGCCACATCTTCCCAGCCTTGCCCTCTTCCCCTCCCTGCAACTACGTCATCCTGGGCTGCTGCCCTGCAGCGCTATGAGGCACTGTGTTCTCTTCCCCATGCTGCTCTCAGCTGTCCTGCTCTCTGCATGGCTGCCTAGTCCCTTGGTGTTCCCAGGGCAACTAGAGATCCCAACCAGAGTCCCCCTCCACACCCCATTCTTCTTGGGGCTTCACACACCCCTGACCCTGGCTGGCAGCTGGGGCCGGCTCCAGCTTCCTGCCAGACCTTGGTGACCGGGTGAAACAAGGTGGGTGTGGGGATAGGGCTCAGGCTGACGGCGCCATCTCCCCGACTCTCCCAGGCCTAAGGGACAGCTGATGTGAAGCCCGGAACTCTGGCTTCCTCCTGAAAGCTGGCATGACTTGCAGGGAGGAGTCCATCCTGGCTCTGCCCTCTGATTACCCTGGGTGGGCAGACGTGGATCTGCCCAAGTTCCCTGAGCCTTGGTCAAGTGCAGTAAAAGCAACAAAGTGACTGGGCGTAGTGGAGCAGACCTGTAATCACAGCACTTGGGATGTTAAGGCTGAAGGACTGAGTTCCAGGCCAGCTTGGGCTGCTTAGTGAGAACGTATTTCCAGGTGGTGCCCCTGTGGCTTCTTCCCCTCCCGCTGTCTAGTTCCGTAGCAGTGGGCATCCCCAGTCTGTGCCTTCCATTTTGCCAATGACTCCTGAGGGCCACATCTGTCACTTTGCTCCTTCCCCAGTGCCTCTCAGCCAGTCCACACCTGACTTGTCCCAAACGAAGCTCCTTCCTCAATTTCCTGCCTTTACCTGGTCCCTCCCAGTGTCTCCAGCCCACCCGGTGCTCCATGGGCTGCTGTCTTCTCTCCACTCCCTACCCACCATCTGCCACCAAAGCCCGCTCCCCTGTGACCTCTGGGCCCTACCTCATCCTTCCTTCTTTGTCTTATCACAGCAGCTCCCTCCTGAGTCCATCATCCTCCTCAGTGACAAAAGCTCGGTCCCATCCTGTCTCATCTTGTCAGATCCCCACGCTGAGTCCTTCCCTAGCTCTAAGACCCACTGGTCCCTCCTAGCCTCTGGGTGCCCATCCCCCACCTCAGCTGCCTGGTTGACCTGGCAGTGTGGGCTGTGCCTCCCCTCTCCCACCATGTCCCCTGCCAGGCACCCTGCTTTAGGGCTCCCCAGTGGTGCCATTGAGGTCAATCCCTGGGGGCTGTAAGGCAGGGGCTGGGCTGAGCCCACCTCTTGGTGCTGTAGGGTGTGGCAACCTGAGTGCCAGGAACCCTGTGGCAGAGGGATGGGAGGCGCCCTGGGGACAGTGGCCTTGGTGGAAGCCAGGCAAGGTCGTGGTCGGTCTCCCCAGCAGCAGTGTCCTTGCTGAGATGCTGTCTCCTGGCAGGAGGTTCCACTGGGTGGCCGGGGCTCATTCGGGTCAGGGCGCCCATTTCCTGGTGCCACCTGTCTTGCCCTGGGGCCTCACTCCCTGACCGGAGATGGGCTTGCCACTGCCCCATTTGGCACCTGCTCCCATCTGAAGGGGCCGCCCATTTTGGCCCAGAGCCCTGGAGCTCATCCCCCACTGAAGCTGTGGCCCGCCTCCCCCCAAGGCAGCTGAAATGGAAACCTGAAATGCAGCCTGAGTTTGTCCCTGGTCAATGACAAATTGAAGACAGTACAAAGGGGGCCTGTTGGTCTCAAGGCCGCCTGTCCCCTGCTGAGCCTGACGCCTGGGAGCCTACACATGGCACGGAGCCTCCTGAACGGTCCTGGTGAAGGCCAGGAGTTGTGACAGTCCCAGGCACCTGGGGATGCTCCTGGGTTTGTGCTCTTAGTCATCAGGACCCCACAGGCAGCCATATTTGGACCCCTTTCCCTTTCCACAGCCGGTGAGACAGGCTTTCCCCGGGGCCATGGTCCCACAGCCGCTCATGGTGGGAATGCCTCAGCCTTCCTACACACCCCGCTGTTCTCTGTCCCATGAGCTGACTGAGTCACACAGGGGCCATCAGCCTCCCTCCTTCTTCCTGAAGCCATTCTCCTCCCCGTTCTCCCTCCAGTGCTGCTGGGGCAGGGGCTGCGCCCCCTCTGGGACCCCCGAGGTCTCCCTGCAGAGGGAACTGAATGCCGGCTTCGTTCTCCCCTTCTGCCAGCTTCCTGGTCTCCTTTGTCAACCGTGGCAAGCGGGCACTGTCCCCAGAGGCCAGGGGTCTCAGGATTGCTTTTCCAGGGCTGGGCTGGGCTGGCTGGGACATAGTGAAGGACCAGTCCTGGGCTTGTTCCACGACTGCCACTCAGCTGTGACTTTGAGTCCCTGAAATTTTTGAGCTTCAAATATTCTACTTGGACAATAACTGTTACCCCATCAGGGGTACCCCAGGAGGGTACCTGCGGGAGCCATGCAGGGAGGAGTGTCCCTGGAATTGTGGCCCCAAAGGTCTTTGTCCTTTGCACCTGCCCTCAGATGGAGCCCCTGGAGTCATGGGCTCTGAGCCAGCACCATGGCAGTGCTGGGTTGTCAGAGAGGAACCTAGATTTGCTGCCTCAGTTTCCCCATCTAGAAAATGGGTTCATGACAGTCCCTGCCTCACAGGATAGGGAATTCCAGAATCCCCTAAAGGTTCTGGGTCAGCTTGGGGAGCACGGGGAGCTGGTCAAGTCCCCGCTCCTGGTGATGGATGGCAAGGCGTCACCTGTCCTGTCCTCTGCCCACAGGTGACTGAGGATGGTGGAGAGAATGTGAGCCTCCGCGTGGCGCCGCCATGCAGAAGCCCAGCGGCCTGAAGCCCCCTGGTCGAGGGGCGAAGCACTCCAGCCCTGTGGGCAGGACGTCCACTGGGTCGGCTTCATCCTCTGCAGCACCAGTGGCCACTGGCTCCAAGGAAGGTGTGTGGGGCCAGGGTGGGGAAGGGGGCTGGGCGTGGGGGAAAGGGCTTTTTTCTGGAAGCGCCCTGGGAACACCGGCTCCACGACCAAACTGCAGCCAGTGGTTCATTGGAAACTCTTTTTGGTGTTTTGTTTTTGGTTTTGTTTTCTTTCCTGGGTGGGACTGGGATATGAACTCACGCCTTTGCACTTGCAAAGCATGCACTTTACTGCTTTAGCCACACCTCCAGTCCATTTTGTTCTGGTTATTTTGAAGATGGGGGTCTCTCAAACTGTTTCCCTGGGCTGACCTCAAACCTCAATCCTCCCGATCTCAGCCTCCCAAGTAGCTAGAATTACAGGCGCGAGCCACTGGCATCTGTCATTGCTTTTGTTTTATTGAGATAGGGTCTCACTACACAGTCCAGCCTGGCCTTGAGCTCTCTATTCCTCTTCCTCCACCTCTCAAGTGCTGGGATTATAGACGTGTGGCACCATGCTCAGCTGTATTTACTTGTTCTGATGTAAAATATTTAGAAAGTTTGATACAGAAATAAAACTGCACAAACCCACTCCCTAGGGGCAACTACAGTCATCTGGTATCCACTGCAGATGGGGTCCAGGACCCCCCAAAGATACCAAAGTCTGCTGATGTTATTTGCATTAAACTTGGGCACACTTCAGCTGGGGTCTAGGCGCTTCTTATACTGGATACAAGGTAAACGCAAGGGAAATTGCTGCTACCCTGTATCGTTCAGCGATAATGACAAGAAGAGTATTTTCCCCAGCATATTTTCTGTCTGCGGTTAGTTGAATCTGCAGGTACAGAACCTGTGGATACAAAGGGCTGACTGTAGGGCTAGGGCGTGGCTCAAGTGGTAGAGAGCTTCCTAGCAGGCACAAGGCCCTGAATTCAAATCCTAGTTCCATCAAAAACCCACAAAGGCTGGGCACAGTGGCTCACGCCTGTAATCCTATCTACTCAGGAGGCAGAGTCAGGAGGATTGAGATTCAAAGCCAGCCTGGGCAAATAGTTCACAAAACCCTATCTCAAAACGCCCTTCACAAAAATAGGGCTGGTGGAGTGGCTCAAAGTGAAGAAGGCCCCGACTTCAAGCCACAGTACCGAAAAAACAAACAAGAAACAAAGGGCTGTGTTGTTGTTGTTGTTATTTTTTTTTATTCTGAGACAGAGTCTCGGTATGTAACCCAGGCTAGCCTCAAACTTGAGATCCTCCTGCCTCAGCCTCGTGAGTGCTGGGTTTACAGGCGTGCACACCATGCTCAGATTTATATCATTATTTTGGATATGTTCTACTTTTTTTCGACAGTCTTTCAATTAACAATGCATATGCTGCTTGAAAAGTTACTTCTTATCTTTTAGTAAAATCAAGATTGTTTTTCATGTTGTTAAAAACTTTGCACATCTGTTATTTTGGCTGTAAAATATTGTGTTCATTCAGCAAATATAAATTTCAGGCCTGCTGGGGTGATGTCCTGGTCCTCCCGGGGCTCCCAATCTGGTGGAATGGTTAAGTGTCATGTGGTTCTAAAACGGGCCTGACTGGGTCTGGGTGGGTGGGCAGCACAGGCTTCCCTGAGGGGACGCAGGAGGTGAGGTCTAGAGGGTGATGGTTCACCAGGTGAAGAGGGTGGAGGGACTGGCATGTGCAAAGGGCCTGTGGCAGAAAGAGCTTTGTGATGATAAAGAAGTGAGTGGGTCAGGATGGGGGGACAGCTTGGGATCAGGTGCAGAATTCTGCTGTCATACTAGAGGGACTATGATAGCAGGACTGGAAACACTTCTTATCCATTATTTAATGTGAAGATTCTGATCACTTCTTATTTCTCACCTTATAAATAACTGTGATGAACTTTTTATTTTGGCAACACTGGGGCTTGAACTCAGGACCTACACCTGGAGCCACTCCACCAGCCCTTTTTGTATTGGGTTTCTTTGAGATAGGGTCTTGCAAACTGTTTGCCTGGCCTGGCTTTAAACCTCAATCCTCCTGATCTCTGCCTTCTGAGTAGCTGGGATTACAGGTGTGAGCCACCAGTGCCTGGCTTAATCCTTCCTTTGCTTACACTCCAGCCAGTAGTATCAAACACTGCCCATCTTGTTGGATTCGTACCAAGGATTGATTAGAGACCAAAGCCAGCCTGAGGTCAGATTGGACAGTCTGGACCCTGGGTGGTTGGTTAAGGAAAGTGTGAGCCAAACAGGCAATGTGGACAGGTGAGGAAGCTTCGAAGTATAGCCAGGGCGGATCCTGCCAGGCAGGCCCTCCCCCGAGCTGCCCAGGCCAAAAAAAAAAAAAATGAATTGATAAAAAACAACCATCGCCCTTAGCCCTGTCCCTTGCTGAGTACCTGCTTAAACTAATCTCAGGTGTCCCTGTTCTGTTTCCTTCTGTTTTTTCTCTCATGGTACTGGGGTTTGAACTCAGGGCCAACACCTTGAACCACTCCACCAGCCCTTTTGTGATGGGTTTTTTTGAGATAGGGTCTCTCAAACTATTTGCCTGGGTCGGCTTCGAACCTCGATCCTCCTGATCTCTGCCTCCCGAGAGCTGGGATTACAGGCTGCACTACCCTGCAGATACTTGGCCTCATTTTCACCCGCTGCTTGATGGTCCCTGCAGTGAATAGACCACAGTGTGGTCGACTCGTTGTTTCCTTGTCCAAGTGTTGTTAGCCAGGTGTTCTGGAAGCTCTTACGGATGGGAGCTGGGTGATCTGGCTCTGCCTGGGCCCCACTTGTCAGAGGCTGTTCCAGAGAGCGAGGTGTCCCCCTAAGCCCTGCTCCCATGTGGGGACAATGGTGGCTGAGGCTACACCGGGCTTGGTGCCCTCCCTCACCCTCCCATCCCCATAGCTGCCTTCATAGACCAGAGCCAGACTCCAGGCTGGTGGGCAGCCAAACCCAAGAAGGGAGGGGCGAAGAGAGGGGATGGGGAGCCGCCTTTGTGCCTGCTCCAGGGTCTTAGCAACGAGCTTGGGATGAGGGGGCAGCTGGAAATGGCAGGGAGGAAGGTCCCCACTCATGCTGGTTCCTCAAGCTCCCCCCTCTGCTTCTGGAATCAGCCATATTTCCCTTGAAATGCTGGGGTACCCACCCTACAGACATGGAGCCCATTTGGGGGGCTCAGGTACCCTGGGAGGGGGCTGGCAGTGGTTTGGGGAGGCAGGAGTGTGAGCTGGTGTCCTGTCTGAAAAGCAGGACAGTGGCTGCCTCCCAAGGCATGAGCTCAGCCTCGGCAGAGAGCCTGGCAACCGAGAGGCCTGGATGGAGTCTCCACTGCTGCCACTGCTGCTGCTTGGAGCTGAGCAGCGGAAGGGCGGGGGGCTTTTGAGGGGTCTCTCACCCCAGAAGGAAGCCTAGGGTAGAAGGGAGATGTGGTCAGGGCAGGTGGGCCGGCGGGTGGTCTGGGTGGAGCGTCCGGGCTGGCCACCTGGAGGGTGGCCCAGGAAGGCTTGCAGGAGGGGACCCAATGTAGGAACCTGGGCATTTGCAAGTGTCCTGGGGCAGGAGAAAGGAGTTCAAGCCTCCAAGCTGGCAACCCAGGCTACTGCTGGAGGGCAGCCCACCTTCCATTCGGGAGCAGCCCACCGTGGCCAGGCAGGTCCTCTGCTGCCCTACCTCATGGAAAGGAAGGGACCATAGCAGGATGCATACGAGCAGTCTCCACCTTTCTCTGGGGTCTGGCTCAAAACCTCAGGTAGAGATGGATGGTGGTGGCTCCCACCTGTAATCCCAGCTACTCAGGAGGCAGAGATCAGGAGGATTGTGGTTCAAGGCTAGCCCAGGCAAATAGTTCACAAGACCCTATCTTGAAGAAATCCTTCACAAAAAAATAGGCTGGCGGAGTGGCTCAAGATGAAGGCCCTGAGTTCAAGCCCCAGCACCACAAAGAAATAAAGAAATAAATAAAAACTTGGTAGAGGCAGGGCAAGGGGTCCCTTTGGGCCCCAGGAGGAAGGACGGGGCTGCAGGGACCCAGGTGAGGGAGGGTTCCTGGTGCTGCTGAGCAGAGGGACAGGCTCTGTGCCACTGTCACACCCTTTCTGATGGGGCAGGAGGATCCTTAAAGGGCTCCCTGGTCCTTCATGTTACTTTCCAACCCAGAGAGGTCCAGTGCCATCTCGGGAGAGACAGATTTGCTGCCCTTGTCACAAGTGTCTCTGCAGTGGGCAGTGGAGAGGCTATTCACCACTGTAAAATGTGTCCATTTTACAGACACAGCCGGGGCCTGGGCAGCTGGGTAGCCCAGAGTTACAGGGCCAGAGAATGGCAGGGCTGGCACTGAGGCTTCTGTGCAGGACCCAAAACTGGCCGTGGGCCTCTGACCCCTGCCGTCCCCTCTGCCTGGGGTGGGCTGCCTGTGGGACTGAGCGCGCCTGCTCTGGGTTGCCCCTGGATATAGGACTCACACCGGCTGGTCCTCAAGCCTTTCGGTTGTGACATGCTGAGCCTCGGTGCCGTGCCGTGCAAACCAGGGCTGGACCAGGCCTCTGGGCACCCTTGCTTCCTGCAGCCAGCACTGGTCCCAGGCAGTCAAGGTCAACTTCAAGGCCAGCGCCTGCACTTCCCTCCTCAACCGCATCTAAACTTTCAGATGCCTTCAGGATGGGGAAGCCATGCTGAGCTTTTCTGGGGTTTCGTGGTGGAGGCAGGGCAGCCTGACGTCGGCCACTATCGATCTGGGGGGCAGGGGACTGGCCAGTGCTGCCTGCCCGGTGGCCAGGTGCAGGGCTTCTCCATGGGGAGCTGGCTCTGTTCTTTCCAGGGTAAGTCACCCGCCTGCATCACCCTTACCCCAGCTTTCCCCAAGCTGTCTGTCAGGTAGAGGGTCTGTCCTCCGGGGGGAGCAGGAGTCATGGAGGGGCTTCTGGGGTCTGTTTGGCTCTGGAAAGAGGATACTAAGCAATCCTGGGTGGATAGAGGGTCCTTGCTTCAGGGATGGGGTGTAGAGGCAGTGTCACTGGGGAGATGACATGGGGAGGGTGTGACCAAGCTGCCTTGAGAGGGCAGACTTGGTCCTCCCTGGAGGCTGGGTGGGTGGGCACTGTCGGAGGGGCCCACCCCAAGTGAGGACCGGTGAGGGGAGGGGCTCCATTGACAGGTGCTGTGCAGACCCCATCCCTTCCTTGTTGACCTCTGCCTTGGAGTCATTCTGGGGAGTGGAGGACGTTCAGAGCAAAACGCTACTTGGATTTTTATTTATTTATTTATTTTTGCAGTACTGGGGCTTGAACTCAGGGTCCACATCTTGATCCACTCCACCAGCTCTTTTTTGTGATGGGTTCTTTTTTGAGATAGGGTCATGGTTTTGAACCATGATCCTCCTGATCTGCCTCCTGAGGAGTTGGGTTTACAGGCGTGACCACTGGCGCCTGGTTGCTTGGGGTTTTATTGATGTGGGTTCCTTAGGGACCCCAGGGAGGGAGGTGACCAGGTTGTATTTCAGCCCAGGCCTGGGACTTCGGGGGCTCGCTGTGCGTCTGTCGTCCGGGACTCAGGTCTGCTTCTTCCCTGTTTCCTACTCCAGTCCTCCCACCCTGACATCTGTGCCCATGTGCTGGACGTGGGATGCTCTTCAACTCTGCTTTCTTTCTGAGTAGCGCGTCACCCACACTTTCCACGTAACCTGGAAGTTTTTTTGGGGGGAGATGGGACTGGGGTTTGAATTCTGAGCTTTGCACTTGCAAAGCAGATGTTCTGCCTCGTGAGCCAGTCCTTCACTCTCCGTCCTGTTTTTATCATGTTTCATCCATTTTGTTTATTTATTTTTTTAGCACAAGGGTTCATTGTAAAAGTCAAAGGTTAACACAAAAAGCGATTTGCAATTCTGGAAGTTATGATGCTGGGGAAGCAATGGTGTGATTGCATTTCTCTCCTTGTCTTTTGTTTATTTTGCTTTTTTTGAGATATAATCTTGCTAAGTAGCCCAGGCTGGTCTTGAACTTCTGACCCTCCTGCCTCAGCCACCTGAGTGCTGGGATTATAGGCATGCACCACCACACCTACTCTGTTCTGATGGCCAAACTGGGGAGTGGAGGACAAGGGAGAGAGGGGTCCCTGAAGAAGGGAGCGAGTGAGGCGGGAGAGGGTGGCAGACATGCTGGCTTCTAGGTCTGGGGAGGGGTGGCTGCAGCCAGCCATTGCCTGAGTTTCTGGGGCCGGAGGTCATGGGAGACCCCACCCAAGCACTCTCTCTGTCCACGCCAGGTCCTTGGTCCCATGCATGGGATATGGCCAGCCAAATTGTAGCTGCTGGCCCTCACGCCTGTCACTGAGTGGGGTCCCAACTGGCTGAGGCTTGACAGGTTTGGACAAGGCCTGTCCCCACTTCCCCAGGAAGGGCCATCCTCATGGGGGGAGGGGAGAGTCCCTTCTCTTCTGTCCCCCTCCCCTCGCTAAGCCCTCTACCAATCCACCAGCTGCCACCATTCCGCACTGTGTCCTTTGAACTTGACATCCGCAGCTTCAAGCTCCGTTGTGCGTTTTGTCTGTGTGGGAGTTGCTGTTGGGGAAGGATCAGCGGCTCGTGTGAGGTTTACGTCTGTGTCGCTGGCCATCACAGTGGCCCTTTTACTTTCCTGGGAGTTGCTGGGCCACTGGAGCTGGGGACCTTGGGGACCCAAGGGCCAGGCCCTGTCCTCCTGGGAGCCTCCAAGATGCTCAGCTGCCACTGAGGCTGTGAGCTGGGGAAGCCGCCCATCAGCGGGTCTCACAGGAGTGACCACAGTTAGCTTCCCTGGTAGCAAAGGATGCATAGAATGTCAGTGCACAACAGGACCTGAGCTGTTTCTTTTTTCCTGTTTTTGGGTGGCACTGGGATTTGAACTCAAGGCCTGTGCTTGCTAGGGAAGCTCTCTGCCACTTGAGCCACACCTCCAATCCTTTTTGCTTTAGTTATTTTTCAGAAAGGGCCTTGTGCTTTTGCCCAGGCTAGCCTCTCACTGTGATCTTCCTACCTCCACCTCCTGAGTAGCTGGGATTACAGGCATGTATAACTATGCCCAGCCCTCCCTACTTGTTTTTGGCTTAACCATTTGCTGTCCCATGGAGAAACTGAGGCACAGATCTGGGGAGGGGCTCAGGTAGACCTAGCCAGTGTGTTACAAGTGCCTCTTTGGAGGGATATGTGCTGTGCCCAGGGTTCATCTACTCTTCCAACCTCAGGCAGCTGGAAGCTTCTGGCTTGTGTTTGTGGGGTGTTTGATGAGGGTTTGGTTCTGCTGCGAGGCCCCCTATAGAGGAAACATGAGCAAAGAGACTATATGCAGGCGCCACAGGCTGTGACCTGGATTTTAGCAGCTGTTGAAACAATTGGTCCTCTGGCCTTTGACCCCTGGAAGGGGCAGGGGCTGGAGAGAGATTACCTGAGGGTCCCTTGGGCCAGGACAGCTGGGAAGAGGGACAGCTGAGCAGCTAGCTTCATGCCAGGAATAGCCACACTGGGTCCTCCTCAACCTGAGAAGCCTTCTCTGCTCTCAGGAACGAGGACAGGAAGAGATATGCCATTCTGCCTCAGCAAAAACTTCCAGAAACACACAGGGATGTGGGCCATGCCCAGCAACCACATCTGCATGGTCAAGAAGGCAGGCTCAGCCAGGCGCTGGTGGCTCACACCTGTAATCCCAGCTGCTCAGGAGGCAGAGATCAGGAGGATCGAGGTTTGAAGACAGCCCTGGCTGATAGTTCCCGAGACCCTATCTCAAAAAAACCCTTCACAAAAATAGGGCTGGTGGAGTGGCTCAAGGTGAAGGCCTGAGTTCAAACCCCAGTACTGCAAAAGAAAAAAAAAAGAAGGAGAAGGAGAAGAAGAAAGGCTCAGTTTGGGCGTGGTGGTGCACGACTATAATCCCAGTTACTTGGGATGACAGAGACAGGAGGATTTTGAATTCAAGGCCTACCCGGGCAAAGTTAGGGAGACCCCATCTCAAAAACAAAATACAAACAGAAGGGCTGGGGGTGTGGCTCAGAGGGTGGAGGCCTGCCTAGCATGTGTGAGACTGTGGGTTCAATCTCCAGTACTGCAAAAAAAAAAAAAAGGAACAAAAAAGCTCAAAGAAGGTTCTGGAGCCAGAGCCTGCATGGCTGTAGCTCTGTCCTCGAGAGTTGGCTCTGGTCAGGCAGGGAGGGGCATGACGGTCCCCTGAGAGCATCCAGCCAGGCTTGGGCAGTGGGAGCCACTGCCTTGTGGCCCTTCCTTTCCAGGGGAAGGGACCAGAAACAGATGGTGGCCATCTGTTCCCATCAGTAGGTCACAGGCCTGTGAGCCCTGGAGCTGAGGATTCTCTAGAAGATTCTGTGCCACATACTCCGCTTTGGCAGGAAGAGGGGGACAGCCAGGACAGTGTGTGCAGATAGGTGACCCCAAGGGACCCAGCACCACATGGCTCCGAGTGGGGTTGGGAGCCAAATACACTGGAGGCTCAGTGGGCACCAGCCCTGCTTTGTCCTCGCGTGAGTGACCTTGGCCAGGCTCTTTCCTGGCCTTCATAGGAAGCACGATGAACCCACGCCTGGGTAGCAGGCACCTCCCTGGATTTGAGCCCCATTTGTGCTGTGCAGCCTTTGGGCAAGACCTGTACCTCTCTGAGCCTCAGGGTTGTTCTTCCTATTAGGAGAGGCTGATCAGGGGACCCCTAAGGCCAGTTCAGACCAGTTCAGCCCCTGGAGTGGCGAGGGTGAGGTGCCTGCTTCCACCTGCTCTCAGTCCCTTCTCCTTCCCTGGTGACCCTGGGACAGACCCCCAGCCCTGGCTGCAGCTTTGGGAAAGAAGGCTCATGGACTGGGTCGAGGGTTTCTTGGTACCTTCCTTACCCTTGGATGTCCTTGGCGAGGAACAGGTCGAGAGCCTTTTGTGGGTGCTGGAACTGTCCAAGCAGGGATGGGGGCACAGACAACCATTACCTCCACGTCAGGGCCCACACGGGGCCCTGGGTTAACAGCTGACGGTCCAAACCCACTGGGTGGCTTGCAGTCCTTAGGTATGACTGTATCCCTGGCCTCCAATGCCCAGTGACCTTGGCGATTGGAAGATGTTGCTTGTGAGAAAGCTCTTCTCTGAGTTTAGAACCTTCCAGAAGGCCTGGAAGAGTAAGTGGAGAGGTCCAGAAGGAATGAGACTTGGACAGAGTGCAGTGGCACACGCCTGTAATCTCAGCTGCTCAAGGGGCAGAGGCAAGAGGAATGTGAGTGAGTTCAAGGTCAGCCTGGGGCAAAGGTAACAAGACCCTGTTTCAAAAATAAAATACAAGCTGGGCACCGGTGGCTCACGCCTGTAATCCTGGCTTCTCAGGAGGCAGAGATCAGGAGGATTGCTATTTGAAGTCAGCCTGGGAAAACAGTTTGAGAGACCCTATCTTGAAAACACCCATTGCAAAAAAAAAAGGCTGGTGGAGTGGCTCGAGCAGGAAGAGCACCTGCCTAGCAAGCGTGAGGCCCTGAGTTCAAACCCCGGTGCCACCAACAAACAAACAAAAGGTTGGGGGTGGGCTCAGTGGTAGAGTGCTTGCATAGCATGCTTGAGGCCATGGGTTCAATCCCCCGCACCGCCTGCCCCCTCAAAGTAAAAAAAGGAATGGCGCTCATTCAAGGCCACGTGTGCCTCAGTTTCCCCATCAGATCACCACCACGGGCACCCACCCCTGGTTGCCAGGCTAGCCCCCTAACTGCACCCTCCTTCCTGTCCACAGGTTCCCCACTGCACAAGCAGGCGTCAGGGCCACCATCCTCCACGGCCACAGCCACCGCCCCCGAGAAGCCGGGCCCGAAGGTGGCCGAAGTGGGTGATGACTTCCTGGGGGACTTCGTGGTGGGCGAGCGGGTGTGGGTGAACGGCGTGAAGCCCGGCCTGGTGCAGTACCTCGGGGAGACGCAGTTCGCACCGGGCCAGTGGGCCGGGGTGGTGCTGGACGACCCGGTGGGCAAGAACGATGGCGCCGTGGGTGGCGTGCGCTACTTTGAGTGCCCAGCCCTGCAGGGCATCTTCACCCGGCCCTCCAAGCTCACCCGGCAGCCCGCGGCCGAGGGCTCGGGCAGTGATGCCCACTCGGTGGAGTCACTCACCGCCCAGAACCTGTCGCTGCACTCAGGCACGGCCACCCCACCCCTGGCCAGCCGTGTCATCCCGCTGCGGGAGAGTGTCCTGAACAGCTCGGTCAAGACGGGCAACGAGTCCGGCTCCAACTTGTCCGACAGTGGCTCTGTGAAGCGGGGTGACAGGGACCTGCGTCTGGGAGACCGAGTGTTGGTGAGTGCAGGTGACATCAGAGTCCATCCAACCCTTCATACCACCTGGGCAAGCTGGACCCTGGGGCTGGGCGGGGAGGGGACTTAAAGGGGACTTGGACATGGTTTAGGTTGCTCAGTAGCACCACAGATAGTGACAAGGAAAGCAGGTCAAGTAGGTGATTGCTGTGTGACGCTGGGCCAGTGTCTTAACCTTTCTGGGCCTTAGTCTTCCTATCTGTTAGCCAGTTTTTGTAGCTGTGACAAAATGCCCGAGCTAAACCATTGCTTCAGTCCGTGTCTGCTGGCTCCATTGCTTTTAGACCTGTGGCGAGGCAGGGCATTGTGGTGGAAAGGCAGGGCTTCCCTAATGGTGACTAGGAAGCAGAGAGACAGGGGAAGGCTTGGGGACAAGCTATCCCCTTCCCAGCCACCAGGCCCCGCCTCCCAAAGGCCCATATGCGGCCATGACCTCAGCAGTGGATTAACCCTCGATAAAGCCCAACCACTCTCCACAGCGCCACCTGCTGGAGACCCGGCTTTCAGCACACGAGCCCTCTGGGGAACACCCTATGTAGATTGCAGCACCATGTGTCACCCGGGAATTTGAACACCCTCACTTGCAGGCTGCAGTTCGTGCAGGCGGTGCCTTAGTTAGCAGAGACCCTGTGGATGTGACCTTTGCGACATTCCCCGTTGGGTCCAGCTGCTAACGTGGGTGTGCCTGGGAAAGGTTGGGGACGGAGTGCTCAGGACGCCTGGGCCAGGTGGTACAGACACCCCAGCGGGTACAACCTGCACCGTCACCTGTCAACTGGACGGTGGTAATTGCGGCTGGGGGAATCAGGTCGCCAGAGCCCAAGGCTTTCCTGCAAGGTGCCCTCTTTTCTGGTTGTCCCTGCCGTTGGGGACAGTGCCTCACAAGTCCTTTAGAGTCTGAGTGCGTTCCTCTTGGGCACCTGGTGTGGGCCAGCCCAGGCTGGGTGCCACTTTGGACAGGACGGAGACTGTCCTGGTGTGTCCTGGCTGACTGCACTCCAAGGACCACAGTACTGAGAGAGATACCTACATACAAGGAAGCCTGAAGGTGACACCGGTGACCTAGTATGGGTGGAGGGAGCCAAGAGTCCCCGTTTCCTGGCCTGGAAGAGTGGGGCCTCCCACCCCTGGAGCTCGGAGGCTGAACACGGAAGGGCTGGGGGACCCTGAACAGGACCTCAAAGGTGTCATGTTGGGATCCTCCCTCCCTGCTCTGGGGACCTTGTCCCACAGGGCCAGGGTGTCACCTAGAGGCTTCCGGGAAGAGCCCTGGAGTGGGGTATGGCAAGTGGAAGTGTTTCCACCCTTCCCTGTCACACCCTCGGCCCTCGCTGTGACATCGTCACGCAGATGGAGAAATGTAATGACTTATCTGAAGTGACAGCTGCACCAAGATGCATAGCAACCCCCTGCCTGCCTGTCCTCCTGTCACTAAGCCAGGCATCTCTGTCTGGGTCTCTTTGCCCACCCAGGGCTGGTTCGCAGCCTGGGTCCCCATGGTGGGCTGGCAGTGGGTAATGGCCAGACTTAATCCAGGGGAGTGAGGGAGACCACAGCCCATATGGTCACAGGCGTCACTGTCACCATGCAGACTGCACTAAGTGCTGTGAAAATTTGGTCCACAGTGTCTAAGAGTTTGCCACAGAGGCCTGGCCTGAGGCAGGGGTTAGGACTGACCAGTATATTAGTCAGATTTCTGCTATTATAACGGATACCTAAGACAATGAACTTACAAAGACAAAAGGTTTGTTTGCCCCACAGCCTTGGGGGTTCCAGTCCATGACAGGTTGACCCTATGGCTTTGGGGCTGTGGTGGCACCTTACAGAAGAAGCAAAACTACTCACCTCATGACCAGGTGGCAAAGGACAGAAAGAAGAGCTGGGGACCAGTGGCTCACGCCTATAATCCCAGCTACTCAGGAGGCAGAGATCAGGAGGATCAAGGTTGGAAGCCAGCCTGGGCAAATAGTTCATGAGACCCTAGCTCGAAAAAACCCATCACAGAAAAAAAGGACTGGTGGAATGGCTCAAGGTGTGGACCCTGAGTTCAAGTCACAGTAGTGCAAAAAAAAAAAGAGAGAGACAAAAAGAGAGACTGGGGTGTCCCATAATCCCCTTTAAGGCCACACCCCCAACGACCTAGAAACCTCCCACTAAGCTTCACCTCTTAAAGGCTCCACCACCTCACCTCCCCACAGTGCCAAGCTGGGGACCAAGCCTTTAGCACATGAGCTTTTGGGGAACTTTCTAGTTCTAGACTATAGCAGGCAGCCATTGGCCAGGTGATAAGGACAGGATATCTCCAGCTGTGGCCAAAGAGCAGAGAAGGGGAGAGAAAAGCAAGGCAGTCACATGGGTAGCAAGAGGGAGCCATAGGGAGTAGCCCAAGACACTGGCCTGGGAGACCCCACAGGACTTGGGGCCTGGGGTGGGGGTGGCAGAAGCCAAGACTGGCCGTGTAGAGAAGTCACCTCGAATTCTGAGACCCAGGATCCAACTACTCACTGACTAGGTGAAGACAGGGAGCCCCAGAGAGGGTGTCAGCTTGCTTAGGGACACACAGCACCTCATCGGCTGTGTGAGGTGAGGCTGGGACGGAAGCTCTAGGGTTCTACCCAGGCCAAGCCTGCACCTCCCATATCCACCGTGCCCAGTATTTCCAGGTGGGGGCTGAAAATGTCTTGTCACCTACAGGTGACAGTGTGGGGCACGATGAGCTTGGGAAATAGACGTCCGCTCAGGAAGGAAGGCTGGCTGCTTGTGTTCTGGGATGTACCCAGGGAGACACAAACCAGTGCAGTGAGAAGGGAGGGGAGCACTTGGACCCCCAAAGACGCAGGGTGGTGAATAGGCCGTCTCAGTAGGAGTCAGAGGTCGGGGTGTGGGGTGCTTCTGCGCAGGTGGCAACACAAGGCAGACAAAGGCTTGTCATCCTGGGGTTGGGGACTCTGGAGTGAGGCCTGTTCCTCCTCGCTGTGTCCTGGGCCGGGCACCCTAGGAAGGTTGCAAGGCCGGGCAGTCAGCTCCGCGGCAGAGCGGGCGTTCCTCAGTGGGGTTTGAAAGCAGTACATAGGCGAAGTCTTGTTCCTTCCAGTCGTGGCCTCAGAAGTATCCTGAGGTGGGGACCCAGAGGCCTTCCCAGGACAGCCCCTTCAGTGACCTGCAGACTGGGCCACAGCAATGTCAGACAGCCTCCTTCCTCCCTCGCAGAGCGCATCTCGTACATGATGTCTGCCCACACCTGGGCAGGCCAGTGCCGAGGGACCCAGCCTGGGACGGGGGGGCCGTGATCAGGCCTTGAGTGTCTAGGCTCCAAGCTGTCCACAGGACCCAAGATGGTGCCACTGCCAGGTCACTTCCCCACCGTGAGGCTGAGATGTGAGCCAGGCATTGTCACCGTGGAAAGGGCAGCAGAATGGTGGACTGGCTGGCTTTGGAGCTGTACCGTCCGGGCTTGGTGCCTAGCAGAGTGTCGGGCAGGGTGCAGGACTTCCTTTTGCCACCTTGGAAATGGGGCCAGTGTTCACAGTTTGCAAGGTCATGCAAATCTGGTGGTGAGATGTGGCACTGTGGCGCACACCTGTAATCCCAGCACTCTGGAGGTGGGGCAGGAGATCTCAAGTTCCAAGACACACAGACGCCTGGTGTGTAGGAAGCCTTTGGGAAAGCTGGTTTCCTCCCTTGCTCTGGGCCTCACTTCCTTCCCTGAGTCTTCAGGGCCAGGGGACATATGCTGTGATGTCCGGTGTGAGGTCAGACTAACCAAGAGGACTGTGAGGCCTGGGCACTGGGGGTGCCCTGAATAACAGACTTGGCTCTACTGAGCCGCCCTGGCTGCCCAACCTTTGTCCCCAGGCACTGCTGTTAGGGGCAGAGTTGCCTGTGGCTTCCTGTTCCTGTGCGAGGCGTGCTGACCGTGTGGCAGAGGGCCCAGAGCCTGGGCACTGGCTTTGCCCAGCTCCCACTTTCCTAGTGGGGGAGACCCACCCTGGGCTAAGAAGGCTCTGGAACGTGTGCCAGGATCTGTCATGCTGGCTCAGCCCGTAGCCCCTTGGCCTGTCCCCCAGCACAAGGTGAGTGCCCACCCGGGAGGGTGAAGGCCCAACTCCCTGTGATGTGCTGGCTGCGGAGAGCAGTGACTGGGAGGTGACAGGCCCAGCTGGGCAGCGGCTTGGCCTCCCTGAGCCTGTTTCCTCTGCCATAATTCTCATTTATTTTTTTTTGCAGTACTGGGGTTTGAACTCAGGGCCTACACCTTGAGCCACTCCACCAGCCCTTTTTTGTGATAGGTTATTTCAAGATAGGGTCTCGCAAACTATTTGCCCAGGTTGGCTTCGAACCCTGATCCTCCTGATCGCTGCCTCCTGAGTAGCTGGGATTACAGGCGTGAGCCCCTGGCAACCAGCTTCTGCTGTAATTCTTCATAACACCTCTCTCTGGACCTTCCTGACATTTGGCCCCTACCTTTCATTCCCAGCTGATGACAGTTCTGTACTTTTTGGGGAAACTGAGCCAGTTGAACCTCACAAAAGTGGCCCCCACCAGTCCTGATCCTGGCCACCCTTCCCAGCTGCCTCCTGCAGCCAGGCAGCCTCCTTCTGCTCCTTCCCTCTCCTCTCAACTCCTCCTGCAAACCTCCCCTCAACCCATGTCTGTGGCCACAGACCCCACCTCCCTCTGTCTGTCATCATCTCCAGTCCCTGGTATCTCCAAGGTCGCCAGGATTCTTCATATTCCAAGAACAGTGGTCACTTCCACCTCTCAGTAGAATCAGCCACTGACAGTCCCGTCCCTCCTTGCAGAGCCTCCCTCCACTTCTAGGTTACTGCATACTCATGGGACTCTTTGCTCTCCTCCCGGCTCCATGCTGTTCCTCCTTGTTCCAGCTCTGCTCAGAACTCCAGGCCTCCGTGTCTCTCCCCTCCCTCCGCTGGGAAGGGATGGGGCATGGGTGTCACATCCTTCCTAGTGCTTTGTCCCTAGCCCCAGCCTTTCCTGACCTCCTGTCTTGTGTGTCACACTTTTTTTTTTTTGCAGTACTGGAATTTGAACTCAGGGTCTACACCTTGAGCCACTCCACCACCCTTTTTTTGTGATGGGATTTTTTTCGAGATATTTGCCTATTTGCCCAGGCTGGCTTCAAACCATGATCCTCCTGATCTCTGCCTCCTGAGTAGCTGGGATTACAGGCATCGGCCACCGGTGCCCAGCTAGGGTCTCACTGTATACTGAGGCTGGCCTGGACTGAGATCCTCTTATTTGTGCTTTCCCATGTGTAGCTGACATGACACACGGCAACCACCATGCCCAGCCAGTGATTGAGATGGGATCTCTCACACTTTTTCCCAGGCTGGCCTTGAACTGTGGTGTGCTTGTCTATGCTTCCCAAATACCTGTGTAGGCGTGGCCACTGTGTCTGGCCCTCAGGTGTCACTCTGCTATTTGACCTTTTCATTTTACAGGGCCTTGTTTCCTTAAATGGCTCGGACAAGTCCTGCACACAGGGTGACTTAAAACACTAGAAATTTATCCCATCCCTGTTTGAGAGCTGAGAGGCGCAAGGTCAAGGTGTCAGGAAGGCCGAGCTCTTTGCAGGCTGTGGGGAAGGATCAGCTCCAGGCTTTTTCTCAGCTTTGCTGTTGGCCAGCAAGTCTCGGTGGTTCTTGCAGCTGTGTTCTTCCCTGGCTCCATCTTCAGAGGCCATCTTCCTTCTGTGCCTGTCTTTGCCTTTCGTCTTGTTTTGTTGTTGGCAGTGCTTGGGTTTGAACTCAGGGCCTCCCTTTTGCTAGGCAAGCACTCTGCTACTTGAGCCCCACCCCAGTCCTGTTTCTTTGAGGTTGTTTTTTTTCTTGTTGTTGTTCTTCTGCAGTACTGGGGCTTGAACTCAGGGCCTAAACCTTGAGCCACTCCACCAGCCCTTTTCTGTGTTAGGTATTTTCAAGATAGGGTCTCACAAACTATTTGCCCAGGCTGGCTTCGAACCACGATCCTCCTGATCTCTGCCTCCTGAGGAGCTGGGATTACAGGCACCCACTGCTTTTAGTTTGTTTTTCAGATAGGGCCTCACACTTTTGCCCAGGTCAGTCTTGGACCTTGATCCTCCCACCTCCACTTCTCAAGTTGCTGGGATTACAGTCGTTCACCGTCACACACTTTTTCTTTTAACCATGACACCAGTCCTGTGGGATCAGAGCCACCCTAATGACCTCATTTCTCCTCGGTTACATCAACAAAGACCCTCTTTCCAAAGAAGGTCGCGTTCACGGTGCTGAACATCAGGACTTTGGTATATTTTTGTGGGGACAGTGCAGCCCCAGAATTGGACTCCATTATTAATTGTTCACCTACCTCCATCCCTGAGCTGTTAGTGAATGACATCACCGCACATCCAGCCGACCAGACCTGGAACCTGGGGATCAGCCTTGCTGGTCTTCTTTTCTCTCCTCCCATACCAGAGACCGGCTGCTGACCCTCAAATATATCCAGGTCCATCTGCCTCCCACTACCTCCACCATGACTTCTCTCCCTGGTCCCTGGAGCCACCTCATCCTTGGTCTGCTGACCCCACTCATAGCCTGTCACTCCCTGCAGGTGACCCCCTCTCCTCCCCACGTCCCCTGTGTCATCTGCTGCCTCCCTATCCGACCCTTTTCTCTCCTCCCTCCTGGCTGCTCTTGGACATGGTGGCTTTTTTTTTTTTTTTTTTTTTGCTGTACTGGGGGTTTGAACTCAGGGCCTACACCTTCAGCCACTCCACCAGCTCTTTTTTGTGTTTGGTTTTTTGAGATAGGGTCTTGTGAACTACTTGCCCTGGCTGGCTTAAAACCATGATCCTCCTGCTCTCTGCCTCCTGAGTAGCTAGGATTACACACAGGCGTGAGCCACCAGTGTTGGGCAGCTTTTTTTGTTTTCCTTCAACAAACAGCTTGCCATGCCATGCTGATTCCTGTACTGGGGACACCCTCCCCAGAATGTCCCATGACTCACTATCCTGGTGTCTTCAGTGTGGGGCCCCATGCATCTCTCAGGGTCATAGACTGGACATTTCCAGGTGCCTCACCAAGGGAGGGTGCTTACTTTGGTTTCCCCACCTCGCTGAACGTGGTCTAAGCCTCTGCCCCCCAGCCAGTCTCCCCTGCCACCCTGTTTCCTCCCCACCCCGCAGCTGGTGCATAAGCTGCTCCAAGCTCATCTTACCCTCCCAGCAGCCCCAGGGGACAGGAACGCTCACCCCACAGGCAGCTAAGGTTCCAAGCACTTGGGAGATTCCCCGAGCTGCCTGCTGTCTCTGTCTGTGGTCAGGTCCCCGGCAGGGGTGGGTGTGGTCATTAAGTCACTAGGTAGACTTTCTCAGAAACAGGAGAATTCAACCTGCCCGCCATGTTGCATTTTGAGAACTGAGGTCTAGGGCTGCAGGTGTGGCTTGAGAATCTGAGTTCAAACCCCAGCACCACCAAAACAATTTAAAAAAATTTAAAAAAGGGATTAAGAGAACTGAGATATGGAGGGTATATTGCCCAGGCCTGGAGGGGCTGGAATCCCACGAATGAACCCCAGGTGATGGAGAAGGGGAGGACTGAGGACCCAGTGACGGGCTCACTAGATGTCGGGCTAACACCCAGCACAAGTGACTCTGGGCAAGTGGGAGCAGCACAGACTCTTTGCCTGCTTGTGAGATGCACAGCGTCTTGATGCTGTTATTTTTTGAGATGGGGTCTCACTCTGAAGCCCAGGCTAGCCTTGAACTCACGATCCTCCTGCCCCAGCCTCCCAAGTGCTGGGTTTACAGGCGTGCCACACCACGTCCAGTGCTGGCACAGGTACTTTGGAAGACAGTTTGTCATTTTCTTCTAAAAGGAAACGTTTAAACCATGTGGCCCAGAAGTCACATTCCTGGGTGTTCACCCAAAACAGCTGAAAAGTTCTGTCCACACAAAAATGTGTTTTTAGTGGCTTTATTTATCATTGTCCAAAAAACAACCAAATAACCCAGGTGAACTTCAGGAGTTGGAGGGATAGACCGGTGTGTCACATATGGAATATCCTCAGTGAGAAAAAGAACCATTAAGGCACAGAGCACCCTTAAATGGGCATGGCCAAGTGATAGACACCAAGCTGGAGAGGTCGCCTGTTGTATTCCAGCGGTATGACATTCTGCAAGAGACAAAATTAGGGCACAGTGAAAAGATCAGTGGCCAGGCATGGTGGCTTACGCCTGTAGTCCTAGCTACTCAGGAGGCAGAGATTGGGAGGATCCTGGTTCGAAGCCAAAATGTTAGGGAGATCCCCATCTCAATAAATAAGCCAGGTGTGGTGGTTCCCAACTGAAATCCCAGCCACCTGGGAGGCTGAGGCAGGAGGATTGTGAGTTCAAGGCCAGCCTGGGCTTCAGAGCAAGACCCTGTCTGAAAACAAACAACAACAAAAATCAGTGGGTGCCAGGGCTTGCGGGGAGGGGAAGAGAGTGGACAGGTAGCGCGGAGGATTTTAGGGCAGTGAATACTGTTTGCAATACACAGAGCAACACGGCTGGAAATTCACCAAAGCCAAGGTCAGAGCAGCAGCAGAGAAGACAGGAACTGGTGATCATCACAGAGTCAGGAACTGGCCACATGGCCATGGATGTGGGGTTACCCTGCCTCTGTCCACCTCTGCCTGGTGACTGTCCCGCTGCCAGTGTTGGGATGGACAGTTTTCCCCCAACACGGTCAGATGGAACTTCTGGATGAAGGAATCCCAGGCGGGTGGGATGGGGAAGGAGGACAGAGCGACCACCTGTGCTCTGAAGGCTGCGATCCGTCCCCACTCGCCTCTTCCTCACTCGTGTCCCTGAACACTGGTGGCTGGCACTGCAGGCTGCACAGTGGAGACTACCAGAACCTTCCCTGGGGAAAATGGCTGGTCCTCTGAGAAAGGAGGACAAGCATTAAATATGACAGAATGCCTCTGAATATAGGACTATGAATATTCATGTGTGTGAATACTTATATGCAAATGAATATTCAGCAAGCTGAAAGTCTCTGGGAAGTGAAAAAATGTGATCACAGGAATAAGAAAGTCCCCAGAACTGTTAGAAGATATAGTGAGGGGAATCGCTCAGGAAAGACAGATGGGAGAGAGATACAGAATATTCTTTTTTTGTGGTACTAGGGTTTGAACTTGGCCTCTCATTCTACACTTAGGCCTTTTTGCTTTAGTTGTTTTTTTTGAGTTTTTGCCTGGGGCCAGCCTTGGACTGTGAGCCTCCTGCCTACACCTCCCAGTTAGCTGGGATTACAGGTGTGCCCCACCATGCCCAGCTGAAGAGGAGTACATTAGAGCATTTGTTCAGTAGATCCAACATCCAAATGGTCGTGGTCTCAGAAGGACTGAACCGAGGAGAAGGAGGGCAGGAGGTCCCAGAAGTCATCTGAGATATGCCTCAGAACCGAGCAACAGGATCCAGTCCATGGAGCCCATGTGGGAGATGAAAGGGGGCCCACAGCAGAACACCCCGTCAGAAAACACAGAACATGGTGTAGGCGAAGGTGTTCCCAGAGGGCAGAGACATGGAGAAATGGGTCTTGGATACAGGGCTGGGATTCCAGACAGTTTTGAACTTTTCAGCAGCACTGAGAAGGGTTCCCCCCACTCCGAGTTTGAACTCAGGGTCTACACCTTGAGTCACTCCACCAGCCCTCTTTTTGTGATGGATTTTTTTTCTGAGATAAGGTCTCTCCAGCTATTTGCCTGGGATGGCTTCAAACTGTGCTCCTCCTGATCTCTGCCTCCTGAGTAGCTGGGATTACAGGCGGGAGCCACCATGCCCACCTGTTGTTTTAGACAGTGCTTCACTACCTTTACCTGGGACTGGCCTCAAATTCAAGATCTTTTTATCTCTGCCTCCTAATAACTGGTGTTACAGGTGTGTGTCACCATGCCAACCTTCAGCCAAATTCTTAAGAAATGAAGGTGTTGATGGATTGGGGGCATAGCTCAAGTGATAGAGCACATGCTTACCAAATGTGAGGCCCTGAGTTCAAACCCCAGTACAGCAAAATAAACAAAACAAAACAAAAAAGAATGAAGGTATTGATCAACCTTGGTGGTGGACACCTGTAATCTCAGCTACTCAGGAGGCAGAGGTAGGAGGATCGCCATTTGAGGCCGTCCAGGGCAAAAGTGTGAAACCCTATCTGAAGGGCTGGTGGAGTGTCTTAAGTGGTAGAGCACCTGCCTAGCAAGCTCGAGGCCCTGAGTTCAAACCCCAGCTTGTAAGTGGCAGAGTTTGAATACAGTCTATATGTCTCCAAAGCCTGTGTTCTTGGATGTGACAGCCCAGCTCTGGGGAGGCACTGGAACCTGTGCCCCTCCCCGGTGTCCTTGGATGGCTCCCTTTCCCCACCTCCACCCCCCTCGCCCAGCCTCCCCCATGCCCTGTATAGTGGAAGGGAGGGATGGGACCCCTGGCACCTGAGTGCCACACACCATCTCCACCTCTGCCCTTGTGTTCCGTACCTGAGTCTGTCCTGTGTCAACAGGTTGGTGGCACGAAGACTGGCGTGGTTCGGTATGTGGGGGAGACAGACTTTGCCAAGGGTGAATGGTGTGGCGTGGAGCTGGACGAGCCCCTTGGGAAGAACGATGGGGCTGTGGCCGGCACCAGGTATGCGGTGTGGGAAAGGATGGGAGTGGGGAGTGGGGCCGTGGAGGAAGGCAGCTTGGAGCATGCATGGTATGCCTGTCACAGTGATGCAGGTGATCCTCTTCTTAGCATCTACCAAGGTGGCGGGGGGATCATCTCATTTGATGGGTGAGAGAACAGGCCAGAGAGGTCACTGCTCAATATCACTTAGTCCCTCACACACCAGGAGAGCACCATCCCCTTGTTCCCTGCTCAGTGCCACACATGACTGAGAGGGAGAGGCAGTGGTCCCTACCTCCTAGGGGTGCCCTGGGTGACATGTGATGTCACCAGACTGTGCCCAATGTTACAGCTCAAGGCAGGCACTGCAAAGCACAAAAGGGCTGCCTCTGTCCTGCCACCTCTGATGAAAGGGAATCAGGGCAGAGGAAGAGCTGGGGCTGTCTGGAACTTGCTGGGGAATGGAAGTAGGGGCCCCATAAGCAATGTCATGGGTGAGATGAGGTGACCTTGGGTGCCCAAGCTGGCTATCCCTGGGCTGGATCCTGAGGCACAGTCACTGTGGCTCAGGAAGATCCAGGCAGGACCCAGGTTTTGCAGGAGGCACAGTTTGCTTATGGAGGAGGCTGGAGGAGGGCCTGCAGGGAGAGGGACAGACTGCAAAGATCTGGAGGCAGGGTAAGCGAGGGGCCGTGGGTGGTAGTCTCTCAGTGTCAGTCAGAAACTGGAGAGGACCGGTACTCGTGGTCCAGTGTGCAACCTGTAACCAGAGAGACTGAGAGCTGAACAGTATGGGGTTTCCATGACAACATGCTGTCTCCTATTTTCGGGGCGGGGGGGTGGGAGTTTCTCCCACTTCACTCCTATTTCAGGATTTGAGAGGTCGGTTGGGCAGTGGCCCCCAGCCCATTCCATGGTGTCCTCCTCAGAATTCCTCAAGCTTTTGCTTCTTTGTGCAGAAAGCTCCATGCTCAGAGACCTGATGGTGTTTCTGGTTTTGGGGGCAGACCTACAGCAGCCATGAATACAGGGAGGGGGAGGAGAGGGAGAGAGAGGAAGGGGAGGAAGAGGAAGTGGGAGGGAAGAGGGAAGAGGGAGGAGGAAGAGAGGAAGGAGAGGGAGAAGAGGAGGAGGGAGGAAGAAGCAGGGGAGGAAGATAGGGAGGAGGAAGAGAAGGAGGGAGGGAGGAAAAGGGAAGGAGGAGAGGGAGCTCCAAACAGTTCACAGTAGGGGGCTTTGAATCTCAGTGGGCTAGGGGCTCTGGTCCCAGGTTTGCCACTAAACCAGCTGTGTGACAATGAGCAAGTTCGTTCACCTCTCAGTGTAAATTTCCTCATCTGTGAACACAGGTGGTGTCGGAGGGTTGAAGTGAACATTTGCACAAGGGGCTCATACCCCTCACCTCTGCTCCCCTCTGTTCCCTTTCCGAGGCTCCCATCTGGAAGATTTCCCCCTTGGGAGGAGGTGCCTCTGTCTCTGCTGGGTCCTCAGTGGTAAGGGACGCAGGGGAGGCCCTGGGCCGCAGTAGCAGTGTAAGTCTCTCCTACTCCCCCAGGTACTTCCAGTGCCCACCCAAGTTTGGTCTCTTCGCACCCATCCACAAGGTGATCCGAATTGGATTCCCATCCACCAGCCCTGCCAAGGCCAAGAAGACCAAACGGATGGCCATGGGTGTCTCAGCCCTGACACACAGCCCCAGCAGCTCCTCCATCAGCTCTGTGAGCTCTGTGGCCTCCTCCGTGGGGGGCCGGCCCAGCCGCAGTGGCCTGGTAAGGGTGGGACTGGGGAGAGGGGAGGGAGTTACTCTGGTGTGTATATGGGGTGGACTTGGGATCCGAGAGAGAGAGAGAGAGAGAGAGAGAGAGAGAGAGACAAAGGAGGGAGAGAGAGAGAGAGAATATCTTTTAATAGGAAAATTGTCCCATTTACATTTACTGATATGCTTATGTTACTGACTTGAAACTTCCTTCCCTGGGAGTTAAGAAGGGTCGTGTTGAGACAGGGTATGGGGTTCAGAAAGGCTGGCAAGGGACCCTAGGTGATGGGAGAAGAGGTGGGGCCGGGCAGAAGGCTGTCCAGCTCAGCCTAGGGTGAGAGAACCCATCATGAGTGGAACCCCTGGTGTTCTGACTGTCAGGGGATGACTCCTCAGGAAGGGGAAGTTATCCCTAAATTTCATCCATCCCATTCCCACTGGGGTGAGGTGGGAGTGTCAGGGCATCCAGGGCACCTGCTGGGTCACCGTGGGTGGGGCACAGGGAGCACTGCAGATCACTGAGTCCTGAGCCCGTCCATCCACCTGCCCCCCTCGGCAGCTCACAGAGACGTCTTCACGCTACGCCCGCAAGATCTCGGGCACCACGGCCCTGCAGGAGGCATTGAAGGAGAAACAGCAGCACATCGAGCAGCTGCTGGCCGAGCGGGACCTGGAGAGGGCCGAGGTGGCCAAAGCCACCAGCCACATCTGCGAGGTGGAGAAGGAAATTGCCTTGCTCAAGGCGCAGCACGAGCAGGTGGGTGACAGGCGGGGCACATGGGGTGGGAACCTGGGTGTGCAGAGAGATACTGAGGTGTCTGTTAGCAAGCACCCCACTTTCCAGAGCCAGCCCACAGGTTTCAGGGGCGGGACCTCTTACCTCCACGCCTAGGGTCTACTGCTTGGGGTTCTTTCCTCTGGTGTTTGCCTCTTGACTGAGAGCCCTCTCCTGGACCCATGGACCCACGTGGGGCCCCTCCCTGTGTGCTAGGATGAATACGGCCAAGGTCACTGGGGTCAGTGGTTGGAGCACTTACCTAGCACTTGTAAGCAACGCCAGCACCTCCAAAAAAGAAAGTCATAAAGCCAAGTTTGCTGTGCGAGTGGCTTTCGCAAGACATGTTTTCAGTCCTTATGGTTTGGGGAATACAGGTGTCAGGGCAGTTGCTCTTGGGGGCATCTTGGCCCAGGGACAGGGCCTCCTGTGCCTTTTTAAGCTTGTTTTGGTGGCACTGGAGTTTGAACTCAGGGCTTCATGCTTGCAAAGCAGGCGCTCTCTTGCTTGAGCCCCACCTCCAGTCCGTTTTGCTCTGGTTATTTTGGAGACTGGGTTCTTGTGAACTATTTGCCCAGGCTGGCCTCAAACCTCAATCCTCCTGATCTCAGCCTCCCAAGCAGCTAGGATTACAGGCATGAGCCACTGGTGCCTGGCCCCTCTGCCTTCCTTGAGGACAGCTGGGCCCTCTGCCCTCGTGTCTGGGCCACTGTCTGTGCCCAGATGGGGCTGGCAAGGAATCAGGGTGGCTGAGGCTCCAGGTGCACCCCCTTACCTCCCTGCCTCTGTCCTGCCCACCTGGCCCCAGGCCCTGGGAGGAGGCCAGCCCTGACCTGACCCTGCCTGGCCCTCGCTGGGGGCCAGTATGTTGCAGAGGCGGAGGAGAAGCTGCAGCGGGCCCGGCTGCTGGTGGAAAGCGTGAGGAAGGAGAAGGTGGACCTGTCCAACCAGCTGGAGGAGGAGAGGAGGTGCGTGCTGGGCGTCCTCAGACCGGGCTGGACAGGCAGCATTGTCCCTGAGCTGTAATTACGAGGGCAGGCTGAGGAATCTCGGCCCCTAGTTCCAGTCCTGCCTCTGTCCTCCTTACTGGCATCATCACCCTCACTAGTGACCCAGTCTGTGGACCTTGGTCCTCCGATCTGCAGGGTAGGGTGACAGTCTGCAGTCTGATGAAGGACTCATGAGATAACCAGAGTCAACCCCTCAGCATACGGGAGCTCCACACGTGTACATCACGTAGCGTTCACCGTTCCTGCACCTGTGCAGGGGCTTATCATACGGGGACCCCCCCCAGGGGTGTTCCTGGAAAGCCACGGACCAGGAGGAAGGCTTGGTGTCCCAGCCCCACACTGTGAGTGACCAGTCCACGGCTGCAGAGCACGCCCAGGCCAGGTCCCACGCATGGAGCCTACAGCTCTGGTCCTGGGCTTTGTACCCATGTCACATCAGGAAACTGAGGCCCCAAGAAAGAGCAGCCAGGGGACACTTGGAATGTCTCGTGTGCGGTACCAGCCCTGCCGTGGATGCTTTATGGGCTTGTCTTTCTATCTGGCAATCAGATGGGGGACATCTCTGTCACAGATGGGAGAACTGAGACCCAACACAGGAAAGGACCTGTTGGGAATCTGGTCCTTTCTGTCCTGTCACAGTGGCAGCTGGGGGACACATTTTATCTGCTCCTTGATGGCTCCAGGGATGAGGCAGAGGCCTCCTCCTGCCCCACTGCCACCACCATGTGAGCCCTCGGCCATCGTCAAGGACAGGAGGGTGGCAAGGGGACCCACAGAAAGATGCTACACGACCCACCTCCTCACCAGCCCCAACCGAAGACTCAGGGTTTGTTCTGATCCCAGTGGAATGAGTAGGTGACAGTGGACGGAGGGACCTTATGGCTCAAGAATCCATCCTTGCCTCTGGGATGGTGTAGATGCGTGTATATATATATATATATCCCTCCCCTCGTCCATGCTGCTGGCACCCCCAACCTCAGCACCCCCACCGGCATCTGCGTTCTGGGCGTTCAGCCCAGGCGTGGACTCTACAGGCTGTTGTTACTGTCTAGCTCAGGGAGATGAGGGTTTATTTATATCTGCCTGCGCGCTCGTGGGGGCCCACACATCTGGTTTCCATGGTGACGCACCCGATGCTAACAAACCAAAACAGATATTGACGGCCTCGTGGGGGTGGTGTTCACTAAGACCCCAGCATTGCCCAGCGCTTGCTGTGTGACCTTGGGCAGGTTGCTTGCCCTCTCTGGGCTTTGGTGCCTTGCTGGTATGCTTTTGAGCAGTTTGTAACCTGTAGTAGGAGCTGGGCCTTTGTTTCCCCTGTGCCCTCTGGGCACGTGTGGGGAAGCGTGCGTCCCTGAGTTCCTACAGCAGGGCCTTGGGGAGGGGGTTCCATATCTGGGAGCAGCCCAGGAAATGGAGATTTTGAGGCTTGTGGGTGAGAGCAGAGTCTGTGGGGAGGAAGTCACTGTCCTCTTCCCGCTCCTTCCTTCCTGACGGGTTCTTGTGGCAGCGTCTGCTCCCAGCAGCGATGAAAAAGTTGTCAGGACCTCTTTAATCCACGCGTCCCCATAAGCCACCCTGGGAGGAAGGCGGGTTCAGTCCACCATGCACGGTGGGAGGTGGGGAGGGTGTCTCCGGAGGCCTGTAGAAAGCTCTGCCCTCCTCAGCCACAGGACCTTGGGCCAGTCCCTGCTGCGCGGGACTCTTGCCAAGCTGGATCCTGGTGGTCCCTTTGCAAAGCCCACCTCTGTGGGCGAGGCTGGTCAGCCCCTCTCTCTCTCCCCACAGGAAGGTGGAGGACTTGCAGTTCCGTGTGGAGGAAGAGTCCATTACCAAGGGAGACCTGGAGGTAACGGTCCCGGCCCCTCCCCGGCTCACCCGGCGCCCCAGGCCTGCCCTTACTGTGGCTAGTGGCCATGACGTTTAGGTAGCTCTGGAGGGGGTTGAGGGGGCTGCAAGGGAGAAATGGGGAAGGTCAAAGGTCATGCCCTGGAAGAGTAGGGGAGGGGCAGGCTGTAGGCATTCTGGTGTCAGAGGTGGGATTGGCTCTGCCACAGGTGCCCTGTGTTGGAGCTGGAGGTCAGGGACAGGATGGACTGAGGGCCGTGAGGGTTCATTGCTGGGCCTGAGAACATAGTCACTGGTCTCCATGTCCCTTTTTGTTGGGCAGTACAAAGGTGTCCCACGGGCCATTAGTTCATCTGGGTTTCCAGGCACAGTTTTGGCTGGAAGTAGTTTGCAGAGCTCAGAATTTACAGATGGCTCGAAAGGTAGAAGGAATCACCCAGGCCCTGAAGCAAGTCAGCAATCACGGGGACCAGGGACCCAGAGTCCTGGTTCTGCACTCTGGGCGCCCTTGGTTATGTCACCTGCACGCCTGCCATCTGGACACAGCTCGGACCTATCCCTCTCCAATCCGACCCACCCTCCTGAGCCCAGATAAGCCCTGTCCCCTGAAATCCCCCAACCTTGCAGGAGGCCACCCCTGGGTGGACAGGAGCACCTGCTGGCTGTGGTCCTCACTGCTCCCTGGGAGATGACTCCTGGAGCTGCCAGATGGAGCAGGGCACAAAGACTTCAGCCCTTCCCTGCACCATGCTTCCGGCCCTAACCGGCCTCAGGGAAGCCTCTTCCCTTCCCCTGGGCCTCAGTTTCCAGATCTGTGAGTGAGGAGGTTGAACTTGACCTCTGGCTCGCACATGGAGGGCTTTTCCGCTGGACCGGTGGGACCCAGCTTCAGCATTCGACAGGGGTCCAAGGGCGCCATCTGGAGGACACCCTGGGAATCGCCTCAGGAGATCATTCCTGAGTCCAGCTCAGAAGTCACAGCTTGTGATCCCGGGAAGGTCCCTAGATGACCCTGGCTGGAGGGGGGACAACACACGTGTCTGGCGAAGGTCACTGTCGGCTGCTTCTGAGTTGAAGGGACGATGTCTGGGCACAGCGTGGCGGGAACTTCAGCTCCCCAGGGCCGGGAATCAGGGAACTGGAACCAGAAATGGCGTCAGAAGCCAAGCCCGCCTGGCCCTCGCTCGGGGGTGTCCCTCTTCTCTATGACTCCAGGACAGACTTCCTGTCCGCCTGTCCGTCTCTGTGTCCTAGCCTCTTAGCGCATCTGCACTGGGCTCCATCCCGTCTCTTCTCAGTTATCCTCACAAGCGAATTTGATTGGTCACAGGCTGGCCAATGGGCTGGCTGCCTTCAGTTCCGGCATCTACCCCACATCCAATCATGTTTGGCAGGGGGCGGGACAGACAGTGATAGGCAGTTCATCCAGGAGGGCTATAAAGTCCTGCTTTTGACTTTTTATAGTCAAAGCCACCAAAAACCCCACTCATCTCCACCAACCTATTTTTACTCATTCATTTACATGTTTATCTGTTTGTTTATTTATTTAGAGACAGGATTTTGCAACAAAGCCCAGGCTGGCCTTGGAACTCTCCATCCTTCTGTCTCAGCCTTCTCAGTGCTGGGATTACAGGCATGTACCACCACACCTGGCTTTTATCCCTGCCCATCTTAAAAGTCAATTAAAAACTAGAACCCCTCCCTTATCTCCTTGGCCCCTTGGAACCCTTGGGTGGCACATAGAGAGATGTCACCCCCATCTCTCTATGTGTCCCACCCCTCATATTTTCAGTTACTCACTCATAAAGACAGTTTCCCCTCCTGCCCTCCGACAGCCATCTTAACTGCCCCCATTCGAATCCCTTTGGAGCTGGGAGGCAGCATGGCTCCAGACCTCTCTCCTCACTTCTGGTTCTGTTGCTGGCCACCCTTCATGTGCCTGACTTGTCATGGCCTCACGCCAGCCTCTGCCTTTATCCCTTGACGGTTTTCCCTCTGTCTGCTCACATGGCTGCCTTATGACGATGCCAGTCATGAGATTTAGGGCCAGTCTAGTCCAGAATGACCTCATCTTAGCTACAGGCACGAGCAGAGACCTTGTTCTAAATGGTTCCATTCTTAAATTCTGGGTAGGCATGAAATTTAGGATTCATCTCTCTCTCTCTCTCTCTCTCTCTCTCTCTCTCTCTCTCTCTCTCTCTCTCTCTGCCCTGATCTGGCTATGTAGCCCACGCTAGCCTAGAACCTTCGATCTTTCCACCTTAGCCTCCTGAGTGCCGGAATTACAGGTGTGAACCACCATCCCTTGCTTCTGGGTCCAGTGCAGCACCCCAAATGCCATGGTCCAGATAAATCACATCTCCTAGTTTCTTGCCCTTCTCTCCCTGTCTTGCCCGACATCACCTTCTTACCCTTTTCATCTCAGAAACTGACCCCACTATCCACACAGCTGCCCAGGCCTCGCAGCTAGATTTTATCTGGAATCCTCTGTTTCTCTCATCCTTGCAAAAAAAAAACCTCGTGACCGAGGCCTCCCCCTCCCAGCTCCAGCACCTTGCCTCAGACGACAGCCCAGCCCCCACCTGACCCCTTCTCTTCCTCTTTGCTTTTTAATGTGTCCTCCACACTGAAGCTGGAATCAGCTTTTTAAAATTTCTTTTTTGATTTTTAAGGTTGGAAATTTGAGTCCTTTGTAACAGCGGAGAGGACAGAATTGTGAAATTCCATGCACCTTTCCCAGCTTCAGTGATTGTCAGTGCTGGGCGAATCTTGCTATATGTACTCCCTTTCAAATCCCAGACTTCATTTGGCCAAAGTCTTTTGTTTGTTTGTTTCTGTGTTTGTTTTGGGATAGGGTCTCACCATGTAGCCCAGGCCGGCCTGAAACTCATGGTCCTCCTTCCTCAGCCTCCCGAGTGCTGGGATTACAGTGGTGTGCCACCAGACCCG
Organism: Castor canadensis; assembly: GCF_047511655.1. Taxonomy (NCBI): domain Eukaryota; kingdom Metazoa; phylum Chordata; class Mammalia; order Rodentia; family Castoridae; genus Castor; species Castor canadensis. The sequence continues at coordinate 12,330,367 of NC_133391.1, forward strand.
GCTTTCCCTTATTCTTTAAATCATCTCTAGGTGATTTAAAATACCTGATTTGATGTAGATGGCAAGTAAATAGCTGTGACGCTGTATCCTTTAGGGAATAACGACAAGGAAAATAGCTGCGTGTGTTCAGAATAGTCAAAATTTTTAAAAACATTTTCCATCTGTGGGTGATGGAGTCTGAGGATGTCGGATCCGTGGGTAGGAAGGAAAGGCGGTTTCTCAGTGACTGGTCTCAGTTTACCCATCAGCCTTGGACCGGCTTCTCAATGGTTACTGTATTAAATTTCCTGAGGGCACAACAGGTTTTACACAGTTGGTTTGCTGAGCTCTTTCAGAACTGGTTTCTTTCAGCCTCTCTCCTGTAGGATGGGGAGCTCTTCCTGCCTCTCCTGAAAATGAGCCTGGTTTGCAGCCTAGCTCCCAGGGTGGAGGATGCAGTGGGGCGCTTTTCCCCACCCTGATTTATCACGGGCAAGTCAAATGCCACCGTGAGAATGTCGGCTTTGTTGGTGCATGAAGTGAGGGTTGTGAAACTGGAACAAAAGTGTTCTTGTATTTTTCTGGCAACTGGGCGTCCTCCACGGGGCCCAGGGGGATGGGGTGGCCAGCAACAGAGCCAGGCTCAGGGCACAGCGGTGGGAGTCACATCCCAGCCTCCACCACGGAGGCCAGACCGAGAGAATGGAGACAGCACAGGATTCTTTTCTAAAAATCTTGCACCTGAAATCCCAGCTACTCGGGAGGCAGAGATCAGGAGGATCATGGTTCAAAGCCAGCCCTGGGCAAATAGTTCTCCCAGACCCTATCTTGAAAAAACCAGGCAGGAAGGAGTGGGGTGCCTGTTTCCACCCGCCAGGGACCAGTGAGGAAGGGTTGCCACAGCTCCCCTCCCTTGCACCCAGCCAGCCAGGCCACGGGGAGGGGTGGGCATCAGGTCCAGCGTGATCCAGAACCCCCGGCTTTTTCCCTAAGCCATTTTGGCTCATTGCCCTACTCTCCCTGTCTCTGTTCATAGACGATGACACCTCCTCTGTTTCTCTTCTTCTCTTTCTTTCTCTGGCTTCCTCTTCCCTGTGCCCCCCCTCCCCACACCCTGCCCCCCGCCCCGGGTGGAGCAGACCCAGACTCAGCTGGAGCACGCCAGGATTGGGGAACTGGAGCAGAGCCTGCTACTGGAGAAGGCACAAGCTGAGCGGCTGCTCAGAGAATTAGCGGACAACAGGGTAACACGCCCCCTGCCCACCTGGCCGCCCACCCGCCCACCTGGCCGGACCCCTTTCGCGATTCTCTGTTTTTATTTACTCTGCCTTTGGCCACTGTCACTGTTGCATTTCTTCTTGTGTGCTCCCTTCTGGAGGGAAAAGGGAAAATCTGATACGACCTTAGGGAGAATGACCAAGTGATGGCTCGCTGGGGGAGGGGAGGGGGTCTTGGTTCTCTCTGGGACACGGCTCCCCAGCTCATGTCCCTTAGCTGAGCCCTTCCCCTGCCTCCTGTCCTGCACATTGCCACCTCAGGGCTTTGAACTGATCCAGTGGCCTTCACTGTCCATCTGTCTCCCCACTGAGGAGGCTACAAAGGGCGGGAGGTTGGGAGTTACAGATCCAGGGACCTTACACAAAGTGTCAAGAGGGGCCAGCCTGGAGGTGGACGGGGTGGGGGGCTGGGCTCAGGAAGTAGTGGGGCTTTGGGGAGAGCAAGTGTCCCCAGGGAATGGGACTGTAATAACCCCAGGGTCTGGCTGTAGTGATGAACAGGTCAGAGAAGCCGTACTTGAAAGCGAGATCCAGGGACAATCTGTGACCCACACTCCAGACCTAGCTGGCCAGCCTGGGGGACAGCCCAGCAGTGGTTCTCCCAGAGGGGCTGGCCAGGCAGTGACAACCATCAAGAAAGACCCCCCTGTAGAGAGTGGGAAGGTTGGGCGAGCAGGGGTCGGTCTCCGCACAGCAGCCATGGTCCACGAGTGGATATCAGGAGATGTGGGGTCTGTTTGCACACTGGCATTGCCTGGATGGCGCACACGGGGTGTGTGTGTGTGCACAAAGGCTGCGTGCAGAAGCTCACCCAGTCTCGGTGGAAGAGTTGGAACCCTCCGAGCAGAAACCTTGGTCGACCTAAGGTTCAGCAGGTGCACACACCTGGCAGCCCAGCATTCAGGAGGCTGAGACAGGAAGATTGCGAGTTTGAGTCCAGTCTAAGCTACAGAGTGAGACTCTGTCTCAAAATAGAAAACAAAAAGCCCAAGTATGTAGCTCAGTGGTAAAGTGGTTGCCCAGCACTCAAGGTACCAAGTTCCATCCCCAGTACAAAGGAAGGAAGAAGGAAGAAGGAAGGAAGGAGGGAGGGAGGGAGGAAGGGAGGAAGAAGGGAGGGAGGGAGGTAGGGAGGAAGGAAGGAAGGAAGAAAGGAAAGAATTATTGAACACTGGGGGTGTGAAGCCCTGAGTTCAAACCCCAGTATCCTCCCCATCAAAAAAAAAAAAAACCGCTTTAAATATACGGTTCTTTGACTGTCAAGCTCATCAAGGTGGGTTTTTGGAAAAGGAAAACTGACAGTTTAGTGGGTTTTTTTTTTTCTTTTTTGGTGGCACTGGGATTTGAACTCAGGGCCTCACACTTGCTAGGCAGGGCTGTACCACTTGAGCCACTCTGCGGGCCCCCTGACAGTTTAGGAACATTAATTCTGTTTTGTGGAGGTCTGAGACCCAACCCTGTGGCTCAACCCCCTCTGGGCTGAATCAGCCATTCAGGCTGGGGCCTCTCTAGAGCAAAAGTCGCTTTGGCCTCTGCCCTTTGAAAATAACATCAGCTTGACCAGGCACAGTGGTGCGTGCTTGTAATCCCAGCTACTTGGGAGTAGGAGGTAGGAGGATCTCCTACCCAAGTCTGAGGCCTTGGGTAAAAGCTGAAAGGCCTGAAAAAAAAACACTGAAAGCAAAAAGGGCTGGAGGTGTGGCTCCAGTGCAGAGCACCTGGCTAGCAAGTTCAAGACCCTGCGTCCAACCCCAGTGCCACAGCAATAAATAAATTAACAGGTATTTCTAGAGAGATGTGAACTCAGATAGGTGGTTTCTTTAGCCCACCGATTTGTCCCAGGCCACCTAAGAGCTTGTGGGGACAGGAGGCTTCCTTCCGTCACTGGCCTGCAGCACAGCCAGCACCCAGGTGGGAGTGGGCGCCCTTCCCCGGTTGGATCTGTATGTCCCCTGCCCTCCAGTCGGCCATTGACCCCCGCTCCCTCTCCCCCAGCTGACCACAGTGGCCGAGAAGTCCCGAGTCCTGCAGCTGGAGGAGGAGCTGAGTCTGCGACGCGGTGAGATCCAGGAGCTCCAGCAGTGCCTGCTGCACTCAGGACCACCGCCTCCTGACCACCCGGAGGCTGCCGAGACCCTGCGTCTCCGCGAGCGCCTGCTGTCCGCCAGCAAGGAGCAGCAACAGGAGACCAGCACACTGAGGGACAAGTACGAGAAGGCGCTGAAGGCCTACCAGGCCGAGGTGGAGAAGCTGCGTGCGGCCAACGACAGGTACGCACAGGAGGTGGCCGACCTCAAGGCCAAGGTGCAGCAGGCCACCAGCGAGAACATGGGGCTGATGGACAACTGGAAGTCCAAGCTAGACTCGCTGGCCTCGGACCATCAGAAGTCCCTGGAGGACCTCAAGGCCACGCTGAACTCGGGCTCGGGTGCCCAGCAGGAGATCGGAGAGCTGAAGGCGGGGATGGAGGGCATCAAGATGGAGCATCAGTTGGAACTGGGCAACCTCCGTGCCAAGCACGACCTGGAGACCGCCGTGCACGTCAAGGAGAAGGAAGGTCTGCGGCAGAAGCTTCAGGAGGCCCAGGACGAGCTGGCCACACTGCGACAGCACTGGCAGGCCCAGCTGGAGGCCCAGGCCGCCCAGCACCGGCTGGAGCTGCAGGAGGCCCAGGATCGCTGCAGAGATGCCCACCTGCGTGTGCAGGAACTGGAGGGCCTGGACGTGGAGTACCGCGGCCAGGCCCAGGCCATTGAGTTCCTCAAGCAGCAGATCTCCCTGGCCGAGAAGAAGATGCTGGACCATGAGCTGCTTCAGCGGGCGGAGGCCCAGAGCAAGGCGGAGGCCGAGAGGCTGCGGGAGAAGCTCCTGGTGGCCGAGAACAGACTCCAGGCGGTCGAGGCCCTGTGCTCGGCCCAGCAGTCCCACGTAGGCAGCGCTGCCCCTGCGGGGGGCGGGGGGCTCTGTGTGCCGGCCTGGCCTGGCCTGGGAAGCTTGTGCTTGCATCAAAGCACCCCAAGACAGGAGATCGGGGCACTTGGCCCAAAGGAGGAGCCACCGTCTCCCCGTCTCTCTCCATCACAAGGGTGGTGAGACGCTGGGGTACAGCTCAGTGGTAGAGCGCTTGCCTAGCACGTTCAAGGCCCTGGCACCATAAAATAAAAAGGGACCGAGGTGGCCAGGCGCCGGTGGCTCACGCCTGTAATCCCAGCTACTCAGGAGGCAGAGATCAGGAGGATGGTGGTTCAAAGCCAGCCTGGGCAAATAGTTTGTGAGACCCTATCTCAAAAAAACCCTTCACAAAAAAAGGGCTGGTGCAGTGGCTCCAGGTGTAAGTCCTGAGTTCAAATCCAGTACCACACACACACACACACCAAAGTTCCCGTATGTCTGGCCGCTCCCCATTGGTCTGAGCACGTTCCTCCCGGCTCCCCAAGGTGGCTGACAACACCCAGGAGCGGGGAGGACTGTGTTCCAGCGCGGCCAGCACAGGCCTTTCTAGTGGCACTGGGCACACTTGGGCCATCCCTGTGTCACCACCCCACCTCCCCAGCACTCCATGCACGTCCATTATGGCTCCATCTCACAGTGAGCAGACGCCCAGACACATGCAGCAGCCTGCCTGGTGACAGAGGTGGCCAGGAGGTATGGCAACCCAGATAGGAGGACAGTGATGGCAGGGCTGTCCCCCTTATTCAAGACCCCAACCCCCGGGGTTTCCTGAACTTCCAGGTCTCGAACTTAGCACCAGGTCACTGGTCGGCTGCAGACCTGTATCTGGGGTGCCTGTTTGTAACAGGTCTGCCTGTGTCACACACCCGGAGGTCCCTGCACTGGTCTTCTGGCCTCATTTGTAGGAATTTCTCCCAGGCCTCTGGGAGGACGAGGACGAGGAGACCCCGCTTAGCTGATTGGACCTGCAGGGCAGGTGGGAGTCACAACCCAGGACCATTCCCCTACTGGGAAGGTTCAGGCTGCTTAGTTCCTCACAGCTCGGGGACAGAGGCCTGCGAATGGTCCCAGCCCTTAATCAGAGGTGCTCCCGGTCCAAGAAGCGAGTCTTAAACTCAGGAAGGTCACGTCTGGCTTTCGCTCACGGACTTGGGCCTTCGTGTGGTCCCTATGTTAGAATTATTTTTTAGTGTGTCTCATCTTTACTGCAGTGTTCAAGACTAAGGTGACTTAGTTAATTAATCACATCTAAGAATAAAATGGGATTTGGGACCAATGACCAGAAGTACGAAGGACAGGATGGTGGAGGGGATTGCCCGACCAGCCCTGTGTTGCTCTGATTCACAGAGTAAACTGGCAAAACCTTGTGAGCTCAAAGGACAATCAGCCAGGCCGGGCTAGAAGCCTCCACCAAGGAGGCTCACACCAGGTCTCACTATTGCGGCCAGGGTTGGCTCCTTCCTCAGCCTCTCACATGCTGGGACTACAGGTGAGCGCCATCATGCCTGGCTCAATTTTTTTTTTCCTTTGGCTCAGTTTTTCTTAAATTGATTTTTTCTTCTTGGGCTTGTTATTAAACAGATGTTATGAGGGTGGCACTTTTTTATATAGGACTGGGATTTGAACTCAGGGCTTCTCACTTGCAAAGCAGGTGCTCTACTGCTTGAGCCACACCTCCAGTCCATTTTGCTCTGGTTGTTTTGGAGATGGGGGTCTCTTGAGCCATTTGCCTGGGCTAGCCTCTAACCTTGATCCTCCCGATCTCTGCCTCCCCACTAGCTGGGATTACAGGCGTGAGCCACTGGGCTCTGGCTGGCACTGGCATTTTTTGAAGTCCTTCTGGGCAGGTCATGTATGTCCTGCCTCTTAGCAGTCCAGGCTTATTTTCTGGATGGCAAAGAGCCGGGGAAGGGAACAGCTGGATCTAATAAGTGTTTTGACAAAGGCGGATCCCAGATAGTCATGCACAAGCGGGGGGCGTCTCTGTTACCAGGGAAGTGGAACTGGGGATGTCGGTGCCCGGCCCCAGTTCAAGCCACCGTGTAGGACGACGGTGGCCGACAGCCAGGGACAGGGGTGTCCCGCTTACAGGACATTTCCTTGCAGATGATCGAGGCCGGTGACCTTTCAGAGGACAGCATGAAGGAGGCCCTGGAGGGTGAGTGGCTGGGCCGGGAGGGACCTGGGCCTCGGGAAAAGCTGGCTGGCTCCTGCTTCCAGCAGGGTCACAGTTTATGGGACGTCGTCCCCCGCTCGTCAGGAGCCACCGGCTGTGCAGAGAGCTGGCTCCCCTCCAGGTGCCCACACCACTCAACCTGGAAGGAGGCGGGTGTCTTGCATTGATAATTTTTTTTTGGCAGCACTAGGATTTGAACTCAGGGCCTTGTCCACCTCTGACCCCTCCTCCAGCCCTTTTTGCTTCACTTATTTTTCAGATAAGACTGAGCTGTCTTCCTGGGCTGGCCTGGGACCACGGCCTCCTACCTCTGCGTCCGCATTGCTGGGGTCACAGCCGTGCACCATTGCACCCAGTTTATTGGTTGAGATGGGGTCCTGACAACTTTTTTGTCTGGGCCTCGATCTCCCTGATCTCTACTTCCTAAGTAGCTGGGATTACAGGCGTGCACCATCACGTTACTTGGCGCAGTGTGTAGGTTCATCTACCAGTGCTTCAGTTCCTTTTCTTTTTCTTTTTTACGATGCTAGGGAAATAACCCCACGCCTCGTGCAACCACAGCACTTCGTGCCCAGCCCAGCACTTTACTCCTTTTCATGGGTAAATAATATTCCATTGTCTGGAGTGTACCACTTCCCATTTATCTGTTTACCTGGTGATGGACACTGAGTTCTGGCTCCTGTTCTGGGCTTTTGTGACGGGTTCTGCTGTGATCACGGGCATGTATGTTCCTTTTGAGTCCCTGCCTGCCTTTCTCTGGGGTGTATTTGCAGGCAGGAGTGGGTTACTAGGTCACTTGCTAGTCCTGTGCTTATTTTTTGAGGATCTGTCAGATTTTCTTGCCTATTCTTGCTTATTTTGCCAAATGACTTTAGCATCTACTCACCTAGTTCACAAAATTAATTATCTTGGGATTTTTAGTGGTTTAACATTAAACTTAGTAATTAACTTGATTATCTGGACATGGTGGTGTACACCTGTAATCCCAGCTACTCGGGAGTTGGAGATTGGGAGGATCACAGGTCAAAGCCAGCCAAAAAAGTGAGCAAGACCCCACCTCAACAAACAGGCTGGGCATGGTGACTGGCGTCTGTAATCCCAGCTATGTGGGAGGCTGTGGTAGGAGGATCAGGGTTCACGGAGGCCAGCCCAGGCAAAAGTGAATCCCTCTCCAGAAAATAACTAAAATGCAAAACAGGGCCGGGCACCTGTAATCCCAGCTACTTGTAGGCTGAGAGTTGGAGGATTGCTCCAGGCCAGGCCAAGAAAGCAGTTCATTGAGACCCCATCTCAATCAATAGCTGGGCACCGGGTTCTCACCCCTGTTACCCCAGCAACACAGGAAAGAACAAATAGGATCTCGGTTTGGGCCATCCCAGGCCAAAGCAAAACCTTGTCTGAAAAATAGCCAAAGTGAAAGGGGCTGGGGTGGGGACCTAGCGAGCATGAGGCCCTGAGTTCAAACTCTAGTTCCACTAAAAAGAAACACAAATTCAGAAGTGAACTTGAGGGCAGTAGATGACTCCGGGCCCCTGCGCTGCTCGGCAGACAGGCCTGGCATGGCCACCACTGTCACGACCTCACTCTCCATGGAGGACGGAGTGACGAGCATCCAGCTCTTGGGACAGCGCGGCTTCGGCTCCCTTTCCTCAGATGAGTGAGAGAGAGGAGGGATCAGGACCCTTCAGCTCCTGGTATCCTGCAGGAGGCCACCGCTGCCACTGGCCCAGTGACTTTAGACTCAGCTCACCTGGTTCCCGAAAATAACAATCCGGGTGTTTTCGTTGGCTTAACAGAAAATTTAGGCGTTAACTTGAGTAGCTGGGCCTGGTGTTGCGTGCCTGTAATCCCAGCTGCTCGAGATCACACGCCGTTGGCCTCAGCATCAATGACTTCCCTCCTCTCCCTAGGCCTACAGGACAAACTGAACAAGAGGGACAAAGAGGTGACGGCGTTGACATCTCAGACCGAGACGCTTAGGGCCCAAGTAAGTGGTAAGTCTCCGTCCTGCAGGGCAGACACGGGGCTGTCACCTTGGCCATGCAGGTCCCTGTGCACCGCGGGGTGGGTTGACGCTGGTTTCTGGTGGTACTGGGGTTTGAACTCAGGGCCTCATGTTTGCTAGGCAGGTGCTCTACCACTTGAGCCACTCCACCAGCCCTTGTTGTGATGGTTTTTTGTGAGGGTCTTGTGAACTGTTTGCCAGGCTGGCTTTGAACCATGATCCTCCTGATCTCTCCTCCTGAGTAGCTGGGATTACAGGCGTGAGCACCGGCCCCAGACTCAGCCCTGGTTCTTGTTCAACAAAATGCCAGTGGCAGTGTCCCCCTCCTGGGTATAATCCCCACCCGCTCTTCCGCTCAGTTCCTGTCACGTCACATCCCTGATGGTCCTGACAGAGGTCATTGGACCCCAGGCTCCTTCCGGGTCAGGGCTTGGTGGTCTCTCAACCTCTCCTTCCCTGTGACCTTCACCAGCGCTGGAGACCAAGTGCAAGGCCGGAGAGAAGAGGACAGACGCCCTCTTGAAGGACAAGCGACGTCTGGAGGCTGAGCTGACCTGCAGGACCCATGACGCCTCAGGCCAGCTGGTTCTCATCAGCCAGGAGCTGCTACGGAAGGAGCGGTGAGTGCAGTGCTGGCCCACGGTCCTGCCCAAGGCTACCGTCCCTGGCCTGTCCCTCCCTCCACCTGACCAGACGTCAGCCAGGCTTCTCTAGGGGCCGGGCGGGAGGGAGTGACCTCGGGACAGGTGGCTGGACCCCTCAACCATTGCCATTCTGCCCTCTTTCAAACACAGATGAATCCTCAGAATCCTTCTTAACACACTTCTCCAAACAGCTCGCAGGAAAGATGAGTGCATCCCCGGCCGTTGGTCTTAGGGGCCTCTTTAAAAATGATTGCGTTTCCCCAGGGAGTATGGGGTGTTTTTTAGTTTTGCTTGTTTTTTAGGGTTTTTTTTTTTTGTTAAACTCAGGGCCTCCATTTGAACCACTCCTCCAGCCATATTTGCTCTGGTTATTTTGGAGACAGGGTCTCCAAAACTTTTGGCCAAACTTCCATCTTACTATTTTAAGTTTCTCTCAACAGCTGGAGCGATAGATGTGTGCCACCATGCCCAGATTTTTCTCTCCCATTGAGATGGGGTCTCAAGAACTTTTGTGCCTGGGCTGTCCTGGAACCAGGGTCCTTCGGATCTCAGCTTACTGAGTAGCTGGGATGACAGGCGTGAGCCACCACACCCGGATCCATTTTTGTTTATTTATTTGCTACGTTAAAAATTAAAACTGAAAATTTTGCCGGGTGCCAGTAGCTCACACCTGTCATCCCAGCTACTCAGGAGGCAGAGATCAGGAGTATCACGGTTCAAAGCCAGGCCAGGCAAATAGTTCAGGAGACCCGATCTCAAAAAACTCATCACAGAACAGGGCTGGTGGAGTGGCTCAAGGTGTAGGCCCTGAGTTCAAGCCCAAGTACTGCAAAAAAAAAAAAATTAAACTGACAGATTTAAAGATATAAATAACATGCTTTTGGTAAATCTGAATGTTTTCAAAACAAAATCTGTTTAGTGATGAGAGCGGCATCATTTTGCATTTTTGCGAATGCGTTGGATGTTGAGATTAATCAAACACAGCTGGGTTTTTGTACCTTCTACATGAAAATCCTTGCAATTAAAACTGGGAGTGGTGGTACACGCCTGTAATCCCAGCCCTTGAGAGACTGAAGCAAGACGATGGAGAGTTGGAGGCCAGCCTGGGATACGTTAGGGAATTCCATGAAAGAAAAAAGAAAAAAAATGGAAGACCTGCGACACTTGGCTCAGGTGAACTTGACCTTGACCTGGAAACTCCTGGAGTTACAGGCATCCCTCCCAACAACATCCGGGCACTTTTCTTTGCTGGCTCCCCACTCCCCCCCCCCCCCCCCCCCCCCCCCCCCGCAAGTTCCCTGTACAGACTGGGATTTGCTCTAAGTCCTGTGGCCGCCCAGGAAGAGGAAAACAGGACACAGCGCCCTCTGCAGGGGCTGCGGCACCATCACCACCGCCCCCTCCTGTCCCAAGAGGACATTTTATCCTGTGTTCAGCCCAGCCTGCAGTCTTCAAAGACTCCTTCCCGATGGGCCTCTGGCCGCAGAGGTGCCCCTGGCTCTGAGTTCCAGTGGAACTCATTGGAGTTTTGTTTTGTTTATTTGGCAGCACTGGGGTTTGAACTCAGGGCCTCACGCTTGCTAGGCGGGCTCTCTACCACTTGAACCACTCCACCAGCCTTTATTCTAAAGAAAACCTCAAAAAAGGCCAGGTGTGGTGACATACACCTGTAATCCCAACTGTTCAAGAGGTGGAGATGGGAGAATCACAGCTTGAGGCCAGCCACAGTTGAAAAAAATATATTAGGGCTGGCGGAGTGGTTCAAGCGGTAGATCACCTGCCTAGCGAGTGCAAGGCCCTGAGTTCAAACCCCAGTGCCAGCACAAAAAGGAAATACACCTTAAAAACATTCTACTAGTGACAGTCAAGTCCTTTTGACCATCCCAGGCCCAAACTCTGGCTGTTCTTGGGCAGTGGTCAAAGCTGTCGTGTCACACCTTCTGCTGAGACCCCGATGGCACAGCCGCTGGGTGGCGGACTCGGTCAGGGCTGATGCCGCTGCTCTGTGTCCAGGAGTCTGAACGAGCTACGGGTGTTGCTTCTGGAAGCCAATCGTCACTCCCCGGGGCCTGAGAGGGACCTGAGTCGGGAAGTGCACAAGGCTGAGTGGAGGATCAAGGAGCAGAAACTGAAGGAGGACATCCGGGGCCTGCGTGAGAAGCTGACCGGGCTGGTACGCAGGGGCCGTGGGTGCCAACCAGGGCGGGGCCGGGTGGCCAAGTCACAGTGAGGAGCACAGATATCCTGAGATTGTGGTGGGTCCTTCAGGAAGGTGACCTGGAGCAAAAGCCCCCCAGCCCCAGGCTCTTCCTTAAAACCAGGGACCCAGCTGGGCATCAGTGGCTCACGCCTATAATCCCAGCTACTCAGGAGGCAGAGATCAGGAGGATGGAGGTTCAAAGCCAGCCTGGGCAAAATAGTTCGAGAGACCCTATCTCAAAAAAACCATCACCAAACAGGGCTGGTGGAGTGGCTTAAGGTGTAGCCCTGAGTTCAAACCCCAGTACCGCAAAAAAAAAAAAAAAATGGGGACCTGACTCAGGGCTGAGTCTCCCACCAGTAGGGGTCAGGCAGGCGGTGACACTGCAGCACAGGACAGAGCCAGCACTCGGGACATGTCTGTGGGCATGGGATGACAGCGTCTTGTCTGGTGGCCTGCCACACAGACCCTCTGCCCTCCTGCCAGCCATCGGGGCTCTGCCACACTGTGACAGAGATAGAAGGATGCAGGTCCAGCTCCCTTGTGGTCTGTGTGGCTCTGTGACACAGGAGACAGGCTGCTGGAAACGGGTCCCCCAAGGCTGTGCCTGAACCATGCAGGGTGGGCAGTCCTGGGTCCCAGGCAGGTGCTGTGTCCTTTGGATCTGGGTCCACCCCCAAGTCAGGACAGTGACCTGTCATCTGCACTGTGCCCAGAGCCACGGCAGAGGTGCCGAAAGCCACCTGAGGGAGGACAAGGAGGACAGGATGGAGGCTCAGAGCCGGGCGAAGGCCCGGGTGGGACAGGATGGAGGAGTCCAGCCGGTGGCAGATGCACCTCCGGGAGCCACAGTGGCCGGGCGGGCGACATGGAGGGTGTGGATGTCCTGGTGGGAGGGGAGGGAACACTTGAAGGAATCTGGGTCGGGGTCCCACAGGCTGGGGGTGAGGGGGACGAGGGCTCAGATGTCACAGTGCTCACAGTGCGACGCCCCGCCCACGGTCCACAGGACAAGGACAAGACTGTGTCTGAGCAGAGACGGTTCTCCCTCATCGACCCCGGCTCGGCCCCCGAGCTGCTGCGACTGCAGCACCAGCTGGCGAGCACCGAGGAGGCGCTGCGGGCCGCGCTGGACCAGGCCCAGCAGGTGGACAAGCTCGTGGAGGCCATGAGGAGCTGGCCTGACAAGGCCCAGGTGAGCACAGCATGCAGGGGACCGCAGAGCCCAGGGGGGGACCTCAGAGCTCGGTCTGGAGAGGGGCTGACCCCAGTCTGAAGGGGGAGACAGCCCTGCCCGGGCAGGACATGACATCCGGAGGTTCTCAGACCCAGAGGGGAGATGGGGCTGGTTCTGGGGGGCCTGGGAGCCCCAGCTGGTGGCATTGGGAAGACATCGCCACCTACTGGTTGTGTCTGGAACTGCAGCTCGGCTGCCCCACCTCTCCATCCCACCCCACCCCACAGACCATCAGCAATTCCGGTTCTGCCAACGGCATCCACCAGCCAGACAAAGCCCAGAAACAGGAGGTAAGGTGCCTGGGTCAGTGTGTGTGTCCCCTAGGGAGGGCGTAGCTAGTGCAGTTCACCTGATCCAGAGGTGATCCAGTATTTCTCCTACCTTTTTTTTTTTTTTTGGCGGCACTGGGATTTGAACTCAGGGCTTTGTGCTTGCCAGGCAGGCACTCTACCACTTGAGCCATGCCCCCAGCCCTGGTGACTCCTTCTCTGAACCAATCTTCACTGTGAAGGTAGCCTATCTATCATGTCAACAGAGTGTAAGCAAGCCGGGTATAGTGGCAGGTGTCTGTAATCCCAGTACTCAGAAGGTAAAGGCAGAAGGATTGTGACTATCAGAAGAGGACTGCAGCTCATGTCTTTGTGTGTCAGCGTTGTTTCTAAGAGGGGTGCCAGTGGTACCCCACAGTTAACCACTCAGCCACAGTGTTAGAGCAGCCACTGCTCAGGGACAGCCCACCTCTCGGGTTCTGTCCCTGGCCCGCTGTGTGACGGGGCAGGTGAAGCCAGAATAGGAAGGAGCTTGCATGTTCCCCATCCTTCTGTCTGTGACACTGGCGTCCCCCAGCCTCTCCCCAGCCCCCATCACAGCCACTCACTGGGGCGGCAGAGGCTTAGCCACAGACTACAAGGGCCAGGCCTGGGTTTTTGTTTTTTGGTTTTTTGGGTTTTTTTTTTGTGGGGGGGTGGGTGACAATACTCAGCTGGGTCCCTGCAGGCAGGGCAGAGGCAAGGTAGGTGGCAGGGCGGGGGCAGGCAGGTCGGGTTGGCAGAGCAGCCGCTGTGCACCAAGGCATCCTGGGAGTTTGATGACTTTGCTCTGGGGGTCCTGGGAGCCCCAGCTGGTAGTGTTGTGAAGACATCACCCTCTTCTGGTCATGTCTGGAACTGCAGCCTGGTGCACTGGGACATTGGGTTTCCCTTCACATTCACTGGGATCCAGCCTCCACCCAGGTGCTCAGGGCTCCTTGTAAAACCCACACTTTTCCTGCCCCAGGACCTTGACACATGCTGCTCCCTCTACCCAGCATGCTCTCCTCTCTTTCCTTCCTGACTGCCCCGCCCCTGTCTACTTGTTCCTTGAGGCTCTTGGAGACTCTTCTGACTCTTCTGACCTTGTTCTTCTAGGACAGGCACTGACCCTGAGGGACACCATGGAGCGGCCCAGTTCCCAACAGAGCCCAGCCAGTCTGCCCAGTGGCGCCCCCTTCCAGGCAGGGGCCAGGACTGTCCCTCTGGAGACCAGACAGTGTTTGTAACAATAACCTACTCACCGCTGTGCACAATGCCCACCCAAGCCCCCTGCCGGACCAGGAGGCTCCCCGAAACATGGCTTTCCAGAGGGCCCCGCAGCCCGCCTGGCCCCAGGCCCCTCAGCTGGGCCTGCAGCAGCTTCTGGAACTTGTTGGAGAGACCCTGTCCCCAGAGCAAGCCGCCCTGAGGCCGATCTGGGTACCAGGGCCCCATCCCCATCTCCCTTTCCTTCCCTTCCCCCTGGGCCCTTGCAGACCTGCGAGGAGGGGAGCAGGGCCCAGCCCCCCGCCTCGTGGCCCCGAGAAGGGAAACCCCTTTTTCAGGAGCCAGGCGGGGCCCCTTTTGTGCAGCCGCCTGCAGGCTAAGGCAGACCCCAGGGAGGAGCTCCTGGTCCCCACGTGTTGCGTGTCTCCACACGGTGGCACAAGTTCCCCTTGGGTTCACTGCCCGGTGAGGACCTAGCCCCAAGGAGTTGGGGATCGGGTTCCTTCCCTGATCCCCCAGCAACAAACACACTTACGCTCACCTGCCAACAGCTGGCCAGAGGCACCCGACAAGGCCACCACATTAGGCAAGCTTAGAAGTCCCTTTCCTCACTCCCATCGTGACCTTGGGCCAGGCCTGGCCAGGAGCTGGGGCCAGGGGCCATCACAGGGGTGCTTGCTCTGGGTGTCGCTGACAAAGGTCTGTAGTAGTGTCCCCTGGCTAGCTAGAGCTCTCAGAACTGGACCCTCACCCACAGGTGCCCCTGTGCAGGCCCTGAGTTCACACACACACTCAGAGGGACAGCTGTATGCAGGTGACCGTGGGGACAAGCCATTGGCAGTTGGTCACACTTGGGCCACACAGATTCCTGGGCCTGGCAGGCTGTGCCTGTAGACAGCACGAACCTCCTGCAGCCGAGCTGGGCACATGCAGACTCATGGCTGAGTGTGCAGGGAGAGTGTGTGCCACACCCCATAGCGATGCCCTTTCCAGGCCCAAGACACCCTCGGAACTCTGGAAGCCCTACTTAGCCAGACAAGAATGGAACCGTGTTCTCTGTGTTCCTTACAAGCCCAGCTTCCCACCCCCACCCCCAGGCTCACAGCTCCCCCTGGGGCTGTGGGGCTGTGGAGGGGAGAGGCCTGATGTCCCCTCCCAGAATACACAGGACAGGTACGAAGTCATAGGCCCAGGCCGCCTCTGCGAGCACCACCAGGTACAGACAAGCAGGTGGAGCTGGCAGAGTTCCCCAAATGCAGCCACCTTGGGGCAGTGACCAAGCCACCAGCCCCCTTCCCATGCCCTGCTGGCTTCTGGTAGCCTGCATGGCGTTTTATTAACAGCAGCCTAGAAATGACACTTTAGTGGCCTAACCCAGAATGCAACACCGCTCCTTCCAGCAAAATCCAGCAGCTCTGCCCAGCCAGGGCAGGCACTGACAGGTGACTAACAGCCAAAGGCCCCATGGCAGGGACAGGCAGGGGCTGAGCCCCACTGCAGGGTAGGCTGGCCCTGGGCAGGTGTGTGAGAAGCGATTTCCCAGGAACCTCTTTCATGGGTCTGTTCACCTGCCTGGTGTGGCTGTCCATGTTTAGCTCAGCCATGCCCCCTCCCAAGCCCTTTCCCTTCTCTCCCCCCAGTGGAATTGTGGAAGTGTGGCCAGTCCGTGTTCTGGACAATAAAGTTTGTGACTGAGGTGCAGGACCTCTGTGGTTGTCCATGTCTCTCTGTAGCTTCCAGCTTTTGGGCACCCTGATGCCAGGAGTTGGTCCTAACTCTACCATCTGCTGCTGGCTAATTCCTACTAGAGTGTGAGTGGCTGATGGGGTAGCCTCAGAGAGGCTGGAGTGGAGGGAGTCCCAGGGCTGAGATACCCTGTCCAAGAGGAGGGACCTCAGCTGAACAGGCAGACAACAAGACAGAGAGCAGGAGGGTTGCCCCAGGGTTAGAAATAGCCTTAAGATATTGGGGTGTCAAGAGAACGAGACGACACAACTCAGAAGTCAACAGGCAAGAAGGATGCACCACAGGCAAAGAGCAAGCACACCGGTCGGGAAGTCCACCTGGGTTTTGTTCTAACGCAGTGCTGCCCCTCCCCTGGATTGGGCAGGTTTCGGGTTCACAGTCTACGCGGTTGGCTAATTGGACAGGGGACATCGGGAGGGGCTTTGAGGACACAGAAGTTTAAAAGCTCAGGGAAGCAACAACTGTTTTAGTTTATCAGAATGAGAACCAGCGTGCGTATGGGAAGCGAGTGAGTGAGACCAACATTCGTAACAGCAGTGGTTACCGAGCAGATCCTTTGACAGAAAAGCCCCAACCTTGCTGTTTGTCACACCCAGACACCTGCCTTTGCGCTTGGTGTGACACAACATGTAGCAAGTTCACTCTGTGCCAACAGCAAGCCCTCCACAGAGCAAATGAGTTTGGGCAAGCTTTGGACTCTTCCTGGGCCTTGCAGGGGACATTGGTCCCCAAGTCTCATAGTGGTTTTTTTTTTTTTTGTGGCGCTGGGATTTGAACTCGGGGCCTCACACTTGATAGGCAGGTGCTTTACCACTCGAGCCACTCCGCCAGCCCATTTTTGTGATGGAGTATTTTGAGATAGGGTCTTGTGAACTATTTACCCAGGCGGGCTTCAAATCTCGATCCTCCTGATCTCTGCCAGGCATGAGCCACCGGCACCCAGCTAAGTCTCAAATGTTTTTGCCCAGACTGTGATCCCTCCTACCTATGCCTCCCATGTAGCTGGGATTACAAAAATATGACAGACACCACAGGTTAAGGGTTGAGTAAGTCAGTAATTCCCGTGCCTTTGTGCAGAGAGACCCATAGGGGGCAGCAGATTGTCCCAGCACAAAGGAGTATGAGAAAGACACTGCGTGGTATGGATGGGGTAAGGGAACCCACAAAGGCCAAAGCAAAAGGGCTGTTATTGGAACCAGAGAAAAATCAGTTGTGGAACCAGGCACCGTGGCTCACGCCTGTAATCCCAGCTACGCAGGAGGCAGCGATCAGGAGGATCGTGGTTTGAAGCCAGCCCTGGGCAAATAGTTCACAAGATACTATCGTGAAATTACCCAACAACACAAAAAGGGCTGGTGGAGTGGCTCAAGGTGTAGACCCTGAGTTCGAACCCCAGTACCACAAGGAAAAAAATCAGCCATGGAGAGGGGGCTTGGGAAGGAAGGATTCCAAGGGACACACACCTCTCCCTGTCCTGCCCACCCTCCTGTCTGCTGACCCCATCCCCAAGCTAAGGCAAGGAGGCCTGCTGAGGGTGGTGAGGTCTCCGCCCAGGACAGAGGGGTGCAACCAAATGGAAGAGTCATAGTCTCCCTCATGACAGGTCTGGGAGAGATTTAATCAGCACCTGATCTCTGGGCTTCTACTGCTCAGAATAGAATGGTCTCCATCCTTCCAGTTCCTAGCACTTGGGAACTCCAAGATCTGCCAACAGGGTCCTTTCCTCCTGAGACACCACATACCAAAGGGGAGCCGGGCATGTGGTGTACAACTGTAATCCCAGCATTTGGGAGGTTGAGGTAGGAGGATCGGTAGTTTGAGGGCAGCCTAGTCTACATAATGAGACTCTGTTTCAAAAAACAAAATGTCTGAGGGGTGTAGCTCGGTGGTAAAGCACTTACCTTGCATATGCAAGGTCCTGGGTTCCATCCCCACTACTGTGAAAAATAAAAATAAAAGAAGGCCAGGTACCGGTGGCTCACGCCTGTAATCCCAGCGACTCAGGAGGCTGAGTGGAAGAATCCTGCTTCTAGGTCAGCTCCCGTAAAAAGTGAGACCGACCCCATCTCAGTAACAAGCTGGGTGTGGTGGTTCAGGCCTGTAATCCCTACGAAGGAGGTGGCAATAGGATGTGGTCTGACGTTGGCCACTGGCAAAACCCAATCTGAAAAATAACTAAAGTAAAAGGGACTGGAGCCGTGGCTCAAGCAGAAGAGCGCCTGCTTTGCAAACCCCAGTCCTGCACTCCTGCTCCAACTCAGGTGCTTACCTGGTGGCTTTGCCACATCCCCGTCTCACTGAGCATGGGGTCTTTGTGACAAGGACATGCAACCACCCTTCCCCGACGGTGTCTGTCCCATGGGGCAGGCTTCGCCGCCCCACCTCCTCTCCTGGCTGTCCCAGTAGACATGGGCCAGGCCGTCCGGGTTTGACTGGGGGACAGTGGCCTTCTCCCTCTGAGTGGGAGCTGGAGGGCAGGGGACACCGCGTGCCCCATTGCCTGCGATGCTTCGGGCTCACCAGCAGGTGGCACCCTTGGCCGTCTCACCAGAGCGCATGGCGTCCACCCTGTGGGGACCGAAGGCCCAGGCCTAGCTCACAAGCCAGAGCCAGGACAGGGACCCAGGCCTGTTCCCGGCCTCCCTGCCCCCAGGGTTTCCCAGGCTTGGCCTCTATGTGATACCCATCCGTGTCCACCCCGGGGACAGAGGCCAGCTAGGGAGGGTCCTTCGTTCCCATCTCGGGGATCCCCTGTCCTGACTTAACCTCCTCACTTGAAGTCCCCACAGGGTGACACTCCTCTCCTGCACCAGACTCTGCCACTCCCACAGAGCCACCTTCAGGCCGGGATTCTCTGTCCTCAACTCCCCATGGGGCCACCTTGTCCCGCCTGGGGACCCTTGCCCCAACCCCGCTCCTGCTCCCCAAGAGTGGCTGGACGATGGCTTAAGACTGAAGTGTGGGGTCCAGGGTAAATTCCGGAGGCCGCATGGTACAGGGAAAATAAGCAGACAGTTCCAGAATCTTCTCTGGTACCCTGGGCAAGGCTCTGTGCTGTTTCCCTGAGGTGACTGCAGGGGGAAGGCCTGCTGTCCCCAGGCTGATGGCTCTAGTCTACAATGTCCTCAGGCCGTCCTCGCCAGCCTCCGCCCCTGGCAGCTTTGCCAGGGATTTCCCAGAAGGCCCCAGCGGAAATGGCCAGGAGTGTCGTCCTGTCCCTCTCCCCTTATCCATCACCTGTGCTTCCTGTGCCACCACCAGCGGAGGCCATGTCCACACCTCCCGGCTGAGACCCGTGGCTCACATCTGTGTATGTGTACTGACACCTGCACACCCACTCGCACCCGTGCACACGCACACCCACGCACACACACCTGCACACCTGTGCACACCTGTACACACTCACACTGTGCACACCCACACCTGCACACCCAGTCACACCTGCACACCCGTGCACACACTCACACCTGTGTACCCACTCACACATGTGCAGACACACACTTACTTAACACTCACGGGCACTCACACCTTTGTACACACATCTGTGCATGCTTACTGGTGCCTGCAACCCACTCACACCCGTGCACACTCCCACCTGTGTACACACTCACACCCATGCACACACTCGCACCTACTTAACACTCACACAGTCACTCACATCTATAGAAACACTCACACCTATGTGCATTCACATCTATACACTCACACTGCATGCACACCTGTGCACACACTCAAGCCTGTTCACACTCATAACCATGCACACACACCTACTTAACACTCACGCCCTCACACCTACAGAAACACTCACACATATGTACACACATCCACACCTGTGCACACTCACAACCGTGGACACCTTTGCACCTGTGTGCCCGCACCTGTGCATACACATATCTGCATACATCTGTACCTACACCCACACCTGTGTACACTCATGCCTGCACACTTACACACATACACACTCACACTTACTTAACACTCGTGCCCAGTCACTCACACCTACGTGCACACACCTGCACACAGAGCTGCATCTGCACACTCACCTCGCACATCTACACACACATTCACACACACATAGACACTCACACCTGTGTACACACTCACACTCAGCTCCATTGCACACACACCCCTACATGTGCACATTCATGCATACACCCACACAACGCACACACCCATAGAACATGTACACACACCCACATACACACGTCACATGTGTACACAAACCTACACATATGCAAGCATATAATACATACACACATGTAAAAGCACATACAAGCGGGGCACCCTGACTCACGCCTGTACTCCCAGCTACTCAGGAGGCAGAGATCAGGAGGATCGAGGTTCAAAACCAGCCTGGGCAAAAAGATCCTGAGACCCTATCTCGAAAAAACCCATCACAAAAAGGATCTGGCAGAGTGGCTCAAGGTGAAGGCCCTGAGTTCAAACCCAGTACCACAAAAGAAGCACACACATACATGTGCACACGCGTACACATGCACGCACACTTATGCACACACGCAGACGACACACGCAATCGCTCACATGCACGCACACACACAGCACCCTCAGGCACACGTGTGCACGCATCCACTACACACCTGCGGTTTCTCCTCTCTGCAGAGCCCCGGTGGGGACAGGGACCCGCACATGCCTGGCTCATGCGCGTCTCAACGCCCCCTTTTTAAAAATGGGCACACATTGTGGACGCATTGCAGAATGGCTAAGTGACCTCGTTAGCGCACGCACGACCTCACGTGCTAATCACCTTTGTGGTGGCAATTCTCAAACGCTACTGTCTGGGTGGCAGTTTTCAAGCGCATCAGAGCTGTGGCTTCGTGTGACCGCTGTTGCAAAGTCTTCCCGGGGTCTAACTCAGAGTCTAGGGCCTCAGTTTCCCCAACCCAATCTGTGACCCTCCACCTCAATAAAGAGATGTCAGGTGGGTGGATCACCCCGCCCCATCTTTCATCTTGCGCTCCTCTCTAGCCACCCTCCCTGGCGCGTGGCCACTGTCCCCTCCCCTCTAAAATCTTTCAGCCCCACCTTCCAACTGATTTTGTCATCCTTGTTTTCATTCTTTGTAATCTGAGTTTATTTCGCCTTTTGTTTGTTTGTGACACAGGGTCCGGCTGTACAGCCCGGGCTGGCCTGGAACTCATGATCCTCCTGCCTCAGCCCCCTGAGTTGCTGGGATTACAGGTGTGCACCACCACGCCCGGCTCATGTATCATCTTTTCTGGAATCTTCAAACTTTTGGCTGTTGCTTCCTTTATTTAAGACAGGTTCTTTCTCTTAGTCTTCTTAACTTTAAAATTTGTGTCTTGTTTAGAAAACAAACCTGACTGCGTTCTTGCTCCATGCCAATTCCGCCGACCTCACCATCTTTTCATCTCGTGGGTGGCTGCCTGTATCCAATTAGACCCCACCATTTTACTTTTAATCCCAGACTCGAGGCTTTGATCTTCCATCTTCTTAATCACATTCATCTTGTCGCTTTATTTTATCACGACTTCAAATCGCCCCACTTTTATCTCTTAAGAATAACTTTTAAGTCTGACTTCCTGCTTTTTCAATTTTCAATCTGTCTTTGCTGCTTTCGAGTTGGCGTTAAACTTGAGCATTTGTTTGTAGCCCTTGGATTTTATTTCTGTCATCTGAACTGTTTCTCACGATGCAAAGAAAACTCTCGTTCTTAAGTCTTTGCTCCCTCTCTCATGTTCTCAGCTTAAAATCTTGATTTTTCTCTGTTATGACTTCTTTATTTGCCACATATTTACCTCACACAACCTTCAGGGGCCAGTGCTCCAGGACCACCTGCCCTTTTATGTGAAGGGTTTTTTAGAGATAGGGTCTCTCAAACTATTCGCCCGGGCTGGCTTTGAACTGCGATCCTCCTGGTCTCTGCCTCCTGAGTAGCTGGGATTACAGGCAGGAGTTGTTCAGCTGTTTTGTTGATGATGTTGTTTGAAACAGGGTCTCACTATGTAGCCCAGGCTGGCCTGGAACTCATGATCCTCCTACCTCAACCACCTGAGTGCTGGGATTACAGGTGGGGCCACCATGCCCAGCCATGCAGGCTTTTTCTAAGACCTTGCCATTGGAGTCAAAGCATGGAGCTGGTGTGTGCTCAAGAACCTGGAGACTAGAGGGGATGACCTAATTCGGGCTAGAGTACATACATACATGGAAATGTCACAAGGAAACTCCTTGTTCAGCTACCTTAAACAAACAAAAATGTCTTTTTTTCAAAAACGGAGGACAGGAAGGTAAATCAGGTCCTGACTGGGGGCTGGCACCAGTGGGAGGGGGGGGATATAAGGAAAGGGTGCAGGAGGGTGAACATGGTGGAATATTATGCGCTCGTGTATGAACATGGAAAAATGAGACCTGCTGAAACTGTTCCAGGAGTGGGGAGGGGGGTAAAGGAGACTGGTGGAGGGGGAATTCAGCTCTGATGTACTGTAAGAACTTTGGTAAATGTCACAAGGCACCCCCAGCACAACAATAATGTGATAGTTTTTTAAAAACCTACGGAGATGTGGGCCAGAGGTCCTATCAATGCACCTGGTCGCGAGGTGACAGCCCTGGTGTCACCTGGCACTGGGTTCCTGGTAGTTGGTGTGAGGATGGAGAGGAGAGGGTCTGTGCCAGCCCTGGCCCGGCTCCATGCCAGCTCCGCCAGTGATTTGCAGGTGGCCTGGCCCCATTTTCAACAAGGTTATGGGACCACGGGTGTGCATGATGCCAGTCCTGGGCCAGGGACACACTCACAGCACACAGCACACGCAGGCTCCATTGTGCCAGGTCCTCCAGTAGACCGAGGCCAGGGGACAGAGCAGAAGCCAAACACTGACCACCTTTGGGAGTAACCTATGATTGGCACTGTGAAGGGGTCAGGTCTCAGGTCCCAGCACTTTCCTGCCAGGCCTGTGCCTCTATTGTCACAATTCTAGAAAATTCTCATCACCCCAAAAGAAACCACACACTCTCTAGCCACCACCCTTCCCGTCCCTCCACACCTCCCATACGGCTGTGTTTACCTGGGCAACGTTTGCTTTTATCTTTTGGCTAAAGATCCATCTTTTCTTCTTCTTTGCATCCATTGCCAAGATTTCAAAGAGGCCGGGCATGTGGTGCATGCCTGCAATCCCAGCACTCGGGAGGCTGAGGCAGCAGATCTAGAGTGGGAGGACAGACTGGGATCCATAATGTGGTTGGTTGTCATTGGGTTTGTTAATTAGGGAAGGGGAGAATTACCTTCCCATCTATGAGCATGGTATGGCTGGTGATGTAAGTGTCATTAAATTTTTTTGTTCCTCATTTTGCAGTGTTATCTATAGGTCTCCAGCAACTTTTAGTAAATTTATTCCGAAATACCTTCTATTTTGTTTTGGGGCTATGCAAATAATTAGTGGTGCTGGGACCATTAGCTGTCCATATGGAAAAAGTATAAAAATAGATTCCCACCTCCCACATTAGAAAAAAATCAACCCCAGAGGAATGAAATAAGTGCGTGTGAAAAGTAAAGTTGTAAAACTTTCAAAAGACAAATGCCGAGCGGGGAAACGGATCTGCTGGCGAAGCCCAAGGAGCAGCGCTGGAGTGAACTTTCTCTCATTCGTGGTTATCTCTGTGTGAGCTCTGATCTCCCGGGAGGTGGAGGTAGGAGGATCCTGAGTTCAAGGCAGCCTGAGCTACACAGTGAGACCCTGTCCCAAAAATCCAAGGGCTGGGGGCGTGGCTTGCCTAGCATGTGCAAGGTCGTGGGTTCTATGCCATCCCCAGCACCACAAAAGAAAAAAAAAGGAAGGGAGGGAGAAGGAAAGGAGGGGGGAGGGACTAGATAGATAGATGGATGGATAGATGATATATACATAGACAGACAGACAGACAGACAGATGATAGAGAAGATGTATGGCTGGATAGATACACAGAGATAGATAGAGAGATGATAGACAGGTAGGTGACAGACAGTAGGAGGCTGAACTGGAGCTCCATCCCCAAGTAGCACTGAGAGCCACCAGGGAAGAGCACCCCCTTTTAGTGGTGTGGATCCAGGCAGGCAGCGTTGGGGGACCCCCAAGTCCCCACCCTTCTGTTTCTCTCCCAGGAATCCTATGTAGTCACACAAAGGCTTTTCCATGACCGGGAGAACGGGAACTGCAGCCTTGGGCTCTGATTGGCCAAGCCCTGCATCAATCACTGTGGTCTGGCAGCTATGAGGACTGTGATTTGCTACTCTGGGGTCACACGCCGGGGTTTGTGGCCAGGCAGTTGCCTCTATTCAAGAAAGTAGGTGTAATCCCAGCTACTCGGGAGGCAGAGAGGATCGCGGTTTGAGGCCAGCCCAGGGAAGTAATTTGCAAGACCCTAGCTCAAAAAAACCACGAGAAAGAGCTGATGGAGTGTAGCAGAGAGAGAGAGAGGACCCTTGCTTGTCCTTCTTCAAGGGGGCCACCCTTGTGTCCCAAAGACAGGCCCTAGAGACAGCCAGTCCTGTTTGCTCAGGTTCTTCCAGGCCACAAGAGAGACGAGGAGTCAGGAAGGTGAAGAAAGAACCCACAGAAAGATGGCGTCCCAGTCCAGCAAAGAGAGACCAGAGCATCCTGGAAGGAGAGAAGTGGTTGCTGAGAAGATCAGGTCAAGGCGGGGGCCATACAGACTCATGGCATTTCAGAGAAATGAGAAATCCAAGAAGACTTCCTGGAGGAGGCACACTGGGGCTGAGACCTGGGTGGGCAGCAAAGGCTTGGTCTTGCCCCACCTTTCCTCTTGTCCTACCTCCGTCCATGTTGTGAGATGTGGGGACTGAGTCTAATTCTGCCGCCAAAGCCTGGAATGACCCGGGCAGACCCTTCAGGTCTGAGTTTCCTCCTCTGCTTTATGGGCTTGTCACACCCTTCACCCTTTCAAAGGAAAGGAGGAAGAGGAGAGCCTCTAGGATTTCTGGCTCTGGAACTAGGCGAAGTTCCTTAGAGACCCCTTTCCTCCCCCTTAATCCACAGATGGGGAAACTGAGGCCCAGAGAGGTAAAGGGTCTGGTCCAATTACCAGCTTGAACCTGATCGGTTTTTGTTTTTTTTTTTTCCAAATCTGGGTCCCCTGTTGCAGGGGCTCCGCTGGAGTGGTGAGGTGGGGAGAGGGCAGTTATCTACTTGGCACCTCAGAAATAAATGTTAATTGGGAGGAATTATGCAAATGAGCCCAGACTGGTACTTGCTCATTTGCATCTCAACAAGGTGGCTACATTAAAAATAGCAGAAGGAAGGAGTGAAGTTGAGGAGAGACTGCCAGACACTCTGCCCTAGAAGATCCAGGCTTCTGGGTCCCCAGGGTGGGGGTGACCTGGCCCGAGGATGGACCCCTGATCCTGGTTCTGACAGCCTGGGACCCCACGGTGGTGCTGCCCCCGAGCCCTTAGAGAGTAACGCATTCACACACTGCACACCCAAGTGAGGACTTCAAAAATGAGGTCTGAGTCAGGTCCCAGTGGCTCACGCCTGTAATCCCAACTACTCAGGAGCCAGAGATCAGGAGGATCGAGGTTCAAAGCCAGTCCTGGGCAAATAGTTCACAAGATCGTATCTCGAAAAAAACATAACAAAAAAGGACGGTGGAGTGGCTCAAGGTGTAGGCTCTGAGTTCAAACTGTAGTACTGCAATAAATAAATAAATAAAAATAAAAATGAGATCTGACCACAACAGTCATCTGTATGTAACCCGCTGAGGCTCCCTACTGCCCTCGGGAACAAAGTCAGTATTCTTGGTCCGGCCTGCCTGGGCCCTCAGCCTCATTTCCCTCCCACCCTCAGAGCCCCAGCTGTACTTGTCTGTCCCCTGTCTTCAGAGGACATCAGGACCGAGGATTGTGAATAACCACAGGCTACGTCCCTGTGTGACACCCGCCAGGGCCCACAGCCCTACGGAGATGACTGAATCACGACGCCTGGGTGACTGCGGGTCCCCATCACACCCGCCCTGTCCTCAAGGACGGCTGGGGGAGGGGGAGACATGGAGGGAGGCTGGTTATTAATTAAAAAGCAAGTCATGTGCTCGTCCTGCCTGATTCCAATAAAACCCGTCAAGGGTATTAATTACCAGATCGGGCGATAGGGGCAGGGTTGGTTTTCCGAGGCCGACAAATACCAATGAACCCCGAGGGCTGGGGCGGCCGGGCACCTGGGGAGGTGGATGACGGTGAGCGTGGCTCACGTGGCTAGCCTGACTCTCGCACACTTTTCATTCTGCTCCTCCAGGCCTGACGCCATCCTCAAAGCCTCGCAGATTGCTCCTGTTTTAATCCTCACCGTGCAGCAGAGAACAGCTGGACACAGAGAGGTTTTCTAACTTGATCGAGTTGCACAGCTTCCAAGGGGACACTGCTGGGAGTATATGCTGGGCTTTGTTCTTGTTTTGTTTTTTGCGGTACTGGGGTTTGAACTCAGGGCCTGCACCTTCAGCCACTCCACCAGCCCTTTTTTGTGGTGGGATTTTTTTCAGATAGGGTCCTGTGAACTATTTGCCCAGGGTGGCTTTGAACTGCTATCCTCCTGATCTCTGCCTCCTGAGTAGCTGGGGTTACAGGTGTGCTGCCCAGCTGTTGTTTTGTTTTTGAGACAGTCTTATTGTGTAGCCCAGGCTGGCCTTAAACTGGAGATCTTCCTGTCTCTGCCTCCCGAGTGCTGGATTACAGGCGTGCACCACCACGCTTGTCTTTAGCCTGTGCTTTTCAGCACAAGGGACCTAGATGCACTGGCTACCTTTATCAAAGCAGTCTTTCATTGCACAGAGGGGTAAACCGAGGCAGGAGAGAACATTGCTTGCCCATATTAGTGAGATACCCCTATATCCCAGAGGTCTCTCCTCAGCAGAGTACAAATGCGTGGAGTCCTCACCAGAAGGGGAGAGGGAGAAGTAGCCCAGGGTGGACCAGGATTTGGGGTCCCAGGCCACCTGCCCCCTCCTGCCTCCCTCCCTCCATCCATCCCTCTCTCCATCCTTCTGGAACCCTCCAAACCCACCTGGTCTGAACAACTCAACACTCCTCTGTGTCAGCCAGGCCCTGGTCCCCTGCACAATTAAAATAGGCCTGACCTAAATACAAATCCAGCGTTGAAAATACGGCTGTGCCAGTGTGAGAAAGAAAAACTGCACTTTGGGCTTCACACCCCCCCACACACACCCCAGGAAGAAACCAGGCTACCTGGAGCCCAGGAAAAGGGCTGTATACAAGCCCGTGAACACTGGCCCCTCCCTAAAGTGTCCCTGAGTGGGACAAGATGGACAGAGAGAACAACACTGCTTCTGTGGCTGGGGGCTGGCAGCCACTGTCACCCTGGGGAAGCAGAGCTCAGAGACAGCAGGTGGCCATTTAAGGTGGCACAGCTCATAAGTAGCCAGGGGACAGCAGATCTCTGGTGTCTGGGCAGGAGGAGATGTGGGGGAAAGTTCGTAAGGCAGAAGGAAGCCTGAGCAGGATGCTCGCGGTTTACGCCTGTAATCCCAGCTACAGAGATCAGGAGGATCATGGTTTGAGGACAGCCCGGGGAAATAGTTTGTGAGACCCTCTCTCAAAAAAACTTGTCGCAAAAAAAGGGCTGGTGGAGTGGCTCAAGTGGCAGAGTGCATGCCTAGCAAGCGTGAGGCCCTGGGGCCAAGACTCCTCAGAGTCCAAGAATTCTCACACATGGCCTACTTCTGTCCCCTCTGCTGAGGCCCCGTGGCCCTGTCTTCCTGCTCCAGCTCAGTGGAGCTGGGACTTCACTGTCCTACTCCCAGGTTGTTGACAGAGGAACCATCTCAGGGGTGCACATGCACTTAACAAAAAAAAGGAGGCACAGTCCGGTGTGGTGGCGCACACCTTTAATCCCAGCCTACCGGAGGCTGAGGCAGGAGGATTTTGAGTTCCAGGCCAGCCTGGCCTACGGAGCAAGGCCCTCTCTCACAAAACCAAGACACACACACAAGGGTCATGATGCCGCTCTGTAATCTGTGTTGACAGCAGAGCGTGTGGCCAAGCCTGGAGGGTTCTGAGCACCGAGTCCTGCGTGACCCGGAGGGCAGCCCAGCTGAGGGGTGCACACCCGAGGCCGGGGAGTCAGCTTCATCTTAGGGGCCTGGCCCAGGCCTGCCTGTCACCCCCCACCCCAAAGCCAAAGGACACCATTGCCTCCCACCTGAAGTCCCTAGATCACAGACTCAGGCTTCCTTCGTGTTTGCTTTTGGCTGCACTGAGGTTTGAACTCAGGGTCTACACCTTGAGCCACTCCACCGGCCCTTTTTTGTGTTGTTTTTTTTCAAGATAGGGTCTCACAGAGTACTTGTCTGGGCTGGCTTTGAACCACGATCCTCCTGATCTCTGCCTCCTGAGTAGCTGGGATTACAGGTGTGAGCCACTGGTGCCAGATTCATTTATTTATTTTGAGAGCAGGAAAGTGGATTTGAGTTTTTCTTCCACATATTTACCCCTGGGGGAACCTCAGGCTCAGGAATAACACAGCACACCGGTGGCAGGGTCTGTGCTGGATTCTGGGCTGTCCCAGGAAGCCTCGAGATCACCACAGAGTCTCTGGACAAATCCCCCTCCTGCCACTCGCTGCGTCTCTGAGTCTCTTGGCTTGGGGCAGCCAAGCCTCTTGGGGGAGCAATGGTGGCTCCTCATGGAGTACTGGCCTGTCCCCTGCCCCTGCCCCTCTCCCTAGGTTTGGTTACTCTTTCTACTGACCTCCCTGGAGCCATCAGAGTCCCCTGGCATTCCCTAAACACGTCCTGGATGTCATTGATGATCACGTAGCACAGAGAAGGGCTGTAATTCCGGGCTGCTAGGGGACCCAAGCCCCAGTGCTTGGGGACAGAGCGGGGGGAAGCTTGGAGCAAGGCTGAGGGTGACCTGAGTGGCTTCATTCTACCCCTGTCCTTGGATTACCTTGGCGGGACTCGATTAAAGTGGCCATTTTTATGCTGGGTCTCCAGGCTCACTGCTGGTGAGCAGAAGTGGAGAACTCCAGAGGTTGGAGGGGTCCCTGTCCCCCTGGAGCTGTACCTGCAGCACTGGCCCCGTCCTGCCCTTAGTCCTCAAAATACCCCACAGTCCACAGTCTGACCCAATTTGGAGTGCTGTCTATTGCAGGGGTGACAGGTGGCATGGCCCCATCCCCAGCAGGCTTCTAAATGCCTACTGGTGAGCTTGCAGCATGGAAGACGAAGGTTAGACCTGGGAAGGACTGCCGGTGTTAAAATGATGTGGCAGCCTTGGCTACATAGAGAGTTCAAGTTCACCCTGGCCTATATCGCGAGACTCTGTCTCAAAAAGATAAAACAACAGCAGCAACAACAATAACCATAGGAGAGAAACCAGGTACTGGTGGCTCACGCCTGTAATCCCAGCTACTTAGGAGGCTGAGAGCTGGAGGATTGCAGTTTGAGGTCATCCCAAGCAAATAGTTCTTGAGACCCCATCTCTAAAATAACCAGAGCAAGATGGACTGGAGGTATGGCTCAAGCGGTAGAGCGCCTGCTTTGGAAGGGCTAAGCCCTGAGTTCAAACCCCAGTCCTACCACAAAATAAAAAAAAGACTTAAAGAGAGAGAGAGAGGAGAGTGCTGATTTGATTTAGACAGACAGAAGGACAGGGTGGGGGCCTGGCTGGGAGTGAGGTGGGACGTCCCCCCCTCCATGGCATTTCACCCCCTACCCTGTCCCTCCAGCTCTGGGAGGCCACAGCCCCACGCGTGTCTCTATCACAATATTTACTAACAGTGGCACAATTGAGCCCGGCAATTACAATCATGTCACTATTATAGCTGATGATTCTGATCGCAAGCGGAAATTAAAAACAGGAGCAGGGCGCAGAGGGTGGAGCGCCAGGCAGGCACCTGGAGGACGGGGTGAGCAGCCTCCTTCCCACGGCCTCTCCCCCTCCGGTTCTGGGTTAGGTCACATGTCTCCTCCTGAGGCCTGGGTCAGGGAGGCAGGTGACTCCGGGTGGCTTTCCTCCCCCACCAACCCACCAGGGTCCTGGGCCCCACTTTGCATCTCTCAAACTATTAAGGTGCAATTACTCCAGAGCTGGCCGTTCCAAATTGATCTTTCACTTGTTCCACAGCTGCAACCATGGAGACGGCCCTAGCTCGATTTGCCTCGCTCTGTTCTTCAAAGATTCCAGCACAGGAGAATGGAGGGAAGGAGGCAGCACAGTGGGGGCGCAGACACAGGAGAGGCCCAGGCGATGGGGACACAGGTGAGAGACACAAGGACAGCGAGGGACATAGAGACTACCAGAGATAGAGAGAGATGGAAATATGGAGAAACAGACACAGAGATCCCGGGACAGAGAGACATGATCGATCCCAGAAAGCTGAGAGACAAGGAGACAGAGGGATAGCCGGGTATGGTGGTGCACACCTGTAATCCCAGTGTTTGGGAAACTGAAGCAGGAGGATTGCGAGTTCCAGGCCAGCTCAAAGACAAATGAATAGAGACAGTCAGACAGAGAGACCTGGTCCGAGGATGGGACACAGAGAGTACCCAAGGAGAAAGAGACAGACTCAGACAGGAAGAAACCCCTTCCCATACTGTGCTGGAGACAGTCACATCTGGGTGCCAGTGGCTCACACCTGTAATCCTAGCTACTCAGGAGGCAGAGATCAGGAGGGTCATGGTTTGAAGCCAGCCCAGGTAACCCAAGTTCTCACCTTCTTAGTACCTCATGCAGGGATCAAGTATCAACACACAGGGAACTCACTCAAACTGCCTCCTAGCCAAAACAATGGGTGAGACAGACAGGGATCAAATAGTCACTCAAACAACATCAATTTCTTCCAGCCCCAGTGGTCGGAGGGTTTCCAAGAGCCCGTGGTCAGTCAGGATGGTGAGGAAAGCTGAGTCCTGTAGGACAAGGGGCTCAGCTGGTGGAACTCTGGGTAAGGGGGATTGTGCGTGCAGGGCCAGCACACAAAGGCCACTTTGACTTGCCATTGAAAGGGAGATTTGGGCTGAGTCCAGTGGCTCACACCTGTAATCTTACCAGCCCAGGAAAATAGCTCTAGAGACCCTATCTCAAAAAAAAAAATTACAAAAAGGGCTGGTGGAGTGGCTCAAGCAGTAAGAGCACCTGCCTAGCAAGTGTGAGGCCCTGAGTTCAAACCCCAGAACCACCAAAAGTTAAAGAAAAGCAGATTTGTTTCAAAGCCTGGGCCAGACCCTTCTTTGGGCAGGAGGACCCTGAGACAGAGAGACAGCATCGATCCAAGATAGCTGAGAGAGAGGCTGAGAGATAGAGCCAGAGGGATAGCCCAGCATGGTGGTTCACGCCTGTAATCCCAGCAGCTCAGGAGGTGGAAATCAGGAGGATCTTGGCTGGAGTCCAGCCCAGGCAAACAGTTAGCAAGACCCTATCTCAACCAATAAGCCGGGTGTACATCTGTAATCCTGGCTATGAAGGAGGCAATGTTAGGAGAATCATGGTCCAAGGTCAGCCTTGGCATTAAAGTGAGACCCTATCTGAAAAATAACTAAAAGCAAAAAGGGCTGGGGTCATGGCTCAAGTGGTAGAGCTCCTGTCTAGCAAGCATAAGACCCTGAGTTCAAAGCCCAGTACTGCCAAAAAATAAAGAAAAAAGAGGAAAATGTGTTGAAACTCCTGGTCAGTGAACTTTGGCATGGATGGGGGCACTGTCCAGTTGGTCTGCTGCCCCCTGGGGTTGGAGAGGTATGGCCTTAGCCCGAGCTGAGTGGGGTGCCACCTCTGCCTCCATAGTATGGGGCCCCTGACCAATGGGCAACCCCCCCGCTGGCCAGGGCTCCCAGGGGCAGGGGTAGAGCTGATGCCCAGCACAGAGAGGTTCTTCATTGGGATCACACAGTTCAGTGTTAGTCTGGTCCAGCTGGATGTCAGGCCTGGCTGCAGCCTGAGCCTTGGCAGCCTGGGACAGGAGTTGGCATGGGGCCTTGGTGGCACAGGGGACGTGGCCCCAAGTAACATAGTTGTGGTCTGGTGCTGCAAGGCTGGGTGTAGTTAAATCACAGATAAGAGATACTGAAAGACCGTTGGAGAACAAGAAAGCTGGAGCAGCCGGGCACTGGTGACTCATGCCTGTAATCCCGGTTATTCAGTAGGCAGAGATCAGGAGGATTGAGGTTCGAAGCCAGCCCTGGGCAAAAAATTAGCAAGAAATTATCTCGAAAAAACTCACCAAAAAAAGGGTTGGTAGAGAGGCTCAAGGTGTGGGGCCTGGGTTCAAACCCTAGTACTGAAAAAAAAACAGAAAGCAATGCACCCTAAATTTGAATAAAAGTCTTTGGATGTGTGCTTTGGGTCTTTTTTTTTTTTTTGGTGCTGGGATGGAAACCATATACCAGGTTAGTGTCCTACCTCTACAGCTAATCCCCATCTCTGTTTTATCTTGAGACGGAGTCCATGTAGCTCAGGCTGGCTTTGAACTCATGATCCTCCTGCCTCAGCCTCCTGAGTGGCTGGGATTACAGGCATGACCCACAATGCCTGTTCTCTGGTGTGTTCTAAAGTGATAAGTTCCAGTCTCTCTCTTATCCCTCTGCTGTTTGAGCCAACACATCTTCTAGAAGAGACTGAACCTGTGCACTGAGGAAATCGAGGGCCAGGTCCCCCAAAGTCAGTGGCTGAGCAGAGGTGAGAAGACACCCCCACCTCACCCTAGGCCTGGCTGGCCCTGTCCTCTTTTCACACCTGGCCTCTGCCCTTGTGGCAAGCATAGGGCTGGACTGGAACTCACTGACTTGAACTCGCACTGGCTAGGCAGGCTCTCTACCGCTTGAGCCACTCCACCTGCCCTTCTTAGTGTTAGGTATTTTCGAGATAGGGTTCCTGAACTATTTGCCTGGGGCCGGTTTTGAACCGCAATCCTCCTGATCTCTGCCTCCTGAGTAGCTAGGATTGCAGGTGTGAGCCACCAGCAACCTGCACCACATCTATCTTAGAGTAAAGAATTTCATAAATGTTAATTACTAGTAGTAATTATTTATTGAGATGGGGTCTTACTATGTTACCCAGGCTGACCTTGAACTCCTGGGTTCAAGTAATCCTCCTGCCTGAGCATCTCCAGGTGTGCACCACAATGCCTGGCTTAGTACTTCCAATGACTACTCTGCAGAGTCAGGAATGGGGGATGGGTGAGAAGTGTTGGGGAGATGTCCACAGAGGCCTTCCAGAGGGAGACAAGGGTGAAAGGGGCTGAGCGGAGGGCTCCAGGATCCCCACGTCTGGCCATTTTATTTTGTTTTTCACTATGTAACCCAGGCTGGCCTCGAACTCGCGATCCTCCCGCTCTGCCTCCCTAGTCATCTTTTCTAAAGAAGCTAGCAAACGTTCCCCTGCGGCTGCACTTGTGGCTTTTTCCGCATTCCTATTGGACAGCGCTGCACAAGGCCACGCCCAGGGCCTGGGAGGGGGCGGGGCTTAAGATCTGCCAGGTCCTCAGGGAAGCCCTCCCCACTTCCAATTTGAGCAGTTTGCCAGGGTGCTTGAAATCGCTGCTATGGAGGCTTATCTGGGGGGTCCCAGAAGACTTGGGGGACTTTAAGAGGTTTTGCCCTTGCTGATCAAAAGTCCCAGTGAGGGAAATGAATGCTTTTTTTTTTTTTTTGACACTGGGGTTTGAACTCAGGATTCACACCTTGAGCCACTCCACCAGCCTTTTTCTGTGAAGGGTTTTTTGAGATAGGGTCTCGAGAACTATTTGCCCAGGCTGCCTTCGAACTGCAATCTCCATCATCTCTGTCTCCTGAGTAGCTGGGATTATAGATGGGAGCCACTGGTGCCCTGCAAAATGAATGCGTTTGAATGACCTGGACAAGCCATGGAGTGCCAGGGCTGGGAGGACAGGGCCAGCAGGTGGTGAATGGAGGTGCCCCAACACTGGGGAATGGCACTCCCCTGGGGTTGGAGGTTTGGGTCACAGACACAGGGGGCTTCCAGCATGCCGATCACCTACCCTCTGCCCCTTGGGTGGACCCCATGGTAAACTAAGCACTGTGTTCTCCCAAGGCATTCACCTTTTTTTTTTTTTCTTTTTCTGGATGCTGGGGACAGAACCCAAGGTCTCGTGCACGCTAGGCAAGCACTCTACTACTGACCTACCCCCACAAGCCCTTCCAGTCTCATTTAAAAAAAAAGAATAAATAGTAATTATCCGATAAAATCAAGTCTTGAGAAGACAAGCAAAGCCACAGAGATGGTTAAAAGGAACCACAGGTGTCCGATAAGGACCAGGTATGACCCTGTGGAAAGAACATCTTCGCTACGGATCAGCCCTGCCTCCGGGTCCTGCAGGGTGTCTGGCTTTCTGCCCTGACCTTTGGTCCCTTGTGATAACTCAAGGCGACACCACCTCAGGCTCCCTCTGGGACCGTCCTGAGGTTGACAGGATTGCCCCATTCCTTGTTTGATTCTTGCCCCCAGGGAACAAGGAGGCAGGAGAGGTGGTGCACAATTGTGGAAAACGCCAGAGTAGACAGAGGCCACTGAGTCCTGTGGGAGCTTCCCCTGGTGGCCAGCTGTTGTGATGGGGGTCCCCGGGGAGATAAGGAAGGGGGATTCTTAGTTGTGCACTAGCTCCTACAAACGGCCAGGGTCAGGCTGGAGGCGTGGCTCAAGTGGTAGAGCACCTGCCCAGCAAATACAAGGTCCTGAGTTCAAACCTCAGTACCAAAAAATGGCCAGCATCCATCCGATACCCCGACCTGTGAAATGGGCTAGCCACGCCCACCTGCTGGAAGGACAGTCAGAAAGCTCAGTCAACAAGGGCCCAGAGGGGCTCTGTAATGGGGTGGCTTGTGGTTGTCAGCAGTGAAAGGAGACTCAGTTTCCACATCAGCATAGTGGGGGGAGGATCTTACCTGGGGGGAGGATGAAGCAGGGGCCCACAGGAGTCCAGGGCCACTGAAGGACAGAGGTGTGACT
The DNA here is from genome assembly GCF_047511655.1 of Castor canadensis. Lineage (NCBI taxonomy): Eukaryota > Metazoa > Chordata > Mammalia > Rodentia > Castoridae > Castor > Castor canadensis. The sequence continues at coordinate 12,365,037 of NC_133391.1, forward strand.
GGAGTTGGGGGATTTGGGGTTCTTTGGGGCTAGGAGCCTGGGGGGAAAGTTCCTGAGTGTGTGGAGTGCCCACTGGCAAGGAGTTTTCTTCTCAAACTCCCCTCCCAATAGAGGAAGCCCTTGCTGCCCTGGTCAGGAGAAGGAATTGAATTTGGCCAAAATGTGAATGTTCGTAGCCAGGTGACAGTGGCTCGTGCCTGTAATCCCAGCTACTCAGGAGGCAGAGGCCAGGAGGATCAAGGTTCAAAGCCAGCCCCAGGCAAACAGTTCCCAAGACTCTGTGTCAGAAAATGCTGGTGGAGTGGCTCAAGGCGTAGTACTGAGTTCAAGTCCCAGGGCTGCAAAAAAAATAAAAAGTGTGAACTCAACCTTGAATTCCCACCTTTTTAGAAAGAATAGTTTGAGCAAAGACTATTTAGTCACTAGATGGAACCAATTAATAAAAGAACTGATAACTATCCTTTATCAAAATAAGCACCTATTATGTGTCACTGGACATAACCCTAAACATTTTTCTTTTCTTTTTAAATTAAAAGAATTATTCTTCTTGCAGCACCAGGGAGTTGAACGTAGGGGCTCCTGCTTGCTAGACAAGCGTGTGTGTGTGTGTGTGTGTGTGTGTGTGTGTGTGTGTTTGTGAGTATGTTTAACTTTGGCACAGGTTGGCTTTGACCTTGAGATCCTCTTGTCTCTGCCTCCTAGGTAGCTGGGATTACAGGTGTGTCCCACCATGTTTGGTTAAAATTTTTCCTTTATTATATCATTTAATCTGCACAGCAGTCTTATGAAGAAAGATCTATTTTAGTTCCAGTTTACAGGAATGGTGAGGAAGATGAGGCCCCAGAGGTTGATTGACCTGGCCTGTTATCATACCCAGATCACATATGAGTGAGGGGCCCCTAGACATGCCAGGCTGTGGCTTCTGTTATACCAACTGCTCCCTGGTCCCCGCCCGGGTGCAGCTGGAGTGTGATTGGCGGGCTGTTCTGGGAAGCCATCCTGAGGTGGAGGGAGAGGGGCATCCTCTCTGCCCCCTATTTCCATCCCTGCTGCTCTGGATTCTACCTGCGGAGGGCAGTACTGAGCAGTCACAGCTGCTCCTCCAGGCCCTGGGGTCCAGGATTTGGGATGGGGGAAGCACCCTGTCCAGAAGCCAACAGCCCAGCAGCCAGTCCTTCCTGGGACCAGCTTCCTCCGGCTGGGCCCACTGAGGCTGTGCCTTGGTCCTAACGTCTAATGGGCCGGTGTATGTGTAGTAGGGACGCCATAGTTCAGTGGGCAGAAGTGGGCCAGTGCCAGCAGTGTCATCACATCCCATGTGTCTCCAGGCAGGTGACTTTATAGCAAAATAAAGCAAGAGCAATCGTATCTACCCAGCATGCTTAGCGTGAGACATATAAATTACTCTTTTTTGGCAGTACTGAGGATTGAACTCAGGGTTTCCCAAGTGCTGTACCACTTAAACCATGTCCCCAGCCCTTTTGCTTTTAGTCTGTTTTTCAGATAGTTTCTCACGCTTTTGCTGGGGTCAGCCTTGGCCCTCTAACTTCCTAACTCTGCCTTCTAGGTAGCCGGGATTACAGGTGTGTACTACCATGCCCAGCCCAAGACATAGACATCTTAAATACAACATGGCCAGGAGCTAGAAGACGTTTAACAGTGGGGTTACACTGTGATTGACTGTGAGGCTTCTGGAAGGCACGAGTGGAGACTCAGAGATAGAGGGGAACTGACGCCCAAATTCACTCCAGCTGAGCCGGGATTTGAACTCACATGGTCAGCTCAGCCTCCAGGCCCTTGGTGTGTGGCCTTTTCCAAATCCCCGTTGTCTGCCCAACATCCTCTGTGAATACAAGGGCCACTCTGTGGGCACCACCTTGGGCTGTGGGGGAGGAGATACCCGCGTGTTGGGCTTAGTGTGTGTGTGAAGGGTCAGCCATGGGTAAGTCTCATGGCTCCTGACCTGTGCCCCAGGAGGCCTTGTGCATGTGGTGTGTGTGTGGTGGGGGGGCGCCGAGGCTCTGCGAGGTCCTAAGAGATTCTCCTGCTACCTTTGGCTCTCTCTATCTAGGCCAGAAGCTCCCTGGAGTGGGTGGGGTGGGGGGACCTGCCTGATGGGATGCATATCCCTCTGACCAGTGCCAATCCCATGGAAAGCCTACTAGCTCGGCTCTCCCGATCACTCTGCCCGGCATGGTTTGGGGACATTACAAAAGGTGTCCCCTGATTCCTTTGGATCCCTAGGTTTGCAGAGGGGAGGGTAAATCCTAGGTCAGGGTTGGATGCAGACTAGAAGACGGGACCTGGAGTCTACTTGGATCTGCTGCGACCTTGGGCACCCTAGGGGACAAAGCCGGGGGGGGGGTCGGAATGTCGCAACATGGGCAGCGAGTGACCAGCAGTCACTGGGCAAGGGTGGAGAGGGGGTGCGGGCCACACGGGATGCACAGGACCCAGGGAGAGAGGGGGAGGCGGGGGAGGGATCACCTGCTGGCTGGGTGACCTTGACCTTGAATCTGGAGGTTGGGGCGGAGGGCGCGATCCTAATCCAGCTATGGGATGCCCCCCCTCCCGCGCCTTCCCCCCGCAGTGCCCAGGCCGGGGCGGGGACGCGCGGGCTAATCCCGTATGTAAATGGCAGCCAATGGAGGGCGGTGTTGCGCGGGGCTGGGATTAAGGCCGGGGCGAATGGCTGGCAATCTTACTGGGATTACAGAACAAAGAGCCTTCCCGGCTCCCGCTCGCTCGCTCGCTCGCGCCCCGCCGCCCCGCCCTCCGCCGCCGCAGCCCCGCGCTGGGGGCGGGGGGCCCCGTGCGCCCCCCCACCCCTCCCCCGCCCCCGCCCCCTCCCCTCCCCGCGCCGCCGCCCGCGCCGCGCCGCCCGATCGCCGGGATTAATTAGGGCGGCAGCGCGAGCGGCAGGAGGCTGAGTCCTGGCCGCGGGCCGGGGGCCGGGGCGCCGCCGGCACAGGAGCGCTTGGGGATCCTCCAAGGTAGGAGAAAGTTTTTTTTTTTCTTTTTTTTTTTAAACTGAGGGGGGAGGGAGGGAGTGGTGAGATGAAGAGGGGGGTCCCCTGTACCCCCTGTTCCTCGTGCGTGCCCCCTTCTCTCCTCTCCCCTCCCCCTCCAGGTGTTCCTGAATCTGGGTCTGGGTTTTTGGGTGCACGGGTGTATGTGTGTTGGGGGGGAGGGGAGGGGAGGCACGTGATCCAGATTATAATTCGGGCCGGGTGGGGGGATAGGGGGAGGGGAGGGAAGAGAGGAGAGGAGAGGGACAGTCGCCCCCTCCCCCTCCCCCACCCACCATCACCACCACCTGCCCTCGGAGAGGGGGGGGAGAGTGAGTGGGAGTGGGGAGCTGTCACCCCCTCCTCCTCTCCCCCCACCCACATACACTCTAAGGTCCTTCCGGGGTGGGGGGGGCACCCTGCAGGCTTGCTGCAGTTTGCGAATGAGGTCAGTTGGTGCTGGAGCCCCAGGGTGGGAGCCCTGAGAGGGGGGGTTGGGAAGGCCGCGGCCTGCCCCCCCTTTGATCTCTAACTCCCTCCCCCCCATTCACATAAACTGTGAGGACCCCTAGGCCGCACCCCCCCGACTTCCAAACTGGGTCCTGTACTCTTCCCTTGAGCAGTAGATCTTTTTTGGGGGGGTTCCTTTGGGAGAGGGAGGGTTTGGCCTGAGTGGCGGAAGCTGAGCCCTTGGATGGGGGAAGGAGGGAGAAGGAGACTCAGGGTGGCAATGGGGGAGGGGCTCCAAGGGTCACCCCCACCCCTGGAGCAAGTTGGGGAGCCGGGGCTGTGGGTGGTCTGTGAGTTGTTGCAGAAGAGCAGGGAGGAGGGGAAGGAGGAGGGGCAGCAGGGTGCTTGCTGTGTCCCCACCCCCAGCCCCCCATCCTGAGTCTCTGGGAATGATGCATTGGATACAGTCCTGCCGCCAGGGAAAGAGGGGACCCAGTACCCTGGCTGGGCCCAGGGCCTCTGGGGACCACACAGCTGAGAGTTTTGCCCTCCTGGCACTGCTAGAGGGGTCTCAGACGGTGGCATCTGGCCCAGTGACCTGGCCTCCCAGGACCAGACTGTTTGGTGGAGGCCCTGGTGTGTCCCTCCCAGCGAAGTGACCCAGCTTGGGATGAAGGGGTCTTCCTGGCAGGCACGTGGGCAGCGCTGGCTGGCTGTGGAGTACGTATTCCCGGGATGAGTGGGGCGTTTGTAGGGGGCTTTTCTTACTGCTCAGAGCGGAGGGGAAGGGTGGCCTGAGCTACCTGGGGGCCCTCTGGCTATGGTCAGTGTCTGTTGCTTTGCCCCGTGGCCAGGGCTGCTCCCCTAGTCAGTGTGATGTGACCTGGGGCAGCAGGAACCTGGGAGATGCTTGGAGCCATTCGTGTATTTCAGCGGCGTCATCCCAGAGGGGAAGGGCAGTGTGGCATTGATTATTTATGTGAGGGAGTGATGGGAGGCTGGTGGCTGCTGGCAGGGCGGGGCGGGGCACCAGGGCAGCAAGATGGGGACTGGCAGGTGGCCATTACGCATCACTTCTTTGGGGCCCAGGAGGGTATGAATTGACTTCGGCCTCTTTTGACCAGAGACCTGGGGACCCCAAGAAACAGGCCTGGTTTGGCTTGGAGGTGATGGGTGTGGGAGCCCCCAGACTTTAACCTGTCCCTCATTCTGTAGCCTGCTCTGAGGATGACCTAGAAACTGACAGTTCCAACTCCGAGGGTCCCAGAGGAAGCAAGGAAAGGCTGGAGTCCCCAGTACTCCTGGGCTACTCGTTTGAAATGTGGGGTAACTCAGAGCCAAAGGTGGCAAAAATGGGGCTTGCACACAGTATTCTTGGGAACTTGCTTAACCTACTTAAAAGCCCTGTCGTGTAGCTGCTGGGTAAAGTACCATTTATTTACAATTGTGCTGAGGACAAATAATTTTGATCTTTATTTAAAGGCAGGCTTCCCGGAGCCCCGATAGGCTCTGACACGCACAGTCTAGTGAGTGGCCGGTACTTGGAATTAAGTCACACGTAATAACAGGGGTCTCGGTGGCAGCTGTTTGCTCGTTGTGTGTGGGGATTGGGCGTGCACAGTTCGGTAAACAGCTCCATTGTCGGAGACCCCAGCTGAACATTTCAGGGAGACATGATGACATGGCTTGTGGTATTCATGTTCTAAACCTGACCTTGGAACTCCCAGCCCAGTCTTAACCTCCTACATCCTTGATTCACTGATGGGATCCTGCCTGGCTGGGGTTGGGGTAAGGTTGTTCCCCTCTTCAAGGTTTGGCTTGGCTGTGGAGTTCCCTAGGTGAGGCCTTCAGGTGTCACCTCTGTGTGCCCATGACACCCTGGCCTTCCCCTGTCCCAGTATTGATCTCAGAGGCTCACGTCTGTCTTACCTCATTGCTTTCTGGGGGTAGGTGGGTTCGGGACCTGGTACTCACACCTGTTGAATGAATAAGTGATCGAGCAAAATTCTGCTCCTGGTAGGAGGCCCAGTGTCTTTCCTTAAACTTCCTCCTCCCCGCCCCTCCCCCATTCTTGTCACCCTCCCCCATATCACTCCAGCCTGGGTCTCCCCCAAACCTAAGCATGCTCCCCGAATTACATCTATTCTGCTTCTGTCTGGACTCGCTGCTGTCTGTGCGCCTGTCTGTCTTAGATGCTTGGTAGCCAGGGACACAGCCAGGTACGTTGGGACAAGCCAGGGACACCATTCTGCAGAGTTGATTCTCAGACAGCAGCAGGACCTGGCTGAGGGCTTGGGTTCCACACTGAGTTCAGGTGTGACAGAGCCTGTGGGACAGGGACCCTTAGGGAGACCAGGAATTCCCGACAGGATCTTGGGAGGTGGGAAGGACAGGTTTTTGCAGGGGAGAGAGAGGGGGATTAACACACATGACCAGGAGATAGTGCGTTGTGACCAGTGGTTGGTGGCAGGACGTGCTGGAGGCTTGGGGTACAGGTATTGGGGTTCTGGGCAGGAGAAGAGGGCCAGCCAGCCTCCCAGAATCCTTTGAGTCCACTCTCAGGGAGCAGAGTGGCCTTTGGCCAGGATCTGTGTGTCCTGGAAGGATCCCACAACTTTCTTGGTCTCTTTTGGAGGTTCCCCAGTCTGATACCTCTCCCTCTCCCTCCGTCTTTTGTTTTTCTTTGTGATACTGGGGTTTGAACTCAGGGCCTACACCTTGAGCCACTCCACCAGCCCTTTTTGTGATGGGGTTTTTTCCGAGATAGGGTCAGGCTGGCTTCCAACCTCCATCCTCCTGATCTCTGCCTCCTGAGTAGCTGGGATTATAGACGTGAGCACCGGCACCCAGCTCCACCTCCGTCTTGCACAACTTCCTGTCCTGGCTCCTGTCCCTGACGTCTGGGCCACCAGGACTGGCAGCACATGAGCGCGGAGGGTGGCAGGATGGGGTAGGGCTGGGAAGCCGGGGTTCCTCTCTTGGCTCTGCCCCAGTCTTACCCTAAGAGGAGCCAGCCCCTCACCGGACACCCTGGGTCCTTGTTTCGGTAATGCCTGGCTGCACCATTTGTGATCTTGGTGTTTACCTGGTGACAGCCAAAGACCGCGAGGGCCTCAGGATGCTGGCTCAGTTGAGACAAGTTATTTTCCTCCAGGAACCAGGGCCGGACGGACTTCAACCGTGAAAGCTTGGGGTGACTCCTGGGGTGTCTCAGGGCAGCGAGACTCTGTTGCCTTTGTCTTGACCCTGAGCTGGGTCTGGCTGACCTGGATGAGCTATTTTCAGGCCCACCTGTCCTTTTCCTTCAGGACCACCTGTCATCACGTTAAGGACCTCCAGTTAAATTTGGACTTCAGATAGACAACAAACCACACGTGCAAACCTGGGCGGGGGCTTCGGTTTTATCTGGCAACCCTACAGCTGCTGGCAGAAGAGGGGCCCGCAGTGTGGCTGGGCCTGGAGTTGGGGTCAGGCTTACCCCAGGGCTCTGGAGACAGTGTACAGTGAGCTTGTCTGCTTCCTCGTCCTCCTAATTTCCTTGGCCTGTTTTCTCTTACCTGTGGCCCAAGGGTCCAGATCTGTCAGGCATGGGTGACGTGGACAGTGTTCTTTGGGTGAGATCTCAGGAGCTCTCAGGATCCCCAGCCTGGGAATCTCTTGTTTTGGGATCTTTTGTGTCAGTGTGGTCCGTACGGTGTATTGACAGATGCTGGGAAGAACCAGGAGTGGTGGTGTACTCCTGTAATTCCAGCATTTGGGAGGCTGAGGCAGGAGGATCTGGAGTTCAAGGCCAATGTGGGCTACATAGTGAGCCCCTGTCTGAAAAAGCCAAAAAAAAAAAATCCCAAAGCAGAAAAGAGAAGGGAACTTTCCGGAAAACACCCAATTAGACAACAAATTAGGATTTTTCGCTGAGATTTGCAAGGCTGGGTCAGAGTGTTGGGAGAGTTTCTTTGATGCCTGTCACCCCCATATCAAGGGGTGATGTGGCCATGGGCTTGGGGTACCCCCTTGGGTGGATGCGAGGTGACTGTAGTGTACTTGTGTCTACTGCTAAAACTGTGTAAAAGGTAAAAATGTCCTCAGCACGTGGTTCTAGGGGTCTTAGGTGGAAGGGCTGAATCATTTTATTTTATTTTATTATTTTTTTAAGACAACTTTCACTTGTCTCAAGGCCCGGGCTAGCCTTGAACTTGGGAATCTTCCTCAGCATCCCAAGTGCTGGGATTACAGGCATGCACTACTCCACCTAAGGGTGACCCTCATGACTGTACCTGGTCCTCATCACTTCCTGAAAGTCCCACCTGCTCCTCCCTCTTTTTGTTTTTTTCGGTGGCAGTGGGGTTTGAACTCAGGGCAGGTGCTCCACTGCTTGAGCCTCTGTGCCAGCCCTGGTCCTGGGGGTTAAGTTTAACATGAGTTTGGTTGTGGTGTTCAGACTGACTCAGTGGTTACTGGGACCTGCCTCCACCTGAGCAGCCGAGGCCAGGAAGGCAGGGCCGGGGCCTCCTGGTCCACACCGCCTGTCCCCTGCCCAGGCCGTTTGCTTGGATATGAAATGGACACGGTGCTTCCCATGCCGTCCTGGCCCCAGGATGGCTTGGGGTCACCTCCAGTGTTGGTCTGCAGTGGACGCAGGGTTGAGACAGCAGGCGTGACAGATCCTGGCTGACTGCTGGTGGGGGTCAGATCGTGGACGCCCCAGGGGCAGCTGGGGCCTTTCTCATGCCCTGTGGCTGGAGAACCTTCTGGAAGGCCACAGGAAGACGGGCCATTTTGCTGGCTGGGGTCTTGCTCAGAGGCACAGGTTCCTTTTCCAGCTGGCAGAACCACCATAATAAGGGGAGTCTGTCTGTCCATCCATCTTTCCCAACACCAGCCAGCAAGAAACTTGCAGGACCCCAGGTCTGAGGCTGGTACCTCGGGGGCTCACTCCATGCATAGCTGTGGGGTTTTTTTTTGTTGTTTTGCAGCACTGGGATTTGAACTCAGGGACTCACACTTGCTAGGCAGGCGCTCTACCACTTGAGCCACTCCACCAGCCCTTTTTGAGATTTGTGTTTTTGAGATAGGGTCTCCTGAACTATTTTTCCAGGCTGGCTTCAAACCATGATCCTCCTGATCTCTGCCTCCTGAATAGCTGGGATTACAGGTGTGAGCCACTGATGCCCGGCTGTGGCTGCGTTTTTACTAGCAAAGGACGTCACCCGGAGTGCACATTCTTGATTCCACCCCCGTCAGGGCATAGGACAGTCGCATTGTCCTCAGAGTGGCCTGGAGCCCCTTCCCAATTAGTCCCGTCTCCTGGCCCCGCTCCTGGCAGCCACTGGTCTGTCTCTGGTGTTGTGTTTCCAGAGCGTCACAGAAGTGCAGTGACAAAAGAGCCTTGGGGCCAGGCTCCTTCTGCTCAGAGTGGTGGCTCATGCAGGGTGCCGCAGGTGCTGGGAGCTGGTTCCTTTTGGATGCTGAGTGGTACTCCAGTCCATCGCTGTGCCACACCACCCCAGCCCCTCTCCTCTAGGTGGTGACCCAGCCAGCCTGGGTGATCACCCACAAAAGGGGTGCACCCACAAAATCTGGGTGGCAGGCACCCTGCACCCCACCCCAACCCCATTCGGGGGCTGAGCCTCAGCTAGCAAGGCTGCTCACCTCTGGTCCCCAAGCTGGAATTTCATCCTGGTTTCTGGTGACTCACACAGGAGCCCGGCTATGAAATTACACCTCCTGCCACCGCCCTCGGGGCCTCCAGTCTGGGCGGTCCTCCACAGCCCAGGTGGGCTCTGGAACAATCAATCCGGGGGGGCCAGGACAGCTGGGAGTGGTGGCGGTGCCAGCCAGGGGAGCCTCCTGCCCTGCGTCCACATCTCTTACATACCCCTGCCTCCGGAGCTGGGTCCCCCAGCCACGTGACTCTGGTGTCCACGCCTGTAGCGGCTGAGCTTGGGGTGGGAAGTCTCTTTGTCCAGGGGGAGGGAGGGAGGGTGACCAGGCTGTGTGGCAGTCAGGAACAAGACTGAGGGGCAGAGAGATAGGGCGTGTGATCTCGTGTCCAGGGCTTCTGTGTATCATGGGGAAAAGAGATGCTTGGTGGTTGCACACCAGTGGCTCACGCCTGTAATCCCAGCTACTCAGGAGGCAGAGATCAGGAGGATCCCGATCTGCAGCCAGCCTGGGCAAATAGTTCACGAGACCCTATCTCAAATTAACCATCACAAAAAGGGGCTGGTGGAGTGACTCAAGGTGTAGGCCCTGAGTTCAAACCCCAGTATCACAAAAAAAACCAAAACAAAACCAGATGCTTGGTTTGTGGGGCCCATGTGAGAATCAGCTGTGGGTTTCCACAGAATTATGTGCAGCTCCAAGTGTCCCCTATCTGTCCCATTAGGACCACAGTTATTGGCATTACCCATAAGGGCTCCAGGTAAAATTCTGGCTGAGAAACCATTGCCTGTGGTGGGCCTCGTGTGAACAGTGGCTGTTCTCAGGAACATCTGTGAAGCCAGCTCTGAGATTCTTTTTGTCATTGAATCTTCTGGTCATGTCATTTCCAGTCTGACACCTTCCCTGCTGTGGGTGTCTTGGACAGCAGCTGGGCCTCAGTTTCACCATCTAGATAATGGGGCAGCAGTGGGGACCTTGCAGGGTTGCTGGGTAGCGTTGATGTGGGTGTGGGAAGGGAGCACCCAGAAAGACATGGTCAGTTCTCCATTGGCAAAATTGGCATTGAGGTTTGGGGCGGGGGGCAGGTTGTAGGGTTTTTATGGCAGAGCTGGGGCTGGAACCCTTTGATTCCTGTCTTTACTGTGTCTCTGAAGCCCTCCAAGGCTGACCCTTTTGTGACCAGCTCCCAGCTGGAGGCCCCAAGAGACTGCGGCTTGCTAGCCGGGTGCAGAAGGGCCCTGGGGTGCTCCTGGGTGGTGCCGTGAGCAGGCAGGACCCCTGCCCGCCCACCCAGCTGGCTCCAGGGTGGTCCTGGCAGCTCCTGGGGTCTTGTGACAGAGCCAGGCTGGTGTCTCTCCTGTTTACATAGGAGCTGGTTTTTCAGGTGTGGTAGCTTTAGTGGTGGGGCCCTGGGGAGGGAGGTGGCTGCCCGTCTGTCCGTCCCCCACGGGCACCCTGGCTCCCAGCTGCGGGTGCAGCCCCCCATCCCCCACACAGGTGGGTAAAACCACATCCTCTTCTTTGATCCTGGGCCATCGCCTGACGCCCTGGGCCAGCCGCCACCCGAGACGCTCTGTTCTCAGCACCTCTAAAGGACAGATGCTGTCTGCCACCCTGAGTCACACAGGCCAGTGCCCCATCCGGTCCTGCTACCTGGTGTGTCCCCACCTCACAGCAGTGGGCATCTATCACCAGGGCCTTTGAAGCCAGACAGGGTTCAAGTCCTAGCTTGACCACTGAGCTGCTGTGTGGCCTTAGGCAGATGACGTCATCTCTCTGAACCTCATAAGAATGAGTAAGAGCAACCTCCCTGTGTGGTGGGTGGGGTGGTCAGTGGGGAAAGCTGGCCACTTTCGTAGGGAAGAGCTTGGTTTTGGCTTTGCCTTGGCAGTACTAGGGTTTGAACTCAGGACCTTTCACTTAAAAGGCAGTTGCTCTTACCACCCACTTCAGCAGCCCTGTTTGTGTTGGTTTGGTTTGGTTTTGTTTGAGATAGGGTCTCTCCAGCTCTTTGCCCTGGTTGGCTTTGAACTGCGGTTCTCCTCATATCTGCCCCCCGAGTAGCTGGGATTACAGGCGTGAGCCACTGGCGCCTGGCTCTACACTCTGTTTTACATGGTGCTGTTGAGTTTTGGTCTGTCTGTCTGTCTGTCAGGTTGGCTAATGAGACTGTGCTCAGGGCTGGGCCAAGGGATTGCAAGTGGGGTCTTCCTGGCGTCCTCCCCCTTTCCCATCCCCAAGCCTCTTGAATGTGGAGTGCAGTGTGTGCTAAGCCATGAAACAGTAGCACTGGACGGGACCTTAGGTTATATTGATCTCTTCAGATGGGGAAACTGAGGCCCAGGGTTGGGAACACTTCATTAAGCTACCAGAGTGATCGGAATCAAGTGGCCAGACATGGTGGTGCACGCCTGTAATCCCAGCACTCAGGAGGCTGAGGCAGGAGGATCCAGAGTTCAAGACCAGCCTGGGCTACATAGCAAAGCCCCTGTCTTAAAACAACCAACCAACCAAAATCAAGATCTAAACCCACCGCCAGTGACTTCCCCAGGGTTCCTTGTCCTCCTGTGGTGTCCCCAGCCTCTCTGTCCCCTCTCTGTCCTGTTGCTGGAGGTGGCAGAACAGCTTGTGGGCGACATTGGTGTGACAGGTGGACACAGGGCCCTAAATGGGCCAGGGCAGAGGTGAGGAAGAGAGACTGGGAATGCTGGGGGCACCCCTCGTGTCACCTAGAGTGGCCAGGGGAAATATAAACTTTGACCCACAGAGCGACATGGATCACAGCCTTTCCTGTATGCCTCCTTCACTTGGCTGGGTTGTGTTTACGTTTTGGGGTTCTGAAACCTGGGGCCCTGAACCATGCTTCTAGTCCTTGGCTATTAGTTTATTATACAGCCGGCCTTGGACTGAGATCCTCCTACCTCCACCTCCAGAGTAGCTTGGATTACAGTCATGCACCACCGCACCAGGCCCCAGCCTTTGCTTTGAAGCTGCCCTGACTCTTCCTGCGCTGTGACCTTGGGCAAGTTACTCAGCTTTTTCTGAGGGCCACAGCTTCATCTTAAACAGGAAAGGGACACTGTGGTTGTGGGGTTGTGAGGTTGTAATGGGGGTCTTTGCGTGGTGGTGGCCACTCCCAGCACAGCACCTGCTGGTAATAACACTCGTGACTGAAACGTAACTGTGGCTGCAGGACACTGGTTCCAGGCCTAGTTAGGTTCATATCCCGCTAAGGGAGGAGGGAGTGGACAGAAAAGTGGTCACCTCTGTGACCTGGCTCCCACCTCCCCACTCCCCACTTCTGCTCTGTGAGGGAGGATGGGGCAGGGGCCTGTGTCAGTATTCATGAAAGGAGGAAGAAACTGGGCCCAGAGAGGGAGACAAGTTGCCCGGTGTCACACAGCCCCAGAGGAGGGAGTAACAGAGCTGGTACCAGAGCCGGGCCCGGGTCCCATGAGCTTTTGGCAAAGGGCCACCTGCCAGCAGTCACAGGCTCTAGGAGGGGCTGGTGTGGCTGGGTGCCTCCAAGCTCTCCCTGTCTCTGGGGTTGGGAGCAAAGGGACTGCTTTGTGGAGTTGCCATCCAGTCAGAACCCAGGGTGAGCCCTGGTGGGCAGAGGTGGCCACCTGGGCAGGACACGAGCAGAAGTGATGCAGGCAGGGGAGACAGTGCAAGTGGAGGGGCTATTGTGACAACATGGGCAGGCCACCTCCACGCTGGGCGTCAGTTGTCCAGCCGTGGGTTGCGTAATGTCCCCAGTCCGCCCCCTCCCACGGTGCTGGGGTCTCGGATGACATGGAAGAGTGCGGGCCGGGTGGAGTGTGGTCCAGACGCAGGGTAAGGTGTGTCATCTCTCAGGACTGGGGCTACCCGGTGTGCAGCACCTGCCAGGGGGACAGGGGACTCAGGTCTCTCTGGTCCTGACTTCCTTGTCTGGTGGCCTAGCGCGCACAGTGAGCCTGCAGTAGATACTCAGGCGTTTGTAAAAGGACTGGGTTAGGGCTGCGGAGCGGCTCGAGTGGTAGAGCACCTGCCTAGCAAGCATGGGGACCTGAGTTCAAACCCCAGTGCCACCAAAAACGAAAAAAAAGGACCAGTTTAGGCGCTATTGGTCATTAACTGTGACATCTGTGTTCAGGAGGTGGTAGGGGTGGTGGCAGGTACCCAGTGAGTGGACACCTGTCCAGTTTGGCCTTGTCTCTAACTCATGGGAAGAGCATCTACTTTGGATAGCACAACTCTTACGAGTCACTGAATCCGCAAGCCTCGGTGTTCCTGTCTGTGAAATGGGTTTTACTGTGTATGGCTGGTGGTTTGTGAGACTCCTGCCTAGGCTCCAGAGCAGGGGCTCATGACAGGCAATTGTTTCAGTCATTTCCTGTTGTAAGAAAATATCCTGAGGCTGGGTAGTGTGTAAAGAGCATAGGTTCATTTATTTTATAGTTTGGGGAAATCAGGAGCATAGAGTCAGGTGGGTGTGGTGGTTCACACCTATAATCCCAGCTACTCAGGAGCAGAGATCAGGAGGATCCACGGTTCGAAGCCAGCCCAGGCAAATAGTTCATGAGACCCTATCTCGAAAAAAACCATCACAAAAAAGGGGTGGTGGAGTGGCTCAAGGTGAAGGCTCTGAGCACAAACAAAAAAAGCAAGAGCATCCGGGTCCAGAGCTGGAGGCACTGTGGGGGCAGGACCTGTGGACAGGCCTGCAGCGGGAGGGGGAAGAGGGCAGGGTGACCGTGGAGAAGGCTCTGGGGAGGCCAGACGCCAGGAGAGGGGCTGTCTGGGGATGGGGGGGTTCTTCCATCTGGGACTGAGGCCAGGAGAGGGTCGGTGCCCATCTCCACTCAAGTTGGCCTCTGGGATTGGAGGCCAGGTCTCCTGGGACCCCTGCCTCCACCCTGACAGCTCAGGGCTGGATGGTGGGAGTGGCCAGGACCCTAAGTTCAGGTCACCAGGGTCAGTTCCCGACCAAAAGGGTCCCAGGGCTCCCCCTCCTCAGCATCTGTCTGGGACCTGTGACAAGGGGTCTCAGGGGACACCATGGTCACCCTCGCCCAGGGGTGGCACTGCCCGGCCAAGTCTTCTGCATGCTGCTGCATTTTAACTGAGTCCTGGGCCCCCGTTGTCATACGCCACCCCGGGTCAGCCAGGTCTGCGGTCCTCAGACTCCCACTGGGCGTCAGGCTGACATTCCCTCCAGCCACCCTGTACCTGGGGGCCAAGGGTCACTGTCAGCTGTGGGACATCTGATGTTGGGGAATGGCAGGGTTCAGAAGGTGGATATCAGGGGGTGGGGGCCTGTGAGGGGGGCAGACTGGAGTACCGGGTGACTTGGGGACACTGTGGAGTTGCCAGTGTCCCGGGAAGGGCTCCCGTCCATTTTATACTCCACCCCCTTCTTCTTTTAGCCTGTCCTTCGTTCATCCGACAGGTACAGCTGTGTGCCACGCTGGACAGTGACAGACCTTATATATTATGGGGCCTAGCGACATGACAGCCATCTTTTTTTTTTTTGGCGGAACTGGGGTTTGAACTCAGGGCCTCACTCTTGCTAGGCAGGTGCTCTTCCACTCGAGCCACTCCTCCAGCCTTATTTTGTGCTGGAGTTTTTCAGGATAGGATCTTGTGAACTATTTGCCCCGGCTGCCTTTGAACCGTGATCCTCCTGATCTCTGCTCCTGAGTAGCTGGGATTACAGGCGTGAGCCACCATACCTGGCTCGTGGTAGCTCTCCTGTCTCGTTCACACAACACCGAAATCTCGCCCAGTCGTGCGTCTCTCTGACTGTAACCTTGGCCTTAAACAACTCGTGACTCAGCTTACGGACTGCCCACTGTGCCAGGAGTTGTCCTGGACTCTGGGGACAGCAGTGGACAAAACTCAGCAGAACTCCTGCTCTCCCCGGGGTATGTTCTGTGGGAAGACGTCCTCCTGCTCCCCAGGGGCCTTTAGGTCTGACTTCAGTGTCACCTTCTCACCGATGGTACAGACCGGGAACCGGCCATGGGGTGGGGACCCTTTGCTGTCACCCTAGAAGGCAAGGGGCTTTGGGGGTCCCTATGGGGCCCATGGGGAACCGTGGGGAGACAGGCCTTTGTCCCGCTGGGCCTGTGTCCTAAATCCTGAGACTTTGGGGTCACCTGGAAGGACCCAGAAGTGTGACCCACAACTTCCTAAGGGAAGCCGCTCGGAACCCTCGCCACTGCCCTAATCCTTACCAGACCCCACAGCCACCACCACTGCCATCGGGTGTCCTGTGGGCCTCTTGGTTTCCTGTGTCCTCCTTGACCTCTGACCTGCCTCCCTCAGGGCCTCCATCTTCTGCTTCCCACTCTTACCACCCTTAGTCTCTGTTCTGGCTTCTCCCACTCCATCTACCCAGACAGTGTCACCTATTTGAGGGGCCTTCGCTGTTCCCCCATATCTCTCAGGCCTTGTCTCCCCAGATCCCCCACCCATTAGCACCCACAGGCCGCAGTTGGACCTCAGGCGTCTATGCTCAGTGGCTTAGCTCCCTCCCTTCCAGCCTCCTTTTTTCTGTTCCAGGCACATCTCCCTAGATCATCTGACTTGGAAACTTGGGGTCACTCCAGGCCCCTCTTTCTCAGGACACTCCCCAGCCCCCACCTCCAAGTCACAAAGTGCTTCCCTCCAAGTCCTGCAGCTGACCTCCCTGCTGGACCCCTGCACTTTCCTGTCCCATCCCCCCACCGGCCACCTCTTACCCCTGCTCCACACTCCTCAGAGGCTCCCGTAGCCTACATGTCCTTCTGAGCTCCGTGGTCAGCCTGGTGTCTGCCCACTGCTTCCCACGCTGGCCAAACAGCGCTGGCCCCTGATCCCCACCTCACCCACTCCCACAGCCTTTGGCCACACCCCATGCCCAGCTCAGGCCTGACTAAGACACATGGGTGACCCAGGCTACCAGCTGGTGTCCTGGGCATCGGGTCATTTTGCTCCGTGTATGTCCAGGCCAGGCGGGCTCTGCTAGGGGTGGGCAGATGTTTTCTCTTGAAGTGTCACCACCTCCAGGGAGCCTCCTCTGATTGCCCCTCCACCAGCCTATGCTTATTGCATGCTATTTAATCTTGTCTTTAGTAGAAGAATAATTTACTTACACAAAATGTACAGATCTAGCTGGGCATAGTGGTACACAGCTATAATCCCAGCTAACCTGGGAGGCTCATGGTTACAGATCAGCCTGGAGAAGAAAAGCTCAAGAGACCTCATCTCAAACCATAGCTGGGTGTGTGGTAGCACATGCCTGTGTTCCCAGCTCTTCAGGAACGATAAATGGGATTGAAGTCTAAATGAGAAACCCTATCTCAAAAATCCCCAACACGAACAGGGCAGGTGGGGTGGCTCAAGTGTAGTTGGTGAGACCCTATCTCAAAAAAACCCAACACAAAACGGCTGCTGGGCTGGCTGAGGGTGCAGGCCCCCGAGTTCAAACCCCAGTACCGCAGAAAAACCCTAAAAAGTCGTAAGTGTGAGAGGTGAGCGAGGTCAGTTTTTTCCATGTATAACCACGCGACTCAGATGTGTCACTGTCCTTTCATATTAACTCCAGTCTACTTTATTGTCATTGCATGTCCTCTGCCAGCCTGGGGATCCCTCAGAGGCAGGAAGGAGCACCTGCCCAAGTGTCACCAAGTGTGACAGCACTGGCTTGTGTGAGCTGTGCTGTGTCTCGCACGTGTGTGCAGCAGAAGCTGTGGCCTTGGGAACCGAGTCTGTGAGAGCCTGGCCAGGTGCCCCTCAGCTGGGGCAGGGTCTTGTCCCTTCTCCCAGTCAGAGGTCCCCACAGGGAGCCACCCAGCGAGAGGCCCTGGCGCTGGCAGCCCTGGGATTACAGTCTCCAAGGCCGCGTACCCTGTTGCCATAGGCACGCAGGCCCCGGATGACATCACTCGCTGCCACTTCTCATCCTGGTCACGCAGGCAGCTGCGCTGTCACCCGCCCGCCAGGAGCCAGGAGCTGGCTTTAAATAACGGGTGGAAACCTGACCCCTGTGGAGAGCTGGCAGCCGGCCTCCCCTCCTGCTGTCACCAGGGCCCCTCCCAGGGCCGCAGGACAAAGTGAGGTGGCAGTTAGCGAGTTCCCCAGGGAATCTGAGTCCCCAGATGGCAGGCCTGGTCCTGACCGCTCTGGCTGACCCCCTCCCTCCACCTGAGAGAGTGTCCCTGGAAAGCCCAGCGTGCCCTTGGCCTTGCCTGGGGGCCCCTCTCCTGCCTTGGGGGCAGCTCTGTTGGTTTGTTTCATTTTTTCTGGTGACACTGGGGTTTGAACTCAGCTTGCTAGGCAGGTGCTCTGCCACTTGAGCCACTCCGCCAGCCCTTTCTTTTTGACGGGTTTTCAGGATAGAGGACCGGGGCTGGCTTTGAACCATGATCCTTCTGATCTCCGTCTCCTGAGCAGCTGAGATTATAGGCGTGAGCCACCAGGGCCTGGCCTGGCCTGGCCTGGAACTCTTGATCCTCTTGCCTTAGCCTCCTGAGTGTTGGGATTATAGGCACTGAAGGACTTGGCGGGCTGGGCATGGTGGCTTACACCTGTAAGCCCAGCTATGCAGGAGGCTGTAGGGTAAGTAGGTAGGTAGGGATGTGGTTAGAGGCCGATCCTGGGCAAAAGCACAGGACCCTACCTAAAAACATAACTAAAGCAAAAAGGCTGGCAGAGTGGTCAAGTGGCGCCTGCCTAGCAAGCTGGGAGGCCCTGAGTTCAAATCCCAGTGCTAAAAGAACATAACGCACTTCTCTCTCCTTGTCCAGTTGTGCCTGGAATCAGGGTTTTAAAAGGCAGTAGGATCGATTTTTTTCTGACTTATTTATGCACCGCCCCGTCTTGGGAGTGATTTGAAACACTCAGATCTAGAAGAGGCTGCCAGGCTGGCCCCGCACGCGCGATGCCCTGGGTTCCACCCCCAGCCCTGCAAAAAGCAGAAGAATGTGGGATGATGGCACAGGGACAGAGGGGAGAGCAAGGGTTGTGCCCACGTGGAGCCAGACGCCAGTCAGTGTGCAGATTTGCCTGTGGCGTTGGATGTGCCCAGTGACCTGGTAAACTGAGGCCGGGGAGGGCTTGGTTCTCCTCTGTGGTAGGAGTTGTGCAGCTGGGGCAGCTGCTGAAGGCAGAAGGGCCACCACCTCTGTTCTAAAGGGCGTTTAAAGGGGCCTCAGCCCTTTCAGGGACACCTAGGGCCCCAGGACACTCGACCCCCGGAAACTCAGGGTCCCATGGCGCTGGACACTCAGTGTCTCAAGATGCTCGGGACTCCAGGCCATTTGGTCCCTGGACGCCCAGGGACCCTGCACACAGGCCGTCGGCTCTCGCCACCGCGTGGGAGGGGAATCGGTGTGCTTTGGTTTTCTTGGTCCTGGGGATGAAATTCAGAGCCTGCCACATACCCGTTGCGCCCTCTTACCACCGAGTCTCATCCCCGGCTCTTCTTAAGTTTTATTCTGGGACAAGTCTTAAGGAAATTGCCCAGGAGCTCACGATCCTCCTGCCTCAGCCTCCCAAGTGCTGGGATTACAGGCGTGCACCACCACGCCTGGCCAACATGGAGTTCTGTTACCTTTTCTGCAGCCTGGAGGTGTGGATTCCAGGTCACGAGAGCTGGGACCGTCCACAGGCTTGCTCTGCTGTGCCGTGAAGGCCTCACCTGCCTGGTTCCTCTCAGGATCCTGACGGGGGGGAGGGTCACACACAGAAGGGGACGTCGCTGATATCTGTCTCCTTTCTGAGCATGAGGACGACTTCCTGGAAGCCTTCATGTCTCAGTGACCAGATTGGGCTGTGTGCTCCTTGCCTTAGTCCCGACTGGGGGGCACAGGGCTGAGGTGATTGTCCCAAGTCAGGAGATCACCAGGACTCACCCCAGGACTCTGCTGTTTAATTTTTATTTATTTGCGGTGCTGGGGTTTGAACTCAGGGCCTTCACCGTGAGCCGCTCCACAGCACTTTCTGTGAAGGGTTTCTTGGGATGGGGTCTCACAAACCACTTGCCTGGGCTGGCTTTGAACCGTGATCCTCCTGATCTCTGCTTCCTGAGTAGCTGGGATTACAGGTGTGAGCACCAGCGCCCGGCTTGCTTCTGTTTAATTACAATTTATGTCCCCAAACCCGGGCAGGAATTGAGTCCCCGAAGTTTTAACACTAACAGCATTAAGAGGAGGGGAGATGGGGCCTTTGGGAAGTCGGTGCATTAGGTCTCAGGCTGGAGACCCCATGGTTGAGCCCTGGTGGCTTTGTAAGGACAGAGACCACACAGACATTCGCACTGCTGCCATGCTGTGATGAAGCCAGGTGGGGGACCTGTGTCACGCTGTTGAACGTTGAACCTCAGTGCCAGGCAGCCACCGAAACCTTTTTTCTCTATAGAGCCCTGAGCCTAGGGTATTTTGTTACAGTAACCAGAAGCGGGTGAATAGGGTCCTGCTTTCCGCGCAGGGGGGACTCTGTGGGCAGGGACTTGGGGAGGGCCTTTGGGGTCCTGTGTCTTGACGGTGACCCCAGGTTGTCTTCTGTTGCTCTGAAGCTGGGTCTGAGACAGGAGCCGGGCCTGAGCAGACAAGGCTGTGGCCTGTGGTGTCCTCTCCAGCCACAGCGGGGACAGGGCTGGAATCCAGCAGTGTGGCGGTTCTGTCCCTCCTGGGGACCCCGAGACAGAGGCTGGAGTGACGGGGGAGGGGAGGCTCTGGGAGGGCAGCCCCTCCCCCAGCCCGAGGGCAGGCGGTTCTGTTTATTCTCGCAGGCCTTTTGGAGAAGCGGGCAGATGGCAGAAGCTGGTGCGGGGGCGCGTTTGGGTGGGGTGGGCTTTGCCTTTGCGAGGTTGCCTGTGCCTTTTTTTTTTTGTTTTCGTTTTTTTTCCATCATCTCCAATGTCCAGCCAGCTGCTGCTCTCTGCGGCAGAAAGCCCAGCTCTTCCCAGTGACATTTGTGGGGTGTCCGGTGGGGAAAGGGTTGGACAACTTACCGGCAAAACCCCAGGCCCGAGGACGGTGCGTCCTGGGGCCCGGGGTGTGGGCGGTGGAGGAGTCTGTGCCAGTGTCCTGGGGCTGTCGTAGCAAGCAGCAGGGGAGCGTCCCTTATCCGAGAGGCTGGGGACTGCAGTGGGCTCAGATTTGGGATTTTCTCGGATTGTGTTTCTCTTTCATCTACACGTAAAGCACATAGCTGAAAGGTAATTTCAAACGTTTATAATTTTTTTTTGGTGCCACTGGGGTTTGAACTCAGGGCCTCACACTTGCTAGGCAGGAGCTGTACCACTTGAGCCCCTCCACCAGTCCATTTTTATGAAGGGTTTTTTTGAGATAGGGTCTCACAAACTATTTGCCCAGGTTGGCTTCGAACTGTGATCCTTCTGATCTCTGCCTCCTGAGTAGCTGGGATTACAGGTGTGAGCTACAGGCATCCGGCTTCATATGATATTTTCAGTGGACCTGTTTGTTGACTGTGACTTGTCGCATGAGGTCGGGGTGGAATTTTCCACTTTACTGACTCACAGTTTTGGATTTTAGAACATTTCAGATTTTGGGTGCTCAATCTGTCCTATAGATTTGGTGCTTTGAAACAACAGAAATCTGCTTTCTCAGCCAGGCACTAGTGGCTCACGTCTGTAATCCCACCTACTGAGGAGGCTGAGATTGGGAGGATCAGAATTTGAGGCCAGCCCGGGCAAATAGTTCTCAAGACCCCATCTCCAAATATCCAGAGCAAAGTGGTTGGGTGTCAATAGCTCACGCCTGTAATCCCAGCTACTCAGGAGGCAGAGATCAGGAGAATCGAGGTTTGAAGCCATCCCAGGCAAATAGTTCATGAGACCCTCTCCTGAAAAAAACCCATCACAAAAAAAAAAAGTGCTGGTGGAGTGGCTCAAGGTGTAGGCCCTGAGTTCAAACCCCAGTACTCAAAAAAATTTTAAAAAAACAAGCAAGATGGACTGGAAGTGTGGCACAAGAGGTTGAGCACCTGTTTTGCAAGTGGCCCTGAGTTCAAATCCCAGTCTCACCAAAACAAAAGAAAGAAAGAAAGAAAGCTGGATTCTTACACTTCTGGAGGCCAGAAGTTCAAAGTCATCGCCCTTGGCCAAAATGAAGGTGTGGGCCAGGCGTGCGCCCCCTGGAGGCTCTGGGGAGGAATGGCTCCCCTCTCCTGCACTCCTTGCCTTGTGGCCACATGTGTCTGAGACTTAAAGGAGAAAGGGTTTATTTTGCCTCCTGGTTTTAGAGATTTCAGTCAGCTGGCTCCATTACTCCAGCTTTGGGCAAAGCCAAAACATGGTGGTGGAGGAAAACTTCTTACCCCATGGTGGCTGGAAAGCAGGGTGAGAGGACGGGTTGGGGGCTGTCACTAACTTCCCAGGCCCATCTCCCAGCAGCCACCAGTCTCCCTTCTGTCTCTGATTTTTGTCTACACTGTACATTTTTACAACTGGGATTATGTGGTGTTGGACTGGCTTCTTTCACTGAGCACCGTGTCCTCAAGGTTTGTCAGTGTTGTAGTGTGTGTCTGAACTCCTACCTTTTTTAGGGCTGAGTAGTATTCCACAGCATGCACAGTGTACTACATTCTGTGTCCACTTATCTGTCAGTGGACACTTGGGTGGCTCCTAGGTTTTGGCTGACTCTGAGGGCCCTGGATGAGCTGATACAGGACAGGAGGGATGGGTGGTCCTGACTTTGTGGGCACCCTCACCCCTGCTATTGACTTTGACTACCCCTGACCTTCCGGCCTTCATCCCCTGATGTAGAGAGGGTTAAATGAACACCTTGGGGTGTTTCTGTGCAGACACGCTGGCTGTGTGCAGCTGGTGACATTTGTTCGGTTCCTGATTCAACCTGGGGCCGTGGGAGTGAATGACCTTCTGTAGCCTGATTGGCCAGGCTCTCTGTTATTCTGGCTGGGCTGGTGTGTGTCTGTGTGTCTTTCTTTCCACCACTGTGCAGTCTGTCTTGTCTCTCTCACACACCTGTCACACTCATGCTCTTTTTTTGTTTTTCTCAGTCCTGGGGTTTGAACTCAGGGCCTACACCTTGAGCCACTCCACCGACCCTTTTTTGTGATGGGCTTTTTTTCGAGCTAGGGTCTCGTGAACTATTTCCCCAGGGCTGGCTTCGAACCGTGATCCTCCTGATCTCTGCCTCCTGAGTAGCTGGGATTACAGGCGTGAGCCACCAGTGCCCAGCTGAGCCTGCCTTCTTCAAGCACTGGCTTTTCTGACGCTCTGGCGGAGGAGTGGCAGGTCTGGGCTCCCAGTCTGGCTACAACCAGGGATGGCACGGCCCAGTGGTGACCTTGGACTCTGAAGGAGAAGCAGAAGCAGTCCCCAGGGGCTGCCGCCCCCAGGTGCCCCTGCCGTGCTGAGAGGCAGGGTGCTGGTGGGTGTGGCCTGGGCCCACTGCCAGCTGGGCCTCTGCAGGGCTTTGTGGGTGTCCCGGGGCGGAAGAAACCCTGACTTGGTCACCAGGGCCTGGCTTTGCCACATCCAGGCTGTGGAAGTCACCTTGGGGGTTGGCGCCCTCCTGTGTAGAATAAGGAGCTGAGGGGATGGCCCATGCGTCCAGGGGTGACCAGCTCCCCCACAGCCTGCGGCCTTCCCCGCTGTCCCCTCTGTCCCCTCTGCTGTTTGGTCCTGTCTGTCTCAGTCTCTGCTGGCCCCTCAGAGGGCAGGGCTGAGCCCTGGGGCGCAGGCTGCTCTTCCTCACCTCTGGGCCCCTTTGGATGTCCTTTGTCTGTGGAGCTCGGCCCCTGGACTCAGCCGTCTGCTACTTGAGCCCCCAATGACTCTGCTGGCCCTAGCCCCTAGCAGCTGGTCCCACATGGGTTCCCAGCCATCCCAATTGCTCTGAGTAAAGCAGGAAGCCCTGTGGATGGAACCAAAGAGGAAGTCAAATACCACTCTTGCCTCCTGGCTTTGTCATTCAACTTGATCAAGAATCCTGGGGACCCAGCATGGTAGTGCATGGCTGTAATCCCAACTACTCAGGAGACAGAAGAAGTAGGAGGACTGTGGTCTGAGGCTGGCAAAGCAAAAGTGCAAGTCATCCCAGAGAGGACGAGGCATTTGGGGCGGAAATCAAGGCCGCCTCTGTGTTCGGTTCCAGCGTCATTGTTTGCTTTATTTATTTATTTAAGGCAGGGTCTTGCTGCATAGTCAAAGGCTGACCTGTAATTTGTGATCCTCCTGCCTCAGTCTCCCCAGTGCTGGGATTATAAACACACACCACCACGCTTAGCCTTCACATCTTTTCTGATGTCCTTGGATGTTTGCTCACCTCCCTTCCCACTGTCCCCTCCTCCCTCCCTTCTTTCTTTCTCTCCCTCTCTTTTCTCTCTCTCTCTCTCTCTCTCTCTCTCTCTCTCTCTCTCTCGGTGGGACTGGGATTTGAACTCAGGGCTTTGTGCTTGCAAAGCAGGCACTCTACCTCGAGCCACACCTCCAGTCCATGTTGTGCTGGTTATTTTGGAGATGGGGTCTTGAGAACTATTTGTGTAGGTTAGCCTCAAACTGCGATCCTCCCAACCTCAGCCTCCCAAGTAGCTATCCCGTTTTTCTTGGACACTCTGCATGCTGACCTACTTGTCATAGTTTGTGGCCTCAGGACCTCACACTCTGTCACTTGAGCCATTCTACCAGCCCTGTTTTGTGAAGGTTTTTTTTGAGATAGGGTCTCGCAGACTATTTGCCTGGGCTGACTTTGAACTGTGATCCTCCTGATCTCTGCCTCCTGAGGAGCTGGGATTGCAGGCGTGAGCCACTAGGGCCTGGCTGATTTTTCCCTTTTCTTGGGCTCAGCTTTACAATGAAAACTCTGGGATGCAAACCGTTCCCCTGACTGGTCCCCAGTGGCCGGGCTGGGCCTGGGGCTGTTGGTCCCCACCAGCATCCTGGGCAGGGCAGGGCTTCTCCTTGGCTGCTCCTGACAGGCGCCCAGCTGGCCAGGACAGGGACCTCAGGATGGCTCTTGGCCCAGCCCCCTTCCTGTGCCAGCCCTCTGGCTCCCAGTCCCCAGTTGTCACTAAGTGGATTAGGGCCGTGGGCAGAAGGAGCCAGGGCTGGAGCGGTGTCTGGTGCCGCCAGCTTCTCACTGATTTGATTTCAGCCTCGGAGCCTGGGGACCCTGAGGCTTTTCTGGGAACAGCAGGAGGGAGTGGCCGGCAGGGGTGGGTGGCCCTGGGTGGTCAGGAGCCCAGGCAGGCAGAACTCCTGGCTGGGTCCTCTGGGAGGACCCCCTCCCCGCCCCCGTGCCACAGAATGCTAGCATGTGGCCTGCTTCCCGTCAGTGACCTGGGCGTCCCCAGCATCGCTAAGTACCATGGATTCCAGTTTTTTTTTGGAGGGACTGGGATTTGAACTCAGGGCTTCACAGTTGCAAAGCAGATGCTCTACCACTTACTTGAGCCACTCCTCCAGTCCATTTTGTGCTGGTTATTTTGGAGATGGGGTCTTGTGAGCTGTTTGCCCAGGCTGGCCTCGAACTATGATCCTCCTGATCTCAGCCTCCCAGGTAGCTAGGATTACAGGCGTGAGCCACTGCGCCTGGCTAGAAATGCTTATTTTTATTTTGCGTTGCTGGGGGTGGAAGCCAGGGCCTTGAGGACGCTCTGCCAGCATCCACCAAGTCAACGCCCAGCCCAAGAACTACAGTTTAGCAAACCCAGTACACATTCGGCCAAATGTCACCTGGCCTGCTGTGAAAATTCTTCTTTGTCTGTGTCCACGGAGCAGATGTGGGTGAGACCTGAGGCCACAGCCACACTGTGCCACCCTCTGGTCCCTCCGGCTGCTTCTCTCACTGAAGTGGACGCTTCTGAGCTTCATTGTGCTCGCCACTGTGGGACACCTGCTGCTTTGTGTCCCTGTTGTCCCAAAAGACAGCAGAGCGGCCAGGCTGGGGCCGAGACCACACGCCTCAGCCTGTCACCTGCATGGAGCAGTGAACCCTGGGGACAACAGTGGTGGGCAGACCCAGCTTTTTCCCTGCCAGAGCCTGCTGTCTTGGGGACAGGAGGTGACCTGGGTTTGGCACCAGTGTGGGCCAGGAGTCCCTGTCTGCAGGTGGCAGAGGAGGCACAGCCCCTCCCACACCTGTCACTCTCCTGAGCTGGCTGCTACAGCTGGCCAGGTCCCTGAGGCACAGCCCACAGAGGGAATCCAAGAGTCTCGTCCCTGGTCCCTGTTCTCCTGTGGGTGGGCTGGACCAAATCAGGAGCCAGGGAGCCGGTTTCTGTACGTAGAGCTGCCCAGGCCCCTGGGGAGCCAGTGCAGGGGCCCCAGGACAAAGTCCTGGCTCGGGAAAGCCGGGAGGGCAGTGGTTTCTGCCTTACAGGCTGAGCCCCACAGCCGGGACGTAGACAGGTCATTGGCCTGCGGCAGTGGCCCTGCATGGGAGCTGGTGGCAGAGCCCAGAGGCCATGCAAGAGGGCGCCGGCCGGCCCAGCCACACTGCAGTGGAGCGTGTGGCCAGACAGTTGATGACTGCAGGGACAGTGGCCAGGAAGGTGATTGAGGCTAAAGGAAGCCACCTGCAGAAGGGGTAGGAAGGACCAGGCGTCTCTAAGGGGTGGTGAAGCTTGGGGTATCTGGTGTGGAGGGTGTAAGCGAGACCAGAGACCAGAGCAGGATACGGGGCTGAGGAGTGAGCTAGGCGGGTGGCACACGCCTGTAATCCCGGTACTTGGGTTGAGGCAGGAGGACTGTGAGTTAGAAGCTGGCCTGAACTACACAGCACAATTCTGTCTCAAAAAAAGAAAACAGCTGGGAGGTGGGCGGCTCACGCCTGTAATCCCAGCTACTCAGGAGGCAGAGATCAGGAGGATGGTGGTTTGAAGCCAGCCTGGGCAAATAGTTCTTGAGACCCTATCTTGAAAAATCCTTCACTAAAACAGGGCTGGTGGAGTGGCTCTGAGTTCAAACCTCAGTACCACAAAAAAACAAAAACCTAAAACCAAAAGAGTGCATGGGGTAGTCGGGAGCCATGGCGGGTGTGTGAGCAGGGGAGGGCCATGGCTAGAGCTGCCTGCGTGGGGCGGCCTGCCCGGCCCCCATGTCTCGTGCCCACCGCCCTCTGCCTCCTCCCTCCCTCCAGGTGGCCATGGCCCTGCTGGGTAAGCGCTGTGACATCCCCGCCAACGCCAACGGCTGCGGGCCTGACCACTGGAGCACCGCCTTCGCTCACAAACGGGAGATTATCAACAGCCTTGTGTCTGCCTTAGACTCCATGGTGAGCGCCGCGCCCTCGGGGGAGGGGAGTGCAGCTGGGACCCGGCCTGGTGACGTCCCGCCATGGCCCGAGCGAGGTCAGGTCCATTAAACCCAGCCCTGGAGCCCCCGGGAGGCTGAGGCAGGAGGATCACTGACGAGTTCCAGGCACCCGTGGCTCACGCCTGTAATCCTAGCTACTTGGGAGGCTGAGATTGGGAGGATCAGGGTTTGAGGCCAGCCTGGGGAAACAGTTCATGAGACCAATCTCCAAAATAGCCAGAGCAAAATGGATGGGAGGTGTGGCCCAAGTGGTAGCGCACCTGCTTTGCAAGTGTGCAGCCCTGAGTTCAAATCCCACACCCACCTCCACACACAAAAAAAGTAAAACTAAGCAAATAAAAAAGATCTACCGGTGTGAAGTAACAGTTCAGAGAAGGCGGTGCGTGTCTGACGTCACACGGCTTGACCAAGTGTGCAGTCAGCAGGTGCACCCCTTTCTGGATTGTTCCTCTTGTGGGCGGCTCAAAGGCTGCTTTAGGAGATGGCTGGGCCAGAGGTGGGAGCCAGCAGCTCGCTCCGCACTGTGTCCTGCTGGGCTGGGCTGGGCTGGGCTGGGGTGGGGTGGGGCTGGGGGCTGCCATGGGCTGCTGTGGCCACATGTTGTCATTGCGTTTAAATTGTTTTTTTGAGATAGTCTCACTGTGTGGCCTCGTTGGCCTCAAGTCACGAGTGCTGGAATGGCCGGCATTATTTTTGCCAGTGCCGGGATTTGAACCCAGGGCCTTGCACATGCTGGGCAAACACTCTACCACTTGAGCCATGCCCCCAGCCCTGAGGGCCACTTCCCTGTGACAAACCTGGGCTTATTTGTGGCATTTTGGTTAATGTTCTGTGGTGTGGCGGCCAGGAGAGAAAAGAGCTCGCCTTTTTTTTTTTTTTTTTTTTTTTTTTTTTTGAGGTGCTGGGGTTTGAACTCAGGGCCTCCACCTTGAGCCACTCCACCGGCCCTTTTGGCTTTGAACCTTGATCCTCCTGATCTCTGAGTAGCTGGGATTACAGGTGTGAGCCCCTGGCGCCTGACCTGGGGGCAGGGCTGCCAACCCTGCGTGGTCCCATGTCCTCACCAGAGTGGGCTCCCACTGCGGTGGTACAGGAGGCAGGACTGTGGCCCAGAGAGGTTGAGGAACCTGTCGTAGGTCACACAGCACAGAGGTTCTGATCAGAAAGCAGACTTCATAGGAGCGTGTGGCTTTACAGCAGGGTTTTCCTGTGCAGGCAGCTGCCCGCTGTGGGTGTAGGAACCCCTCTACATAGTGGGGCCACCAGCCTCAACCTGGAGCCACAGGAAAAACCTGGTTGCCAATGTGTTAGAGGTTTTTTTGAGGGGGGTGGGGGTGCCGGGATTTGAACTCAGGGCTTTGCGCTGATTTGGTAGGTGCCCTACCACTTCAGCCACACCACCCCAGCTCTTTTTTGCTTTTATTTTTCAGATAGGGTCTCAGGCTTTTTTGCCCAAGCTGACCTCAGACTGTGATCCTCCTACCTACAGCCTCCTGTGTAGCTGGGATTACAGTGTATACCACTGCACCTGACTTTTTTGTTGAGATGGGGTCTTGCTAACTTTTTCCCTGGACTAGCCTCTAACCGTGTTCTTCCAGACCTCCACCTCTCAAGTGTCTGGGATTATAGACTTGAGCACCACACGCAGCCCACTTAGAGTTGTTATTGCCCTGTCTCACTGTGGGAAGGGGCTGAGGTGGCCTGGAAGCTGGAATCTGTCTTGGGAGCATCCAGGATGCACGTCACCAGGTTGGGGTCAAGGCAAGCAGCACAGCCAGAGCAAGAAGGACCTGGGAGGGGCCCAGGGGACACTGGGGTGCTTCATTCATTCCTCTCGCAGTGATAACTGGGGGTCCCAGGCAGCCGGGAGCTCATGGACCCCCACACAGCTGGCCCTGGCCGTGCCGGGGCTCGGGGTCTCGTGCTCACGCGCGCCATTCCCCCCAGTGCTCTGCACTGTCCAAGCTGAACGCAGAAGTGGCCTGTGTGGCCGTGCACGAAGAGAGCGCCTTCGTGGTGGGCACCGAGAAGGGGAGGATATTCCTGAACGCGCGGAAGGAGCTCCAGTCCGACTTCCTGCGGTTCTGCCGTGAGTACCCCAGCTGCCCCTGTCCCCTGCTCCCTGAGGACCCGAGCCCTGGCCTGTCCCTCCATGCCCTGCCAGGGTGGCCCCATGTTGCGTGTAAGCTGGACAGCGTGGTTGTCCCAGCTTCCCGGCCTGACTCCATCATGGGTGACCATCCACCAGTCCCTTGGTCTATACTGTGACTGAACCCCTGGCAGGCCACAGCTGGCCACCTCATGTCCACATTCAGATGGGGACACAGAGGCCAGTGCTGTGTCCTTAGCGTGTGGCCCCTGTTCACCTGAAGTTTGTTGACTGCACAACCTGTGACGCTGTTCCCAGGTGAACATCTTTATCTGAACATCAGTCCTATGGGGCTGTCACAGTCATCGTCAGAGTCACTTCCTGGAGGCTCTGGGGACAGAGTGACCAAGTCTGTGTCCTGTGCCAAGCATGGTCGAGTTTTACCAGGGCAGTAGACACGACCTGTCAGTACTAAAACCTCACTTTGGGCCAGCTGTGTGCTGGGAACCCTGTTGTCTTTCTTAGCGACCTTGTGGAACTGTCACCCCAGTTTACAGTCGAGAGATCGAAGCCGAGCGGGCGATCACTGCCTCTCCCCCAGGGCCACACGGCTGGTTGTTGGTGGGAGTGGGCAGGGTTCAAATCCAGGCTCTGACCTCGAGCCCTATGTTCTCTTGGCTGTACCCCTTCAGGATTCGGGAGGTGCAGAGTACCCCCATCCAGGGGTCTTGCTTGGGGACAGGGTCCCTGAGAAGTCCAGCACCCCAGCTGTGAACCCGGAGCCACGAGGCAGGCGGCCCTTGTTATTAGGCCTCGGAGCCCTGTCCGTCCATCCCCCAGTCCTCACTCACCTCTGCCTGGCGGGCTCCTCCCCAGCCTCCAGCCTTACGGTCCTCCCCGCTCCCACGGCCCGGCAACACTCCCAGCTCCCCAGCCCTAACTCTCTGTCTGGTGTCTGGCACCTTTGGCCTCCTGAGGAAGGCAGGTTCACTTTGGTGGCAGGTTAGGGTCTATCTCCCAGCCCTGAAGGTCAGCACCCAGGCTGGCATGGAGCCCACATGGATTCCAAATTCATGGTCAAGGTTGAGGTTTAAGAGCACCAGCCCTGACTGGGCGTGGTGGCTCACACCTGTAATCCCAGCAACTCAGGAGGGAGAGATCAGGAGGATCGCAGTTCGAAGCCAGCCCAGGCAAATAGTTCTCGAGACCCTATCTCAAAAAAAAAAACACAACACAAAAGAGGGTTGGGGGAGTGGCTCAAGTGGTAGAGCGCCTGGCTAGCAAGCGTGAGGCCCTGAGTTCAAACCCCAGTGCTGCCAAAAGAAAAAAAAAGAGCAGGCCTTATAGTCAGACAGCCTGGCCCCTCCCCCAGCTCTGCCACCTGCCCAGGATGAACGACCCAAACTGAAATCCAAAATCCTTATTGCTCCCAAATCTGAGACTTGAGTGCAGCATAGCATCACAAGTGGAAAATACCATAGGTGCATCAGAAATACAGATGTATATATTTTTTTCCACCAGCCCTTTTTTGTGAAGGGTTTTTTCGAGATAGGGTCTCAAGAACTATTTACCTGGGCTGGCTTTGAACCGCAGTCCCCCTGATCTCCTCCTCCTGAGTAGCTGGGATTACAGGCGTGAGCCGCCGACGGGCAGCAAGAAATATTTCATTAGACGACCTTTGGGCTGGCGCACAGACGTAGGTGCAACCAAAGGGAATTTCATGTTTAGATTGGGGTCCCATCCCCCCAGAAAAGATCATTACGTAATCACAAATATTTCAGAATCTCAAAGAATCTCGAATCTGAGACCCTTCTGGTGGCACACACGTTGGGTAAGGGACAGTCAGTCTGGATCACAGCCTGGTCCCCCGAAATAGAAGAGAGAGGCATGGGCGTTGGGGCACTGCAGACACAGCCGCGCAGAAACTTAAGTCACACTCAGGAGACACGGCCACCAGCTGTCGTCATTACTGTTAATAGTGTGCTAGATCAGCCGTCCTGGACAAGGACATCCCCCAGCGCTGGGCACATGCTTAGTTGTGGGGTGGCCGCAGCCCCAGCTGTATGCAGCCATCAGCGCCTTTTCACCGTAGGGGTGGGGACAGGGCCGGGCCAGTGGGCGTGACAGTGTCCTGTGGTTCCCGGTCCCATGCTGGGCAGATGCACCTGGGTTTCCAGAGCCCAGGAAAAGCCGCCATTTATAGCTTCCCAAAGGAGAGCTGGGAGGGGGCCCTCTGTGTCCCCTTTCTGATGCAGCTTCTAGCATGTTCTAGAAGGGTCAACGGACATTCCCAGTTCCTCAGCCTAGCATGAGTCTCCGTCTTTGCAGTCCCGTATGTGTGTGTTTGTGGGGTTGGGGGACACAGCAGAAAACGGGCCTAGATACTCGGTTAGTGCCAGAGACAGAATGGGGCGTCCGGAACAGATACTCAGGGAGCCCCAGTTCTCAGCCAGGCCAGAGGCTCAGAGAGGGACAGGACTTAGCTGGGGTCCCCCGCTAGTTAGAGGTGGCCAGAGATGAGACCCACAGCTTGGTAACTCTGCAGGGACCGATGGCTCTTGGTGGAGCGTTTAGGGTTGGATCCCTTCATTCGTTCACTCGCTTGTACCTCAGGCTTGGCATGGGCTTTTTTTTTTGATGGTGGTTTTTGTTGTTTCTGGTAGCACTGGGGTTTGAACTCAGGGCCTCACACTTGCTAGGCAGGCGCTCTACCACCTGAGATAGGGTCTCCAGAACTATTTGCCTGGGCCTGGCTTTGAACCATGATCCTCCTGATCTCTGCCTCCTGAGGAGCTGGGATTACAGGCGGGAGCCACTGGTGCCCAGCTGAGGCGTGGGTTTTGAGACGTGTGCTCACTGTACCCCACATATTCTTCTCCTACAGGGGGTCCCCTGTGGAAGGATCCAGAGGCAGAACATCCTAAGAAGGTGCAGCGGGGCGAGGGTGGTGGCCGGAGTGTCCCGCGGTCCTCCCTGGAGCACGGCTCGGATGTGTACCTCCTGCAGAAGATGGTGGAGGAGGTGTTTGACGTTCTTTATAGTAAGATCCCACCTCATTCCATTGGGCGGGGGCAGCCCCAGGGCAGGCGGGCCCCATCCTGACTCCCTGTAGTGCTGGCCTTTGTGGCACGTCCCCTGCTCTTCCCTGCTGTCCCCTCCCCCACTGCCTGCCTGCCCAGGACCAGGGGCCTCTTTCCAAAGCGTGAGTCTGACTGTGAGGGCTCCCTTTGTCCTCAGCATGGCATAGGGCCTCCACAACTGTCCTGTCCCTTGCCACCCTCCAGCCCTTGTCTCCCACCTCCAGCCTTAGCACGGTGTGGCTTTGGGGACCACCTTCGCCTCTTCTCTCTGGGGGACTCATTCTCAGGCTTAGCCTTGGGAAGCCCCCTCCCCTGGGTTGGAGCCCCTCGGATACCTATTTGTGCCCCATCCCCTCACTAAGGACAGTGTTCGTCCTTTTTGGCTGTCCTCCAGCCTGCATTTTAGGGCTTAACAATGGCTGGTGCTGAGTGTGTTTGTTGCATGACTGAGTGAAAGCTGACAGGTCAGCCAAGTCTGTCTGGTAGGGGGTAGGGAAAGGAGACCTGGCCTTACCTCCCTTGGGAAGGGTCAGATTGCAGACCTTCTTAGAGCTCTCAAGGTGACCTTTGCCCTCCCTGGGTGACCTTGGGCAGGTCCATTTGGCCCTAGGGATCTCGCCTCATTTATTTCTGGCTCTTTCTTTCCCTGTTGCAACCTTTGCTTCTGTGCTTGCAAAGGTCTCAGGGGATACTTGCAGTATAAGGAGGAGGAGGCCAAGGGTGACCATGGGTCCAGAGGCCCTGAGTGGCCACGCTGCCACTCTGGTCTGGAAGGACTTGTCACACAGCTGGCTGTGCCACTGTAGACAGTTTGCCAGCTACGGGGCTTGGGCTGAGCCTCTGTGTCCACCCTGTCTTGGTCCCCTTGGGCAGAATCAGGTGACTATCAGGTACCAGAACCCAGGTCTGGAGTGGAGAGGGGCATGACCACCCTCCTTTAGCAGGGAGCCCCAGGCCATCAAGGGCAGACAGCCTCTGGGGTTGTCCTGTACTGTCTGTGGTGACGTGGGCATGCTGCATCAAATGGGGGTCCCTCAATACTGCCCAGCTCGGGGGCACACCTACCCCAGCCCCTTCCTTTCTGCCACCTGTGCTCAGCGCCTGTCCTCGCTCCCCGACAGGCGAGGCCCTGGGCAGGGCCAGTGTGGTGCCACTGCCCTACGAGAGGCTGCTCAGGGAGCCGGGGCTGCTGGCCGTGCAGGGGCTGCCCGAAGGCCTGGCCTTCCAGAGGCCAGCCGAGTACGACCCCAAGGCTCTCATGGCCATCCTGGAGCACAGCCACCGCATCCGCTTCAAGCTCAAGAGGTGAGTGAGAGCCGTGTGTGGTGGTACACGCCTGTAATCCCTGCACCCAGAAGGCCGGGGCAGGAGGAGTGCGAGTTCAAGTCCAGCCTAGGCTACGTTCTAAAATACTGAAGTGGGCAGTGGTGAGCCTGTGGCATGGGTGGAACTCTCGTGGTCATGGGGCTCATTTGTGGACTGGTGGTTGATGAGGTCTTGGTGGCTGGCCCAGGACAGGTACCATCCATCACCTGGCAGCCAGGAAGACAGCCAGGGCCTAACGAGACTGGGCAGGGAAGGAGGCAGACGGGATGGGAGGTGGCCAGCTGGAGGCCGTGATTGCTGGCCTGGAGCACAGAGGCCTGGCGCAGGCCCAGGTTCTCTGGTGGCCCGGCCGCCTCCAGGTCTGCATCACCGCCTATAGAGCGGGGCCTGGCTCCTGTCCTGCCCGCCCCACAGGGCCGTTGTGCTCTGCAGGGGGTGTGGACAGTCCATGGAGAGACAGGTGACACGGATGTACAAAGCCATCCTTGTGTCCCCTCTGTCACCCAGGCCACTCGATGATGCTGGGCGTGACTCCAAGGCCCTGATGGAGCTGAACGGAATCTCCCTGCTCCCCAAGAGGTCCCCGGACTGTGGCCTCCATGGCCAGGCCCCCAAGCTCGCCCCCCAGGAGCTGCCCCCCACTGCTACCTCCTCCTCCATGGCCAGCTTCCTGTACGCCACTGCGCTGCCCGGCCACGCCGTCCGGGAGCTGAAGCAGGAGGCGCCTGCCTGCCCCACGGCCCCCGGCGACCTGGGCCTGAGCCGACCCGTGCCTGAGCCCAAGGCCACCAGTGCCCAGGACTTCTCCGACTGCTGTGGTAATGCTGCTGTGGGGACCTTGCTTGTCTTGGGTGGGTGGGGGGGTCACCCATGCAGAGCACCGGCTTACCCCGAAGGAGGCGTTTCTGAGCAAGGGGTGGACTGGGCAGGTGGCGTCCAGCTGAGCCTTATTTGAACTTGGGTCTAGAAACAGTTCTTAGCCTGAGACCAAAAAGATGCCTGGGGAGGCTCACTCTGAAGAGAGTAAACAACTCTAATCAGTCCACATGCATTTAATGCATACCTACTGCATACCCAGCTCGGATTCAAGGTACTGGCGAGCTGAAGAGAAGGGTCGGCTGGGACTGAGGAAGACATGGGTTCAGTCCTAGTTTCTCCATGGTGTCTGTGAATGCTAGGGCAAACCCTACCCCTTTGAGCCTCAGTTTTGTCATCTGTTAAATGGGGATGCTGGAACAGATCGAGTATTTCTTTTCCAAAATGCTTTGGGCCAGAAAAAATAAGTGTGAAAAAATAAATGAAGTGCTCACACTTTATTTCAATAGATGTGCCATATTCACGGTGAATGCGTGGCACACAGTAGGTACTTCTAAGTTATATTTGCCGTTGCTGGTGGAGTGGCTCAAGTGGTGGAGAACCCGCCTAGCAAGCGTGAGGCCTGGGGTCAAACCCCAGTACCACCCCAAAAGATAACAGCAAATATTTACTGCTATTACGAGAAAAAGAAAGACACAGACCCCCTCCACAAGTGCCCAGGGGCCAGTACTGCTACACCTGTCGCAAGTGTCCTCACTTGGGAGAGGTGACCTCCAATGCTCGCTGACCTGACCTTTGGGCAGCAAACAGGTGCAGGTGACCCGGGTCCTGAGCAGGGAGCTAGCCTTGAGTTCATGGCCATGGGACTCCATTCTGGGGTCTCCCTTAGGTGAGGCTTTTATTCCCTGGGGCCAGAGCCCATGAGCTGGGGCTGGGTCTTTCTCCGAGGCCCACCATGAACTTGGCACCTTTCTTCTCCCTTGTCCAGGACAGAAGCCCCCGGGGCGCACGGGGCCTCTCATTCAGAACGTCCATGCCTCTAAACGTATCCTCTTCTCTATCGTCCATGACAAGTCAGGTACGTGGTACACTCGGGGACGTCTGGCCAGAGTGAGCACCTGCATGCTGTTGGCTGAAGTGGAAAGGTGTCCACTGTGTTTGTGAGGGGAAGGAGGACCGGCTCTGCCCAAAGGGGCTGTGAGGAAAGCCAGGGTGTAATAGGTAGCTGCGCCGGGTAACAAGTTGCCCCTGAAATCTACATTAAAGTAAGCATTTGTTACATCTCAGTTTCCCTGGTCTCCGAGCCCACAGGATCAACATGGCTTAGGGACCGTCCTGTGGCTGTGGTCACGATGTTGGCTGGAGCTGCAGCCTCATCTGAAGGCTCGACTGAGGTTGGAGAGCCAGGTCCAGGCTCGCTCACGTGGCCCTGGGCAGAGGCCTCTCCGCTCCTCCCCACGAGGGCCAGTTTGTGGGGTTGCTTGAGACATCCTCCCAACAGGACAGCCGATATCCTCCCCGTCTTTTCTGACCTGGCCTCAGAAATTGCATCACTTCCCAGCACTGGGGAGACTGAGGCGGGAGGATCACAAGTTCAAGGCCAGCCTGTGCTGTATAGTGAGACCCTGTCTCAAACAAACAAAAGAAAGCCAGACGCTCATGACTCACGCCTGTAATCCTAGCTACAGGGGAGGCTGAGATCAGGAGGATCTCAGTTCAACGGCAGCCTGGACCAAAAGTTCATGAGCCCGCCCCGCCCCAATCTCCCAAATAACCAGAGCAAAATGGACAGGAGGTGTGGCTCAAGTGGTAGAGCCCCTGCTTTGCAAGCCTGAAGCCCTGAGTTCAAACCCCAGGCCCACCAAAACAAAACTAAACAAAAGCCCTGTCCCCTGGCGTCAGAATGAAGGACCTGGCTGACCAGGCGGAAGAGCACAGTGGGAGACCTTGGTGGGCACGGGCCCCCCGGGATGGTGCTGGGCTGCGGTGCGCGTGGGTGTGTCACTTCTGGATGCTGGGCTGGTCCCCGGTTAGCCAGACCAGTGGAGAGAGAACGGAGTGGCCAGCCAGGCGGGTCACCGGGAGGCAGCGAGTGGTGGCTCTCACAGTCCCTCCTGTGTCCTGACAGAGAAGTGGGACATGTTCCTGAAGGACACAGAGGACATCAACACACTCCGGGAATGCGTGCAGATCTTGTTCAACAGCAGATATGGTGAGTGGGCGAGGCCGGGCACCCCCGCCGAGCACCCATCTCATTATGTAGCAGTCACTTGTGTTCCCCAACACTGCGGCAGGAGCCATATGTTGTCACCCGTGCGTGTCATCCAGCGTGGGCTCTCCTGTCTGGGGAGGGGGTGGTTGTGTCAATATTTCCCTTTCACGCTCTTCGGGAGGGTGCGGTACTGATGGCAAAGCCCCAGGCCTGGAGTCCCCAGTGGGAAGAGGGACAGGCTGAAGACAGACTGCCTCTCTGTGGGCTTTAGAAGTTGGTGTGTCCCCTACAGCGTTTGTGTCATTCCTTGCTTGGCAGGCCCTGGACCTTTCGGGGGGTTCAAACTTCTGAGGCACCTCCTCCAGGGAGCCTTCAGGTCTTTAGCCTGGGCCAAAGGGCCCAGGGTCCCCTACAGCCCTGAAATGTTGTACACTTATGTGCCTTGCTTGCTGCTGACTCTGAGGGACAGGACAGTGCCTGGCACCTCTTGGGTCCCTAGCTGGGCTCAGACAGCAGATCCCAGTCCACCTCACTCCAGGTGGCAAACCCAGGGTACGACTTCACAGGCTGGGGTCTTCCGTGTTGGCACACTTCATCTGCTGGGTGGCAGACGTGGGGGCTGGGCTCAGTGGTCCTGAGTTCCTCCGCCCTGCCTCTCTCTCTCCTGGCTTCTTCTGTACTGAGGTTCAAACTCAGGGCCTACACCTTGAGCCACTCCACCAGCCGTTTTTTGTGATGGGTTTTTTTGACATAGGGTCTCATGAACTATTTGCCCGGGGCTGGCTTCGAACCGCGGTC
The DNA here is from genome assembly GCF_047511655.1 of Castor canadensis. Lineage (NCBI taxonomy): Eukaryota > Metazoa > Chordata > Mammalia > Rodentia > Castoridae > Castor > Castor canadensis. The sequence goes on from NC_133391.1 coordinate 12,401,749, forward strand.
CTCCTGATCTCTGCTTCCTGAGTAGCTGGGATTACAGGTGTGAGCCACCACCTCCCAGCTCCTTTGTCTCTTTGTCGCTTGGTCTTTATGGAGCTTGGTCTGTGCGTCTCATTCCCTGCCAGCACAGTGTGTCCCCTGCCTGAGTGGGTGACCCTGAGCCACTCAGAGATGGCACAAGCTACCACAGATTACTCTGTGACCACACGGGTGTGATATCAGATATCGCATGAATCATGCAGGCTGGCCAATGCTGCAGGAATGACCCTCTGCGCCATGATCCCAGAGAGGGAAGGAAGGGACCCCCCAACTCCCACCCCAGAGTTTTAGTGACCACGAGGCCGAGAGGCAGCAGAGGAGGAGGGGACCTGGGAACGCCCTGCACGTTGGTGGGGAGAGGACAGGGACATTTTGCAGGAGTTCCTCGTGCTGGCCAGCGACCCCACCTCGGTCCCTGTACCTCCCCAGCCTGTGCACCCTCCATCTCGGCATCCTCCTCAGCCTTCACCTGTCTGCTCACCTGTCACCTGTGTATTTTGAGCCACATCTTCTATGAGGCACGACAGTGGGGGTGACTCAGGCCCCGACTGGTCTAGGGGCCCTTCAGCAAGTGGCTGAAGATGTGTCTGTGACAGTATACAGTGGTGGTAAACACCATGCTGCAGCATGCATGCAGGAGCACACAGTAGTTGGTCAGGAAGCAAGGACAGCTCAGAGGAAGCGAGGCCTCAGGCTGGGGACCCAGGTGGGGCTTCCTGCTGGGGAGGGGCTGAATGTGGCAGGTGGTTCTCAGGGACCACCAAGGCCACCACCAGGGCTTCTTCTGCACCTGAGTGTCCTCTGCCCCAGGCAGGTGAGCCAGCTGGGCAGCAGCCATGGGAATAGGGACCTGGGGAGGAGCCAGGATATCTGCTGCCTGGGGAAGGTCCGGCCAGCCAGACCTCCAGGCCCAGTCCAGGACAGAGTGCAGGGCTTGGCTTGGCCAAGGCCTCCCGTTCTCAGGCCAGAGTTCCATCCAAGTGGCCCCCATGGGTGGAAAACTCCATGGATGTGATGTCGTCTGGCAGCCTGAAGTAACCTGCATAACATGGGTCACCGTGCCCAAGCCTGCTGCTGTCCTTCCAGCCACCGGAATCTGTGTGCAGTGGGCCACGATAAGACTGCATGCCCAGGTGGAAAGCAAACAGAAAAGGAATGAGTTGGGGAAATTCCAAGCGTCTGGAAACCCCCAGGTCATTTGTCGCCTGGGAAGACTTTGAAGCTGGCCAGGCACCAGTGGCTCACACCTGTAATTCCAGCCACTCAGGAGGCAGAGATCAGGAGGACTGCAGTTCGAAGTCACCTTGGGCAAATAGTTCTCAAGACCCTGTTTCCAAGAATCCTATCACAAAAAAAAAGGGGCTGGTGGAATGGCTCCAGACGTAGGCCCGGAGTTCAAGCTGCACTGAAGGAGGACGACAGTGTGGTCAGAGCACTGAGACCCTGTGCGTGTGTACTTCCTCCCTGTGGGCAGCACCTGGGGGCCATCAAAGCTCCTGCTTTACAGACAGGCCCAGCAAGGAGCCGAGCTTTGAGGACAAGTTGTTTTTGGACAAGTTCACGTGCACTCCAGAAGCCATTGCTCAAGTCTTGGAGGCTTGGCAGGGAGGCAGGGGTGGGGACGAAGTGGTTTGACAGCTGTTGTGACTTCCAGGGTTTAATCTGACAACGAGCTAAGTGTGACTTCACAGTGAGATCTGGCTGCCAAAGCCACCAACGCAGAGCAGCAACAGTACACAGATGTCAGCGACGCCAGCCCAAGGGCCACCTGTGCAGCTGCGCCTGCCCTGGCTGGGGCATGGCTGGGATGTAGGGAAGGGGAGAGGTCAGCTCCAGGCTGCACCTGTGGGAGCACAGCAAAGCCGTAGGGACAAAAGGGAAGGCTCACGCGAGTGCCGGCTTGTCCCGAGTACATAATCGTACTTAGGTATTTGGGTGCTGGAGATGGTGCAGCACACCTGTAATCTCAGCACGAGGGAGACTGAGACTAAGGAGGATCATGAGTGCCAAGCCAAACTGGGCTCCACAGTGAGACCCTGTCTCCGAGTATTTGGTGGATGGGTGAAAAACCCCGTAGCTTGGAGGTGAGGGAGCTACATTCCAGCACCACAAAGAAATGAAAAAAAAAAAAGTTGGCCTGAAGCTACAATCGGTCATTCAGTCAGTCATCATTCATTCACTGACTTGTTCATTCAGCACCATGCAGGGAGCACCTGCAGTGCAGCCCGCCCTGTCTGTCTGTGTCCCAGAGTTGGGGCAGTGCACACAGTCCCTGTTCCCCTGGCACTTGGGTTCCAGGCAGTGGACAAGTGTGTGTGGTCATGTGTGTCCTGTCAGGTGGTGACACACACAGCAGTCGAAGGGAGGTTGTGAGTAGGGAAGGTGGGGGCTGCTCTAGGCTTATGAGGACAGAAGGAGGGCGGGAGGCCTGTGGTGTGTGGAGAAGAGGATGGGGAGTAGACCAGGGGGCCAGAGAAGCAAGTGAAAAGGTGGTGGGGTAAGTAAGGGCCGAGGCGATGGAGTCACACGTAGGACTTTGGTTGTCACTGACCTGGGAGCCGGTAGATGTTTTTGAGAGACAACATGAATTGATTCGGCTGTGCACAGCCAGAGTGGGGTCCAGTGCTGGGAGGTGACAGTCACCTTAACCCTGGGGACACTGTGCATCCTGTGACCTTTGTCCTGTGCTCAGTCTTACCCTTGCTTTTGCAGCTGAAGCCCTGGGCCTGGACCACATGGTCCCTGTCCCCTACAGGAAGATCGCCTGTGACCCGGAGGCCGTGGAAATCGTGGGCATCCCAGACAAGATCCCCTTCAAGCGGCCCTGTACTTATGGGGTCCCCAAGCTAAAGCGGATCCTGGAGGAGCGACACAGCATCCACTTCGTCATCAAGAGGTGAGTGGCTGGGCTGGAGGTGTGGCTCAAGCCGTAGAGCGCCTGCCTCGCAAGCGCAAAGCCCTGAGTTCAAACCCCAGTGCCACCACAAAAAAAAAAAAAAAGGTGTAGGATTGGATTGGGTGTGGTAGAGCACTTGCCTAGCAAGTGTAGGTCATGGGTTCCATCCCAGAGTGGAAAAAAATACATAAAGCCGGGCACCGGAGGCTCACACCTGAAATCCCAGCTACTCGGGAGGCAGAGATCAGGAGGATTGTGGCTCAAAGCCAGCCTGGGCAAATAGTTCTCGAGACCCTATCTCGAAAAAATCCATCATAAAAAAGGACTGGTGGAGGGGCTCAAGGTGTAGACACTGAGTTCAAATCCCAGTACTGCAAACAACAACAACAAAAATAGAGGTGTTGGGGTGCAGCCAAGTCCAGGCTGAGGACCAAAAGTGGAGCAGGTAAGGGGTGGGGCAAAGGGGCCTCTGCCTGGACCACATCCAGCAGTCCTCGAGGGAATTCAGGCTCCTTAAGTTGGCAGGGTGGCCTCCCTTCTGGGCCTCCTTTGAGAATGCTGTAGAAATGGAGGCAGACACTGGGTTCTTACTAAGCGGGGTGACCCCCTAAAGGAGATGTGAGGCCTTTGAACTTACCTGTTGCCAAGGGGAGCCCACCTGAGCTCCGGCCAGGCTCCTGTGCCCTCCCCCAGGGTTCCCTGGCCTGCTGCCTAGTCAGCCATGGGTGGGTGGCAGACAGCAGAGCTAGATGGAGCGGAGTAGGGACGGCAGAGCCCAGGACACCTGCGCCCGACAAGCGAGCACCCACACCTCCATGCGGTGCCCAATCTTCCTGGGCAGCTTTGTCCTGAATGATGAGAGATGGAGGGACAGCCCGAGGCCAGGCCGTCCAGCACCCCTGCCTCCACCAGAACTGCTCACTGCTTCCCAGGCAGCTGTCTCCGGAAGTTCCTGGCGGCTCGGTGCTGTTGTACACACCTGCTGCTCTTCTGTTGCGCTGAGCTGTAAACAAGGACTGGGGTTGAGGGGCTGGAGGTGGCTCATGGTGGATCTGCAGAGCCTGAAACAGAGCCTGAGTCACAGAGAGGCTCAGTGCGAGTTTATGGATGAATGAGTGAGTGAGCAAATGAGTCAATAACCGGCCACCTTTAGGCTTGTGCCTTCTTTTTTTGGGTGGAGGGAGTTTGTGCCTTCTCATAGCTTTTTCTTAGTACTTAGTAAAGAAGCAGTAATGATGGCAGAGTGAAAAGGGCGGGGTACCCACGCATGTAATCCTAGCCTCTCGGGAAGATAACGGTTTGGAGGCCAGCCCTGGCAAAGAGTTAGCAAGACCCTATCTCAACCAACAGGCTGGGCACAGTGGCACACCTATGACCCCAGCTCTGTGGGATAGGCCCTGGCACACACACCAGACCCTATCTGAAAGTAACTAAAGTCAGAAAGGACCAGAGCGTGGCTCAAGTGGTAGAGCACCTGCCTAGCAAGCCCGAGGTCCTGAGTTCAAATCCCAGTACTGACTAAGAGTGGGGCAGGGGTAGTCTGTATAGAGTGGCCTCTGAAGAAAGGCCCCATGTGTTAGGCCAGCACTGGGAGATGGGGGGCAGCTGCCTGCACAGAGCTGGTCAGTGTCTAGGCCAGGGGGTTGGAGGCTGGGGATAGACCCCTCTTGTGGTCTTGTGGTGGAGGTCTGGGGAGCTGGCTGGGGGCCAGAGCCGGGGTCTGCTGTACCCTCTGCCTGCCGGGTAGGGCAGATTCTGGGGTTGGGGGGGGGTGGGAACAGGAACAGAGGTCCAGAACCACCAGGGGTCTGAGGCCAGGGACCAGGCCAGCGATGCTGGGGACGGGGGCTGGGCGGCTGAGGTGGAGAAGTAGCCGGGTTGGGGGTACAAGTGGAGCCAGGAAGGATGTGCTGTGTGTGGAATATGGGGGAGGGGGGAGGGAAAGGGTCAGTCCTGGGCCTCTGAGCCAGGCGGCCCCCAACTGAAGGGTTTTCAACTTCACCATCATACGCTCATGCACTCTCAGGCCACTGTTCGGATTTTTCGCTTCAGTATAGTATTCCCCAAATCACGAGAGCCAGTCAGCTCCTCTGTATCAAACAGGCTTTGCATTAGGCAGCGTTAACCAGCTGTGTATCAGGAAAGTGTCTGTCTTTTCCTTTGTTTCTGTTTTTGTTTCTGTGGTGCTGGGGATTAAGCCCAGGACCTCACACGTGCTCGGCAAGAGCCGTGCTCCGTAGCCCTTTTGGTTGTATTTGGTTTTTGAGGCTTTTTTTTTTAATTGGTGGCACTGGGGTTTGAACTCAGAGCCTCATGTTTGCTAGGCACGTGCTGTTACTGCTTGAGCCACTCCGTCTCTTGTTTGTTCTTGAGACAGGATCTTGCTCAATTTGCCTGGGCTGGCCTTGAACCTGGGATTCTCCTGCCTTCACCTCCCCCAGTGGCTGGGATTACAAGTGTGTAGCTCCATGTCCCCTGTTAAATGCATTTCAACCTAAAGATTTTCTTGTTTTTTTCCTTTTTGCAGTCCTGGGGCTTGAACTCAGGGTCTACACCTTGAGCCACTCCGCCAGCCTTTTTTTGTGTTGGGTCTTTTCAAAATAGGGTCTCATGAACTATTTGTCTAGGGCTGGCTTCAAACCTTGAACCTCCTGAACTCTGCTTTCTGAGTAGGTGGGATTATAGGCGTGAGCCACGGCACCCGGCTGATGGGAGATTGAGGGAGAACAAAGTGGGAATTCTTCACAGGGAAGAATTAAGTGGGCTACAGTTTGGATGGAGAAACACGGAACTCAAGACCAGATGCAGTGAGGGCCTGAAAACTGTGGCAAGGCATTGGGTGCTAAGGACTTCACAAACCAGCAGATACAATTCCCCGCCTGTCCCCCAAAGCCACCGCCCATCATGGGGGGCAGTCACTGGGGTGATGTATCAGGAGTGCATTCAAACTTCACATTCCGGCTGGGTGTGGTAGCATACATCTATAATCCCAGCACTCAGAGGCAGAGATAGGTGAATCTTGGTCCAAGGTTAACCTGAGCCAAGTCAGCCAGACCCTGTCTGAAAAATAAAACTCAAAGCAAAAGGACTTGACTTAAGTGGTAGATTGCCTACCTAGTAAGTGCAAGCCCTGTGTTCAGTCCCCAGCACCACCTCAGAAAAAGTAAGAAAAAAACAAAATCAAGTTCCACAGGACTTGTAATTGGTGGTTCATGTGTCCCCTCTTACTCCAGCTCAGCCCACGTTTGGCCTCCATTTCCCCAGGTCCGTATTGCCATCAGCCCATCAGGACACAGCCCAACCTCAAGGGCTGACCTGCTTGTAACTGAGGCAGGACTCAGCAGGAGAGAGGTGTGGGAGAAGATTCTAGAATTCCGGGTGCTGCTTAGAGGCCTGGCAGCACCCCCTCAGTCCAGCCCATCAAGGAGGACCTCTAGTCCTGTAGCCCATGGAGCACCTGACCTCTCCCAGGCTCCCAGGGAATTGCAAGCCCCCTCCCGTGCTCCCCATAAGTAAATAACCCTGAGGTTAATGGACCCTGATGACACCGGCAGCCCACTCCTCACCGGGTTGGGGCAGGAGGCAAGCAGACTAGACACGCTGACCCGGAATCGCTCCTCTGGCTACAGCTGGGCCTGGTGCAACCCAGATGGGGGGAGATCCACCAGCCGCAGAAACCAGGCCTCTCAGAATGAGAACAGAAGCCGGTGCTAGTGACTCATGCCTGTAATCCCAGCTACTTGGGAGATTGAGATCTGGAGGATTATAGTTTGAGGCCAGCCCGAGCAAACAGTTCACAAGACCCATCTCCAGAGTAACCAGAGTAAAGTAGACTGGAGGTGTGCCTCAAGTAGTAAGAGTACCTGCTCTGCAAGTGCGAAGCCCTGAGTTCAAATCCCAGTCCCACCAAAAAAGAAAAAAACAGAAGTCAAATTCACACTGTGCTGCCCACCCCACCCCCCCGGGGCCCAGCCTCCCCTGAGGGTTTTGCCTTTGCGAAACCCTGTGGGCCCTCCTGGGGCAGTGGCAGCTGTACACCTGGACATAATTTACCCTGTGCTGCTCTGACGGCCTGACTTCAGTGACAGAGGCACTGTCCCTGAGGATAGAGCAGGAGGAGGGACAGACTGCAGGAGGTGGCAGCAATCAGCCCTTGCTGGCCTTTGACCAGGACTTATCTGTGTGATTTAGTCCCTGAGTGGCCCCTGGGCCCCCAGTGGCCTCCCCTGCTCAAGGGCGCCCCACAGCCCACAGGTGGAGACCATGGCCCCAGGCCTTCCAGCCAGTCTGCTCGCCCTGCAGAAGCTTTCAGCCCTTCCCTGAGGTTATGTCCCCTTCTCTGTGGAGTCTTCCCAGTCCCTTTCCCAGGAAGGGTTGGCCGTCCCCTGTCTTCTGGGACACACCTGAAGGCCCTCCCCAAGTCACCACATGGCTGTGATCTGTTGGTGGCTCTGGTGTGTGCTGTCCCCATGCCTGGCACTGACTGGGAGACAAGCGGTGTTGATAGACTCAAGGGGAAAACGAGCCAGTTCTTCACGATCCAGGGCTGGGGAAGGGACCGGAGTTGCTCACGGGTGACCAGGAAGGGAGGAGGGGGTGGAAGACGCCCCCAGGTGGCGTGATGAACAGGTTGGACCCTCCAGGACCCCTCAGGACTGGCCCAGCTGTGCTCAGCTGGGGAGAAACAGTTTGGGACAATCCAAGTTCTGGGCTGTCCCCCTTCTGCCCTGGTGTGTGGCTTTAGCTGTGCAGGTGGGAGGTGGGACTTGGTGGCCATCACTGCAGAGGGACCTGGAGGTGCCCACCTGAGCTCTAGAGCACCCTTGACCTGCACCCTTCTCACACCATCTCTCTTTTCTCTCCAGGATGTTTGATGAGCGAATTTTCACAGGTGAGTGGGTACCAGCTGGTCCATTCTAGAACTTCCAAACTGGTGTCCCCTTAGGTGACTTGACTGCAGGCCCTATTCTCCTAAGTCCCTCCCTGAGCTGTGGTTCTCAGTTCTGGGTTGGACATAGGCCCAGGCTCCCAGGTGTGGACAAGCTAAAGCCCTTATGGACTCAGGATGCCCTGGACAGGGAGTGATGAAGCTAACCCCAGTCCCGTTCTCTTCTAAGCTGCTTGCTTGCTTTATTTTATTTATTCATTTGATTTTGAGACAGGGTCTCGCTCTGTAGCCCAGGCTGGCCTAGAACTCGCTTTCCTCTTGCCTCAGGCTTCTGAATGCCGGAACTACAGGCATGCACTACCACCCTCATTTTAATTTAATTTCAACAGTCCTGTGAAGGTGGCTCAGTGGGCCTGGTGCCCACTGAGTGTGACCCCAGAGCTCTGACTGTAGCAATAGGGGACACCTAGCAAGGTGGCTGTGGGGGAGCCTGGCTCTGCCTGGAGCAACAAAAGCTACATGGATTTGAGGGTGCAACCTACCCGGGCTTTGACTCTTCACTCTGCCTTCCACCAGCTTTGTGGCTTTGGCCAATATTTTCTGGTCTCAGTTTCCACATCTGTGAAATGGAAATAAGAGAGCCTCTTCCCAGAAAGTGGTCCTGTGGTCCAGCCTTGGGGGACACCCTGGCCTTTTTCCTGAGCTTTCTGGTTAGGGTGCTGTCTGGGGCCAGGAGAACCTTCCAGAAGGGGGAGCAGAGTCAAGGCCGTACTCTCTGATCTCTCTCTCTCTCTCCTTTCCTGCCCTTTGTCTTCCTGGACCCCTGGCCTCCCCTGGCACTAGGGCTTCCTCAGGGGACGTGAGTCTCCCAGGACCCATTTCTGGCTGTTGGCTGGACACAGTCCACAAGGAAGGACAGAGTCCAGACTCCCCACTCCTCCCCAAAGACGCCCTCAGGAGCTTCCCCCAGAGGCCTCTGCCCAGGTGACCCGCAGATAAGAACTGGAGGCCATGGAGCCAGCACCCTGACCTTGACTCTCTCCTAGGGAACAAGTTTACCAAAGACCCCACCAAGCTGGAGCCAGCCAGCCCGCCAGAAGACACCTCCACAGACGTGTCCAGGGGCTCCGTCCTTGACCTGGCCGGGATGGCTCGGTAAGGCCAGCTGGGCTCCTGCCACTTCCATCCCTGGCATGGTCCTCACACCTGACCCTGCACACGCCCATTGCAGGCCAGGGACGGCCCAAGAAAGGGAAGAACAGTAAGGAGTCTGTCTCCTAGAGAACTCTTGTCCCCTCAACATCTACCCAGGTGTCACTTACCCCAGAGGCCTGCCCTGAACGCCCGCACTGGATCAGCCCTGTGTCCACAAGGCCCTGAACTCAGTGCATGGCCTGGTCACTGTCCGCAGAACTCCTGCTAGACTCTGAGCTCCTGAGAGACAAGATGGCCATTTTCCCAGAATTTCTGCAGCCAGCCCAGGCATCCCCTGCAAGGCTCTGCCTGACCTTCACCCCTTATCTCCTCCTCCCCTTCCAGCCTGGGGTCCCACGGCCCTCAGTCCCCTCAGCCAGTACCATCCAGTCCCCGCTGTACTAAGCCTGGCGGTCCTGACCTGGCCGGCCCCAGGCCCTGGGCTTGGAGCGCTAGTTGGAGGGGAAGGTGGACACCCGGGTGGGTGATGCCAGGGCAGCCTGCAGGAGCGTGGCCAGAAAATTGTGGGCCTGGAGTCAGGGTACTGGGGGTCTTGCTGCTGCTGGGTGGGGAGCCCCATTGTGGGAAGTTGGGGGTGGTATAGAGCCAGGCAGGATGACTCAGGGCAAGGTCAGTGTCAGGTCATTTCCTGGCTTCCTTCCTTAGGTCAGACAAGGGCAGTGTCTCCCCCGAAGACTGTGGACCAGGTAAGAAGGAAGGACCAGGACCTGGGATGGGTATCATGGAGTCAGAGGGCCAGGAGGGTGGCCCTCAGACTTCTCACTGCAAGGAGCAAAGCATGCTGGGTACTCCCTGGGAGGAGGAGGGAGGAGACTGGATCCCAATGGTGTCACCACTGACCGTTGGCATGGTCTGGAAGTACCAGGCCTGGCCTTAGAGCCCCAGAGGGCTTCTAAGACCTCCATTCCTGGTCTAGGCAGGAGCTGCGGGGGGCCGATGTGACTTTTCCTAGGGTCTCACTCACCAGTTTCAATTGTGAGAATGTTCTTGACTTACCCTGTCCAGCTAAGCTGAGGCCCAGACCTGACTGGATCCCTCATTTCCTCCTCACAGGGACCTCTGGGGACCTGGGTGTCCTGAGGCCAATCAAAATAGAACCAGAGGACCTGGACATCATTCAGGTCACTGTCCCAGGTAAGGGACAGGTCAAGGGGCTGAACCTGCTGTGTCTGCCTGGACCAGGTCTGTCCCGTGCCACCCCTCAGGGCTGTCCCAAGTCGTCATCTCTAGGTAGATTCTGACCACCATGGGGCATGGAGGAGACTTGGTCCAGCTACACCTGCTCCGTGTTGAGGCGGATGCACTAAACTCTCACCTTCTGGAAGGTCTCCCTGACCTTCATGCTCTGGTCTGGCTTCCCTGGGATTTGCAAGACTGGAGAGAGAGGAAGAAAAAGGACTTTGAACTTGGAACCTCTGGAGCCTCACTTTGCACATCTATAAAGAAGGAGGTTGGGCTGGGCACTGTGGTTCATGCCTATAATCCCAGCTACTCAGGAGGCAGAGATGAGGAGGATCGTACTTCAAAGCCTGCCCAGGCAAATAGTTCAGGAGACCCTATCTCAAAAAACCCATCACAAAAAAGGGGTTGGTGGAGTGGCTCAAGTGGTAAAAGCACCTTCCTTGCAAGTGTGAGTGAGGCCCTGAGTTCAAATCCCAATGCCGCCAGCAGGAGGGGGTCGGGAACCAGGCAAGGTGGTACATGTCTGTAATCCCACCTATGCCTAAGGCGTAAGTAGGAAGATCCTTAGTCTGAAACCAGTCCCAGGAAAAACTAAAGACCCTATCTGAAAAGAAAAGTGAAAGCAAAAGGGCTGGGAATATGGCTTAAGTGGTAGGGTGCTTGTCTAGCAAGCACAAGATCCTGAGTTCAAATCCCGGCACTGCAAAAAAAAAAAAAAAGAAAAAGAAACATGGGGGATGTACTTGGTCCCTGAAGGACCTGTCAAGAGACTCTGCCTGGGTTCTGACAGTGCTGGTCATTAGGCCTGGCTCCCTTTAGGGGTCCTGGTCTGAGGGCATCCTGGAGAAAAAGGACACAGACCCCTGTGGGAACTGCATCAGGAATGGAACATGCAGGAGATGACTGTGTCATTTGGACTTTTCTCTCCAGACCCTTCACCAACCTCAGAGGAGATGACAGATTCCCTGCCAGGGCACCTGCCCTCAGAGGATTCCGGTTATGGGATGGAGATGCTGACGGGTAAGGCGTAGGCTGGGCCTGCCACCGTGAGGACTCCCCTCTCTGGGGAGCAGCGGGGGTCCTGTGGCCAGGAAGTCCCCGGGCTTTTCTCCATATTGGGCACCACTGTTAGGCAAAACCCAAAGTAGACTGAATGTCCGTCATCCAAAATGCTTAGGACTTTTGGAATTTTGGGAGTTTTGAAATGTTTGCATTACACTTACAAGATAGCACTTTGCCTGAAAGGTAACTTCATACGTGTTCACCCCCTCACACACACTTTGGCGGTACTGGGATTTGAACTCAGGGTCTTGTGCTTGCAAGGCAGGTGCTCTTCCACTTGAGCCACACTCTCAGCGCTTTTGCGGCTGTTATTTTTCTAATAGTTTATCGCTGTTTCCCCTGGGCTGGCCTGGACCCCGATCCTATTTGCATTTACTGCGTAGCTGGGATGTCAGGCATGTGCCGCCACGCCCAGCTTTTACTGATTGAGATGCAGTCTCTTAACTTTTTGCCCGGGCTGGCTTCTAACAAGACCCAAAATGCATGGTGCAGTGTCTGGCCAGGGCCCCGCTGGACACACCGCGTCGTGGTGGGATTGTGTGTGTCTCTCTCTGCGTGGTCTCTGCCTCTCCTTATGAAGCCACCAGGGACCTGATGACCTAATCTAGTCACCTCTCTTAATATCATTAACAGAGGATTCGGGGATCAAACTTCCTGCATGCGTTTCAGGAAACAAAACCAAATCCAAATCCCAGCAGTAGCTTCCTTCCAGGAGACAGATGAGGTCATCTGGGACTCCTTGTCACCCGTGCCTGCCTAGGCACAGCTCCTGGTGGGTCCCCTTCTGTCCCCACCACGTGCTCCTCTTCCTCTCCGCTTGGGAATTTCTGCCCGGGTAGAAATGGCAAAACTGTGGCTTATTCATTGCAAATGTGTCCAGACAATCCTTGGCGCCATTCAGAGAGAGTGCGGCTCAGCAGGTAGGGAGCTGGTGCGTTTATCCACTGTCTCCCCTGCCATTGGCTGAGAGCTGTTCCCGCCTCTCCCGCCATTGGTTGATACCTGCTTCCATCATTATCCCCACACACGGCACACCAATCGTTGACACCTGTTTCTGCCTCCCACCTGCCATTGGTTGACGCCTGTTTTCCCGCCATTGATTGACAGCTGTTTTCTGGGTGTTAACTGCTGCCATTTCTGCTGCTGCTGCTGCGGCCAAAATCCAGCCTCAGACATGGCGGCCCTGCACCCTTTGCCTGCGTGGTGCCCGTTTTCCCGAGGGAAGTGCAGGCGTGTGGCTCAGAGCTGGCCCTCCACCTTTTTGTGCTGATGATGCTCACCAAACCTTCTAGAGCCTTCCAGAAACTTCCAGCTCATTGCATACTGGGGATCCAGACATGGAGCGCGTCTTCCTCTGCCCATCAGCAGACCTTGACCTGCACATGGCTGACCCAGGACCAGCCCCCTCCTTCTAAAGTGGGATGATTTTCTTTTTTTTTTTTTTTTTTGTCCCTAAGCGGTCTCAGAACTGGGGTTCAGCCTGCCTCCCCTCCATCCTGTCCCTTTCCTGGGCACTTAGGTCTCCAAGTGTCCCTTCTCGGTCCCCCAAGGCCAGCAGGAGATCCCACCTACCCCAGTGCGGCCCCCAGCACTCACCTCCCCTGACCCTCAGGGTCCAGTAATGAGGTCAGCAGAAACATGACAGTGGCAGACTTGGCTGTTGTCCAGGAACCCAGGCCACTTGCAGCTTGGAGTCCTCTTAGAAAGGAAAGTGGTGCGGGGGGTTCAGAGGCAGTGGGTAAGCGGAAGGAAAGACGGACCACAGTGTAGGAACAAGGTCTGGTGGACCACAGCCTTCCTGCCTGCCTTGTCCCTGTGGGGTGAGGTTATAGAGACAGGGCTCTGGACAACTGCATTACTTTTGTAGCCCAGGCTGGCCTTGAACTTTCAGTCTTCCCACCTCAGCTCCCAAGTGCTGAATTACATCTGTGTACCATGATGCCTGGCATATTTCTTTATTTAGGGGTGGGGCTGGGGTTTGAACTCCGGGCTTCCCACTTGCAAAGCAGGCGCTCTGCCACTTGAGCCACGCCTCCAGTCCATTTTGCTCTGATTATTTTGGAGTTGGGGTCTCTAGAACAATTTGCCTGGGCTGTCCTTGAACCGAGATCCTCCTGATCTCAGCCTCCCCAGCAGCGAGGATTGCAGGCGTGAGTCGCTGGCGTGGGTCTGTTTGTTTATTCTGTTAGTTTGTTCCTGAGTTAGTTACTCTGTTAGCTCTGTGGTGCTGAGGTGGAACCCAGGGGTTCACGCGAGCTGGGCAAGCGCTCACCACTGAGCTGCCCCAAGACAGATGCCCTTTCTTGCAAAAGTCCACTCAATTAGGTTTTGCAGGGAAATCCCTGCGCTCCAGAGAGAGGAATGGGCTTGGGGACACCGGAGGGTCACACGGACTTTGAGGCTGCTGCTGTGGTGCACTGTGCTCCACAGGTCAGACTCCAGACTGTGGTGGTTCTGAACCAGGCCCTGTCCCCCAGTCTGGCTGAACTCCAGCCCTACCTGCTCTCACACTGTCCCCTGCCTAACTTGTTTGTGGCATCACCACTACCTGTTGTCACGTGTTCTCTTGGGAGGTTTTTTTTTGGTTTTTTTGGGTTTTTTTTTTTGCAGTCCTGGGATTTGAACTCAGGCTCTATCACTTCAGCCACACCTTCAAATAGAGTCTTGTGCTTTTTGTCAGCCTTTGACCACAATCCTTCTTCCTCCGCCTCCCAAGTAGCAGAGATTACAGGCATACACAACCATGCCTGCCTTTGTCTTTTCTGTGTCCAGCCTGCTATGCTGGCACAGAGACCTGAGTAGGCACCTGTATGGGTGTCCTGATCCCATCTGGGGTGCTGTGCTGTGCTCTAAAGTTGGGGCCCGCAGCCTGCTATTCCATATCTGGCCACCCCTCTTTGGCAATGGGCTGTCTAGGAGATGACAAACTTGGCCTCTCGGCATTTTCTGGTCTCTTGTAGAGAAAGGCCCTGGTGAGGACCTGCGCCCGGAAGAGAGGCCTGTGCAGGGTGAGACCCCGTCAGTTTCCCAAGGTTCACTCTTCATTCTTGCTGTACCCCATCTCTCCTCTCCTTCCCTTTGCCTCCCGGCTCTGCCTTCTCCACCCTGTTACTCTCCAACACCCTGCTTTGGAGGTGGGCGTCCTTTGATGGGAGGTTTTATAGACTCTTCTGGAACTAGTAGCCATCTGGACAGAGTGGCCCCTCTCTGTAAAACAAGGTGTTTGTTTTTCCTGGTGGAACTGGGCTTTGAACTCGGGGCCTTGCACTTGATAGGCAGGTGCTCTACCACTTGAGCCATGCCCCCAGCCCTTTTTGGCTTTTTGGCTTTTTTAGTTTTTTTTTTTTTTTTTTTTTGGATAGGGTTTTGCTTCTTTTGCGAGGGCCAGCCTCAGACCTTGATCCTCCTTCTTACAGCTCCCAAGTACCTGGAATTACAGGTGTGCGCCACCGTGCCTAGCTTGTTTGTTAAAGTGTGGTGTCACTAACTTTTTGCCTGGCCTGGCCTTGTACCGCAGACCTCCTGATCTCCACTCCCAAGTAGCTGGGATTACAGGCCTGGTCCACCATACCTGACCTGTGTGCAAGGTTTTAAAGCTGAGATCTGAGCCTAGTTTTCCTGATCAAGGAGGATTGAAGCCTGACTTTGTGTCCAGCAGACATTTTTTCCCTCTTTGCTGGGAATGAGGGTGGGGCTGGAGGAGGGAACAAGGAGAGGCTGGAGTCTGTTTTGTGTTGGGAGTGTTTGCCCCCAGAATGGAATGATGGGAGGGGGTACAAGGAGAGAAGTGTCAGCTTTGCCAAACCCAGCCTGGAAGAGGGAAGCATGAGATATTAACAAAAGCCATCGCCACCTGGTGACAGTGCGCTCTACTCACAGGCTTACTTTGCACCTCTTGAGTTAAATCACTTACAGAGCTGGTCTGAAGGCATGCTTACCCAGAAATGCTGGCAGCCATTCCTAGGTCACAGAACCTTCCAAATCTCCACTCAGCCTGGTTTTGCAGTCAGAAGTGTGAGCCCAGGAATTGTGGACCCAGCTGTAATGGCCTTTTTTTTTTATGGCACTGGGGTTTGAACTCAGGACCTCATGCTTGGGCAGGTGCTCTGCCACTTGAACCATTCTGCTGCCCTTTTTTGTGATGGAATTTTTCAAGATAGGGTCTCACCAACTATTTTCCCAGGGCTGGCTTCGAACTCTGATCCTCCTGATTTCTGCCTCCTGAGTAGCTGGGATTACAGGCGTGAGCCACTAGTTCCAGGCTTATAACTACCATTTGTGAGGACACAGGATCCCCACCACTCCTGCTCCCTTTCCCCTCACTCCAAGGTCCCTCCCCTGGTACCCACCTTTCAAGGGTTTGAGCCAAAAAGTAGGGGTGCAGCTGCACCCAGGTGACTGAACACCCCAACTTTTCCTTCCAGACAGCCCTGGCGATGTGGTCCGGCCCTTGCGGAAGCAGGTGGAGCTTCTGTTCAATACACAATACGGTGAGCACAGAGCCCAGCCCCTCCAGCTGCCCATGTGCACGTGGTCAAGGGCAAGCCCTGGATTCACCATCAGGGTGGGGACACTTGAGGGACTGCCATCCATCCTGTCACCCCTGGAGGTGCAGCCTACTGGTGGGCACACTCTTGTTCCCACTTACTCTGTGGCTCACATACTCTTGTCTGCCTCTGCCTCAGGTGGTCACACTGGGCAGCTGTCCTCATGGACAGATGGATGGCCTCATCAGATCTTTCAGGACACCCATAGCAGTGGCTGTGAGATATATATATATGTGTGTATGTATATGTACATATATATATATATATATATATATATATATAGAGAGAGAGAGAGAGAGAGAGAGAGAGAGAGAGAGAGAGAGAGAGAGAGAGAGAGAAGAAGGGAGGGGAGAAGGCTTCTCTTTATTGAGCTCCTTTGGTTTGCCAGGTGTTAAGCTCAATGCTGGCTTTCCAAACTTCTCACAAAACCCAAGACCCATGTCACAGATGAGGAAAAACGAGGCCTGGTATAGACATGTGGTCCTGCCTCACTGAGGGGCAGAGCCCGGCTTGGACCTCAGACCTGCCTCCTCCTCCATGGGTGGCATTGGCCCATGGTAGGGTTTAAGGTTAATTCTGCTGGCAGTGGGAAGGACATTCTGCAGGGCCTCAGTGACCTCAGACAAGCCACAATCCCTGGAGAGCTGTAGGTCTCCCCCTCCAGCTTCCACTAGGCGCTGCCTTCAAGGCTCTGGCAACTCCCCCCCCCCCCCCCCCCCCCGACAGACACAGACACAGACATGGGGGACAGGGTTGCAGCTCGTGGCCCCCCGAGCTCCGGGTGGCCCTACAGCAGCTGTGTCTCTGCAGCCAAGGCCATAGGCACCTCGGAACCAGTCAAGGTGCCTTACTCCAAGTTCCTGATGTACCCCGAAGAGCTGTTTGTGGTGGGACTGCCTGAAGGCATCTCCCTTCGCAGGCCCAACTGTTTTGGGATTGCCAAGCTGCGGAAGATTCTGGAAGCCAGCAACAGCATCCAGTTTGTCATCAAGAGGTAGGGCTCACCCAGAGCAGCACCAAACCGCCATCTGTGTCATCAGACAGCCAATGCCTGCTTTTCTTTCTTTTCTTTATGTTTTCATTCTTCATTTATTTATTTGGTGGGACTGGGGTTTGAACTCGGGGCTTTGCACTTGCAAAACAGGTGTTCTACCACTTGAGCCAGTCCTCCAATCCATTTTGCTCTGGTTATTTTGGAGATGGAATATTACAAACTGTTTTCCCAGACTGGCCTCAAACCTCTATCCTCCTGATCTCAGCCTCCCAAGTAGATGGGATTAATGGTGTGAGCCACCAACACCTGATTCTTCATTTATTTTTTATCTTTTTGTGGGGGGTGTTCTTGAGACAAATTCTCAAAGCAATCATGATCAAGTCAGGTGCTGATGGCCTACGCCTGTAATCCCAGCTACTCAGGAAGCAGAGATCAGGAGGATCTTTATTTGATGCCAGACTGGGCAAAGAGTTTGCGAGACCCTATCTTGAAAAATACCCAACCCAAAAAGGGCTGGTGGAGTGGCTCAAGTGGTAGAGCGCCTGTCTAGTAAGCATGAGGCCCTGAGTTCAAACCCCAGTACCGCAAAACCAACAAACAAAAGACCACAATCCTCCTGCCACAGGCTCCCAAGTGCTGGAATTATAGGTGTGTGCCACCACACCTGGCTTCTTCCTTTGTTTTTAAACAGCAGGGCCTTCACTGGGGTCTGACTCCAGTTGGACAGGGACAAGTCCTCCAGGCCTGGCCACATCCAAGGCAGCCATACTGACCCCTCTCAGTGTCAGGAGAGCAATGCCCACTTTGCCCAGATGTGGATAGTAACAGAGGGCATTGGAGCAATACTGTAGGAAGTGGCCATGGTCCCAGGATTGGATTGTCCAGTGGTGGCTTTTCCAGGCCCTTCCTGTTTCTTTGGGAACTCATTTTTGTCTGCGAGGATCTGGTGCAACACTACTGTATCAATCTATGTGCATGACAGGGCTAAAAGTCTTTCTGGATTCTGGAAGCTGAGCTTAGTGGCACATGTCAGTAATCCCAGCTACTCAGGAGTCAGAGATAGGAGAAGCACGGTCCAAAACCAACCCAGGCATAAAATGTAAAACTCTATCTGAAAAACAAATTGAAAAGTAAAAAGGACTGGTGAATGGTTCAAGTGATGGAGTACATGCCTAGCAAGTTCAAAACCCTGAGTTTAATCCCCAGTACTGCCAAATAAAGTCTCAGAGGAGGCGGTGGTAGCTATTGAGTGTGAAAGGGAGAGGGAGGACTTGGGGCTCCTGTTTTGTGTGTGTTCCTTCTCTGTGTGGCAGTGATGTCTTGTGAATTGAATCTGGGTTTGGTTGAAAGCAATGAGAGAGATGGAATTCTTCTGTTTTTTATTAGGGTATATTTGTTGTACGGGGGAAATAATTGTGACAGTTCCAAATTGGCTTATATTGTACATTGGTTAGTTCACCCCCACTGGCTCTCCCCCGATCCCCTCCCCACCTCACTTAAAGCAATCGCAAGAGGTTTCTTTGTTCCATTTTGTATATGACGTCCATCCACCACATTCCCTCACCTTCATCTCCTGAGAGAAGAAATTCTTTTTTCTTTGTCTTTTTTTTTATGTGTGTGTGGTACTGGGGTTTGAACTCAGGGCCTACACCTTGAATCACTCTACAGCCCTTTTTTGTGATGGGTTTTTTTTTTTTTTTTTTTTTTCAAGATAGGGTCTCGCAAACTCTTTGCCCTGGCTGGCTTTGAACCATGATCCTCCTGATCTCTGCCTCCTGAGTAGCTGGGATTACAGGCGTGAGCACCCGGCTGAGAAGGGAGTCTTAAGGCCTTCTTTCTAGTCCAGGGCTGTCCCTGAATTGGAAGGCGAGGCCAGCCAGGGGCTGTGGGGCCCGGTGTATGCAGGTAGAGATATGTAGTTTTTTCATTCATTAAATGTGGCCTGAGTGGCCACTGTGTGACAGGATGCAGCTAGCAGCCAGGTTCACAGAGTCCTGCCCTCTTGTTAGCTACCTCACCGAATAAAATCACAGTAGCATGTTAGGTAGAGGGAGAAATTCTGTGGCGAGGTGGAACTCAGAGTAAGAGGCAGAGAGGTGGGTACACTCCTGTAATCCCAGCACTTGGAAGACTGAGGCAGGAGGAATTACGAGTTCCAGGCCAGCCTGTGCTACATAGCGAGACTGTCTCAAAATACCACCAACAGAAGGGCAGAAGGAACCTAAGAAGGTGACATTGGAGCAGAAACCTAATGAAGCGAGGGAGTGACTTGTGCTAACATCTGGTAGAACAGCCTTTGGACAGCAGGTGCAAGTGTCCTGGGGCAGAGACATGCCACATGTTCGAAGTCAGCAAGGCACAGTGAGTGATGGGAGAACAGTGAATATTGAGACTCTGGAGATAGCAGGACCCAGATCATCCGGGGTCTGGGGTCCACTTAAGACAGCTGCATTTTGTTTCAGACTTAATGAGAGCCAATTGGGAAGTCTGGGTGAAGGGGGTGCAATTCATTTGCTCTGTTTTAATTACTGCATCTGCAGGAAAGGGTCATAGGGAGGGTTGAGCAGGGACAGAAGCAAGGACTGGTGAGGAGACGTCACACTGGTCTGGGGACAGGTTGTCAACTCTGGCCATACTTTTTTGTTTTGTTTTGTTTTTGTGGTACTGGGGTTTGAACTCAGGGCCTACACCTTGAGCCACTCCATCAGCCCTTTTATATGATGGGTTTTTTTGAGATAGGATCTCGCAAACTATTCAGGCTGGTTTTGAACCACGATCCTCCTGATCTCTGCCTCCTGAGTAATTGGGATTACAGACGTGAGCCACCATACCTGGCCCTGAGGGTCTAGCCTCTGTCCTGTACCTCCCAGGGAGGCCTCCTCTGTGCTGTAGCTTGGCCACCCCACAGAAAAGAACTAGTCACATCTCTGGGTAGCCTCACCCCCAGATGTCTCCCCCCAGCACTGAGCCTTGCCCTGTATCCCTTTCCCACAGTGGCCATGAGCTGACCTGAAGAAGTGTTGTGCTCCGTGTGCCGCCTGCCCTGTCCCCTCTGCCCAGACCAGCCTGCTACAGATCCTGATCCCCCCACATACACCCACGAACCCACAAACAGGGTACTCTAGGAGGACAAGTTTATAGGAGGAACTCTGAATGCTTCTGGACTTTAAATCAGTTCCCCACAAGCTGTAGTCCCTGACCCTGGGCAATGGGGAGCATATCATGTCACAGATCCAAGGGTGAAAGCTATCCGCCAGCCAGCTCAGGCCCCGGGAGCATCCTCAGAGCCCAGAGCAGGCCACACACCCTACACAAGTTGTAAGGGACTCCAGGTCTGGACTGGCTAGGGGCAGGAGGGCCCATTGCACAGGTGTGTAGACTGAGGCCCAGAGAGAGGACTGGGTAGTCCTTGGTGCTTGGAGAGACCTCACTGATGACCCTGCTGTGTCTTCCAGGCCTGAGCTGCTCACTGAAGGCGTCAAAGAACCCATCGTGGACAGTCAAGGTACCCTGTCTGGGGCGGGCATGGGAAGGTACCCGGCCTCTGCCACATCCCCTCATGATTCCCCTGTCTGTCCCTGCCCCAGGGTTCCCCCTGTCTGCCCCTACTGGGTTTGCCCCTAGATGTCACCTTGGGGACCCCATGAGCTTCGTCCTCACCTGGCTTCTCTCCCCACTCCCAGAGAGGGACCCACTTGTGGGCAGGAGCCTGAAGAGACAGGCTTTTCAAGGTAAAGTTGACCACAGGGTGAAATTAGCCATCCCAGCACCATGTCGTTAACCAGCTTTGGGTGGTGGGGGGGGTTGGGTCTTGGGGAGCTGGGCAAGCCAGGGTGGCCACTGGGGTTCTTACAGAGAGACTCTGTTGGACAGATGGAGGGATGGCCAAGTAGAGGGCTCAGTGGCTGGCTGCCATTTGCCTGGGACCGTTCCAGATTCATCAGTCAGCAAATCAATTAGTGCTTTGAAATTCAAGGAAGGCTTAGTGACCAGCGAGGACAGAGAGCAAGGAAGGAAGGGGACTAAAGAATGGAAAATTAGTGCTGGGTGCCGGTGGTCACATCTGTAATCCCAGCTACTCAGAACGCAGAGATCAGGAGGATTGCGGTTCAAAGCCTGCCCAGGCAACTAGTTTGCAAGATCCCATCTTGAAAAAACCCATCACAAAAAAGGGCTGGTGGAGTGGCTCAAGGTGTAGGCCCTGAGTTCAAACCCCAGTACCACACACACACACACACACACACACACACAAATGGAAAATGAGGAAGGTATGAGGGAAGGCTCAGCAGAAAGTGGGGGGACAGGCTGTGACTGAGGAGCCCCACAATGTGAGGGGGAGGCCCCCCTCTTTGCCGTCACTACAGGATGTGTTTGGAAACAGCCATTCACCTTTCCTGTGTTGGGGCAGATATGAGGACCAGGGTGTGGCTCAGTGGGGAGCGCTTTGCCCGGAGTGTGCAAGGCCCCGGGTTCCATCCCCAGCACTTCATAAGGTCATGATGATCAATAAAAGCGAAGAGGTAGAGCGAGTGGGTATGGGTGAGGTGAGTCCTGAAGGGCAGCTGCTCTCGGCTGGTCCCTCATGGTCGCCAAACACGTAGGAGAAAGTAGGTCCTTGTGAGCAGTGACAGGAAGGGCCAGCTCCTGAGGGCAGGAATGCAGGGACAGGGACAGTTTGCTGCCTCCAGTCTCTCTCAGTGCTCCTGGGCATCCAGAACATTCTAAGATGAGGGAGTTCGTCTCCCAGAGCCTCACCCCCCAGCTTCCCACGCCAGCCCCTCAGCAGACTTGGGAGACCTTAAAAGACTTCCAACCAGAGTCACTCCCCCGCCCCCTGCCACCGGCTCTCTCCTGAGGCTGGGCCAAGCTGTAATCTTATGGAGGAGGACTGGGGGTCCCCATGGCACAAGCTGGGTCCTTCATAAACAAGCCCTGGGGACAGTGAGTGACCAGGGCAGCCTCCTGCCTTCCCACTGACTAACCAAATCCTCCATTCTGCCTGCCACCCAGCCGGGACAGGGATCCTCACTCTTCATGGTGTCTCACAGCTCTGGGACTTATTTACTGGTTTGGTGGTTTTCAAATGTCAACAATTAACTTAATTTCCAATTTGTCGCTGTTGTCACAACAGTGTGCGTTCTTCCAGAAAAAAAAAAAACACATGTGAATGCTGGAAGACTCTGAGGACTCACTCCAAGAATCCACTAATTGCCAGAGAAGGACTTTTCCATAATTAGGAAGCCATATTCCTTTAAAAGTCACCAAGTGCCTTTTAATCTTAACAGCCTCACTCCCTAATTGTTTTCACTTTGCAGAAAACTATGACACAAGACTCTCACGGATCGACATCGCCAACACACTAAGAGAGCAAGTGCAGGACCTGTTTAATAAGAAATACGGTGAGTTATGGGGTGCGGTGGGCGCTCCAAATGTAGCCAAGGTCCCTGGAAAGTGGTCCTCCGCTTGTATGTATTTCGTACAAGAGCACTTGCTATGAGCCACTAGGCACTTGGCGATACAGTGGTAAATAAAACACAGTGTTGGGCATGGTGGTGCACGCCTGTAATCCCACCACTTGGGAAACTGAGGCAGCAGCATAGCCAGACATAGTAAAACCAGCTGGGCACAGTGGCTGAAACCTGTAATCGTAACTACTTGGGAGGCAGAGATCAGGAGGATTGTGGTTTGAGGCCAGCCAAGAAATAAACATGAGATCCTATCTCAAAAAATAACTAAAGCAGCCAGGTGCTGGTGGTTCACATCTATAATCTCAGCTACTCAGGAGACAGATCAAGAGGACAGTGGTTCAAAGTCAGCCCATGCAAATAGTTCGTGAGACCCTATCTCAAAAAACCCATCACAAAAAACGGCTGGTGGAGTAGCACAAGCCTAGCAAGTGTGAGGCCCTGAGTTCAAACCCCAGTACTGCAAAGAGAAGAAAGAGAAAGAGAGATGAAGCAGGGAGGGAGGGAGGGAGGAAGGAAGGGCAGTGGGAGTGTGGTTCAAATGATAGCATGCCTGCCTAGCAAGTGCAAGGCTGAGTTTAAGCCCCAGTGCCCCAAGAAAAGACAGAAATTCTATACTTACCAGATGTGGGGCACCAGTCAGACTCTGAGTTTCCTGGGAGCCAGAGCAAAAAGGGAAATGGGGTCCATTCTCCAGTTTCCCGTGACTACGAGGTAGAAATTAGTTAGTTGAGAAGATTGGCACCTTCATGGAACAGAAGTGCCACAGCCCTGCAGAGGGTTGGTGACATGAACAGGGCTAAAGCCCAGATGCACAGAGGGCCCTGGGGTCCTGCAGCAGCTTGGCTGTCTCAGCTTGGCTTCCTTGCTGCTTGGTGGAATCCGCCCAACTTGGGCCAGGCGGGTGTTAAACCAAAGTCCCAGGGGCTGATGGAGTCACAGGGAGGGCCAGCTGTCCTCGGGGTGTGCAGTCCCTGTCTGCCGCAGCAGCTGGGAATACGTCCTGCCCACCCCCCGACTCCTCCCTGCCCAGTACAGACTCACACCAGGACCCCACTGTACAACTCACACCCCAATTCCCAGTCTCCTCCGAGTGCACCTCTCACAGTGCTCTCTGGGGGCCCCATGTGCACACTCTGCACACCGAGGGTCCCTGTGCTTCTGTATGCTCACGTCCCGCCCTGTCTGGCTCCTGATGGGCACCACTGTCTCTCTTATCCACAGGGGAGGCCCTGGGCATCAGATACCCAGTCCAGGTGCCGTACAAACGCATCAAGAGCAACCCGGGTTCCGTCATCATCGAGGGGCTGCCCCCCGGGATCCCCTTCCGCAAGCCATGCACCTTCGGCTCCCAGAACCTGGAGAGAATCCTCGCTGTAGCCGACAAGATCAAGTTCACAGTCACCAGGTACTTAGGGGAGAGCAGGAGTGGCCGGGATGGGGGATCGGAGAGGAGACCGCAAGCCATCCAGGGTGTAGGAAGCCCCACACATAGCCTGGCCACCTTACTCCAGCCTCCATAGTAAGAGTGGCCTTGTGAGCGCCTTGTATCTGCTCAGAAAGCGTTGTCCTGTGCACACCGACACCCACATATCTTGTTAACATGCAGACCCTGCTGCTGGGAGCCTGAGACAGGCCCCCCATATTACCAGCCTCCAGGTGACTGCTCTGTCCCCTAGGCCCTCCTGATAACCCCTCTCTCCTTCCCTTCCAGGCCGTTCCAAGGACTCATCCCAAAACCTGGTAAGGGGCACTGGCCGTGGGGGTGGGGGACCGCTTTCCATGGGGGCCAGGCACGGGGCAGGGAACCAGAGGCCAGTGCTCCGAGCACAGCCCACTATGGGTCATGGTGGCTGGGCTTGGGAACAGGAAATAGGCCCTGCCCTACTGCCCTCCCTCCTCTCTGGGCACCTGCCCCAGGTGGATGGAAGAAGGCTAGATCGTGTGCCATCCTGGGGCTGAGAAAGTCTGGGGAAGGTGGCACCAGCATTTTCCACTTGTCACCCAGTTGGGGACCAGGAGAAGGAGCTCAGCTGGGTCTGTCTCCCTTTCAGTCTGACAAACGGCCTGGCTGACTTGGTGAATGGATGAGGGTGTTGTATGCGGGGATGCTGTCTATGGGGGCTCAGTAGCTGGGTAACAAGACATATGGGGACCACACAGCCCTATGACAAGACGCCTTTCCTGAGCTCCGTCAAGGCATCAGGTCCCTCTGTCTCACTGTGAGCTGCATCCTTGCCCTCCCAAAGCTGCAAGCACAGCTGTTCCTGTGGGGGTCAGAGGCCTCCAGGAAGCATTCAGGGCTGGCAGGGCTCTGGGCAGGGGCTGCCCATCGACCCTGGGCCTGTGCATATAGACGCAAGGGCCCTGTCACCTTTCCAGGTCCTTGATCCACCCCAAGAGACTCTGTCAGACCCAGGCCCTTGGGGAGGCTGCGCCCATATTCTGGGAATGGGGTGCTGCTGGGAACAGGTGCACGGTCACAGCAGTGCCCAGAACAAAGGGGGCCTGCAGCCTGGGATTCTATTTCCCAGTCATACTTACGTCACCTCCACCTGCCACAATGGGGCTGGCCACTCCCCTCCCTGGAGCCATTCACTTCCTAGCTTGAGCCTGGCTTGGAGGGCTTCTGGGGAAGGGGATGACACTGTTGGGATGCTCACCTCAGTGAGGGTGGTAGTGTGGCTGCTTGTGGCCACACAAGCAAGGGACCCCAGGAGGGAATGGGAGAGGTGTTCCTGGAGTCAGAAAGCCCCTTGGACTGGGAGTGGTGGTGCAGGCCTATAATCCCAGCTTCTTGGAAGGCAGAGGTAGAAGGATCTTGGTCTGAGCATACCCAGGGCAAAAGTGTGACATCCTATCTGAAAAATGAACTAAAGCAGAAGACTAGGAGCGTGGCTCAAGTGGTAGAGCGCCTGCCTAGCAAGTGTGAGGCCCTAAGTTCAAATCCTAGCACAAAAGGAAAGAAGGGAGGGAGGGAGGGGACTGTGGAAATCAGAGCTACAGTATGCAGGGGTTGTGAGCTGGAGGACCCCTGGCCAGCAGATGCCCGGACACTGAATCTCACACTAAGCACTTTTTATGAATTTCAGAGGGCCCAGTAGGACCAGACCATGTTCCCGGTACTAGGATGACAGCAATGACCAGAGGAGGCCTCTTGTTGGCTCCTTAGCCCTGTGAAGTAGGTCTTAAAGAGAGAGAAACTGAGAGCTGGGCTTGATGGTGCAATTTGTAATCCCAACTCTGCATCAGGCAGAGGTAGTAGTATGGAAATCTCAGAGAAAAACAAAAACAAACAAAGAAAACAAGCAAGTCCTTATCTGAAAAATAATAACTAAAGCAAAAATGGCTGGTGGAGAGGCTTATGTGGTGCCCTAGCAAGTAAGGCCCTGAGTTCAAACCCCAGTACCACCAAAAAAGTAGGGGGGGCTGACACTCAATGATGTGTGCCCCATGTCCCAGAGCTATGAGAGGCTCAGTTGCTTTCAAGTCTCTGTCTGAAGCAGCTTACTGGTGACTTGATCTCTCTCCCCAGCATGGAGAGGCCAGAGGCAGTGGCCCAGCCAGACTGGTCGCCTGGCAGCCACAGGAGAAATTAGCACTTCCTCAGCTGGCGACAGTTAAGGCACAGCAGGCCAGGCAGGGACCCGAGTGTGCACGTGCTTGTGAGGACATCCCAGGCCTGTGGACTCGCAGGGCTGCCCTTAGAGCCCTGCCGGCCCTGTGATGGGGCCTGTGCACCCGCTTGGCACCAGGACTGGCCTGTGTCCATTCAGTTCACCTGCCCCCAGGCCAGGTTCCCTTGCCCGCACCTGTGTTTCAGGCCTGTGTGACTCCAGGCAGATGAACCTCACAGAGGCAGGTCCCCCACTAGCCCTGACGTGGTGTGTGCCTGGGTTGCTGTCATAATTTGGCACCAGTGGTTCCATTCTGAGGTTAGCCCAGGAAGGAAGAATGGCCCAGGTGGCCCTCTACGGATAGAGGGAAAGCCAGTGAGGGGTGCACAGGCCAACCCTCTGCTTCCCAGAAGGAAGGGACCTGGGTGGGGCCCATTATCAGATGTGGGGACATGGTCTTTGTTTTGGTTTTGGTGGTACTGGGGCTTGAACTCAGGGCTTTACATTTGACTCCACCAGCCCTTTTTTTGTGATGTGTTTTTTCAAGATAGGGTCTATTTGCCCAGGCTGGCTTTGAACCTCAGTCCTCCTGATCTCTGCCTCCTGTGTAGTACAGGCATGAGCCACCAACCAACGCCCTGTATCTGCACAGCCAGTTTTAAGGGTGTTTGGAACACGGGGAAAGACACTCATTATGACCCTGGCATGTGCTAGGCTGTGGGCTCAGCACTGGACTCTGTCCCCTATCATTGAGGGGCAGGAACTCAAGGCTGATGGTACCTGAGTGACCTTAAGTCTCCGGAGTGCTGTATCTGTACAGGCTGGCTCCAGGGCCTCGCTCCCTGTGTCCTCATGGGGAGGCATGAGGAGTGTGGAGGGTTGGATCACAGGCAGGATGTGACTCAGGGAAGCCGCGGAAAGGAGTGACTTGACAAGATCTGGGGATAGCGCCCAGCCCAGCCTCCCGGCAGACCCCAGAGCCCTGGGCACCTCCCGGAGGTGGCCACTTCCAGAAACCAGGGCTCCCCCTCCAGACAATGATTCAGGGGCTCAGCTAGCGTTTCTGTCATTGGAGATGGAACCCAGGGCCTTCCTCGTGCCCTACAAGCACTCCTCAACTCTTTTCTTTTTTTTATTTTGAGAAAGGGTCTTACCATGTAGCCCAGGCTGGCCTGGAACCCTCCATCCTTCTACCTCAGCCTCCTTAGTGCTGGGATTACAGATGTGCACCACCACACCTGGCTTTTATTTTTTGTGGTGCTGGAGATGGAGCCCATGTCCTCTCCAGGGTTGGGCAAGTACTGTATTTCTTGGATCTCAGTCACTGCTCTTCCCACAAGGCCTGCAGAGGGTGGCAGCCACCTAGACGGTAAGGCATCCTGGCCCCAGTCTCAGGAATGGCCCTGGCAGCATTGGTGCTGAGGTAGGGGGTCAATTTGGAAGGACTAGGGTAGACAGCCCGGCAGGCTAGCCCCTTGCTTTCTCCTGACACTTGTCATTCTGGACTGGGAAGGTCTTCAGACTCCGGGAGCCTTCAGCGGTCTAAGTCACTGAGCTCTAGTCCTGCCCCAGGGACAAACTGTTCCCAGGCCCTCCCCTACACAGTACCTGAAGCCTGGCACAGGCTGGCACCAGGGCTCTGAGTTGAACCAGAACAGGAACTAGCTGAGGAATGTGGTGACACTGGTAGTACCTTTGTCCAGACAGCGGCCTCAGGGCAGGTGGGGGTGGCACGGTACGCTTGGGGCCTGCCTGCCAGGCAGCACGTGGGCCATGGAACAAGCTGGCACACCTGCCCCTCCAGGCAATCCAAGTAAGACAGACTGTGGGGAGTGCTGGTGGACCATGGAGGGCTGTGTCCCTACTGCCCCAAAGAGAAATGGTTGCTGTTGGTCTTCCTGGAGCCTGGAAAGCTTCCTGGAGGAAGTGTTGAGGAGGTGGCCTTGGAGGTGACCAGAACAGCGCATGGTGTTGACACAGGTCAGAGCCTAAGGGAAGGCACAGATGTAGTGTCCAGCAGCTGGGGATGAAGCCAGCTGGGTGGATGTGGCACATCATCCATCCAGAGAGGGAAGGAGGACACTCCCGGAGGCCCCTTTTTCTGGTTTGGGCTGGGGGCTTCCTTCTGGCTGGTGGGAGCTGCTGTGAAGTGGCTCTGAGCTGCGCCTGTAATCTTAGCTACTCGGGAGGCCAGTTGGGAGGATCACAGTTTGAGACCTACCCAAGTGAAAAGTTGGAGAGACCCCATCTTAATCAATAAGCCAGGGTCTGGTTCTGTGCACCTGTCATCCCAGCCATGAGGGAGGCTGAGGGAGGAGGATCACAGTCTAAGGCCAGGCCAGGCAAAAATACAAGACACTGTCTGAAAAGTGACTAAAGAAAAAAGAGCTGGGGATGTAACTCAAGTGGTAGAACCCCAAAATTCAAACCCCAGTACTTCTAAAAAACAACAAAAAAACCCTGATGACCTTCTTGCGTCGGGGTGCGTCCTAGCTCTGTAGCTACCTTGTCCCTAATAGAAGACATTTGGCCAGCCCTTCACATCTTTCCTCCTTTCTTTCAGAAAGAAACTGAGGCCCAGAGAGGTTGAGGAACTTATCGGGGTCACACAGTATCTGCATAGCACGGCTGAGATTTGAACTTAAGAACTGAGGGTTGGCTCTACCTCTGCCCTAGGCCCGACTTGTGCCCTCTGTGGGCTGTGACTGCATCCTCTTCCCCCACCATGCTGCCATCACACTGGGCGGCGCTTTGCTGCCCTCTCCTGACCACCAGGTGCAATTACACTAGTCCTGTCTAACCCTTTCAGCTTGCTGTCAACAGCACCTGCAGTGTGCTGTCACATGGAACTTTCCGCCCTTCAAAGCCTTCAGCGCAAAGCTTGCGTTCTAGCAGGAAATGAGTAAGAGCCAGAGCGGTGTGCGACAGTGGCACAAGCCTTGGAGACAGAGGAGACGCAGGAAGACAGTTTTAGGAGTTAGAGGCAGGAGGAAGTAAAGCCACAAGCCTGGGGAGCAGCTCTGTGTACCAGATGTACCTGACATGCTCCAGGCTGGGTTCCAGTGCCAGGCAAGCCCTGGTGTCCTGTGGGTTGTAGGCATTTTAGGGGATGGAGGAGACAGAGGGGTGGGATCAAGAGGGTTTAGAGGAGGGAACAGCCATGGAGGGGGTGAGGGATAAAGGAAAGGAACATGTGGAAGTAGGGTGCTGGTCACCAGCAGTGTTCCAGTGGTCCCCAGGAGGACAAAGGACTGTTGGAAGCAGAGTCCCAGAAGGACAAGAGCTGAAAAAATGAAGGATGACCAGAATGGGGTGCGTGACGTGGACACCATGAGGAGAGGGCACAGCTGTGCCCACTGGGATGTGTAGGACCAGGATGGAGAAAGGAGAGGAGGGATGGGTGGCCGTGGTGAGGTCACCTGCAGGTTCAGAGCCTCCACCCACAATGGCCAGCCACCTGCATCTGGGAAAACTTGCCACCCAGGGGAGGTGACAGTCCCCAGACCCCAGGCGGGGGAGGGGTTGGCAGCTGTGACCTTAGCCTTTCCAGTCTTTGTTAAGTGCACACGTGCCGGGCTCTTTGTGCCTGGCCCGGGAAGGATGTAGATGGGTGGTGGGGGGTGTCACTGACCAGAGCAAACTAAGCCAGCCAAGGTCACACCGAGGTCTTGCTACATTGGAGGCTGAGCCTAGGGTGGCCAGTGTGGGGGGACAGCTGATGACATCAGAAGGCTTCTTTTAAAAGATGTGACTAGGTCTGCGTTGTCTGGTTACCATGATGACAGGTGCACTTCTACTCACTACTTGGACTGACAAAGCAAAATTGAGGCAGAGCAGCCACGCAGGTCCCAGAGAGGTGGGTGTTAGGTTCTAGAAGGGACAGGAAGGGCCATGATTATGCTTGTCCCCAAGGCTGAGTCTGCAGGCCTGTGAGACCTTTGAAGACCCGACCAGGTGCCCCAAAGGCTGGTGGAGCCTTAAAGGTGCTTAGCGTGGGCACAGCGTGACCATGGGACCTGGGGCCTTTGGGGTGAAGGTAATAGCTGTCACCATCACTGGGGAACAAGGAGGCTGTGCAGCGACCCCTGTCTCCAAGGGACTCCTAAAGGCAAAAGAATCCACATGGCATGGTGGTGCACGCCTGTAATCTCAGCACTTAGGTAGTTGAGGCGGGAGTATTGAGAGTCCCAGGCCAGCCTGGGCTTCATAGTGAGACCCTGTCTGAGAAGAAGCACAGGAGGCTACAATGCCTGCCTGGAGGAAGAGACACTGAAGGCAGGCCTCTCCACCTGAACAATCCACTTCCCCACAGCCTCTCTCAGCTTTGGGAAGCACTTTACTTCTCTCACCCCAGGGTGTAGCCTGTCTGTGGTCTTGGATCAGTTAACTTACTGTCTGTGATCTTGGATTAGTTAGCTTACTCTCTGGAGAAGCCCCTCCCCAGAGCAGGGGTACTGGGGACCCCAGAGGCAGAGCAGAGCTGCTGGCTTCCTGTGTGACTCCAGCAAGTCAGTTTGCCTGCCTGGGCCTCGGTTTCCTTACCTGTAAAATGGGAAGAATCGCCCCACCTTGTCTGCCTCACCCTGGGTCCCACAGCCAAGTCCAGGAGGAAGGACGGGCTGTCAAGCTCAGCATGTGGCCAGGCGGAGTGGCCACCAGGCGGAGCGTGGAGGGCCTGGAAGGCCTGGCTTTGCAGCGTGGACTGGACCCTGCAGGCCTGGCCTTGGCAAGCTCTTGCGCTGACGTCCCCACTGTCCAGAAGCCTGAGCACCATCATGGGAGTCAGGGCCTGAGTCCTCAGAGGGCCCCGCTGGATCTCACCAGTCCCCGAGTCTACTCTGCCAACTCCTGGTTTGGTTCCATTTTAAGGAAGTAGGTCAGTGCTCCCAAGAAAGGTAGCTTATCCTGGCTCACTCACCTCGTGCTCCAGTGTTGTCTGAGGCCCAGTTTGAGAAGCTCGGCTGTGGGGAAGGGCTGTGCTTCCATCTGTGGGGGCACAGGTGGGAAAAGGTCACAGCAGTGCTGCTGGCCAGCTCTCAGTGGGGCCTCCTGTCACCCACCAGGTTGGACTTCCTGGAGAAAGGGACCTGGGCTGCTGCTGGATACCAGTGTGGGGGTGACATTGACGGGGAGAGAACTGCACAGTAGCACGAACAGGAGTCCTTGTAGTCCTCTTAGGAACTAATTCTGTCACTTCTGACCTGTGATCTTAGATAAGTTACTATGATCTGCGATCTTGGCTGAGTTAGCATACTATGACCTGTGATCTTGGATAAGTTACCTTACCATGACTTATGATCTTAGATAAATTAATATATTGTCTCTAATCTTATCTTGGATAAATTCAGTTATTTGTGATCTTGGATAAATTAACTTACTGCCTCTGATCTTGGATAAGTTAACTTACTATCTCTGGGCCTCATTTTCTCAAGATTCCACGAAACAGACACCCTCCATGGTCCCTTCTGCTGCTCAGTATCTGAGGTTCATTTCCTTGTCCCCAGCCACACAGTTCCCCCTTGTGCTGGCCCCTGCCTCCTCACAGCCCTCCCCACACTTCCAGCTCTGTCACACTCTTGAGAGCTCAAAATAAAACCGTCCTTCCTGGAGTTTCTAAAGCCATCACCACTGCAATGCCAGCCCCACGTTTCTCCTCTTAATTACCTCTGCTTTTCTTTGTTCATTAGGCCCCAGTCATGACCTCCCTGCTGCCATCCCAGGAAGACACAGCATCTGGGGGCGGGTGGGGCTAGACGGACAGACAGACAGACAGGTGCCCTGCTGCCAGGCTCATAATTGACCCAATGCCTCCTTCCTTCCGAGGCATTGGGTCAATTATGGACCATGGAGCCATACTGGGGAGACCCTGCTTTTTTCCAGGCCTATGGCATTGAGGGGGTGGGCTACCACTCCATCCTACCCCAGGATGGGTTGGGGGGTCCCAGGCTCTGCCTGTGTATGCGGAAGGGAGCCCTGAAGTTCTCAGGCCATTAGGCAGGGGACCCCACAGGCCCCAGAAGGGAGTAGTAGGGGAGGGCTCACTTTTCTCGAACATTCCAGAAACTGTCCCCCTGCTGAGACCACCCAGGCTAACAAGAACAACTGGTCCTAAGAACAAAGCCCCTTTCTCTGGGCTGGCGTGACATCAGCGTGGAGGGTCACCAGGCACCTCGAGCTGAACACAGGCTCTCGCTGGATGACACGTGTCATTGAGCTACAGAAGTGAAGGGGAGGTGGGGCACAGCCAAATCACCCCTGCAGCTATTGGGAGGGCCCGATCTTTCCAGCCTCATGGGAAGGGGTCTGGTGACAAAATGGGAGAGGTCAGGACTGGAGCTTCCAGGCCACCAGGACACTGCACTGGTCAGGATTCGTGAGGATCACTGTAGCGGAGAGCAACACTGATTTAAAAAGCAATTTGATGGCCAGGCATAGTGGTGCATGCCTGTAATCCCAGCCTTCAGGAAGTTGAGGCAGGAGGATCAAGGGTTCAAGAATACCAGGCACCGGTGGCTCACACCTGCAATCCCAGCTACTCAGGAGGCAGAGATCAGGAGGATCACGGTTCAAAGCCAGCCTGGGCCAATAGTTCACAAGATTATCTCAAAAAGTCCTGTCACAGAAAAGGGCTTGTGAGTGAAGGTGTGTAGGCCCTGAGTTCAAATCCCAGTGCCACAAAAAAAGAGTTCCAGGCCAACTTGTGCCACACAGCCAGACCCTGTCTCAGAGAGAGAGAGAGAGAGAGAGAGAACGAGAAAACGTGTCTCGTGGTGGCGTTTACTTTCTGGTGGGGACGTAGAAAACAAACAGTTTGTCAAGTGTGCTAGATGTGACTTCTGGGAAGAGGACAGGAGGGAGTGTGGCAGGGTTTGGGGGATTTCTGTGTGTGTTTTGTGTTGTGGGGGGCGCGGATGGACCCCAGGGAGTCTTACATACTAGGTAGCAGCCTAGGGGAGGCCTTTGAGTAAAGGCCTGAAGGGGGCGATGCTGAGCCAAGAAGGCAGGGAGGAGCCACACAGGCAGGAAGAAGAGCAAGTGCAAAGGTCCTAGGGTCACTTGCTGGGGTGTTGGAGGGTGGTCAGGGGAAGTGCTAGAAGAGCTGGTGTGCAGCCAGGTAAGGAGCTGGGAGGCAACGGCAGCTCCAAGCAGGGGATAAGTCGCGTTGTGTTTTAGGACAATCCTGTGGCTTATGGACAGACAAGGGTGGAAGCAGGGAAAGGCCTGTGGTGGCAGGGGAGGGCCATGAGTCACCACCCTAGGTATATTTGGAAGCTAAAGCCAGAGAATTTGCTGATGTGGGCTGTGGGGAGAAAAGCCAGCTTGGGCATTAGTGCACTGAGCGGGCAAGATGAGGCGTGGTTAGCTGAAGACCTCAAGAGAGCTGGGTGGAGACGGGGTGGACCCTGCATGTCACAGGCACAAGTGAGGACTGTACTTTTCAACAAAAGCAGTTTCAAAATGCCTGATACACCGGGACTCTGTCCTTAGGGACAAAGAAGAAAACACCCCTTCACGCCTGTAATCCCAGAAGTCAGGAGGCAGAGATCAGGAGGATCTTGGTTCAAAGCCAGCCCTAGGCGAATAGTTCACAAGATCCTATCTTGGAAAAATCACAAAGGAAAAAGGACTGGAGGTGTGGCTCAAGTAGTAAGAGTGCCTGCTTAGCAAGCACAAAGCCCTGAGTTCAAACCCCAGTGCCTCCAAAATATAAAGAAAAGAAAAAAAACAGGAAGTGTGGCACCTGTGGACACTTGTACCATGTAAAGAGGATGGCTTCACACTGTTGACAACAGGGAGTCCTGAATAGTGAAATGACACGGACTAATTAGAAAGGTTGAGAGCTGGGGCTGTGGCACAAGTGGGGGCCTTGGGTTCGAATTCCAGTACCAATGATGATAGATAGATTATAAGAAGTCTGGGCTGTCTCAGCCCCGCCCCCTTGCTGTGTAACTGGGACAGGCTGCTTTCTCTCTGCCTCAGTTCCCTCATCTGCACAATGGCCAACTTCATAAGGTTTCTGGAAGGCTTTAGGTGAAGAATTCCTGCAATGATCTCAGAACAGGGCCCAGTGTATCAGTCCCTTAGGGATCCTGGCAGCTGAGAAGACAACCCCCACCCCTGTGCCACCCCCGTACCCCCTGTCCAAGCCCAGGTCTGGGGTGGGAGGGATCCTTGTCCTGGGCGAGGGCCTCCACACCACTGCAACACAGCCTTCCCATCTCTGAGCCTCATTTTCCTTTGTGCAATGCTGTGGGTAGAACCCAGAGCACATTCTGTGCCACTGAGCTGCAACCCCCAATCCCCAACCTGTTTACTCATCCATAGAACAGAGATGAGGGCTCGCAGAGTGGCTCAAGTGGTAGAGCACCTGCCTAGGAAGCACAAGGCCCTGAGTTCAAACCCCAGTATCACCAAAAAGAAAGGGGGGAGATGATAGAGAATCCCAGCCTCTGAGCAGACCTTAGAAGAGGTTAAAAGAACATGCATGGGTGCCAGTGGTTCACACCTGTAATCCCAGCTATTCAGGAGGCAGAGATCAGGAAGATGGAGGTTCAAAGCCAGCCCAGGCAAATAATTCAGGAGACCCTATCTCAAAAAAAAAAACATCACAAAAAAGGGCTGGCAAAGTGGCCCAGTGGTAGTGTCTGCCTAGTGAATGTGAGGCCAGAGTTCAAACTCCCCGTGCTGCCAAAATAAAAACCTTAAAAATTCAAAAAGATGAACTTGAAGCTCTTCTCCAAGAAAAGGAGACAGTATGCTAGAGACAGGGAGGGGTGCGACCTCCTGAGAGGGACGCCTGCTGGCCTGTACCACCCAGTGGGGGAAGGAGAGGCCTACCAAGCTTCTTGATCTTTTGCCCTTGACTTAGATTCTAGCACGCCAGGCATCGCCCTGAGCCACCTGTTTTAAAACTGTACAGAGCTGGCGGTGATTTAATAAACCTGCTGTCTTCCCCCCTCCCAGGCAGATTCAGTTCATCCTCATAACAGGCAGCAGATTAGAACAAAGCAGACGGTGCCGCCTGGGTAGACAGTCACGCCTTAGAGCAGGAAGAGGGGGAGAAAGGCCTAGGGAGGGGCCTGTCCAGGAGGGGTGCTTCTGCCCCGGGCCTCTCACAGGTGACTGCGAGAGGTCAGGTTCAACAGCACTTTTTTGGGGGGTGGTAGCAATACTGGGCTTTTGAACTCAGGGCATCACTCTTGCTGGGCAGGCACTGTACCACTTTGAACCACTCTGCCAGCCCAGGACCAGTGCTGTGAGGTCAAACAGAAGCACTGTTCGTGACAGCTGTGTGACCTTGGGCAAATTATTTAGCCTGTCTGTGGTGAGGGAGAACATGACCAGGTCTGGGAAGGCTGCCAGGCAGAGTGTCTGGCACACCCTGGTTTGCAGCCCAGGCTGTCTCTCCCTGTCCTGTGTGAATACTGTGCCACCATAGCACAGTCAGTGTCCCCTGAGTTCCTGCACAGTTGTCTGGCTGGGACCTGGAGAAAGGTCAGGTCAATTCTTGCCTTGTCTGGGGTCCAGATGGGCTGCATTGGGGCACAAGGGAAGGAGGAGAGACTGGGGGTGCTGAGCTCGGGGGGTTGGTATGACTGAGTGGGGACACAGCTGAGGTTGTTGTCTAGGGTGCTTGACATTTTCCAGTGGGGACTGGATGTGCCCGGTAGTACCCTGTGAAGAGGCGAAGTCTGGCAGAGCAGGTACCCAGCCTCGGGCTGGAGTGGCAGACCTTCACACTGAACCCCAACTTTTCCCAGAATGTTCACAGGAAGGCTGGGCCTCCTAGACAGAGCCGGAGGGCGCAGAACCCCGACCTGAGATGCAGCCAAACTGGACTGAGCTCTGCCTCAAGCTTGAAAGATTAGCAGGAACTGCTTTGTTCCAAAGACCGCTTCTGTCTGCTCTATCCCCATGGCCTGCTTCTCTGCCACCTACATGCTCCACCCTGCCCCTGACCCAGAGGCCCAGCCCTGTGGCCAAGTGCACCCCAAGGCTTGCTTTTGTTTTTGGAGACAGTCACTCTGTAGCCCAGGCCGACCTTGAACTCAGAATCTTCCCGGGATTACAGGTGTGTGTTATCACACCCACCTTGTGGTTTACCTCTTGGTGCCCCAACTGCAGCAACAGCAAATTTCTCCGCTGCCCCCCTCAGTGCCTCTCTGGGGTGACCTGACCCCCAGTAGCAACTCTAGGCCGAGGAGGGGGTGAGGGGAGCACCCAGCAAGGAGCATATGTCCTCTGGACACACACGCAGTTCCCCATTCACAGGCTGTGGTCTGAGAGCAGTCAGGGTGGGTCCCTCGGTCCTGGCATTCTGTTTACAAATCTTGCCAGCACTCATGCTGGGCCATCACAGTCACCTCCCCTGTACCACGTCAGGATACAGTCTTTCACCCTATGGGCAGTGGCCTGTCCTTCAACCTGGATCTTTTCTGCACCCCCCCACACACATACCATTGCTGATCCAGAGCCCCAGTTAAACATCCTGTTTGTCAGGTATGGGGGTTCATGCCTGTAATCCCAGCCTTTGGAGGCGAAGGCGGAAGGATCACCAGTTCTTGGCCAGCTAGGACTACATAGAGCCAGATCCTGTCTCAAAAAGAAAAAAAATAAAAACTAGGCTGGAGGTGTGGCTTAAGTGGTAGAGAGCCAGCCTAGCAAGTACAAAGCCCTGAGTTCAAATCCCAGTACTGTCAAAAAAAGAAAAAAAAAAAGAAAAGAAATTGCTTAACTGCAGTCACCTTTCTGCCAGGCACTGCTGCCTCACACCTGTAATCCCAGTTATTCAGGAGCAGAGATCAGGAGAATCACAGTTCGAAGCCAGCCTGAGCAAACAGTTCATGAGACCCCATCTTGTAAAAGTTATCACAAAAAAGGGCTGGTGGAGTGGCTCAAGATGTATGCCCTGAGTTCAAACCCCAGTACTGCAAAAAAAAATAAACAATTCAACCCTTAGTACTGCCCCACAATAAAGAATTGTGAATAAACACATACAAATATGCATAAATTAGAAAAATACTCTGCTCTCCTGGGGGCTGCCTGGCAATCAGGGGTGGGCACCCTGACTCATGTCCTGTGTTGCCTCCTCAGTATCTCCAGTTGCCCTTTGTGGGGGCTGAGACTAGGTGACACCCCCTAGGAGGCAAGCACCCGAGGGGAGGAGTCCTGTTTCCTTCCCTTGGTGGTTCACGCCTGACCTGAGGCCTGTGCTGGGCTGCTGTTCAGGAAATGTGGGGTGGATGGGAGGGTGGGTGGGAGGATTGGGTGGGTGGTAGAGGATGGATGATGTATAGGTGAATGAGTTGATGGATAGATGGGTGGATGGATGGATGGACCACTAAGGACAGAAACCAGCTGCGGGAGAGTGATGGAGCCTGGAGAGACCACCCCAGAGAAGCCAGAGCTGCCTGTAAGCCCTCTGTCCCCATCCTGCAGATGAAGATGACGCCAACAGACTTGGAGAGAAGGTGATCCTCCGTGAGCAGGTGAAGGAGCTCTTCAATGAGAAATACGGTCAGTGCCCTTCCGCCCCCACAGCCAGCCCAGCCTTCCCACGCCCAGGGCCCTGGCCACCCCACCACAAGCCAGTCCAGGGACTCTGTCCCTCACTGCAGCCCAGCCTTCCTGTGCCATGACCACTGGTATGCATGGATCAACTTTCTCCCCCCCAGTGCCACATGGCCCACTGGGGCTGCCTGAGTCCAGCCCTTTCCCTAGAGGGCTTCACCTTTGAACAGGGGATATCTTCCACGTGTTCTGACCTCCTGTGCCCTGCAGGTGAGGCCCTGGGCCTGAACCGGCCTGTGCTGGTCCCGTATAAACTGATTCGAGACAGCCCGGATGCTGTTGAGGTCACGGGCCTGCCGGATGACATCCCGTTCCGGAACCCCAACACCTACGACATCCACCGGCTGGAGAAGATCCTGAAGGCCCGGGAACACGTTCGCATGGTCATCATTAATCAGCTCCAGTGAGTCCCCCTCGGGGTGGGCAGTGGGGCGGGGCCAGGGCACAGAGGGCACTGGGTCCACAGGGGGACTGGTCGTCAAGCTACGTGGCCAGTGACCAGAGAGGAGAGCGAGCCCTAATCCCCAGATCCACAGTGCACAGCCTTTGCATGTCATGTCAGGGAGGGCTGGTGGAGTGGCTCAAGTGGTAGAGCGCTTGCTTTGCAAATGTGAGGCCCTGAGTTCAGATCCCACTACTGCCAAAATAAATGTGGAGAGGTCAAAACCCTGCATGTAGTGAGACACTGTCTCAAGAACAAATAAGTATGTATATTGTTTTCTGTTGGGGTTTCTTTTTTTTTTTTTTTGGTGGGACTGGGGTTTGAACTCAGGGCTTCGTACTCACAAGGCAGGTGATCTGCCACTTCCTCCAGTCCATTTTGCTCTGGTTGTTTTGGAACTATTTGCCCAGGCTGGCTTTGAACCTCGATCCTGCCCATCTCAGCTCCCAAGTAGCTAGGATTACAGGCGTGAGCCACTGGCACTGTGTGGTACTGGCGTTTGAACCCAGGGCCTTACACTTGCTAGGCAGGTGCTCTACCACCTGAGCCAGTCCTCCAGTTCTCTGTTTGTTCCTTTTAATGACTGGCCAGTCACCTCCCACAGATGGTCCAAAATGTCCTCTCTGACGGACACCTAGGTTAGCTCTCTTTTGGGAGTCATACCACAAAGTGAAATAATCAATAAAATCAAAAGGCCCCTTTAAAATGCCCACGGACATTTTAAATGTCTAAGCTCGCATCTCCTTCCTTGCTCAGACGAGACCTCACTTTTACAGATGAAGAAATTAGGCCTGGCCTGACGCCAGCAGGGCCCAGCAGCTGCTCTGGGGAGATGATTACTGTGTTTTAATTCTGGTCTGTGTTTGTCAGCTATCCATTACTGTGACAAAATACTTGAGTCATCAACTTAAAGGAGGAAAGGTTTATTTTGGCTCATGCTTTCAGGGGTTTCAGGCCCAGCTTGGTTGGGTTTTTGGCAATACAGAATATCATGGTGGACATGCATGACACAAAAAGCCCATGTGAGGGAGAGGGGAGAAAAAAGAGAGGGAGAGGGAGGGAAGACGGGAACAGGGAGAGAGAGGAAGAGACTGAGGCTTCACTAACCTATCAAAGGCTACACCCCCAAAGACCTAATTTCTTCCCACTGCACCCCACCTCCTAAAGGTTCTTTCACCTCCCAGCAGCACCACAGGCTGGGGACCAACCCTTTAACACAGGGCCCTGAGGGGACACTTCAGATCCAAACTGCAGTAGGGTTTCACCGTGCTCCAGTCACTGCCACAGCATCTCATCTCCTGAAAGATGGCGCTCATATTGAGGTAGCAGGTAAGAAGGAGGGGACAAACCTCGTCTTCTAACTCTGCCCCATTTCTGTCTTTTTCAGACCTTTTACAGAAATCTGCAATGACACTAAGGTGGCAGGTGAGTTGGAGACTGAAAGGGCCACCTTACACCTCATGGGGACTGGAGTCTGTTCCCTTCAAAAAGACACAGACAAGTGTGGTGAGACATGCCTGTAATACCAGCACTTGGGAGGCTGAGGCAGGAGGATCGTGAGTTCCAGGTCAGCCTGGACTACATAAGGAGACCTAGGCACCAATGTGTCACACCAGCTACCTGAGAGACAGAGATCAGGAGGATCACAGTTGCAGGCTAGCCCAGGCAATTAGTTCATGAGACCCCCATCTCCAAAATAACCAGAGCAAAATGGACTGGAGGTGTGGCTCAAGTGGTAGAGCTCCTGCCTAGCAAGTGTGAGGCTCTAAGTTCAAACCCCAGTGCAGCCAAAAAAAAAAACACCTTACTCACCTTAGCCACTAGGGGACTGTCCTCCAGGCCCATGTCTGCACTTCTCCCAGGGTGCCCAATTCTGGGGAGAATTCTCTGGGGGAGGCCAGCACCGTGGGGTGCATGGTCTGGGGACAGGGGTATGGCACCAGGAAATGCAGAGCTGGGACCCTTGGCCTCAGGTGGGCCTTGGCCGTTGGTGGTTTGAGAGCCTTCTCTAATGAGGTTACCAGGCTGAAACAGAGCAGTCCCCAGCTCCCAGCCTCAGCCTGTGTTTCTCCCACCAGCCAAAGACAGCCACCTTCCCAGGCGCAAGAGAAAGAGGGCATCAGAAGGCAA
Organism: Castor canadensis; assembly: GCF_047511655.1. Lineage (NCBI taxonomy): Eukaryota > Metazoa > Chordata > Mammalia > Rodentia > Castoridae > Castor > Castor canadensis. Next base: position 12,441,794 of record NC_133391.1, read on the forward strand.
TTCAGTCTCCTCTTCCTCCTCCTCCTCCTCCTCTTCCTCATCCTCGTCCTCCAACCCGGACTCTGTGGCCTCCAACAACCAGATCTCACTCGTGGTAAAGTCTCCCAGGACCTGGCCTGGACCACCCTTTTCTTTGGCCCTTGCCCCTTCCGTTGGGCAGGGCCACTTTCCCCCGGGATGTGGGTGTGGGGGACAGGGAGGTACTGGGCTCTCGGGGGGTCTCTCCAGCCTTGGGGTGCAGCCATGTCTGCCTGTCCTGACCTGAGATAGTCTGTCCATCCTCTTGGGATAGTCTGTGCTCTGAGCTTTAGCACTACTACTCCAGGGTGGGTGTTGCCAGCAATGTGTGCATAGGACAGCAGGAGCCAGAGGGAGGTTGGTCAATGATGAACGCAGAAGCCACCTCCAGGGCCCCATCTGTCCCTCCACGTTGCCTTGTTCTCGCCTGTCCCTCACTAGGGATACATCCTGGAGAGTTCTCTGCAGTTTGAAGATACCAGTGGGGAAATATTGAGAAAGGAGACTATTTGAATATATTTGAAAATGAACCAGGTGCAGTGACTCACGCCTGTAATCCCAGCTGCTTGGGAGGCTGGAGATAAGGAGGATCTAGTTTTGAGGCCAGCCCCGGGCAAACAGTTCATGAGACCCCCCCCCATCTCCAAAATAACCAGAGCAAAACAGACTGGAGGTGTGGTTCAAGTGGTAGAGCGTCTGCTTTGCAATCGCAAAAACCCCAGTCCCACCAAAAATAAAACAAAATGATTATAGGATTTCTTGATGCTTTGGCTGTGTGTCACTTCAGCTGTTGCCTGGACACCCCCAAAGCCCAGACTTTGCCTTATCTCCCTGCCTGGCTGTGTGTCTGCCCACAGGGGACTCCTCCCTCCTTGGGTCCCCAGAGAACGGGGGATCCAACACGTGGTTTCTGAGCCAGTCCTGAGCCAGTCCAGCTCTGATCCAATGACAAGCCCCTGGGAGACAGCCGGGAAACAGTCATGGGGTCTGTGCTGTGTGTTCTTGCAGCAATTGCACTCCTTCTCTGGGCCTTAGTTTCATCATACAGTGAGGAAGCCCGTGAGGACGCCAAGCTGAGCATGCTGGCGTTTCCCCCGTCACCCAGAGTCCTAACCCGGTCCCTCTGTCCCTCTCTGTAGCAATGGCCAATGTACATGGTGGACTACAGTGGACTGAACGTGCAGCTGCCGGGACCCCTGAGTTACTAGACCTCAGCGCCGAATGGCGACCTCACTCGGAAAGCCTAAGGAACTGTAATTATGTACAGAGTGTAAATTCGGATACGTATCAATGCCTTTTAGTTTTTCCAAGGATTTTTACACTATATTCCTGCCACCAGGGCCTTTTTAAATAAGTAAAAAAAAAAAAAAATGTTGCTGTCTCTGTTCCATTTTCTTTGATACTGGGGTTTGAACTCAGGGCCTACATCTTGAGCCACTCCACCAACCTTTTTTGTGAAGGGTTTTTTTTGAGATAGGGTCTCATGAACTATTTGCCCAGATTGGCTTCAAACCATGATCCTCCTGATCTCTGCCTCCTGAGCTGGGATTACAGGCGTGAGCCACTACACCTGGTTGCCATCTCTTCCTCCTCCTCCTGGGATTATAGACATGAGCCACCAGTGCCCGGCTTCTGTTCTTTTTTATAGAATTGTGGCTGCAGCTGTCACGATGGACTGTCAGGCAGGAAACCAGCCCCAGAGGCCTGCTAAGTTCCTCCTTCCTGGCAGAAGCAGACGAAGTGTCCCTGACCACCAGGCCGTGGTGACTAGGGACAAATCCCATGCTTTTCTTTGCTGCCAGAGGCGGGTGGCCTCAGCATGAGAAGCCACAGAGGCAGAAGTGTCCTAGACAGGCCTCCCACTGCCAGACAGTAGCCTGACCACGGCCCTGTGCCACCTCCCAACTGACAGAGAGCTGGGGACAGTCCTGTATCCTCGCTGCAGGGAGTGTGTGGTGTGGGAGGAAGGACTTTCTTTTGAGTGTGTGTGTTTGGGCAGGAAGCAGTGCTGGGGTTTGAACTCAGGGCTTCATGCTTGCTAGGCAGGTGCTCTACCACTTGAGCCACTCGCTAGCCCTGTTTTTTTGTGATGGGTTTTTTGTTCGTTTGTTTTTCGGTGGTACTCGGGGTTGAATTCTGGGCTTTGCACTTCCTACACAGGCAGTTTACCAACTGAACCATTCCACCCGCACGTATTTATCTATTTCGGCAGGGTCTTGCTAACTTTTACCCAGGCTGGACTGAACTCACAGTTCTGCCTCCACCTCCCAAGCTGGGATTACAAGCTTGTACCACCACACCTGGCTGCAGATAAGTGTCCTCCTTCAGAGGCTCGGGTGGAGTGAGAAGTGTTGAGTGTAGCTGGGCATGGTGGCTCAGGCCTGTAATCCTAGGTCCTCGGGGGGCTGAGGTAGAGGGTCCCAAGTTGATGGGTAGTCTGCGCCACACAGTGTGACCCTGTCTTTTTTAGTCCTGGGGTTTGAACTCATTGCTTCCGGTTGGCAGGCAGGCACTGTTACCACTTGAGCCACACCGCCAGCCTGAGACACTGATCAAAAACACAAAACCAGCTGGAGCCTGGCACCAGTGGCTCACACCTAGAATCCCAGCTACTCAGGAGACAGATCAGGAGGGTCCTGGTTCAGAGCCAGCCTGGGCAAATAGTTCAAGGGCTGGTGGAGTGGCTCAAAGTGTAGACCCTGAGTTCAAACCCCAGTACCTCAAAAAACAACAACAAAATATTAGTGAAGCGGCTCAAGCCACAGAAAACCCCACAGGGTTGCACTGTGTTGTCTGGACTAGCCTTGAACTTGCGATCCTTGTCCCTTAACCTCCTGAGTAGCTTAGAGGCACTTCACTAGCTGCCTAGCAAGCACAAGGTCCTGAGTTCAAACAGGACTGGGGTTGGGTGGGCAGTTAAGTGCTTTAACAGTACCATGCACAAGGCCCTGGGCTCCATCCTAGCATCACAAAAGAAAGTTAAGATAATTACGGGTCAGGGAGGGAGCGCTTTACCCTAGAGAGGGCAGTGTGACCAGACATAAAACATCCTGGGGAGACTTCAGGGTGGGCCTTGAGAGATGGGGTGATTTCTGATGGAGTCGTTGGTACTGAGCAGCAGATCATTTGATCACAACTGTGTCTCAGGAAAACGACTCGGGTCCGGTTTGGTGGTCACGCCTGTAATCCCAGCTACTAGGGAGACAGAGGTAGGAAGATCAAGATCTGAAGTCACCAAGCAAAAGCATGAGACCCCGTCCGGAAAAAAACAAAAACTAAAAGCAAAAGGGCGGGGGGCTTGGCTCAGTTGCAAGGCCCTGAGTTCAAACCCCAGTATCTTCAAAAAACAATTCTGGTGGTGGGACAAGATTGGGACTGACAAAGTCAAAAGAGCCTGGCAGTCACCGGGGTCTTGGCACACCATAGCGTTTATTTACCTCTCACACTGAGGGAAATAACAGCCCTGCCTGCCCAGTGGAGAGGACACCTGGGCAGCTTGTCCTGAGCGGGAAGGGGAAGGTTCCTGGGGGCCCAGAGCAGAGCCAGCTCACCTGGAGCAGAAGTCAAGAACCATCAAGGCTGAAACTTGAAGCAGAGGAGAGGGTGGGCCCAGGTGGGATGGCGCTGTAGGAGAAAATCGGCATGTGGGGGGCAGGGTGGCCGGACTGAGCCCTTGTGTGTTCCAGATGAAGAAAGGGTCACAAGGCTGGCGCCTGTAGCTCACGCCTGTAATCTGAGAAAGCAGAGATCAGGAGGTTTGCAGTTCAAGGTGAGCCAGGGTAAATGCCTCTTGAGACCCCATCTCAAAAACACCCAACACAGCCAGGCACTGGTTGCTCACATCGATAATCCTACCGACTCAGGAGGCAGACATCAGGAGGACCGCGGTTTGAAGCCAACCCTGGGCAAATAGTTCTGAGATCCTATCTGGAAAAAATCCATCACCAAAAAGGTATGGCGGAGTGGCTCAAATGATAGAGCACCTGCCTAGCAAGCGTGAGGCCCTGAGTTCAAACCCCCGTGCCACCAAAAACAACAGAACAGAATGAGGCCTCTGGCGTGGAGGAAACGGGATCTAAGTTAGCTGAGACCATGGTGGAACACCTGGGGAGTTTCTGCCACCTGCCTCAAGCTGGAGACAGGAACGACCTTGTCCCCAGTCTTCTGGACCCTGCTTCCTCCCGGACAGTTGCTGAAAGCCACAGACTTGGCAGCGGCCAGGCGCAGTTCCTCCCTTTGCTGGCACCCCCGCCCCCAAGTCAGCTGCCAGGAGAGCCCTCCCTCCATGCCCCTGGCCCTCTCTCCCTCCTCGGCTGATTCCCTGCTGGGCCACCTTCCGAGTGAAACCCTCTGAAATCCGGGTGTGCAGGACAGCTAGCTGCCACCTTGCTGTCACCCCATCTGTCCCTCTGACATCTGATCCTGTGACTGCATTATAAAACCTCCGGGTGGGGGGTTCTCGGTGCCACGCCTCACATCTGTCATCCTTGCAACCTGGGAGGCTGAGATTGGGAGGATCCAGGTTCAAGACCAACCTTCATGAGCTCCCATCTCCAAAATAACCGGAGCAAAATGGACTGGAGGTGTGGCTCAAGCAGTAGAGCGCTTGCTTTGCAAGCATGAAGCCCTGAGTTCAAATCCCAGTCTCACACACACACACAAAATTAGCCAAAGCCTTTGAACTGAGAGGTGGCCCAGCTCCTCCCACCACCAGTCACGGGAGCTCTGAGGATATGGCCAGACACAGGGTGACACCAGGGACCTGCTCCTTGCTTTGTGGGCCACCCGGATGCAATGCTTGCAGAAACCTCCAGAAGCTTTTCCGTGCACCCTCTGCAGAAATCACAGCGTGCGGCACGTTGTAAAGTGCTTTGAGCAAAGCACTTGTTCTTTAATTAAACTTCATTGGAGCGCCATCTGTCTCTGGTCGCCTCGGCTGTGTTTTGCAACCCTCAGTGAGAAATGTTACTGGATGTGTAAACACAGGCCCCCCCGCACACAGCCAGAGAAAAGCCTAGAACATTTCCAAAATACTAAATGAGCCATGCGTGCCGCTGAGATTGCAACTGGGCCGTAATTGGCCCGGGATGGATTCCGCTGGTGTGCCATCATCTCATATTCGAATCCTTTGTAGGAGAACGTGCCGTCAGTGCGAAGATCAGGACGGGACAGGCTGGAATTAGGGCTCACTGAAAACAGTAATAAACAGGAGCAAGCGGGAGGGGAGGTGACAGGGCCGCGCCTGCACCTGTGCCACCGCACCTGCTCCCTGGGTGCTCCGTCCCTGCAGGCGCCTCCCCAGTGCCGAGGGAGGAAGGGGGGGAGGCCGTGAGCTGTGCAGCTTTTGACATTGGGGACTGAACTCTGGGCTCTGCCTAGCAACACCCCACACGCCAGTCCTTTTGCTCTTGGTTTGGTTTTCTCGTAGGGTCTTGCACTTTCGCCCAGACTGGCCTCCAGCTCAGATTCTCCCATCTCCGCCTCCTGAGTAGCTGGGATTACAGGTGGGAGCACCATGCCGGCTTGAGATCTATTTTAAGGAATCAAAGCTTTATCGAGAGTGATCTACTGAGTCCCTGGGAGCAGGTCTTCTGCCTCTCAACTGGCTCAGGTAAAGGAGAAAAAGATGGAGAGGTGATGTTCGGGCAAGGCAGGGAGAGGAGGACAAGAATCAGGAGATCTGATCTGCGTACATGACATTTGGTGGGCTGCACTGCATTGCACTGGAAAAGGTCCATAAACCAGGCGTGGTGGTGCACACCTGTAATCCAGCACTCTGGAGGCTAAAGCAGGAAGATAGAGAGTGGCAGGCCAACCTGGGCTACATAGTGAGACCCTGTCTCAAAAAAAAAAAAAAAAAAGAAAACAGCACAGGGAGCCAACACTGGGCTGTGGGTGAGGCTCAAGCCATAGAGCACCTGCCTAGCAAGTGCGAAGCCCTGAGTTCAAACCTCAGTCCCACAAAAAGGAAAAAACACCCCTGAGTCTCTGTGTGGCTTGGCCCCTGTCCCATGATCCTCTGGTCTCCACAGTCACAGGACACCGGACCCCTTCTCTCTTTTTCCCCCTTCTTTACAATTTCTCCTGACAGCTCCTTCCTGCCTTACCTTTCAGCGACATGTCCCCTTCCTCCAGACACCTCATCCAAAGAAGCGCTGGCACGTCCTAATTCACTGTTTTCATTGCTTCTCAGTGTCACCACTGAGCCCCCCTCAGCCCCCACCTCATGTTCCTCATCATGTAAAGAATGCTTTATTCATTTCTGTAATCAGACTCCTGTAGATGAAATTAAATATCACGCATTTAATATGGTGAGTAACCCCTGTACAAACGGAAAAAACTTCAAAGTAATGTTTCTACATCAGTTATCTCGTAATTTTTAAATTTCATCTCCTTCTTTAAAAAGCCACATTGTAAGCCTGGCGCCAGAGGCTCCCACCTGTAATCCCAGCTACTCGGGAGGCAGAGGTCAGGAGGATCTCAGTTTGAACCCAGCCCTGAGCAAATAGTTCCCGAGACCCTATCTTGAAAAAACCCATCCGAAAAAGGGCCGATGGAGTGCCTCAAGTGGTAGAGCTCCTGCTTAGCAAGAGTGAGGCCCTGAGTTCAAACTGCCAACAACAGTAGTAAAATAAGACAAGAAAGAAAATGAGTTAAGAGCTCACTGGGCTGTGGCAGTGCTGGCATAGCATACTCAAGACCCTGGCTTCCAGCCCCAGCTCTGCCCAAAAGAAAATAAACAAACAAAATCAAAACCGTTCAGTAGAGCTGTTGTCACAGTCCCAACAAGAGCACAGCAGTTGGCTCACAAACACCCAGGGACAGTGACACTTGCCCGTAGGCCCAGCTACTTGGAGGGCTGAGGTAGGAGGGTCATTTAAGGTCAGGAGTTCAAGACCAGCCTAGGCACCATAGGGAGCCCTGCCTCAAAATAAATAATAAATAAAGCTGGGAGCTGGTGGCTCACGTCTATAATCCCAGCTACTCAGGAGGCAGAGATCAGGAGGATTGTGGTTCAGAGCCAGCCCTGGCAAACAGTTCATGAGACCCTATCTGGAAAAAACTCATCCCATAGAAGGGCTGGTGGAGTGGCTCAAGGTGTAGGCCCCGAGTTCAAATGCCAGTACTACAAAAAAAAAAAAGGAGGGAGGTTGGTGTGGTGGATCACTCCTGTAATCCAGCATTTGGGAGGCTGAGGCAGGAGGATCTCGAGTTTGAGGTCAACCTGGGCTATGTAGAAAGACCCTGACTCAAAAAACCATGGGGCTGGGGGTGTAGCTCAGTGGTAGAGCCCTTGCCTAGTTCTGTCCACAATACTGTGAGACCGAGAGAGAGAGAGAGAGCGAGAGAGAGAGAGAGACTAGCATCTGAAAAAAGAAAATGAAGCAGTGCCAAGACTAACTGCTAAGCTCTGAGTGTGCTGCCCCTCTCACTCTGCCCCCAGCAAGACTTTCACAGGCCTCTCTCTGGCCTCAGATGCCCTCCCCTGCACCTCCCAGAATTCCCTCCCCTGCACCTCCCAGAATTCCCTCCCCTGCACCTCCCAGAATTCCCTGGGCTCCAGCCAAACCAGGGCACCACTGCTGTCAGCACATTCTAGAGTTTCTCCTGCCTCCAGGCCCCTTGCCTGGCTGCCTTTTCTCCTTCCTTTGCCTGACAAAGGTCTTCTCTCTCTGGCAAACCCAGCAGGTGCTTTCAGACTTGCACAGTGTGTTACTGTCTCCCACAGAAATAACTGACAGGAAGGCTGGGCGTGGTGGTTCACGCCTGTAATCCCAGCACTGAGGTGATAGGAATAGGAAAATTCATAGAGACAGAAAGAATAGAAGCTGCTTCCAGGGCTGGGAGTGGGGTGCACACCTGTAATCCCAGCACTCGGGAGGCAGAGGCAGCAGGATCTTGAGGGCAAGGACAACCTGGGCTACAGAGTAAGACCCTTTCTCAAAAAAAAAGAAATTTTATTTTTTTATTTTTTTTTTTTATTTATTTATTTTTTTTATTTGATGTATATCATTTTCTTTTTTTTTTTTCTTTTTTTTTTTTTTTCATTTTTCTTTTATTATTCATATGTGCATACAAGGCTTGGTTCATTTCTCCCCCCTGCCCCCACCCCCTCCCTTACCACCCACTCCACCCCCTCCCGCTCCCCCCCCTCAATACCCAGCAGAAACTATTCTGCCCTTATTTCTAATTTTGTTGTAGAGAGAGTATAAGCAATAATAGGAAGGAACAAGAGTTTTTGCTGGTTGAGATAAGGATAGCTATACAGGGCATTGACTCACATTGATTTCCTGTGTGTGGGTGTTACCTTCTAGGTTAATTCTTTTTGATCTCACCTTTTCTCTAGAAAGCCCAGAGAGGTGGTCACTCTTGTAATCCTAGCTACTTGGGAGGCTGAGATGGGGAGGATTGAGGCTTGGGACCACCTGAGCAAATAGTTCTCGACACCCCATCTCCAAAATAACCAGAGCAAAATGGACTAGAGGTGTGGCTCAAGCAGTAGAGCACTTGCCTAGCAAGCACAAGGCCCTGAGTTCAAAACCCAGTGCTGCCAAAAAAAAAAAAAGAGGAAAAACAGGAGGAAGGATTTGTTTCACGCATGGTTTCAGAGGGCCCAGGCTAAGGTCACAGAACACCAGGGCCTGGGGCCTGGGAACAGAAGGCAGAGCCGAGTGAGAAAGGGGCTAGAAACAAGACACCCCAAGGACCCACCCCTCAGTGATGTACCTCCTAAAGTTTCCAGAACATTCCAAAATAGCGTCAGCAGCTGGGGACCTAGGCTTCAATCCATAGCCAGGGAAGGACATTTCCTATTCAAACCACAATAGGTGGCTTTTTAAGGTTGACCCCAGGGGTCATCAGAATCCCATTCTCCTGGGATTTTCCCACCATCCGTCCATTGGCCACAGCCCCCTCGCCTGCCATTCCATCATCCCCACTCACCCTGGTCACTGACACAGCAGGTGACCAAGTCCCTGGACACTCACGGGTGGTAGTCTGGGGTTCTTACACTCGCTTCAACCCACCTCTGGCTCGTCCAGGAACCACAGGTTCCTCCACTGCCGACCCCTTCTGGGCCACCCAGTTCACTTCCGCCATGTTGGGAAATGAGCTGGCTGTGTGGAGGGCTTTCTTGTCCCTGACAACTGTGCTCCTGCTGGACACTAGGAGAAATGCCACCTCAGCAATGCCACCTGTTGGGAGCAGCTTCGGGCCCCTGAGCTGCTGCTGGCACAGGGCCTAGGGCAGGTACAATGCTCCCTGGAGACTGTGACTCTCTGTCTGAAGGTGACAGTGGAAATTCTATCACCCTGGATCATGGGATCTGTTTACAAGCCTGTGTCCCCAGCAAGTCGACTGCTTGCCAGCTGCTCAGGAGCCCAGGTGTCTCCATCCCTTCCAGGGCCTCTGCCAGTGGAAAGAGGACCCCAGGGAGGCCTGGCCCCTCTGCCCAGGTGACCCACTGGAAGCCAGCACTGGCACCTGGGTACCCTCCCCTCAACCTGGGCCCCGGGGAGGAGGCACAGACCTGCCATGTGCAGGCCTCCTCAGGGGACGTTTGTTTCTTTTCTTTTGTTCTCGCTCCTCCTCTGATTAGGACTTTGCATGCAGGCCATTTGAGGATTGGGTGACCAGATTTTGCAAATCCAGGACAGAGGTGCTTAGATCAGTGAGGGTTTCAGAAGAACAACAAAGGACTCTTGTTCCCTGCAATTTCGGGGGTATAATTTAAGCTGAACAATGCTGATTTCTTGTTTACTGGAAGTCATCTTGAACTGGGTCCCTGGCTTCTATCTGGCAGCCCTACCTTAAGGGTCATGACTGCTGTCCCTTGTCTAAAAACAAAACAAAGAAAGAACCCAGCACCAGTGACTCATGCTATAATCCCAACTACTCAGGAGGCAGAGATCAGAAAGATGGTGGTTTGAAGCCAGCCCTGGCAAGTAGTTCAAAAGACCCTATCTTGAAAAAAATCCATCACAAAAAAGGACTGGTGGAGCGGCTCAAGTGGTAGAGCACCTGCCTAGCAAGGGTGAGGCCCTGAGTTCAAATCCCTGTGCTGCTAGAAAAGAGGGAGGAAGGGAGTGGGATAGGGAGGGAGAGAGAGAGAAGATGGAGAGGGAGAGAAAGGGAGTGAGGGAGAGAAGAAAGAAAGGGAGGGAAGAAGGGAGGAAGGAAGGAAGGGAAGGAGGGCGGAAGGAAGGAGGTGAAGAAGGAAGGAGGAAAGAAGACATGGGAGGAAGAAGGGGAAAGCTGAGACTCTAGGAAGTAGCCATCCACACACACACCCCACGTCCCCTTGGAACAGTCCCAGCAGTTCTCCTCTCGCCCAGGCCTGAGTTTCTGAAAGCAGAACCAACCCAAGAACCTGCTAAAAGATGCTGAGTCGTACATGAAGAAGCCACAAAGCCCTTAGGAACAAAGGGTTGCTGTCACCTCACCCCGCAGCTGCAGAGGTAAGAAGGGCTGGTGGTGAGAAGGCTCTGGAAGCCAAGATCCAGTGCCTAAGAAGAAGTATGGTCAGCTGCACCAGTTGGCCTTTTTATGTGCACCTGAGTTGCCCTGTCAGCTGCAGGAAGAGTGCGATCCAGCTGCAGCCCAGGCCTTCAGAGCAGAGGGAAACGGGCACCCACTGCTGGGAGTTTAAGGCCAGCGCTCCCTGCCGCAGCTGTCTTCCTCTGGCTACACTGGCCTAGCCTTGCAGGAGAATGCCCCACCTGGAGTTCTCCTGACCTTGGACAAGACCTGGCCTCCCCGTCCCCCATCTCTGTCCCCCCATCCCCACCCTGGACCATGTCCCTTCTCTGCCAGGTACACCTGCACCTCTGGGCCTCCTGTCCCCAGGCGGAGCTCAGATAAGCCCTGGATGTTGGTTGGTCCTCTCCACCAAGGTGGGGGAGCCACTCAGAGGCATATGGGGTTGGCTCACATTGCAGAGCTGGATGGAATCTTCCAGAATGTGTGCAGCCTCCCAGGCCTGGACCTCATAAGTCTGCACTGCACCCTCAGCCACAGGGGCACAGCCTGGGTTGAGTGGAGTTGGCTGAGTGAGGACAGCCCACTGCTGGGTGCCTCCCTCCCTTCCTTCCTTTTCCTCTCTCTCTTTCTCTCACCCCTCCTCTCTCCTTATTCATTTATTTGCTTATGTTTTGCACATGCTAGGCAAGAGTTCGACCACTGAGCTATACCCCTAGTCTTCCTCCTATCTTCTTTTTGTCCTCCACTTTGATTTTTGGTTGTTGTTGGTTTAAATAGAAATGGAGCAGACAGTGATTGGGCAGGATTGCACCAAGCACCTTCACAGCAAGTTGAAACAAGGTGACAGAGGCTCAGGGTGCCAGGTGCTGGTGATTACGCCTATAATCTCAGCTTCTCAGGAGGCACAAAAATCAGGAGGTTTGCAGTTTGAGGCCAGCCCGTGGGGAGAAAAAAAAAAAAAAGAAAGTGAGACCCTGTATCGAAAAAACCCAACACAAAAGAGGGCTGGCAGAGTGGCTCAAATGGTAGAGCACCTGCCTAGTGAGTGTGAGGCCCTGAGTTCAAATCCAAGTGCTGCCAAGGAAAGAAGCTGATCTAGAAGTAGAGGGGAATAGTGGCTACCAGAGGCTGGGAGGGTGGAGGCAGTGCTGGGGTTTGAGCTCAGGGCATTGTGCTAGGCAGGTGTCTGCAACTTGAGCCACACCCCTGGCTCTCAGCCCTAAATTATTTAAAAAGCAGAATAGAAACCACAACCCCTGCTTCCCGTGCTGGCCTTCTGCCATGGATGGGCTGCCATTGGGTAGGACTGATGCTGGGCTCGGGTCACCTCTGTCCACATTGCCTGCCCGGGGCCTGGCACCTGCTAAGCTGGTGCAGGAGGATGAGCGCGTTGACACTGGGCTTGACACGGGAGGAGAGCAAGCTGGGGCAGGAGCTCTGCACCAGGCTGACGGGGGTGTGGCTCGGGGACACCGCACACTCACCTCCAACAGCTTTTTTATTGCAATCTGTGCGTCAGAAAAGTTTGATGAGTCTCGTTCCCAGTGAGCAATGCTTGATGGTGTCTCAGCACCACAGAGTCAGAGATGAATGGAGGATCCTAGTTTTTCTCTAAAGAAACCTGTCCAACCAGGAAACGGTGACTCACGCCTGTGATCCAAGGTACTCAGGAGGCAGAAATCAGGACAATCACGATTCAAGGCCAGCCTGGGCAAATAGCTCATGAGACCTTATCTCAAAAAAAACCCATTAAAAAAAAAAGGCTGGTGGAGTGGCTCAAGGAGTGAGGCCCTGAGTTCAAACCCAGTACTGCAAAAAAAAAACGAAGCCAGGTCTGGTTCTGGAGAAACTACACATGGGTAGCTACAATTTGGAAAGTGGCAATCGATAAACGTTCACATGTGGACAGCCCTCTCTCTGGGCTGGTACCAGATCCAAGAACTTGATGACTGCATCACTGAATGCTCACAACCCTTCAAGGCTCCATGTTCAGATCCTATCATTGAATCTCAGAGGTTCGATGATTTATAAAGAATGAAGGTATGTTTACTTACTTATTTTTTGGCAGTACTGGGGTTTGAACTCAGGGCCTCAGACTTGCTAGGCAGGCGCTCTACCACTTGAGCCACTCCACCGGCCCCTTTTGGGATGGATTTTTTTGAGATAGGGTCTTGAGAACTATTTGTCCAGGCTGGCTTCGAACTGAGCTCCTCCTGATCAGCGAGGACGTGCTACTACGCCCGACTCTAACCGTTTTCAAACTGACTCACAACCACATCAAACTGCAGTTTGTAGGTCAAAGACTCCCAGGGGTTTTGGTCAGCGGGGATGTAACACAGTGGCAGCGTGGGGAGGAAGGCCTGTGGAGAAATGCAAACCTGGATTCTTGCCCAGGCTGGAGATTTGAAACAGTTTTCCATGAGGTGGCAGCAATTCTTCAAGTGTCCTTGTGGGAGATGATCTTGCTTGAAATTTTAGTCTTTTCTTTGCAACTAGACGTCTTTCCTCATACACTTGAACTGTGCCTGTCTTTAAATAAAGTCTATGATTTAAAAATATTGAAACTAGGCCTGGTGCAGTGGCTTATACCTGTAATCCCGGCACACTGGAGGCAGAGGTAGGAGGGGCATGAGTTCAAGGGCAGTCTGCTCTACATAATGAGACTCTGTCTCCAAAAACCAAAGCCTGGGGAGAGACCACCTGCCTACCTTGTACAAGGCCCTGGGTTCAATTCCCAGAATCACAAAAACAAACAGATATGAACTATTTTTACCTGGCAAAAGAGGCAGAGATTGGGAGGATCAAAGTTTGAGGCCAGGGCTGGTGGAGTGGTTGGTGACAGAGCACCTGCCTTGCAGGTGTGAGGCCTTGAGTTCAAACCCCAGTGCTGCCAAAAACAATTTAAAAAATGAAAAGTTTGATGCCAGCCTGCCAGCCTGGGGGGAAACATTTGAGAGCCCCCTCGCACATGGTAGGCACACCTATCGTTCCAGCTACACATGAAGCATACATAGGAAGACCTTGGTCCAGGCAGCCTGGGCATAAACACAAGACCCCATCTCCAAACTAACCAAAGCCAAAAAGGGCTGGGGTGTGGGACTGGTATGGGAGCACCTGCCTAGCAGGCATGAAGCCCTGAGTTTGAATCCCAGAACCACACACACACATTAAAAAAAAAATTTTTTTCAATTTTTGCTCTTTTCTTGACAACATTTTCTCCCGATGAATGCCCACTGAGGTTCTTCTGTCTTTCAGGGTCATTTCCAAATGATCTAAAAAAAGGAACAAAATTCAATTCCCATCCCGGCTGCTGGAAGGCAAGATTTAATTTTAGCCATGCCAAGAATAAGAAGCAAGCAGTGAGTGGCACGGAGTGTTTCATGCTTTACGATCGACTGCCTTTGTCCCTTCCTTTCCACACTCTGGCTGGAGCTGGGGTTTCACTCAGGGTCTTCACCTTGAGCCACTCCATCAGCAATGTTTTTGTGTTAGGTTTTTTTCGAGATAGGGTCTCTCGAACTATTTGCCTGGGCTGGCTTTGAACCTCGATCCTCCTGATCTCTGCCTCCTGAGTAGCTGGGATTACAGGTGAGAGCCACTGGTGCCAGCATTCATTTCTGTTTTCTCACGATTTAGACTGATCTCCATTTACACTGGGAGGCAGGGAACAAGAGAAGTGAACTTGATTGCAGCAGAGGAGAAAATGCAGATGGGCCTCCAACACGGGAGGATTGTATGAGCTTGGAAACAGGGGTGTGGGGATCGGGCAGTCTGAGCCCTGGCCCAGCTGGCCTTCCCACCTGATAAGCTGGTTTATCCAACTATAAACATAACGACAGCCAGGCGCCTGTAATCCTAGCTGCTTGGGAGGCTGAGATCAGGAGGGCTGTGGTTTGAGGCCAGCCAGGGCAAATTAGTCCATGAGATCCCATCTCCAAAATAACCAGGGCAAAATGGATGGGAGGTGTGGCTCAAGTGGTAGAGTGCCTGCTTTGCAAGTGTGAAGCCCAGAGTTCAAAGCCCAGTCCCATCAAAAAAAAAAAAAGAAAGTGGTTACCTGTGACCCATAATTTGCAAGATCTTTAATTTAATATAATTATAAGGACACTCCTGAAATTCATATCCAAACAGCCAGCAGCATAAAATGATGACTAAAAGGCAGACTTGGGTGTGTCCTGCTTTCCCAAAACGATGCTTACATCATTAGGGTTTATTTATTTATTTACTTTTGTGGTACTGGGGTTTGAACTCAGGGCCTACACCTTCAGCCACCCCACCAGCCCTTTTTTGGTGAAGGGTTTTTCTAGATAGGGTCTTGCAAACTATTTGCCAGGACTGGCTTTGAACTGCGCTCTTCCTGGTCTCTGCCCCCTGAGTAGCTGGGATTATAGGCGTGAGCCACCAGCTCCATCTTAACCATTTCTCTGTCACAGTTCAGTCTTGTTGGGGCCGGGTGTGTAGCTCAGTGGCAGAGCATGTGATTATCATGTCTGATGCCTGGGTTCAAGTCCTAGTACCAAAAAATTTAAAAAAGAAGGGAGTTTGTTAAATAGATTCACATAGTTGTGCTAGTGCTCTGCATCGGCAAAACGGTTCCTGGGTCCCCATCAGACAGGTCCCCTGTCCCTCCCCTGAACCTGGCAGCCACCATCCTCCTTCTGTGTGCAAACAATAGGACTCAAGTGCTGTGCACTCGCACACGCTAACACATGCTTACGCACACATGTATACAGATCTACCTTCACGCACACTCTCACATGTACAGCGGTTTGAGTATGAAATGTCACCTGCTCCTTCCTGTCTCTCCCTCTGTCTCAAAGACGTTTTCTTTTTTGGTGGCACTGGAGATTTGAACTCAGGGCCTCAGGCTTGCTAGGCTGCTGCCCTACCACTTGAGCCACTCCACCGGTCCTCGTTCTCTCTTTCTCCCTCTCTCTCTCTCTCTCACCAAGTTTAAGTAGCTTTGCTGTGCCACACTGATGTTCAGCCTTGCTTAAACCATACAGCCAGCAGCCAACCATGGGCTGAAATAAACCCTCCTTTAAGTTTTTTTTGCGGTACTGGGATTTGAACTCAGGGCCTACACCTTGAGCCATTCCACCAGCCCTTTTTTTTTTGTGTGTGATGGGTTTCTTTTAGATGGGGTCTCCCAAACTATTTACCCATGGCTGTCTTTGAACCTTGATCCTCCTGATCTCTGCGTCCTGAGTAGCTGGGATTACAGGTGTGAACCACCAGCGCCTGGCTTTGGGGATCATTTGGATTCTGCTGAAAATACCTGATTTAAATCTCATTTAAGACGTGAGCCACCAGTGCCCGGCTTCCTTTAAGTTGCTTTTCCTCAGGTATTTTGTCACAGCAAGGAAAACTCTGACACACCCCTGCACACATCTGCATATTCTGCACACACACACATGCACACACTCACTTCCTACAGATCTGAGCCTGGGACCACGTCCAGCCGTGTGGCGACCAAAGGCCTGTTTTGCCAACCTGCTGCTCAGATATGTTGTGCACAGATGAGCAGAAAAGCAAGACATCCTGGAGGCCACCAAGAAGGGCCAAAGTGTCTCACTTTGTATAGGGACAGACCTATAGCCAGGCTTCTAGGGACATGAACGGAGCCCCCCCGCCCCACCTGAGGACATGAAAGAAGGCATCGCGGGGCCCAGCAGCTGTTTCAGATCCAACCCAGGCGCAGGTGAGCCAGGTGGCCTTGGGGCTCAGCCCTTGGCCTGGGAGATTCACACAGGTCACCTCTGGTTCTACCGGTTTGGCTTTGAGCATTTGCTCCTGGCTCCCCTGCTTGGCAAAGGGGCAGAGTAGGCTGGTTCTGGGAGGACAGCGGGCAGGTGTCTGCTGACGGTGACAAGAAGCTCCTTGCTGTCTCCATGTTGAAAGCCACTGTGTCTTTGTGTTCTGGAATCCTCACTCCAGGGTAGAAAGTGTTGCTGGCTGCCATGTGGGTGGCAGGACCAGCATGGGCCAGCAGCCTGGGCATCCAGTGTGGGCAGGGGACATCTGGAAGCTGAGGCTTCTCCCATAACTGCCCCTTTTTCCTATGGTGGGACCCTGAGGAGTCAGGAAGGGGGTTTCTTGTCACCCTTTCCCTTTGTCTTTATCACTTCAAAATTTATCTGGATCAATCCATAAGCCCTCTGTATGTCACAGGACCTCGCAGCAAACTGGCTGCCTACGGGGTACAAGTGGTCTGGCTATGAGCACAGGTGCCCAGCCTCTTCCACTGGCCTCCTTGTGGTGACAGCTTTCCCCCAGCCCTGGGAGGACCTAGCCCAAGCAGGGACTTGTGACCACACTTGCTGGGGCTTTTCATGGGGCTTCTGGGAGACTGTGTAATATTGCATGTGGCCTGAGTGTTGGGGGTTAGGGACTTAGTGGTGGCCATGGTGGTTTGGAGTGGGACAAGGACATGGGTGTGTGGATAAGGGATGTGGGGTTGCAACTGCTCTCTCCTGCTTCTTCTTTTCGTCAGACAGTGCAGGTCTTTTATCCCACTGGGATGTCCCCCACTGGTCAAGGGAAGCTGAATGTCAGTGATGGCCTCCTTCCCTTCCTCCTTTATTTATTTATTTGTGGTGCTGGAGATGGAAACCAGGGCCTCACTCATGCTAGGTGAGCACTCAACCTCCCAGCTATATCCTCAACCCAATTCGGTTTTTCAATTCAACATAAAAAAAGGACCAGGTGCAGTGGTGCACACCTGTAGTCTTAGCTACTTGGGAGGCTGACATCCAGGAGGATTGAGGTTTGAGGTTCAAGGATAGCCCAGGCAAATAGTCTGAGAGACCCTATCTCCAAAAATAACCATAGCATAATGGACTGGAGGTGTGGTTCAAGTGGTAGAGCTCCTGTTTGCAAGTGTGAAGCCCTGAGTTCAAATCCCAGTCCCACGTAAAAAAAATAAATAAAATAAAATGAAAAAGAATTTTTGCACAAGGACTCCTATAAAAAACACTTGCATGAGCCAGGTGCCAGTGGCTCACATCTGTAATCCCAGCTACTCAGGAGGCAGAGATCAGGAGATATGTGGTTCAAAGACAGCCCAAGCAAATAGTTCATAAGACCCTATCTCAAAAAAACCCACCACAAAAACAGGGCTGATGGCATAGCTCAAGTGGTAGAGCACCTGCCTAGTAAGCTTAAGGCCCTGAGTTCATCTGAGTTCAAACCCCCAGTACTGAAAAAGAAATTTTTCATGGGCTGGGCATGGTGGCTCACACCTGTAATCCCAGCTTCTCAGGAGGCAGAGGTAGGAGGATCCCTGTCCCAAACCCTATCTGAAAAGAAACTAAAGCAAAAAGAGCTGGGGTGTGTCTCTAGTGGTAGGAGGCCTGCCTAGTAGGTGCAAAGCCCTGGGTTCCAACCCCAGTATAGTAAAATAAAATTTAAAAAAAGGGATTACAGTGAGTGAAATTCTAGAACAACAAATGGAGAGCAAACACAGATCAGTGGTTGCCAGGGCCTGGAGCAGGTGGAAGGATTAACTTGGGGGGGCGGGGGGGAGTCTTCCATGTTTTGATTGGGGTGGGCGTTACCTGAATACATTCAATAAGGCTTGCTGAACGAAGCATGCAAAAGTGACACCATGGGGGAGAAATGAACCAAGCCTTGTATGCACATATGAATAATAAAAGAAAAAAAAAGTGACACCATTTCATTTGGTGTCAATAAAATACTTGAATAGTTGCGGAAAGGGGGAGTCAAAATAAATCTTTCCTCTCTTAAAAAAAAAAAGTTGGTTAAAACAAAAAAGAAAAAGCAGACTTGTCCAGCTTCCCTGAGTGGGTGGGTGGCAGAATTTCGCCAGGAAAGGAAGGCTAGAATGACAGGCACCCCAACCAGCCTGTCCAGTCCAGCCCGAGCCACTGGCTGGCACAGAAGGGCCATTGTCAACCAGCCACAGACTCTGTCCAGACTGACCTGCACCTGGCCTCGGGGCCCCAGTCAGCACCATCTATTTATTACTCCTTCTGCAGGAGGAACAGGTGACACTTCAGACCTCCTTCAGCTCTCCCTTTGTTTCTGTCCTTCTCACCCTCACTTTTTTTTTTTTTTTTGGTAGCACTGGGGTTTGAACTCAGGGCTTTGCAATTGCTAGGCAGGCGCTCTATCCTTCCCCATGCCCCTTGCTTTGGTTATGTTATCCAGCCTGGCCTCAGACCATGATCTCCCTACCTCTGCCTCCCAAGTAGCTGGGATTACAGGCACTTCCTCCTCCTTCTCCTTCCTCCTCCTCCTCTTCCTTCTTTGTGGAACTGGGGTTTGAACTCAGGACTTCATGCTTACAAAGCAGGTGCTCTGCCTCTTGAGCCACACCTCCAGTCCGTTTTCCTCTGGTTATTTTGAAGATGGGGTCTCTAAACACGTGCTCTCGGGCTATATTCAAGCCACAATCCTCCTTGACCTGAATCTCCCAAGTAGCTGGGATTAATCATGAACCACTGGTGCCTGGCTCCTGCCATTTTTGTCTCTGTGTCCCCAAGGCATCTGTGCAGATTCCCTAGTTTTGGATGTCTAGGAGGCGATGAGGTAGGCCCCTTATACACACTGGCCCAGTAATTTCTCACAGCCCTGCTAAGAAAGACATGTTACCCTCCCCAGTTTGCAATGTGATCTGCGCACTGAGGCAATGATCCTCAGGTCTCAAAGGCAGGTTGCATCAGCCTAGGTGTGCTCTTTACCTTCATTTATTCAATCAACAAACCCCAAGTACCTTCACTGCCCTAGGCACTGTTTGAGGACTGTGAATGAGGCTCAGTTACTGCCCTCATGGCACACCTATTGGAGAAAAAGTCACAAATGGTAGAAACATGAATGAATGAATAAATGAACACACGTTGTCTGTGTGCATTTTGCTGCACGAATAATGATCAAGCCCTAGTAGGAGGGTGCAGGTGTCCACGACTTCCTCTGTCCCTCGTCCACTTTGGAGGGACCTCAGCCATGGAATCTTAGCCCAGCCCACACCAAGGAGACCACCTAGGAATCAAAGAATCAAAGAGGCTGATTTGGTGTGAGCCGATGTGTCAGGCCTAGTTTCAATGTATATATATATATTCAATATATTCACGTATGTGAATACACATATATACATATATTTTATATATTTTTGGTGGTACTGGGGTTTGAACTCAGGGCCATCACCTTGAGCCACTCCACCAGCATTTTTTTGTGGAGGGTTTTTTCAAGATAGGGTCTCCGTGCGCACAGGCAGCAGCACCCACTGGGAATTGTAGTCCCTGATTAGTTCACGCCAGCGTGACAGCTATAGTGGCAAACTACTATTGCCCAGGACTGGCTTTGAACCTTGATCCTCCTGATCTCTGCCTCCTGAGTAGCTGGGATTACAAGTGTGAGCAACTGGTGCCCAGCTTTCTTTAAAAATTTTTTAAATTATTTATTTTCGGTACTGAGGTTTGAACTCAGGGCCTCACGCTTGCTAGACAGGTGCTTTACTACTTAAGCCACTCTGCCAGCCCTTCTTCTGGGATGGCTTTTTTCAAGATAGGGTCTTGTGAACTATTTCCTTGGGTTAGCCTCAAACCTCGGTCCTCCCAATCTCTGCCTCCCAAGTAGCTAGGTTTATAGGCGTAAACCATCAGTGCCTGGCTGATCGTATGTCATTTTGTTTTGGGGACAGGGTCTCACTACGTCGCTGTTGACATAAAGTAATGACATTCACCAGTTACCTTTGAGGGACCTCAGGTAGGTCGGCTATGGACAGTGAAGAAGGGATTATCTGGAGTTCAGAGGTGGCCTGACGGCATTCTTAGCCGGGAGGTGGTGAGGCCTAGAGGTGTACTAAACTTACTGATAAATCTAGCCGATTATCTGCTGGGGCAATGTTAGGGCAGATCCCCAAGTTAAGGTAATTGGTTATTAGAGACAGAGATGGCCCGGGATAACCTGTGCTCCAGCTGTCCTCAGCCACCACCTCTGGCCAAGGTCAATCGCTCTGAGATCTCTCCCTTATGCTGGTGTCCGGCCTGTGACCTTGTCCTGCCTCAGCCTCTCGAGTAGCTGGGACTACAGCTGTGTGACACCATGACTGTCTACTATCCATTCTTTTTTTATTGTTGTTGTGGTACTGGGGTTTGAACTCAGGGCCTGCAACCTGAGCCACTGTACCAACCTTTTTGTGTTTTTTCGAGATATGGTGTCTCGAACTATCTGCCAAGCTGGCTTTGAACCTCGATCCTCCTGATCTCTGTCTCCTGAGTAGCTGGGATTATAGGTAGGAGTCACTGACACCCAGCTTTGTTTTTTTTTTTGGTAGTACTAGGGTTTGAACTCAGGACTTCATGCTTGCTAGGTAGGAGCTCTACCACTTCAGCCACTCTGCCAGCCCTTTTTTGTGTTGGGGATTTTCAACATAGGGTGTCTCAAATTATTTGCTCAGACTGGCTTCGAACCACGATCCTCCAGATCTGTGCTAGGATTACAGGCGGGAGCCACTGGTGCTCGGCCTTGAACTGTATATATATATAATTATATATATATATAATTTATCTACCTGCTTATTTCTTTTTGTTTTTTAAATTTTTCTTAGTGATACAGACTTTGTAACCCAGTCTCTGTGTAGGGCACAAATTCTGTGCCACTGTATACTATAAAGAAAAGCCAAGAAACTGAACTGGGCTGGCTCAAGTGGAGTTAAGGAAAAAAGATCTTTTGTTTAGTAATCATCAAAAGACAAGGGGTACTTGGGCAGCAGAGATCCGCAGGATGAGGTTTGAGGCTAGCCCTCAGGCAAATAGTTCCTGAGACCCTATCTGGAAAATAACAACACAAAAAAGGGCTGGTGAAGTGGCTCAAGTGGTAGAGCGCCTGCCTGGCAAGTGCAAATCCCTGAGTTCAAGCCTTAGGGCTCCCCCAAAGCAAAACAACAACAACAATAAGAAAAAACGAAAAAAGACCCAGTTACTGTCCAATGTGGGGGGAGAGAGCACTGAGTCACATAGCTTTATTAGGGTACATATAAGTGGGCAACTTGTAGTCCTAACTTGCAAATTAAACTTTTTCATGAGTTAGCACGTATAAGAAAAAGCAGGGAATATGAACTCGGTACCGGGCACTCATGACGGGGGTCTTGGAACACATCCCCTGCTGATAGGGGGCGGGGAGGAATGCCGTGTTGGGAATATGGAATTAAACTCTAAAATGTCCGTGAACTCTCGTGTTGCCCTTCCGACACGCTCCATGCATGTGTGGCAGGCAGTGTGGCCGCACTTGAGTCCCTACTGTGAATTAGGGACAAAGCGACTGCAGAAAACGTAGCAGGGCTGTGAGTGAGAGAGTGTGCGTGTCGCTTCCCAAGATCTTTACATCGTCCCTTCCATTTTTCACAGAAATCCAACATGGAGATGAGAGAGGAGGCTTTGTGGGTGCGGTCTGTGCAAGAAAAGGAGGCGAGGGAGCGCCAATCCGTGAACCCAAATTCAAAGGCAATTGGGGGTGCCGGTGGGGGGGTGTTGGACCTACATCAAAAGCTTGGCTCTGCACGGAAACTTTTCCAGCGAGCGACAAAGAGGCTCGGAGGCTGGAAAAAGCCTTGTGGTCGCCACCTACCGAGCAGCGGCGGGTGGGGGAGGGGAGGGGCGCGGGGGGAGGGGGCAATCAGAAAATGAAATGTTTCACCTGAACCTCTAAACGCTCCAGACTCGGGTGTTCGTTTCCCCCCTTTTAAACTTTTTGAGTTGAACTTAGGCGAAGGTCTTGACATTTTCGAAATTCACTGAGCTCATCGAAGTTGAGCGTTCCCCCACCTCCCCTCAAAAAAGATTAAATCACGGGGGGAAGGGCTTGGAGTTAAATTGCTATGTGGAACAAACAAGAGGCTTTTCAACTTCTAAAATGTCGAGGGAGGGATGGGCAAAGACTGGGGAGCAGAGAGAGAGAGAGAGAGAGAGAATCACAAGAGTCCCAAGTTGGGGCGAGTCACTTCGGGCCACTTTGGAGAGAAAGCTTAAAAAAAAAAAGAAAAAGAAAAAGAGTTCTTTGTGTCTCCGAATGGTGCAGGGAGGAGTGGTTCCCGTTGCAGAGCAAAGAGGGCGACCAACCGGCCCGGGGCTCCCCGATCTTTGCAATGTCCTGGCCTCGCAATTTGCAAGGGAATGTGGGGTGCAAGAGTTAAGTCCGACTCTTGCACGACGGCTGAGGCCGGCTGCAGCGTGGCGGGGACGATGCCGGGGATACCGCTGGTTCAGATTTCGGTTCCTTCACCCCCCCAGCTCCCCTCCCCCACCCGGCGGCCGCACAGGCCCCAGGTGCAGCCATGTTCTTGCTCCCACCACCCGCGCCTCCATTGACAGTCCTTGCCGGAGAGGGCCGGGCGCCGCGGTGCTCGCCTCGTCCTCCGGCTTGGGGCTCGCCACGCGGGGCTTTCTGGGAATTGTAGTTCGCCACTATAGCTGTCACGCTGGCGTGAACTAATCAGGGACTACAATTCCCAGTGGGTGCTGCTGCCTGTGCGCACGCGCAGCGCGTCTTCGAGGAACAAAAAAAAAAAAAAAAAAAAGAAAAAAAAAAGGAGGAGGAGGAGGGTGAGAGAGAAGCTCGGAGAGCAGAGAAAAGGGGCCACCGGTCGCCCCCCCCCCTTGCTTCCCCTCACGCGCTCTCTAGGCCGTGGCCGTCCGCCTGTCGCTGTTACCCCGGGCTTCTTCCCTGTGTCCCATCCCCCCACCCTTGAACGGATCAAAGCACGGAGCGAGGCCCTGCCCGGGGCGGCCATGCGGCGGTGACAGGAGCGCGGCCGAGACGCACGGGCCCCTCGCCCTCTCACCTCCACCCGCTCGCCTCCAGCCGAGGCTGCTCCACGGCGGCCGCAGCGCACGCGCGCGGCCCCCCACTCGCTTCCTGTCGGCACCCCGGCCCGCGCTGCCCGGAGGCGGCTGCACTCGGGTGAGTCCCTTGTCGCCTCAGCCCACCTCGTTGCCCCCCCGTCCCTGCCTTGGGTGCCATTGCCAGTAGGGCCTTTATTTGAGACTTTGCCCCACCGGGGCCTGCAAGACACTGAGGTTTAGAACCGTGGCCGGTGCGCGCTCGGTGAGCCGCCTTCGAAGCGGGCAGTTCTCTCTCTCTCTCTTCTCCCCCTTTTTATCGCACTCAACTGGGGTCCTCGCTGGCCTTGGCAGCGGGCACGACTTGGCCTTTGGGGGGAGGGGAAGGGAAGGGATGGGGCGGCCGCGGTCGCGGGGGACAACAGTTGCACACGCGCGCGCGCCCGGGGCGCGTGGGGGGAGGGGCGCGCGCACGCGCCGGCCGGCGGCGTGGTGGGGATCGTGTGTCGGCGGGGGGGGAAGAGGGGTGGTCTCGCGCGAGTGGCCCCGCGCGTGAACGAGCCCGTAGATCGTCGCTGATTGGCTGGCTAACCTGGCGGGGGCGCGCGCGGTGCCAGGCCCGAGCCGTGGGGTCGCGCTTGCCTTGGTGTATCTGGGGCTCCTGAGCCCGGGCAGCAGACGCGCGCCCATTGGTCGGCGGGCGCGGGGGCGGTGCCGCGCTGCTTGGTAACTGCGGCTGGGGCCCGGCAAGGGGTGGTGTGGGGGGGACGGGAACCTTGGCAGCCTGCGATCCGAGCCAGGCCCGGCCCTGCCAGCCGTCGTCACTGTCGCGCCCCGCCCCGCTTCCAGGTGGAGCCCGCAGTGGGCTTTGTCCCGGGCGGGTTGGTGCGAGGCTCTCCTCCCAGTGCTATTTTTTTTTTTTTGGTGGGGAGGGGGGGAGTGGAAATAAACACAATGACCGGAAGGAAGACCTCAGCCTTGAGGCCATGGAAATAAGCCGTCTGGGTTGGGCCAGCACCCAGACGTCGGGGTTAATCGAAGGAGTGATAAAAATCGCTTCTGTTGCCTTTGCACTTTTTCTTTTGCAAGTTTTGCTTTTTAATCAGATGCATCCCCCCTCCTCGTCCCTCTCCCCCTTCTCGTTATGCTTTGCCCTCACTTGCAGCCGAGTACAGATGTGGGTCCGCTTGGAGCATTGCCCACTTTTCTGCAAACGCGAGTTGCGCTTCTTTGCAAATGTAACTTTCGCTGCAGACAATGGCCTGATCCGCCAGCCAGGCCTCCCGGTCCGGTTGGGTCCTGGCATTCCCGGGACAAAAGGGGAAGTGGATGTGCAAATGAGAGCCCGCAGGTAGTGCGCCCTGTGGAGGCCCGGCCTTGTCCCCAGGGCACGGCACTGGCTTCAGGATGGCTGGGGTTTGCGGCGGCACTTTTTTTTTTTTTTTTTCCTTTTGTGGAGTCTGTTGCCTGGGGCTCTCGTGTCGCGTGCTCCTCGGGATGTTGCCTCACGTTGCAGGCTCGGATGACTTTCTCTTGCACGCCGTGAAGTCCTGCTCGCTCAAATGCAATCGCCTTTTTGTCCTTGTGGGGTTAGGACTTGTTAGTAGCCCCCATTAGCCTCTTTGCCCTTTCCCCGGGGTTGTAGGTGCTGGTGCTGCCCTGGTACCCGGGTCTGGCCTAGCTTCAAACTTGGTGTTAAAATCCAGGAGGACAGTGATGGATGCCTCTGCCGCTTTTGTCCTCTCCATCCACTCTCCCTTCTGGCCGGCCACCATCCAGGTGCCTCACACGGAGTCGTCCCGACAGTTAATGTCTGCGTGCGTTTTCTGTGTCAAGCCTGGCTCTTAATCTTCTATACAAGCCTGAAATTCCATTTCATAGGTGAAGAGCAAACTGGGAGAAGTCAGATGATTCATTCTTGCTTACCCAGCAGGTGGACACTGGGCAAAGTGAAGTTCTCAAAAGTCCAGAGTGCGTGGGCAGCCCCCGGAGGGCGCCTTGGCCGCGCTGGCCAGTGAAAACACAGCGCGGGAGTCTTCCTAGGAATTTTGCGGTGTGGGATGGCCTGGAGAATTTGCATTTGTAATGGTTTCCTGGTGGAGCTGGTGGCTTCTACCTTCTACCTCTAGGACTGCACTTTGAGAACCATTCACAAGAGTATGGAGCCAGGTGAGGGAAATTGACCCTAGATGTCTGTTTTTCATTACTTTCAAACCAGATCCTAACCAAAAAGAAACTGAACTGCTTGGTGGAGGCTGCTTGGAAAGATGGTTAAGAATTTTGCTAGACATAATTACAAAATTAGTTAATCTCCGTCCTAAAAAGGGCCAGGGATTTTTTTTTTGTGTGTGTGGTGTGTGTGACCGAGGTTTGAACTCAGGCCTTCACACTTGAAAAGTAGGTGCTGTGCTCGACCCAAACCTCCAGTCCATTCTGCTCTGATTATTTCGGAGATGGGGTATTGTGAACTATTTGCCCTGTCTGGCCTCAAACCACTATCTTACTTCGCCTCCCCCATTTTGGCCTCCCAAATAGCTAGGATTACAGGCATGAGCCACCAGCTGGTACTCGGGCTAGGGTTTTAAGTGCAGTATTAAGTTAATTGATTGATCTCCATTTTTAAAAAGGGGATTTAAGTGGGCTAATTTTTGTGCTCTCATTTATTTATTCATGGCACATATTTATTTATTTTGTGCAGTACTGGGGTTTGAACTTTGTCTGCCATTTGGGCCACTCTGCCAGCTCTTTTTTGTGTTTGTGTTTTTGAGATAGGGTCTCATGAACTATTTGCCCAGGGCTGATTTAGAACCTTGATCCTCGGGATCTCTGTGTTCTGAGAAGCTGGGATTAGAGGTGTGAGTCACTGGCGCCTGACAGACTTTGTCTTTTTAACCCAGGAGCCTCCCATATAAGAGGGGTGCCTGAAGCACCCCATGTTCCCAGAGTCTAAGGTTTGGGTGACAGAGCCTGAACTTGAGTGTGGCACCTATAAGGTGTACCTTGAGAAATGCTGGATGTAGGAGCTGGCTGGCCTTCACCTTCCGTTTCTTATTCCCTCTCATGCCCTTTGCCATTTTTCTTCTCTGTCCTCTACTGAAGCCACAGTGGTGGCTTTCCCATTTGTGTTTCCTTTCCTGTGTTAGTGTTCTTGCTGGCTTCTGGCACCATCACCTGTTTTTTTTTTTTTTTTTACTGCTTTGGCCTAGTGAGAAAGGTGTTAGGGCAACTTAAGGACTGCCACATTAGGACCCTTCCCCATCCTCCCCTCAGGCATCTTACTAGAAACACCCCACCACTTACTGGAAAAAAATCACACCTGGCCCCAAAGAATGACAAAAATGTGCCTTAGAATTGACCTAGTCACCACTTATCTGTCAGCTATCCCTAGCAACGAGTAGGTCAAAACTTCCCAGCCCAACTGGTTTCTACCACTTTCCCATTCCTGTTATAACTACCCCAAGTATGTAAGTGCCAGTGGGCTCCAGTGTCTGCTGGAGACCCCTCCACAGGTTTCTTCTCCCCAGGAAAACCTGTGCTGACGTCCAGCCGTCTCCTGCCTGTTCCTCTGTCCTTTTTTCAGTCTTAACAAAAGAGAGGGAACGTTTGGCAGAGCCAGAGATTGTGAGAGTTGGGGGGAGATTGGCCCAGTTGCTCCTTGTAACCTGATGGAAATAGCGAAGGCTGCCGGGCTGGGGATGTAAGGCCTGGCTCCAGCCCCGCACTGGGGGGAGAACACAGGGCTGGGTATGGAGGACACACAGCTCTTGGTCAGCCTGGGCTACATTACAAGACCTTGACTCAATAAATGAGTACAGACGGTTTGTAAAACGTCTCTGGAACCCCTTGTACGTGGGTGCACACATCTATACGTCACGCACACATCTATACGTCACGCACACATGCGTTGCTGAGTGTCGCTGGGAACCAGAGCAGCCCTGATGCATTCTAAGCAAACGATACTGAGCTCCCCCAGCCCCGTGGAGGACGTGTAAGCGTTCACTTGCCCTTGTGTTGCTAGAGGCAAAGCACATTTGTGTTGGGTGGGGACACAGGCTCTGAAGTCACAGCCCTCGACATCTCCTGGCTGCTATCCTGTGCCTTCACTTCACACGTGTGTGTCTGAGTTTCTTCACTTAAGAAAAACGACCTTTGTGACCGCTATGATCTGTCCTGTTTTTATTTTTGTATTTTGTTTTTAAATATTTCTGAGTCGTTTCTCTTTGGAGCCCAGAGCCTCCCCTGCTAGTTGTGAGGATTCAGTGAGTTAGGGTGCTTGGGACTTCCCAGGCATCTAGCCAGCACTCAGTAAGTATTAGCCATGAGAAGACTGTGCTCAGTACTGTGGGAGATGAATTTTCTGAGGAAGTAGTAGTTAGTGACCAGTGGTCACTCATCATGGGGTTTTCCCTAGGAACTGTTAACATTGTTTTTGTAATGTGGCAGAGGAAATTATTACGACAATTTTTTTTTTTTTGGTGGTACTGGGGTTTGAACGCGGGGCCTTGAGGTTGCTAGGCAGGCCCTCTGCCACTTGAACCCCTCTGCCAGCCTGGAAATAATTACTTTTAGAGATGCTGTGCTTGATTGTATTTTGGTACAATTGGAGGAGCACAGGGAGTGAAAAGTTTGGTCCTGTTCCAGTGACTGGCTGCAGTGAGCCCTGGCTAGTGGACAGAGCCCAAGTGTTTTTGTGTGGTGGACACCGATACCTGTTTTGCAAATTGTGAATTTGTAACTGAAAAATCCTTTCTGAAGCTGGCAGCTGAAACCTGTGTTCACTCATGCGTCTTGTGTCCTAAGCTGTCACAAGCTTGGGTAGTACCTTCTTGCTCCAGTGGGGACGCTGATGCTATTTGCGATAGAAGCTGGGATTGAGCGCTTGGGGGTAATTGCAGCCTTCTTTTCCTGCTTACAGGAAAAAAGTTGACCTGTGTCATTTGTGGCCAGGCCCCAGCCACTTAAGTGGCTTTTAGTAGCTATTTGGCAGTTTAATCAGGAAACTTGAGAAAACTTTGCTTTATATATAGAGAGAGGAGAGAGAGAAGAGGGTGGTTATATCTAGATGCACACCTTACTCTTGACTAACAAATGTGAGTAGAGTTTTATCTAGGTGGCTTTCAGAACAAAAGTTGATTTCAAAAAATGAGATATATGTGGAAGATAGCTGCAGTACAAATACAAGTATTGTCATGTCTACATACAAATATATACAGGACATCTTTCCAAGAGTGGCACTGCTACAGGAGACTAAGGGAGGAGATGATAGTGAATAACATTGAAATGCATCCTGTCTGTGTAGGAACAAGATAGAAGGAAACACAAACACTGTTAAACAACACAGGGTGAGGGGAAAGGTTGAGGGAAACAGTGGAGAGGTTAGACTCACTTAAGCACAGTATATTTACACGCAAAAACCAAGGCAAAATCCCCACTGAACAGTGAGCAGACACTAAACAATGAAAGATGGGGAAGGGGAGGGGGGAAATGAAGAGAGCAGGGAGTGAACACGGTTTGTGCACTTTCTGTACACGTCTGAACTGGAACCCTGAAACCTGCTGATGTCACCATAAGAAGGGAAATGGCATAGGAGGGAGAACAATTTCGGGGATGAACAGTTTGGGATATAATAACATATCTGTATTTGGCAATGTCACAGTGAAACCCCTTGTATAGCCGCGTGCCAGTGACTTCTGCCTGTAATTCCAGCCACTCCAGGCAGAGATCAGAAGGATCGAGGTTCAAAGCCATCCTGGGCAAATAGTTTGTGAGACCATATTTCAAAAAAGCCCATTACAAAAAAAGGGCTGGTGGAGTGGCTCAAGGGGTAGGCTCTGAGTTCAAACCCCAGTGCTGCCCCAAAAAGAAAATAGAAGAGTGAAACCTGTTGAAACTGTTGTAAGAAGGTGGGGAGGGGGCATAAAGGAGAAAGATGAAGGGCGAATGTAACTAAGATCCATTGTCCGCACTTAGGTAAATGTCACAGTGTATCCCCTGTACAGCTGTGCTATGCTGGTAATAAAAACCCACACATGAGAAGAGGTGTGGGAACTGACCCAAAGTGAGCAACTGTGCTGGTCTTCGGCTTTCCTGCTTGCTTTGTGGTGCTGGGGTTCAAGTCCAGGGCCTCCACATGGCATGCAGGTGCTGCATCTCCAGCCTGGGCTTGCATTGCTCTGTCTCGTCGTGAAATCGTGAGTTTTCCTATTCACTGGTTGCAAGCCCTGTGCCAGTTGAGCCTCGCCCCCAGCCATGAAGTGACGATTTGGTGAAGGAGCTGCCTCGTGAGAAATTGAGTCCAGGAAATCCGCCACCTTCATTCCTTCGCACGCACCACCCCCCCCTTCTTTTCTCTCTTCCTTCCTGAGCTTGCTGCCTACTGTTTGTTTATTTTTGCAGTGCTGGGGTGCTCAGGGCGTCATGCTTGCGAGGCAAAGCGCCCTGCCAAGAGCTGTATCTTCCCTGTTTCAACCGTCTCACGTGGACCATTCAGTGGATGACATTCACCTATCTGTCTGTCTGTCCATCCATCCATCCATCTACCCACCCACTCACCCATCCATCCCTGTACTGGGTTTGAACTCAGGGCCTCAAGCTTGTGGGCAGGTTCTCAGCATTGAGCCACGCCCTCTAGCTAGTTATCTGACTTGAGATGAGGTCTTCAGTGTTGTCCGGGCAGTTTGAACACCTAGGTTGAAGTGATCCATCTGCCTCAGCTTCCAAATTTGCTGGGAGTATAGGTTTGTGGTCCCTCAGCCAGCCACCTGACATTTGAAAGAAATAAAATTTAGATTTTGTTGACTGTATGTTTTTAATGAAGTAGGGTCCATAGGGTAGAGTTTAAGTAAGAATGCAGTACGTTTGCAGGTCATTGCAAGTCTAAGCCCTGTGGTTTCATCTTGCTTCTTTTTGAGGGGTCATTTGATGTATGCCGATGTGATCACCAGCTGTATTGCAGCCAATAGAAAAGAAGAATTTAGTACCTTTTGAAATATTTGTATAGCTGGGCATGATGGCCTGTGCTTGTGATCCCAGGACTTGGGAGGATGGAGAGCTTGAGGCCAGCCTGTCTGCATAGTAGAGACCCTGTTGAAATCCCCCCCTACTCCCGCCCTGTAAAAGGTCTGTACAACCTGCTACATGTTTGCCATGCCTGGTTTTAAAACGTCTGTCTTGGGGGCTGAGGGTGTTCAGTGGAGAGGGGTCGCCAGGCACCGCAACACGAACGAGCACACAAAATCTATCTTGATCAGAAGATTTTGACTTAGGGATTTCGAATTTTATCTCCAGATACTTGCTATTTTATCTGTCTGTCTATCTTCTCAAAATAAAGTCAGTTAGTACAGTGGATTTTCTTGGTCTAGTTTTTGTGTGCTGAAGTGTGCATGTTACTATAAGGTAAATTGTTTTACCTCACTAGATATTTGTGAAACAGAACCTCTGGATGAAATACCAAGCTCATTTATTTCCCTTTGGCAAGCCCCTACTAAACCAGTGCAGTAAGCTCTTCAAAATGTGAGTTGAAGAAGCCAGGTGCAGTGCTGCACTCTGTAATCCCAGCACTTGGGAGGCAGGAGGATCTCAAATTCAAAGCCAACCTGGACTGCAGAATGAGACCCTGACTCAAAAATGCAAATTAAAATATTCTCTAATCGCTTCTCGGCCTTTTGGCTAAGATCAAGTGTAGTATCTGTTCTTATCAGTTTAATATCTGATACGTCCTCTATCCGAGGACAATATATTAAATGGATTTTTGGAACTAGGAGATGGAATAGGAGCTTGCTCCGTCCACTCCACGCATCGACCTGGTATTGCAGTACCTCCAGGAACGGTGCACCAAAAAAAAAAAAAAAAAAAAAAAAAAAAAAAAAAATATATTCTTTGGAGTACTAAGCAAGGAATATGAACTTCAGGGGGTTCTAGCACCTGTCGTGGTGTCTGGTGAACCAGTTTTACCCACGTGTTCTGCCCAGTCCTGGGAGTTTGCCAGGACAGACTAGACAGTGTGGAGGACGGGGCTGGGAAGGCTCCGGGCCGCAGGTGGAGGTGCCAGTGTGGAGGAGGCGCAGTGCATTTCAGGGCTGTTTTTAGGAGCCGCCTTTCTAGGAGCAGAAGCGACAGATTGTAATGCATTCAGAGGACTAATTTTAAACTGGGCTCATAATAGAAAATGATTACCTTAAAAGCAGCAAGCTCTGTAGGAGGATTATGCGAACCTGAGGGACGGAAGGTAGGGTAGGGGTACCGGTGACAGTAAGAACTTCCTCCTTGACTGCTCCGAGGGCCCTGCTTTACCACGGTGCTTGTGCTAGGGACAGTTGTGCCATAACTGACCATGGCTAATGCTGTAAGTATAGTGTACTCAAAATAGTGCTAGCTGTCCAACTGGAGGAGAGGGCTTTGTCTCCAGTCACCTTCCTTACTGCTCAGTATTGACACCAGGGCTGCCAGATGGAAGTACGTGGGGAAACTGAAGGGTTCCCAGTTCAGCCCATGCCCTGGCTGACAGCACTCATGGAGAATGTGCAGGGTGCTGCGGGTGCTGGCGTGAGGGGTCCCCCATTGTCTCCCCAGCTGACACATTTGCAGTCCAACTTAGAAGACGCTGGCCGGGTGTGGTGGTGCACGCCTGTGATCCTGGCACTGCGGAGGCTGAGGCAGGAGGATGGAGAGTTCCAGGCCACCCTGTGCTACACAGCAAGACCCTATCTCAAAAAAAAAGTGATAATTTGAAATTTTGTTATTGTCACTGAAGATGTTTCTGTTAGTGTATATATTCAAGAATATGATCAAGACTTTTAGTCTTTCATTTTTGTTGAAACCTGGTTCTAGTGACTTAATAAAATGCATTGGTAAAACTTGAGTTTTATAGTTTTATATTAAAAAAAACCCAGAGACTGGATGTCAACACCTGGAGATAGTGGGAAGATGCCAGTAAAGCCAGGAACTGGTGGCTTATGCTGTGTGGCCCGGGAGAGGGTCCTGGTCCGCACAGCTCACCAGTCTCTGCAGCTTTTGGAGTCGAGGCCACACTTGAGGTTGGGTGGGAGGCTCCTCTGGTACACACCCTCTGACCCCAGATTTTAAACCCTGAAGTCTGTTAAGTACAGAATTGAGTGTCATTGCCTGCCCTAAATAGTCTGCAGTCTTCCACGGCTGGCGTTCTGGCTGGTGCTGGAGGTTCTCTCAGTGGCTGTCGCTGTAGTGTAAAACGCTGAAGTAGTAGCTAGGAGGCCCCTGGGCTTTGAAGTTTATCTTACCATCCTGAAGCGCATGCTGGGTAGATGATAGTTGCAGGTAAAAATAACAGAAAGCCTTTGCCGTCATCGATTTGTGCAAAAACAGACAAAATGATGATGTTTTCTGAACAGTTTAGTTTATTTCTTCTTACTTGATCGTGGGTCTTAGTTCTCTGGTGTTAAGAACAGGATTGTCCTGATTGAAGTTGTTACTTGCCAAGCGCTGGGGCTCATGCCTGTTACCCTAGCCAGTCTGAGCGAACAGTTCAAGAGAGACCCTATCTCTTAAAAAAAACATCACAAAAGAAGGGCTTGTGGAGGGGCTCAAGGTGACAGCCCTAAGTTCAAGCCCCAGTACTGCAAAAAACTGCTGCTCATTAGACATACGGTTGCCTGGTAACAGCTGAGGCTGTGTTTGATGTAGTACTGCGCTCCTCCTGTTGGTACCATTGCTCCCTGGCCCAGTCCCCTGTTATTAGAACACTTCAGGTGTGGGTGCGTAACGGCCTGAGCGCCCCCGGAACCTGCCTCAGGCGCAGAGGGGGCATCCTGCTGCAGTTCCCAATGTTCCACTTCTTGCTTGGAGTGCCTGTTTCACCTTGCAATTGCCGTCTGGTAATTTAGCTTGCTGCTGTCTTTAAACCTGCCTTTGGTTATTGTTGCGCGGGGAATGGGTGCTTTGGAACTGGAGGTGTCGATTCTAGCTCCTTGTTGTGAAATGAACATGGTAACTTCGTGCACTGGGCAAGCTCACCTGTGCAGTGGCACAAACCTTGAAGTAAAATGTCCCGAGTTTTCTTCTTGATCTGTGACTGTTGTTACAGGCTTGAAATGGAATGCCATACCATGAAGGCTGGGGTGCGGCTCAGGTGGAGAGGTAGCTGATGAGAAAGAGGGTGCAAATGTGAAATAAGTAAAAGATCAGTACTGTGGTTACCCCTCCACTTACCAGTCTCCCCTGAAGCTTTGTTTTGAAGCAGAAATGCATGGAAAAATGAGCTGTCTTTCAGAAAACAGTGTAGTCAGTCAAATATCAGGACCCCCCAGCTTCAAGACTGCTTTTCTTTTGACTCGCTGTAAACTAATTGTTTTCTTTTCCAGCTGTTCAGTATTAACAGCAAAGATCAATACATTAAAAGCAGTATAGTGAGAGAGCATTGCTGTGGAATTAATTATTGGCTTGTTTTGAGGTACAGCAGGTCAGAACAGCAAGGACTCAGATAAACCTAACCCTGCAGTGGATCTCCAACGAGAAACGCAGGAAGATTGTAAAGTGCGGCTGGAGTCTGCTTGCAGAGGCAAAGCCATGTCACATCTGTTAGACAGTGGCCGGCCAGAATGAAGGGGAATGAAGCAGCAGCAGGCAGATTCAGTTCATCTTTGAAACTCATCAGGGAGAACTGAAATCAGAGCAGGGGACAAAAAGCTGCCGTGAAGAACTAGTGGATACCAGGCAGCAGAGTGAGGACGCGCACGGTGGGCCTCCCACCCCAGCCTTCCTGCCACAGTCTTGTTACCTGCCAGTGGCTGTGCTCTGAGTACTACATGGAAAATTCCAGAAATAACCAGTCTCTAAGTTTTACACTGTGGACAGTTGTGAGTAGCGGGTTGCAGTGGCCCGCCATTGAGGGTGGGACGTGGATCATCTCTTTGTCCTGTACATGCTGGCGGATGCATGGCCCTGGGAGCCCTGGTTATCACATCGGCTTGCTTACTGCTTGACCATGGCGCCAAAGCTCAAGAGTCCCCATGCTGGCCATCTGGAGAGGCCAAGGAGAAGCCGGAAGGTGCTTCCTCTCAGTGAAAAGGTGAAAATTCTCGACTTGGTAAGGAAAGAGCAGAAGTCATACGCGGAGGTCGCTAAGATCTATGGTAAGAATGAGTCCTCAATCCGAGAGATTGTGAAGAAGGAGAAGGAAATACGTTCCAGCTTTGCTGTGGCCCCTCAGAATGCCAAGGTCACGGCCACTGTGCGCGACAAGTGCCTGGTGAGGATGGAGAAGGCCTTGAGTTTGTGGGTGGAGGACATGAACAGGAAATGTGTCCCCATTGATGGCAGTCTTCTGCGCCAGAAAGCCCTGAGCTTGTACGAGGACTTCAGCAAGGCGTCCCCAGAAAGGAGCGACAGCTTTCCCGAGAGGAAGCCCTTCACGGCGAGTAAGGGCTGGCTGCACAGGTTCAGACACAGGTTTGGGTTGAAACACACAAAAGGGACAGAAGATGCCTCGTCTGTCCAGGAAGAAGCCACTGACCTTTTGGCAGCAGAGTGGACAAAGTTGGTTAAAGAGAAAGAACGCCAGTCAAAGCCAGGCTTCCGCTGTGCTGAGAGCAGGCAGAAGGGTGAGTACAGCCCAATCAGTTATGTCAGAGAGAGAGAGAGAGAGAGAGAGAGAGAGAGCGCGCGCACGCGTACTCGAGCGAGAGCAAGCAAGAGCACATTCACATAGCTTTATTACAGTTCCTGTTATAACTGGGCAACTTTATTATTAGTTATTGTCACTGTCTTCCATGCCTACTTCAGTGAGCCATCACAGGTATGTGAGTAGGAGAAACAGTGCATAGGCCTTGGTTCCACTGGTGGTTTCAGGTGGCTCCAGGGTCCTGGACATGTCCCCTGCTGACAAGGGACTGCTGGATTTTTTGTGTGACATGCTTTCCCACCCCTTCCTCCTAATAGCAGTGCCTGCCTCTTGTCCCCTCGGCTCTGGCTAGACTCTTAGTCAAAGCATGTCCTGGAAAGTCTTGCTCTGGCCATGGTGACACCCAGAGCTCATAGAAAAGTGGCGGGAAGACCTGACTCTCTTTTGCACAGGGAGGAGTGCTTCACACTTACAGATGCCTGTGCCTGTCTCTGTCGTGTCTGTCTTAGGGGGAAGAAGCTTCTCTGCTCAGGAGAGACCCTGCAAGGAGGGAGGAGAGAGGACTGGTAACATGTTTTGTGTTCTTGTATCTAGCTGTTCATGGAGTCAGCACCACCTCGATGTTTAATTAAACAAAGCAATAAAAATTCCCTTTTTCACTTGTTGCTTGATTTGGGCATTCATGACCTCACAGTCTAAGGTATTTCTGTGGAATGCACATTGTTCTAGAGAATAAAGAATATGTGAGGGCTGATGGAGTGGCTCAAATGGTAGAGTGCCTGCCTAGCAAGTGTGAAGCCCTGAGTTCAAACCCCAGTACTTCCAAAAAACCAACAAAAAATAATAAAAAGAATTTTGAGGTGAAGCATGTGTAGGGAGGGTGTGCTGGGACCAGTCATTCTTATGAAAGGTAAAATTATAAAACCTTTTGTGAAAACTTGAGGAAATTGCCCCCAGATAGAGGGATTTTGTAGCAAAAGGGAGCACTGAAAGGAAACTGGGGACTGGGGATGGCAGCTCAGGGCAAGGCATGCTTAGCCCGTGCAGCACAGAAAACCCAGCCAAACGAGACAGAGGGTGAGAACTCAGATGATAGGAAGGCAGGCACCTTTGCTATATGAACTTTTGTGAAAGCCTTGTGCACTGAGAGGCTCCAGGTCTATGCAAAAATAAAAATCTTCAGGTGAAATAGAAGACTGTTTCTCAATAGGGGGAACCCCAAGTGGGGTATGGGCCGCTGAGGAGCAAACCAGCCTACATCCTCACTGTGGTCTGGTGCACAACTCCTTCGAGGGCCAGGTCTTTCAGCTTTGGGGATTCCACGATGTTTCCAGACACCCACAACAGTCAGCTTCATTATAGAGCTCAAATTACAGTAGCTCACAGAAGTTCAAAGTGACAGTGCACCCAAAGTTAGAATTCTTAGGCAGACAAGGTCTAAGTACCAGAAGTGTGAGCAAGAATCCCTACAACAACAGCAAATAGACCTGCAAAGATTTGAGCCTTTCAGATTACAGCTCTTTATGTTTAAAGAGATATGACAGGCTTGAAAGTCTTCAGGGAGTTGGAAACCATAAAACATGGCAGAGCAGCAGACAGAAATTCTAGAAATGACAATTACAAAAGTTTGATGGATGGTTTTAACGACAGAGTGATGCAGGTAAAGAAAGAATTAGGGAAATGGAAGGTAAGTCAGAAGAAACACAGTGGGTTACAGAGAAGAAGATATGAGAAATGACTCAGACAGTGCGTAGAGAGAGTTCAGGGGACAAAGCCAGAAGTCACATGCAGTCACTCCTTAGTCCCCGTAGGTAGGCGATGGAAAGGGACAAGAGATGTAGCTGAGAGTTTGCCACTGAAGGATGCCCACCTGCAGGTGTGAGTCTCAGTGAGTGACAGATGCACTGAATCAAAAGAAATTCCCCAGATACACAATGAGACTGTGGAAGACACCTTGAAAATAAACAGGAGTGGGGGTGGGGACTGCCTTCTAAAGTGACCGTGGGCGACAGCTCGGGAGCAGAGGTGGAAGGCACAATCTAAGGAAGTAACTGCAGTGTGCTGAGGGGCAGTTGCCACCTGGGTTCATAGGTTTCATCGGAATAGGACAGTGTTTTTCAGGAAAAGGAAGTTTTAGCAAAGGAGTCAGTTTGTTTACCAGAAGGCAATTCTGAAGGATTAACTTCAGGCAGGAGGAATGTCCGAGGGGCAAGAGAGGACAAGTATAGAATGTCATGCACACGTGGTTGGTGCTTTCATGAAAATTAAATTATTTAAGACTAATGTTGCATTAAAATACAGAACTCAAACACATACAAAAACTGAGTAATTAAGAATTAGATTGCTATAATTACCAGGATTAAAAGGGTTGGAAGTTTGACAGTTTATGCAAATCATGTAGACTCCTCTTTGGAAGCCAGCTGTGCGAGTGTCCCCAATCAAGGCTTTCAGAGTGATGGTCACAGCCCCACCGTATTCTCATGGCAGGTGGAAAGCTGCTTTCTGTCTCAGCCCTGAGGATGGATTGAGAAACAAAAAGTCAAATGGTATCTTTACTATGATGCTAAGAGAACTGTGTGATGGCGTGTTGTGGGAGTGTCCTGCAGACATTTGAGTGACCCTGCCCTCTGAGGAGATGCTCTGAGGACCCGTGTCCCTAGTGTCGTTCGGGCACTGTCCCCAAAGCTGTACCTGTGCTCCTCTTCTCAGGGAATAACTGGCCCCCTCCTTCTCTGAGGATCGTTAGAGGCTGGCAACGGAGAACGTAGGTGTGGCGCTGGTGGACTTGGGTACTGGCGTGTCCCTTGTTTTCTTTTCTCTTGGTTAACTCATTCTTTACTGCAGAGGCCCCCTTGGTGGCTCAGGGGACTGTGAGAATTTCAGTCTGTCCTTCATGAGTTTGTGTGACAGTGACACTTCCATATCTAGGTATAGGGGCTGCTGAGTACTAGAAGTGAGGCTAGCGCTTGAGGTGCTGGCCTTGTAGCCTCGCCTGTGGAAGTGACCCTTGGTAGAAATAGTGCGTGTCTAGAACGCTACCCGTGGCTTGGTCCTTTGCACTGTTTTCCTGTGTGCTGGCCTTGTTCTTGACCTCATACTGCCCCTTGTCAGGCGTGAGGCACAGTGGGAAGCAAGGCCGTGGCTTCATACTGGAGCCTGTCTGATGAGGGTTCACCTACTCTGGTCAGCTCAGGCTGTCCCTTTGTTGTGTGTGGAGCCAAACCCCAGGCATCCACCCCTGTGGATTTAAGGAGCCATTTTGGTCATTTCTGTTGTTCTGAGGTCTCTACTTAACTACTGATGAAGTTCAGAAATAAACTCACGCCCATATCTGTTCCTGGGAATGTACAAGGCAGCCCAGTTTTGTTGCCTTGTGGCAACTGGGATTACAGGCATGAGCCACCAGCGCCTTGCTAAACCTTTCTTCTTTTAAATTGAGGGGTTCATCAGAGGTCACTGGTGAAAGGACCTTCCCAGTAAGTGCTGGTGTGGCACCTTGGTTCATAGAAGAGCACTGCCCATGCCCCTGGTTTCACAGTAGTTGGCGTCTAGCCCACCACATCCCAGGCCCTGCACTCCTGGTTTTGGTTCTGGGAGGATCTGAATATCAGGCCTGGCCAGGTGTGTCCTCTGCTGGCAGCCTGAATACCACCATCTCAGGGCCTTTCTGGGAAAGGGAGGAGAGGGAGGAAACAGTTACCAGATGACAGGTGGGGGATACTCTGCCAATGGCCTCAATATAAGATTGTCCTAACCTCTTGGGATAGCCGTGAGCAGCAAGCCAGCCTCAAGCCACCAACAGAAGGCGGCCTCTCTCCCTTCCCACCAGGCCCCAGCCTTCCTAGGGCTCCATCCAGGCTCTGCTGACGCCCCCGAAACGGGTCATTCATGTCTGTGGCACTGTGGGCTGGTGGAGTGTGGTACTTGTCTCTCAGTTCTTTTTTTTTTTTTTTTTTCCCCGTGTTGGGGCTTGAACTCAGGTCCTTCACCTTGAGCCACTCCACCAGCCCAATTTTTTTGTGAAGGGTTTTTTTGAGGTAGGGTCTTGTGAACCTTTTGCCCGGACTGGCTTTGAACTGTGATCCTCCTGATCTCTGCCTCCTGAGTTGCTAGGATCACAGGCGTGAGCCACCAGCTCCCAACAATTTACCATGCTTTTTGCTTATTTGTTTTGTTTCCTTATAGTGCTGGGAATCGAACCCAGGGCCTTGCATATGACAGGCAAGTGCTCTACCACTAAGCTACACCCCAGCCTGTCTCTCAGTTCTGAACACTGAGTGTGGTGTCAGCAGGCAGGGTCCTGTCAATTTAAGGTGAGAAGAGGAAGCAGCTGTTGGAGAACGAAAATTGTAGTTTCCTGTTCTGCCCCCAAGAGTGGCTGTGTGACCTTGAGAAGCCACTGGGCCTGTAGAGCGAGAACACAGCTCTTGTTTTTCTTGCTGAGAGATGAAAGGAAGTGTGAGAGGATGGAGAGATATTCTGAGCTTTCAGAAATAATGACAGGATATTCTAAGTGAGTCTTTGATTATGGAAAAATGATGGCCTTTGTCTGTTTTCAGTGTCATTTTAATACCGATTTACTTAGACTTCAGCGTGGGAACCTTGTTCCAGGACGCGTAGTCTTCGTGTCTGTTCACAGGTGTGGGACACTGCTTCATTACTAGTCAGTGCCCAAGTCCTGCGTGGCAGTTAGTTGATGGGAGAGTGGGGCAGGGCTGGATCAGAGTTTTTTAACGGAGGGACGCATGTCTTCAGGCGAGGTCACTTGGACTCGGGTGCTGTCACTGAGCATACTGGGTGGATCTTTTAGAACTCTACGCGTGCTTCCAATCTCACTGTGGCGTTAAGCTCATTCTCTTATTTAAGATCTTGCTAAAAATGGAATTCGTAATTGCAAGGGATGTTTTTTAACGGACACCTAGCTTGCATACCATTTATAGAAAACTAATTTAAAAATCACTTAAGGTTTTGTCTTAGGGTGTGAAGGCACCCCCAACCCCCCATGCGTACTAGCTGAGTGCCTGTATGAGGGTTGTTTTTGTTTGTAATTTTATTTTAGCAAAGTATGTATAACATGGCATTTAGAATCTGAGCTGTTTTGAAGTGTGCAGCTCCTTGGTGTAATGTGCACTGCTGTCATTCAGGCGTCCCTGCTGCTGTCTCCTGCTCTGCTCATTCAAACCTGTCCTTTACCTTGCTCCCTCCTCCCAGCCCCGGCGACCTCCCTTGGACTTTCCGTCCCTGAGTCTGACTGCCCAGCACCTAACATGAGTGGGATCGTACCGTATTTGCCCTTTGGTGTTTGATTTATTTAATTTACAATAGAATTTTCAAGGTTCATCCACTTTATAGCATGTTCCAGAATTTCCTTCTTTTTAAAGGCTGAATAACCCACGTGTGTACATTTGACGTCTTGTTTATCTAGTGATAGGACTGTTTCCACCTCTTGGCTGGTGTGAATGGTGCTGTACACACACTGGTTTGAAGCCCTTTGTCATGTGTCTCAGATGTGCACAGAGGTTGGGTTGCAGAACTGGGAAAATTATTTCATTTTAGGGACTACTTCACTGTTCCTGCAGCGGCCGTGCACTCGTGATCCAGCTTCTCTGTGTCCTCCCCAAAAGTTCGTACTTTGTTGACGTGCTGTTTTTACAGTGGGTGACATTCTGTTGAGGCTCCTTGCTGATTCCAAAGCACCGCAAATATTTTTTACAGAAAGCAATTTGTTCTCTTCTAGAGGCATGGCAGTGTTCCTCGC
This sequence comes from Castor canadensis, assembly GCF_047511655.1. Taxonomy (NCBI): domain Eukaryota; kingdom Metazoa; phylum Chordata; class Mammalia; order Rodentia; family Castoridae; genus Castor; species Castor canadensis. The sequence goes on from NC_133391.1 coordinate 12,482,445, forward strand.
TGCCCCCAGACCTCTCCTTCTGAGACCACAGAAGCTCTCCAGCTGTCTGCCTGTGCCTGTGCTCATGCCCGTGTCCATGCATGTGTGCAGTGGACGCGACGCTGGAGCCGGAAGGGCACCCATCGTCTTCCTCGCTTGTCCTGGGTGCCTGTGGGTTTAGTTGCCCTGCGATGCTGAGCTAAAGTTACGGATGGTTAAGTGGTGTTTTCTCCGTCTTACGTGATAAACGTGGGGGGTGGTACTTAATGTGACAAAACTGTAAAGAGGAGCCTGCAAAGGGGATCACTGCTCACTTCTTCCTTGCTTCTCTTGTAGGGACCATGGCCCAAGTAGCGATGTCCACCCTGCCCGTTGAAGATGAGGAGTCCTCGGAGAGCAGGATGGTGGTGACGTTCCTCATGTCTGCACTGGAGTCCATGGTGAGCTGACTTCTTCCACATGGCCCAGACTTGGAAAGGGTTAGGCTTGCCGATGGGGTTGACTTGTTTTTGTAAGCCACGAATTTTGTTTATGTATTTATGCGTGGTAGATATTGAACCCAGGACCTTGTGTGTGCTAGGCAAGCACCTACTACTGAGCTACATCCCCAGCCCCCTTGCTAAGTTGCCTGGGCTGGCTGGGAACTTGGGATCCTCCTGCCTCTGTCTCCTGCATGCTGGAATTATACACATGCACCACATCTGGCTTCAGTAGTTTTCGTAAATATTGTTCTCTACATAGGGTCACAAAAGACTTTTCCTTCCTTGGAAACTGTTTTTTTGGTTTTTTTTGTGGTACTGGGGTTTGAACTTGGCCTACACCTTGAGACATTCCACCAGCCCTGTTGTGATGGATTTTTTTGAACTGCGATCCTCCTGTTCTCTGCCTCCTGGTTAGCTAGGATTACAGGCGTGAACCACTGGGTGCCTGGCCTTAGAAACTCTTTGCCTTTTCTTATCTTTGTCAGTCATTTTATTAATCAGTTGAAATTAATTTTTTTTTAGTGCTAGAGGTGGACCCAGGGCCTCTTGTGTGCTAGGTAAGTGCTCTGCCGCTGACCTACCTCCCCAGGCCTTTTGTTTTTTAATTTATTTTTCTTATCGCTTTCATTTTTCGAAATTTTTTTTGTGTTACTAGGATTTAAACTCAGGGCCTTCTGTTTGCCAGGCAGGAGTTCTTCTGCTTGAGCCACACCCAGAGTCCTGTTTTTGTTTTTGAGACATAGTCTCTTTATGTAGCCCAGGCAGGCCTCAAACTCCTTCCACCTCAGCCTTGCCAGTGCCGGGACGATAGGCGCACCACCACTCCTTTCTCCTAAGGTTTTTGTTTTGTTTAATATTTTTCACTTGTCACTGATTTTGGGGTTTTTTTGAGCATGTCATTTAAGATGCACATGAATTTTTTTCCAGATTATTACTGTAATTTTGGCTTAAGAGAGAACATTGAGCTGTTGGCACTGAGCAAGGGCTGCCCTTAGAGTGAAGAGCCGTGCGCTGAATGAAGCCATGTGACTTTGAGACTGGGTCTCGCCCACAGTGCTTCCTGGCTGCCCTGCAAGCCCTGCTGCCTTGGCCTCCACCACGCCTCTCCAGTGTTTCCAGTGCTGGCCATCAGACCAGAACCTCACACCTGTAGTGACTCTACACTGAGCCACTCTCTAGCCTAAGTTCATAAGGCAGCCTTCATTTTAGTGAAGTACGCTCAGTGAAGACCATGCGCACACTCGCTGAGATGTGATCTGGTTTCGTATTAGAAGGAGAATAGTTCTGCTGGTGGACTTGTAATGGAGATGGGGGTGGGGGTGGGCGTGGGCCCATACCCCCGCCCTGGATGATGCCACTGCCTCCTCCAGCCCAAATTAGCCCTGCCCTAGGAAGGGCACCCTGCCTTCTGAGCTCGTCCTGCCTCCCTCCTGCCTCCCAGTTGCCACAGGAGGTGCACGTCTGCCTCTGCTTCCTAAGGAATCTGACTGATGACAGATTACAAGGGGTTTCTGCTGTTTTGCTTATAAATCTGTTTTCTTCTGTTTAAAACCAGCCACAAAAACTTTAGAAAGGTGGGTGCATTAAAATGGAGGCTCTTTTTTTTTTTTTTTTTTTTTTTAATTAAAACCTTTTTTTGGTGGTACTGGGGCTTGAACTCAGGGCCTCATGCTTGCTAGGCCGGCACTCTACTGCTTGAGCCACTCCACCTGCGCAAAATGGAGGTTCTTGTGTAAGTGTTTAAAGATTGGAAGTCCGCCTGCCTCCAGATTATGTTTCAAGTGTTAGATTCTGTGGTCATCCAGGCAAAGTGGTGTTCTTAAGCGACTGTGTCTAACCTGACGCCTGCTGTTCACCGCAGTGCAAGGAGCTGGCCAAGTCCAAGGCCGAAGTGGCCTGCATTGCGGTGTACGAGACAGACGTGTTCGTCGTGGGGACCGAGAGAGGACGGGCTTTTGTCAACACCAGGAAGGACTTTCAAAAGGATTTTGTAAAGTACTGTAAGTCATGCATTTCTATCTGCAGTTGTAGTTTGTAAGTTTTAAGCCTGAATACTTACAGGTAAGGCATGCTGTATTTTCTCTATAAAGCATGACGAGGCATGTGCAGAAGACACGCAGCCTGTCTGTGATAGCATTTCATGTGCTCTAACCACTGAGACGGTGGTAAGACACAAAGTGGCTCTGTGGCTCTTCAGGGATGGAAGTGTTTGCTGTACACATGTCCAGTTGACTGATAGTTTCTGTTCACATAGGGCAGTTTTTTTCTCTTCATTTGTTTCTTTTTTGGTGGCACTGGGCCTTCAGCTCGGGGCCTCACTCTTGCTAGGCAGGTGCGTTTGTTTGTGTTTGGTTTTGGGGATAGGGTCTTACTATCTTTGCCTGATTTGGCCTCGGACTTAGCATCCTCCTGCCACCACCTCCCAAACAGCTGGGATGCCAGGCATGTGCCACCTGTGCCACCATGGTCAGCTCTCTTTTTAGTCTTTTGGGGAACCTCCATACTCAATTCCTTTCTTGATTTTTATCAAGCCTTTCCCTGTGCAGTTGGATTTGTTTGAGTGTGTTGCAAAATTAAATAGGCCTCCCTAGCACTCAGTATCACTCACTATCAGTGCTCAGTGGGTTTTAAACCCTCCATAAGGAGCACCAGTGAGCTTATTTGATATAGAGGTAGCAGCACTGTGGAATGCACTAGAGGGTACTGGTGCCTGTGGTCTTTCACAGCACGGCTGGCTTTCTATGTGTTTAACCTAAGTCTGTCCTTCTCCTGGTCCCCCCCATTCTTCGGGTCTCACTGTATCCAGGCTGATCTTTTTTACTGTTTTGGTGGTACTGGGGTTTGAACTCAGGACCTCACGCTTGCTGGGCAGGCACTCTACTGCTTGCCACTTGAGCTGCTTTGCCAGTCTGAGAAAATACCAGATGTCAAACAGTAGGGTCACAGGGAGGAACCTTTGCATCTTAACTGCTCCACAGGCGTGGAGGAGGATGAAAAGGCTGCCGAGATGCAGAAGATGAAGTCTACAACACAGGCGAACCGGCTGAGTGTGGATGCTGTGGAAATCGAGACACTGAGAAAAACGGTGGAGGACTACTTCTGCTTCTGCTACGGTGAGTGAGCGCCCCCTGGACACTCGTGCTGCATCACCCACCACCGTATCCTCAGATACAACTGCATGGTTTCACAAAGACCGGATAAATCCCCCATGTGGGGTGAGATCAGGAGTGGTGCGGACACAGTCAGTGGGGCGGCTAAGGGGAAATTGCGCCGTGCAGATTGCCGTTTTATGTCTCTGTGCTCTATGTCACAGAGGCACAGAGCAGCTGATCGCGCGCGTGTGCGGGATTATTAGCTTAGGAATTTCCGGTGTCTTATGGTCATAACTGACTTTGTCAGGCATCTGTATCCTGAAGGTAGTTGTACCAGAAGCGCGATGTGTTAAACTAGTCAGCCAGCTACGATACCCGTCTTAATGACATAGAGTGGCTTGGGGTGTGTCAGTGGTGCAGAAGTCCCTGGGCTTGACCCCCAGCACCACAAAACAGCATGAAACAAAGGCACAAGACATAAACCTAGCAAAAAAGCAGAATCGTGTAGCTTTTTTGTGTGTGTTATTGGGGATTGAACTCGGGACCTTGTGCATGCTAGGCAAGCACTTTACCACTGTTGTGTGAGTAGTTTGTTTTTGAAATAGGGTTTCACTTACTTTTCCTGGGCTGGTCTCAAACTCCCTATTCTCCTGCCTCTGACTCCCAAGTAGCTGAGATTATATGTGTGTACTATCACACCAGGCTAGAAATTAGCCATTTTTCCTTTGCTTTTGTGTAGGTTTTAAAGTATCTCATGTCCTTTACATTTTGGCTCTTTGGCTTTGTTAGGCATACAGCTTTAGCTAATGTGAGCATAAGATCTGGCGGTATTTTTGAGTATTTTACGTTACCTAGTGTGAGAACAGCATGGTAGGCAGCTGCGAGCCACCTTTTTGCTGTTGGGTTAGTTGTAGTCTCAGCCATGTGCTGATGTCTCCCCTCTACCTTTTGCAGGGAAAGCTCTGGGCAAGTCCACGGTGGTCCCTGTCCCCTACGAGAAGATGATGCGAGACCAGTCTGCCGTGGTGGTGCAGGGCCTGCCTGAGGGCGTGGCTTTCAGGCACCCTGAGAATTACGATCTTGCCACCCTCAAGTGGATTTTGGAGAACAAAGCAGGGGTCTCGTTTATCATAAAGAGGTGATGTGCGTCCCCTCACCCCTCTCCGTTTGCTTGGACACCGTAGAAGCCTCAGCTTGTGTAATAGATTTTAAGCACCCTTGTTCATTGCAGCCCCATGTGTCTTTGTGGTTTAACCCATGTGTTGTCAGACTGGCTTTTGTTTTTTGGCAGTACTGGGGTTTGAACTCAGGGCCTCACGCTTGCTAGGCAGGTGCTCTACCTCTTGAGCCACTCCACCAGCCCTCATACCAAGTTTTGTTCTGTTTCTTTTCGATGCAGACCTTTCCTGGAGCCGAGGAAACTCCCAGGTGAGTGAGTGCTGTGTACCTGAGAGCTGCCTGCGCACCCCAGCCTTGCTCTTGTAATTCCTTTCAGACTCTGTGTGAGCCCTTTTTGGAGCTGCATGTTAGTGACGGGCTAGGAGAGGTTCAGAGGTGGAAGGGGGAGGCTGGTATGTTTTTAGCTGTGACCTGAGAGAGCGGGCTTCTGTCCTTGCCTGGAATCACAAGTAGGATGGCGCTACCTGGCGCTCACTGAGAAGGTCCAGGATGGGATGGGGAGGCAGGCACAACTGTGTGTAGCTGCAGAGCTTTACACACAGAAGAACCTTACGTGAGCCCGGGAAAAGTGTGTGAACCATTGTGGAGGTGAGGAGACGCTCCTGAGGAACGAGGGGGCCTCCAGCAGCACTCTTGGGGAAATCGGCCATTCCATTTGAAGAGAAAAGATAACAGGGCGCTGCCCTTCAGAGGGAGATTGGTTTGAGGCCGTGAATGCAAATAACCAGGTTCATTGGAAGCCTCTTTCTTTTCTGTACAAGGTGGAGCACACATAACCTCCCTCCCTTCATTCTCAGTCTCTGTCTCTCAAATTTCACCATGATGAAAAAATTTTTCCCCATTTTACAGAGGTGTAATTGACGGAAGTTAAAATTGCTCATCTTTAGGCGGATGCCAGTGGCTCATGTCTTTAATCCTAGCTACTCAGCAGAAATCAGGAGGATTATAGTTCAAAGCTGGCTCAGGCAAATAGTTAGCAAGACTCTATCTCGAAAATACCCATCACAAAAAAGGACTGCTGGAGTGGCTCAAATGGTAGAGTGTGTCTGCCTAGCAAGCATGAGGCCCTGAGTTCAAATCCCAGTACCACAAAAAAAATTCACCCATTTTGATTTTTAGTAAATTTAGAGCCTTAAAAGTTGAGAAACGGGGCTGGCAGGGTGATTCAAGTAGTAGGGCGCCTGCCTAGCAAGCGTGAGTCCCTGAGTTCAAACTCCAGTACCACCACAAAAAAAAAAAAAAAAAAAAATTAGAAAAACAGAGCCGAGGTTACATATAGCTCAGTGTAGAGTGCTTGCATCCTATGTATAATACCCGTGGTTCAGTCTCCAGGTTGGCCTTGAACACAGGATCCTCCTGCCTTTGCCTCCCATGGGCTGGGATTACAGACGTGTACCTCTGTGCCTAGTTCCCTTTATATATACTTGATACAAATCCTGACTAGATAGATGACTGCAAATATTTTCTTTTTAATTGCTTCATCATATTCTTTGAGGTACAGAATGTTGTTTTTGTTTGTTCTTTTTTGTTTTTTTTCATCACTGGGGTTTGAATTCAACTTCAAGCTTGCTAGCAGGTGCTCTGCCACTTGAGCCATGCCCCCAGCCTAGTACAAAATTGTTAAATTTTTGCCCAGGCACCAGTGCTCACGCCTGTAATCCTAACTACTCAGGAGGCAGCGATCAGTAGGATCCAGGTTCGAAGCCAGCCTGGGCAAATAGTTTGTGAGACCTAGCTCGACAAAAAAAACTTTACAAGAAAGGTCTGGTGGAGTGGCTCAGGGTGAAGGCCCTGAGTTCAAACCTTAGTACCATAAACAAACAAACAAATTGTTAAATTTTGATGGAACCTGTCACATTCTTTTGTCACGTGTGTTTTGGATGTCACATCTAAGAAACTGTCACCTAGTGCCTGGGGATGTGGTTCAATGGTGGAGCACTTACCTAGTATGCATGATGCCCTCGTTTGATGCCTGGCACTAGAAAAACAGGCAACCCCAAACAGTGCTGCACATGGCCCCACAGCCTGCCTGTGTGGTCTCTGCTCAGCTGTTATGGCACTTGGAGGTAGGTCACAGTCTGTTCTCTGCCTTCACCTCCTTCATACTGGGCACGGACCCCCAGCCCAGATGTGTGGTCTGTTTTTGAGTTGATGGTTGTGTGTCATACAAGGTAAGGATGTAATTTCATCTTTTTTGCATGTGAATATCCAGTTATTCTAGAACAGTGGATGAAAGGAGTACCCTTTCTCCTGGGAAGCCTTGTTGAAAGTCAACTGACCTTTCCATCCTTGCTAATTGCAGGTGCTAGTACCTGTGCAGTAGCAGTGTGGATTGTAGGCATCACCTCATTCCTACTTGGAGGGAACCCTTGTCTTTCACTACTAAGCAGGGATTTAGCAGTGCGGGGTCTTCTGTACGTCTTTTTTTTTTCTTTTTTTTGTTGTTGGACTGGGGTTTGAACTTAGGGCTTCATGCTTGCAAAGCAGGCGCTCTACCATTTAAGCCACACCTGCCATCCTTTTTTTTTTTTGTGGTACTGGGGCTTGAACTCATGGCCTTCACCTTGAGCCACTCCCAGCCCTTTTTTGTGAAGGGTTTTTCGAGATAGGATCTTGGGAACTATTTGCTCAGGCTGGCTTCAAACTGCAATCCTCCTGATCTCTTGCTTCCTGAGTAGCTGGGATTATAGGCAGGAGCCACCAGTGCCTGGCTTGTCCATTTTGTTTTGGGTGAGGGCTTGAAAAGCTGTTAGACAGTTGTCATTCCTATTTACCTTTTTTTTTTTTCCCTTTTTGGTGGGGCTGGAGTTTAAATTCAGGGACTTGACGTAGCCCTGGGTTCCACCACTTGAGCCTCACCACCAGCCCTTTCTGCTTTTCAGTTACACTTCAGATAGCATCTCCTGCTTTTTTGTTCTGGCCTGCCTCAGGTCAGGATCCTCCTACCTGTGCCTCCTGCCTACCTGGGGTTATAGGTGTGCCGTAACCTGTGGAGTCTTGCTAACTTTTTGCGTGTGCTGACTTTGAACTGTGATCCTCCTGATCTCCATCTTCTGGATAGCTGGGATTACAGGTGGAAGCAGCACGCCTGATCCATATTCCTGTCTCTTCAGAAGGGCACAGAGACCACTGCTGTATAACTAACTCGGTCCCTTTGCAGGCTTTGGGAATATTAGGGGTCATTTGCAGCATGAGGAACCTACGTCTTCATTGTTTTCACAGGTGGTCGTGTGATTGGCACAGATGCTGACAGGTCCATGCTGTCTCCAGGCGGAAGGTAAACAAGGGCGCTTATCATGCTGGGCGCACAGCATTGTGTTGCTGTGGCTTAATGACTGTGGGTGGTGGGTATCCTAGTGACACTGATGAGCTTTAGCTCCGTGACTGACTCTGAGTGACGCTCACTCTTGCATGGCCTGATCTCAGTTTCCTCCTCCTTTCAGTTGTGGCCCCATCAAAGTGAAGACAGAACCAGCAGAAGATTCTGGTACGTGCTAGTACTGTAGAGCCAAGTACGAAGTTAAACAGGAATTCTTCCTTGAGGGTTGTATTTTATCTTACTGTACTGTGTTGATGCGACATGGTTATCACTGGAAATTTATTCCAGTGGTGTCATATTTTACTATCCCAAAAGATTGGTTTGTGTTATATGTCTAGAGAGAGAATTCATTTTGTGTGTGTGATTCCCAGTTCCATGAGCAGAAGGTAGAAAGGCTAGCTCTGCAGTGTGTTCACAAAAGCCACTGCAGTGTTCTCACTGTCCATTTTCCCCTGCACTCCCAGTGTCTGCTTGGTGAAGAAACTTTCTCCTGCTGAGATGGTTTTGCTGTTAGCTTGCGTTTAAGTATCATGCTTAAGTGTACACATTAAGTGGAAGCAGTGTTTCATAGAGAACGTTTTTCTTTTGGATGACTTTATTGAGATATAATTTATATATCACAAAATTCACTTCTTTTAAAACTCATGTTTCTTAAATGTGCAGAGTTTTGCACTGATCCGCAGAATCTAATTTCAGCAGCTGTCTGTCGTCCCAAGTAGAAGCCTGGTTCATTGCTCTGCCTCCTCAGTGTCATCACATCACTTTCACTTTTGTACCTTTGTCTTTTTTTTTTTTTTTTTGCAGTACTGGGGCTCTTGAACTCAGCCCCTCTAACCAGCCCTTTTTTGTGATGGGTCTTTTCAAGATAGGGCTGGCTTTGAACAGTGATTCTCCTGACCTCTGCCTCTTGAGTAGTGGGAGCCACTGGTACCTGGCTTTTTTTTTGTTTTGTTTTTCCTGCGTGTGAACTCGGGCTCACACCTGCATGGCGGGCCCTATCACTTGAGCCACTCCGCCAGGCCTGTTTGTGCCAGGTGTTTTGAGTGGGCTGGAGCAGTGTGGGCGGCCCAGGTGCAGAGCCCTCCTGGGCATCATGGAGCCAAGTGCAGACTGAGCACTCCCATTGCGGCCCCCAGGATGTCTAAAGTCTGTCAAGCTATATTAAAACCCAGGGTGGTGACATAGGTCCTTCTGAAGGGGTGGGTGGTGATGTGAGCAGGAGTGCTGGTCTCCCTGTGCCTATGTCCTCCTAGAGTGACCGCCTCACTTCTCTCTGTATGGTAGCATGCACATGAAGATGCAGGCCTCCCTCCACAGCATTGCAGGAATGCTGGCTGCCTGCCCTGCCCCTTTCCCATCATCCCTGACCCAAAGCTGGCCACCTCTTTGGGTCATTCAGACAAGTGGAATTCTTTACTACATACTCTTGTGCCTGACCACAAAAGCCCACTTGAAATTCCTAACCCTAGGTGAAGACAGCTTTGTGTAGAAAGGTGTGCTTTGTGCACTTGGCAATGAAAAGAATGTGTTATGAGAAAAAAATCCGTCCTTCTTGGCCATTTCTGTTTTGCAGTATCGTCATTAAAATGCTCCTTGGAAATGTTTTTCAGTGCTTGTAGGTTCCTGGCCTCGGCAAGCTCTGGAGCCAGGGGTTGTCACACTGCTGGGGTAGGCGCTGGATTCGCAGTAGAGCGAGTCAAAAGCTGCTGCGGACCCAGGGCAGCTGTTCCCGTGACAATGAGTTTTCCCATTAGATCAGGCTAAGTGTAAGATGAATTATTAGCCTTGCCGGATGAGTTGGGTGTCAGTAAGATTACATTCTGATGGAAGAAGGAATCATCAACAGCTCTTGTACCTTATTCCAACAATTGAATGTGAACCGGTAAAGCACCCTGAACTCTTACTGCTACAGCCTCCTCAGTGTCTCCAGAAACAGCGACTGGTCAGGGCAGATGTCCCATGTGTGGGCTTTTCCCAACAGGAACCCGCTGAAGAGTTAAGAGGGTCATTCGTTAGTTTTTCATAGTTATTCTTCTAGGACCAAATGGTGCGTTCCCTTCCTTTAGGAAGAAGGAGGACACAGGCGCTTTGGGGCTGCAACTGCTGTGTGTCCCATAGTGTGCAACTGCTGTGTAGGAGATAGCTGAGAGACTGGACGCCAGAGTTTTAGCTCTGCAGAAGTGTTAATTTTTGCTATGAGTAAGGCAGTACCGAGCACGTGTGCAAAGCTGGTGGCTGTTTTAATTGAGGGTCACCCACTGGTGCCAGTGTGCAGGACGCTGCAGGTGTTGAGAAGGAGCACACAATTTGAAATGATGTAGTGGTTTGCATAAACAAATGAAACGGACATAACTGATAATTGCAGAGAGAGAGAGAAGGCAGTTGTGTGTCAAGTAATGTGATAATATTCTGGGATCTTGAATTTTTTTAATCAAATTGCCTGTCTGTCTACTTAGATGGGGTAAGTCATGAAAAGCGCTTTGATCAGTGCCAACTGGGTACATATTAAAGTCCTCCAGTGTTACCTGTCATCCTTCTTACTGTTTTGATTCAGCTCTCACAAATGTAGATTCGTGACTTGGGTATGAGCTGGACTGAGTGTAGGGAAAGGCAGTAGCAATGCCTTTAAAATGTTAACTGTCAGTTCATGGAAAGTTTTGTGTGACAGTGGTTCTTTTGTTTGTTTTTATTAATCATCTGGATGTGATTCCAAATAAATTGAAGGTTTGGGCTCTGCAGTTTTCATACCATCAGACATGACTGTGTGGTCACTTACTTCCTGTGCTGTGATACAGGCCACGTGTAGCTGTTGGGTACTTGATCAGGGTGGGTTTGAGCTGAGGCCCAGTATAAGTGTAACATCCACCCTGCGTTTCAAAGGCAGCATGGTGAGGAGAGTGTGAAACACCTTTGTCTTGCTTGGGTTTTTATTGCTATGGCAGGGTTTCACAGGCCGTACGTAGCCCTTTCGCTGCAGTGAGGCAGAGCAGCATGGCAGAAGGGTGCAATAGGACTGCCCTGGTCACTTCAGCAGCCAGCAAGCAGAGACACTGCCACCCACTGCCTCCTGTGAGGCTGTAGCTCTAACAGATACTTTGTAATTTTAAGGGAAAGTTCTCTTCTAGAATTTGTGGGAAGAAATTATCAAGATATGTCTCCAGAAAATTATTAGTTGCTAGAAGCTTGGCTTGCTTTGGTTAGGGTGACTTTCTTCTGCTGCTGCCTGTTGAGCTTCTGTTCTTTCAGAGTCTTGACAACCTTGCGTGTTCTCTCACGGTAGCTGCATGCCGGAGCTGTACCTTGGCTAAGTGTAGATGTTACTTGGTTTACAGGCATTTCCCTGGAGATGGCAGCCGTGACTGTAAAGGAAGAGTCAGAAGACCCCGATTACTATCAGTACAACATTCAAGGTAACCTTTCCACAAGTTACTGCTGGTCAAGATTCATACTCATTTTTGCCCTGAGTTTCTTGGATATTTTACTGATTGGTTTTTGACTGGTGGATCCCTCAAAGGGAGAATGTTTCAAAAATGGACCGTAAAGTAATATGTAGAGGAAAGGGAGATTGTGATGGATGTTCTTGAACTAAAATGCACAGCTTAAAGTTCAATTCCAGTTACTCTGGTGTTATCTGAACCCTTAATAACAAAAAGAGCTATTGCCTAAGTGATACCACTAACTTACAAATTGTGAGATACAAGCAGCGAGGAAGTTTACCTCTGGCTTGGCATTCGGTTCCATTGTCTCTCTTGATTACTAAAAAGGAATTAAAGACTCTTCCACAAAAACGTGCGCTTCGAGGTGGGCTCTGGTTAGAAGGTGTCAGCTTACTTTTTGCAGTTGGCACTTGCAGTGCACTGCAACTTGAACATGTGAGTCTGCTTTGTTTGTCATGTGTACCTCTGAAGCCAGCCTCCCTGTCACCTCATCATGATCGATCCATTCTCTCCACACATTCCTTGTGTCCTTTGTGACCCATTCCTTCCCCAGGCCTGCAACAGCCCTACTTGTCCTCTGTCATTTTAGTTTGTGTTTTTCAGCAATTGGTGCACATGGATTGTTGAAGTCTGCACTGTTTTCTTGTGTGGGAAGCAGTGTGGCTTCTCCTGGCCCCTGGTGGGTGGCAGTGGTGACCCTGTTGGACTGCTCAGTGTCATTCTGTCGTGTCTGTCCGTGGCAGCCGATGGGGTTGGTTAGTGCAGAAAGACTCCTGTGGATGTTGTGTGGAAATTTTCGTGTGGACCCACGGCTTCCTTTCTCTTAAGTAAATACCTAGCCACGGACAAGCTGGGGCGTGTGGTTTTAAGCAAATGGGATCCTAGCTTCTTGCCGTGTGTGGGCCAGTTAGCTGTGTGCGGGACTTGAGCACATCTACATCCTTCCCGGCTTTTGTGGTTTTGTTAATTGTAGCTGCTTTGTTCACGGTGTTAGGATTCCTAGTGGGGTTTTAATTTGCGTTTGCCTGGGCTGGCAGAGTGGCTCAGGTGGTAGAGCGCCTGCTTAGCACGCGTGAAGCCCTGAGTTCAAACCCCGCTGTTTAAAAAGAAAAGAAATATTTTAAAACTACAAGCCTAATGTACACCTGCCCAGGTCTACCAGATATTAACATTCTCTGCTCACAGCCCGACTCCATGAAATAACATGTTGGTTTGTAGTTGAACCTCTTCCATGGGCTCTCCAGTTTCCCGCTTTCCTCTCCCTCCCTTTTGTTGATCGTGGTCTTGAAACTTGAGGATTAGGACCTGAGAGACTATGGCTGCTTAGTGAGCTTCTGTCCTCAACAATAACAAAAGAAAACTTGAGGATTGTACTGCCTGGTACTTCTGCTGCATGTGTATCTCTACACAAGTGTCTATGTGTATGGCCTATTTGAGTTAGGTTCTCAGATTGTAGCCCAGGCTGGCCTTGAACTCTCCATTGTCCTGCCTCAGTCTCCTGAGTGCTGGAATTAAGGCAGTGCACCACCGTGCCCGGTTACATATGTTTTATATATTGTATTTGCTTAGTTTTTAAACTTACCAAAGGTATTGCTATATTTTGTTATTTACAATCTGTCATTAACATAAACTTGCAGGATTTTCCTGCATGTAGACATAAAGATACCATTAATACTCTGTACAGTTCATTTGTCCATTTTTTGATATGTATTTCCCTTCCAGTCCTTTGGTAGTTCCAGAAAGATCTTGGTGTGTGTCCTCGTGCTATGTTTTGTGAGATAGCCACACTCAGATGCGAGTGTTTGAGGTGTTTTTGTTTTCACATCTGTAGCATTTTAGGGTGACGGTGAAGTACGCTGCCTATATTGTGGATAAGAGTAAACTCTGAGCCGCGAAGCAGCAGAAAATGTGCAAGTACAGGGCCTCCGAGGTGTGCTGGGCAAGGAGCAGCCAGCAATGTAGTTTAGCAACTGAAAAAAGTTCCATTCTTTGTGAGGGAACTCTACTTTATATGTACCTAACAATGTCATCTCTAAGTCACAGTCGAAATAAGGGATTAACAAGATTCTGTGCAACAGGCGAGGATTGTGGCCCTGAGTTCAAACTCCACCACCATCAAAAAAAATTACGATAAGTCAATCTATATCATGTGGGAGATTGTAACAAATGACAGCCAGTAACTAATAGGTTACACTGACGTCAAATAGACTATTTTAACTGCAGCCAGTAAATGTAGGCAAGTTAGTGTATACAGTGTGAGCTCTGGACCCTCAGATAGATGTCTGCTTAGAGAGTGCAGCCCTTTGAAAAAATGAGTATGTTCTTATTTGTAGGTAATGTAATTAACTAGGTGAAAATCAACAAGTGTGTCTAAAATAGAAAAGTTATGCAATGGGGATCCTAAGAAACATGGTTGTGACTAAAGAGCACCCCATGAAACGCCAAGGCTCTGCCACTGAGCACCACCCCCAGCGTTTCATCCATGGGGAACCTCTTGAGAAGCAGCTAAGGCTTCAGCTAGTGTCTCCCTCCTTCCATCCCTCCATCCTTCCATCCTCCCTCACTCCATCCTCCCTCCCTCCTTCCTCCCTTCCTTTCCCCAGCTCTCCCCACAGCCTCAGCCCATGCTCAAAAGCTATCACTATGCTGCACCCAGTTCCAAATATGTCTCTGTCTGTCTTTTTTTTTTTTGGTTGGTACTGGTTTGAACTTGGGGCTTTGCACTTGCCAGGCAGCTGTTACACCACTAGAGTGTAGGGCCTCCAGCCCTTTGGAGACAGGGTCTCACCTTTTTCTCAGGCTGCCTGCACCGTGATCTCACTGGTACTGGGACGACAAGGTGTACCACCATATCCAGCTTTTTCCCACTGTGAGACCTATTTACCCAGGCTGGCCTGGAACCGTGATCCTCCCAGTCTCCACCTCTTTACGTGAATTGCAGGCATGAGCTACTGTGACCAGCTAAAATTGTTTTCATATGGTTATTTTTGTGGTGCTGGGAATCACACCCAAGGCCTCGAACACTCAGGTTCTCAACCACTGGGCCACCTTCTCAGCCCCACCATCCTCTGTCATACAATGGGTCCTTGCTTGTGCAGTGTAGTTCAGGGCTCCTGTGAACTTCCTCAGTTTCAGCGAAGTCCTTTAACTGTCATAGGATATTCAGTGTTCATGTCTGTGTTTCTGTTTTTGGTTTTGATTTTGACGCAGGGTCTTGCTGTGTAACCCAGGTTGGCTTCACTGTGATCTTGCTACCTTGGCCTGTGCTGTGCTTACTGCATGAGTCACCGCACCTGGCTTTGTTCCTGTGTGTGATTAAATGTGTTTTATGTTGACAAGTGCCCATTGAAAACCATGTTTTCCCTTCAAAATGACTAGTCACCGAGTAGCGTGTGATGCACGGGACCGTGCGGGCAGAACCTCTAGTGGTCTAGCAATTGGGAGAAGTTTGTCATCTCTGGGGGAGATGGGGTCAGCCTGTGACAGCTCTGAGGCAGGTGTCTTTCTTAAATGTGATGGGAAGTCGAGGAATGCTGGTTAAGGAGGAGGCAGACATGTGTGTAATCGTGTGATGTGGTAGACCATGTCACTGGGGAACCTTGTGGCTGCATGGCAGCCACCCCATTTCCACTCAGTCTGTGTCAGTCACCTCTACAGTTCCCTTTCACTGTTCCTATGTCACCTGACCTGTGCACATGCCTTCCATCATCACTCATCCTGTCGGTCCTGGTTTTTTTCCTGACTTTTTTTTTTATTTGAATAAAAAGGCCATTCTTCCATACATGTCACCCCGTGTGTCGGAGGGATTCCTTTTGAAGTCTTGCCTTTATATTTCAAAGCAGGCCCTTCTGAGACCGACGAGGTCGATGACAAACTCCCCCTTGCCAAGTCTCTGCAAGGTACAGCTCCTCGCTTCCGTTCTCCCGTGTCCTGTCTTACCATCTCTTTATATTGGACTGACCTGTAACTCTTATAATTGCATTATCACTTTTCCAATGGAAACAGAAAAACGTACTGGCCTCTTTTTTCTTTTCTTAAGCATAAATGAACTAAATAAGCAAAACTTTTCAAACCCAGTTTTGCCTTTTGTGAATCTTAATGCCTGTGGAAGTGGGCACTACGCTCGCTGGTGTCTCAGGGAAAGTGTGGGCTTTGGCCTTCCCAGCAGTCAGCAGCCAGGCCTTGCCTAGTCAGGATGGACAGGGTGCCGAGGTCATGACAATGCTTATCCGTCGCCAGGGCTGTGACCTACATTTGTTAGTTGATTAAGTGTTTGGAATTTGTGTCCAGGGTCCCCAGACTTGATTTCCATAGGCAGTTGCTGATGGCTTTTACTTCCAATGGCTGTTCTGGCTTTGAGCGCACAGATCGTTTTCTTTAGATTCATTTTGTCTTGTAACTGTAATTGTCACTTTCAGCTTTTAATAGAACAGAAAGGACATAGAGAACGTTTACATGAGCGCCCCCTCCCTTCCCACCACTGGCCTCCTCCCCACTGTCTTTTGTCCCTTTGCCTTCACAGTCAAAGAAATTCAGCTCCATAAATGGCAAATGGAAGGTAAACATGAAAGGGAGGAGTGTGTAGAGGAAGTTAGCTAAAGATTGATGACTGAATGCAGATTGACTTGTGCTTTTGAGTTGAGGTGAGGGTTACAGCGCGGAGCACATGGCAAGACTTCCAAGGTAATTATACAGGGCAGGGGAAGCATCAGAAACCCAGATGGTTTGACCTCAGCTCGCGGTACTGACCCTTCATGACTGTGGCCATACTCTTAAAAACCAAGGCGCATAGACTGGTAACTTCTTTAGTAAGCTTCTGTGTTTCGTGATGAGAGCTTGGCCATAGGGCAGGGTAGATTCATGCTGACTGAAAGGAAGGAGGAAAAGGAGGGAGGAATGGGGCCTTTTCCTTGCCTTAGCCTAGACGTTACAGACGGACGACTTCTGCTTGGGGACACCTTGTCCACTTCATCCCAAATGGTGTGCTCGTGTTTTGGGTTATCTCTTTCCTACTTGTGAATGAACCTGCTGGTAGGACGACCTTGTTACCTGGTGGCAGCCTAACCTTTGTTGCAGTCTTCAGGAGCAGGTAGATTATGTTTCCTGAATTAAAACGCCTTTGCAGCTGAAGGTGGTATTCCTTCACTTAGGACTTTCCTTTGAGTACAACGTGGATGACCGTGGCAGGGGTTGAATTTCTATCCATAGTGACAGTGGAGAACGGTGCGCCGTTCCACAGTAGACCCTGACCTTGGGGGTTTAGACTTAGTTGTCTCTGGGTAGAGCAAAAGTTTATTTTTTGATGTGTGTTGTCGTGAGAGGTGTTGGCAGGTGAGATGGCACCTGAGCGTAACCATGCTTTCAGAGAGCCCAGCGTTGGTCAGCAGTTACAGATGTGTTGACAATGACGTGTGCAAGCCCTCAGACCCATGGTGCTTCACTCCCCACATCTGTAGCCTCCTAGTGCAAGTGCTACATGTTTTTCTGCATTAGAAAACACTGTTTGAACGTGCATTAAGAGTTAAAGTGATTTTGTATGTGTCTGTGATATCTTCATTGTTTGGATGGTCACCTAGTTAGCGTTTCTTTCTTCTGTGAGCCAGCCTGCTACTGCTTTAGTATGTGTTCTTTGTTCTCTTTTTAGGCAGCCACCATTCTTCAGAGGGCAACGAAGGAGCAGAAGTGGAAGTGCCCGCAGAAGGTTAGGACCCAAAGGGACTTGCAGTTGTGCCAGCTCTGTTTTGTTTTGCTCCATTCCCTAGGTGATGGCCCTAGGGCCCCGGATGTGGAAGTAGAGCCGTGGCTCTAAGATGGCCGTGGTCCGCCTGTGCCTGTCCTGACTGCGAGAGCAGCAGGCACAGGCTGCAGGAAGTGGATGCAAAGGCACTGAGTTGCTTTTGTTTTCTTTGCTTCCTGCCTTTCTGGGGCCTCATGGAAAACCTTCCAAGGAGAGTGAGTGGGCTTCATTGCTGGCTGCACTCCCGTTTGGTTACGGTCCCAGTTCCTGAAGAAGTTTGCTCTCCTGTTTGTGCCCACACTGTCCCGAGAGCTGCTGTGTCAGCTGACCAGGATGCAGGGGCCAGCTCCCTGCTCAGCAGGTTAAGGCACTCCACAGGAAAATGAGGAAGTGACGAGTCTTGCCTACCGATTAACATTTCTCTCCTAACTGGTCATGTGGACCTTTCTTTTCTACAGCCAGAAGGGAATCCATGCTGCAAAGTTACGTTCCTTCTATCTGCTCTTTTATTTATTTATTTTAAATCAGTAGTTTATCCTTTTACCTTCTTTAATGTCCTCAGGACGTTCCCTCATCTTCCCAAACTCAGTTGTGGAATTAGGGCTTCCAGCTCGAGCAGTTCTCTTAGGGACACCGACTCGCTCATTTCAAACACTGTTCATTCACTTGTTGGGTCTTTTTATAGTGACGGGTGAGTCGCTTATGTTTTGCAATTTGATAATTTGATGTGGCAGACTCTTCAGTCCTAGATGGGTGGTGTTTTAACCACAGGTGACCTATACACAGACACGCAGGGTTGACAGACTTTGAGGAAATTTTTATTGTCATGTTCTAGTATCACCAGTTGAATTAAGCGTGGGTTCTGGTCTTCTTTTTTTCTTTTTATTTATTTAACAGTTTTTTATTTGCATATAATAGTTGCATAGGGGGTGAATTCTGGTCTTTATTCCTTTACTAACAATCAATGTAATCTTGGGCAAATCAATTAATCTCTCAGCCTTTGCCGAATGAAAGAGAGCGAATGGAAGCCTCTCTCGCTGAGCTTCGAGCACTAACACTCCCATGTGCCTTTGTTCTGTGTAGTAACACAATACAAATGAAAGAGCTTGAACAGCACCCTGCGTCCATAGGTAGAGGACAGTGACAGGGTGCTCTTACTACAGATAGCTGTCTTCCTGCAGTGTCACCACCCGAGGACCCCTGCAGAGAGGAGGCATAGCATCTGAGTAGAGTACGTTCTTAAGTCAGTTCATACACGTAACTTGGTATCAGCCAACAGTTTTCCAGGGGTTTGTTACTTCTTGTATTTTTACCCTTATTCATAATTCAGAGGGTCAAATATTTTTAATCGACATGAAACAAATGAAAATTGTAGGCTGTTTTTGGAGTGCCAATCGGTGAAATGTTGGATCATGTGGAAGTGCTGAATAATGAATGTCATTCTAGACTTTCATTTTTTTCAAGATTCTACCCAGCATGCCCCTTCAGAAACAAGTGAGGACCCTGAAGTTGAGGTGACCATTGAAGGTTAGTTCTCGGACAGCCTCGATTCCGAGTGTCACTCGCGGTCATCACGCTGTGTCCCTTCGCGTGGCCGGAAGCGCCGACTGCGTGTCTGTGTGGCAGAGCAGTGCCCCTCAGCATCCAGTCTGTAGACAGCATGTGCAGCTGTGGACATTGCTGCTGGCCACAGGGAGGCCGGTGGGAACTGAGGGAATCAAAGAAAACTGTGCTCAGATCCTCCCGGGCCACACCAAAACAGACACTGTGGCATTGCACCATGAGGCCTGGGTAGCAGAGCCTCACCTGGAGCGGGAGCCCCTAGCTTCTGATTAGGTGGAGTGCAGGAGGGACTGCTGCTGAGTTTGCTCATTCAGAAGTTGTTTTTCAGATGGGCTCTTGCTATGTTGCCTAGGCTGGGTGGCCTCAAACCCCTGGGCTCACGTGACCCTTCTGCCGCAGCCTTCCCAACGGCTGGGACTACAGGTGTGTGACACCAGGCCTGGCTAGTTAGGAACTTTTAAAGGCAGCTCTCCCCTAACATAGTGCTTAGTGGCTAAGTCACAATTTGTCCTTCCAAACTATTTGAAAGCAATAATTATAAGTGCATTTAGAAAGAGTCTGTAGCTGAAATTGCTTGGAAGCAGAAGTGCAGGCAGAGCTGTCTGAGGGAAAGATTCCCAGTGCCTCTTGTCCTTCCTGCACAGTGCCCCGCCTGTGGGCAGAGGGAAGGCTGTGCACTGGTCACGTGCACACACAGGTGTTAGGTGCAGATGCTGTCACACATTTTGGTTCTTGATTCTGTTTCTAACTGCTGCATAACCGTTCTTGGTTTGGGGGCTTGGTTGTGTGCTGTCTCCCGCCTCTTCTCTCCTCTCACTCTCCCCATAACCTGTCTTCCACATGTGTGTCTCACTGCTCACAAAGTACAAGGTGACTTGCAGCCCCCTAACATAAGGGAGCACCTCATACTTGATGTCTAATTCATCTGGTGATTATTAACACACACATTCTTTTCTCATTAACAGTAATTATACCTACCTAAATGTAATTTTGAATTGTTTTTAGTCAAGCATTAACTAATCAAATTTTTTCTTTAAGATCTCAATAACAATCAGAACAGAAAACTGTAAAAGCATATAAACAGTATAACACTTAGACCTTTGTCCTTTCTAGAAAATAAGAAAAATGGGTGGTTAAGTTGAGGCTGGTGGTGCATGCCTATAATCCCAGCACTTGACTGGCTGAGGCAGGAGGATTGTGAGTTCGAGGCCACCCTGAGCTGCATAGTGAGATCATGTCTCGAAATAAACAAAAAAAGAAAGGAAAATAGGTAATTGTTAAGCTCTTGAAAGTAAAACTTAGGTTTGAGACAGGGTCTCTGTGCAGCCCAGGCTGGCCTGGCACCCGAGGTTCTCCTGCCTTATCTGCTGAGTGGTGATGTGCTCCACCTCGACTGGCAGCACCTCCAGATGCAGCTGGCAGCATTGCCAGCCATGTTTCAAAAAGAACAATGCACAGTGGCGCCTGGGTCTGAACTACACACGATCTTCTCAGAGGACGCACAGGTCTTGATTTCTTCTGACGCTGCGACAGTGCCCGAGCGTTGGATTTGCCACCTGGATTGGTGATGAGAGAGTAGATGCTCACTCATGCTCGGGAGACCCGAGAGTGCCAGGTCTTGCCACAGCACATGTGTACTGCCATGCAGACGGCACACTGCCATCCACCACACTTGCTGGGCTTTCCCCGCACAGAGGAAGAGCAGATGAGTCCTTAATGCATGCAGCTGGGTGAATCTGTGTCTCCTCTTTCTGGAAAGTGTGATTCCTAGTGGGCCAGCCATTCACTATCTGTAGGTAGAAAAATAGACTATAGTATGCAGAAAAATACAGGTGTTGAGATGCTGATGAATTTTTTTTCTTAAAGGAACGATGAGGGAAAAATCCCTCATGTTCTGTGTTCAGTGAAAAGAAGCACCTGCCTTTCAAGAGGGAGGCCCTTTTGTTCTTTTTTTTTTTTTTTTTTTGTGGGACTGGGATTTGAACTCAGGCCTTCGCACTGCAGAGCAGGCACTCAACCACTAGAGCCACTCCGCCAGGCCCCAGAGAGGCCCTTTCAAAAAGGACACTTGTGTCTACACCACACTTGTGCTCTGAGGAAGGTGGATTAAGAGGAATAAATGAAGATACTTCTCGCCTAGGGCTATTTTCTCTGCTCGCATCTCTGCACCTTTTCCCAAAGAGTTCCAGGAAAGAAAGGACTTTGTTAGGAAGTAAGCTGTCAGATCTCCCTCTGGTGTTAGCCGGGACCTTCACCTGAGGTCTGTGCACTTAGCTGAAACTGGTGTGGTGGTCACACAGGCATGGCTGGGCTGGGTGCTGAGGTCCTGTGTGGCCCACGTGGACAGAGCCTTCGGTGCCCGTTCACGTGGGTGAAGCACATTTGTGTATCTTGGGTTCACAATCCCAGCCTCATCGTCTCCTTCACAGCACTTTTAAGTAAATTTATTTCCTGATTAAAAACAATTATTTCTCATATTTGAAAGGTCTTCTACATACGTGTGGTTTGTATTACTGTACTGTGGAGTGTTTGTAGTGTAGGCAGTTGAGTAGGTTAGCATTTGAAGGATTTGCTCGTAATTGTTACACCTGATAAGTTGTTTTTTTTTTTTTTTTTTTTTTTTTGAGACAGGGTCTAGCTATGTAGCCCAGCTGGTCTGGAACTTACGATGCTCCTCTTAGCCTCCCGAATGCTGGGATTATAGGCATCCACCACCGTGTCCACTTCTAAATAGCCGTTTAGTGAACTCTCAGCCATTTCTGTACCATACCTTACGACAATTTGGAGAACATTGTTTTAGAGTTTCAAAAATGATAATGGGGGTTTTGATGGACTGGGGGGGGTGTGTCACCCTCTGGTGATGTCCTGTGGAAGCCATGCTTAGGACTTTAGCAGATAGTTAGCTATTGCTTAGAGCTAAAGGTTACAAGTAGACCTGTGTTCATTTAGTCATTCCACAATCACTGAGAGCCTTGTATGTGCCAGGCACTCACTAGGTGCTGAGAGCTTAAGTGACCTAGAGAAGTCCAGTAGAGTTTCCAAGAAACATGGCGGCTCTTTTGGGGAAGTCAGCTTAGGAGGCTTTTGTGGCCATCTGTGTAGAGAGATGCGCTTCAGAGGAGGGGCAGCTATAGTTGGCTGTGGGGCTGTTTTGGGTGTGTTTTTAGACGCAGCCCACAGGCTTTGCCATCTGCAGCACACAGCCTGGAGTCTGCGGTGGGAGAGGCTAGCGTTGGGCAGTTACGTAATGAATACCCATGTTTTGTGACAAGGAGGAATTTGGCGGGGCTAGGCATTGAGTCCACAGGTGAAAATGAGATCCGTTTGAGGTAAAGGTGTAATTACTGCCCTTCAAAAGAGGCAGAACTCCTAGTTTTGGTTTTTAAATCTTAAGCAGGTGTCAGTTTGTCTGTTAAATCCTCACCCATGGGGGAGGCAGTGTGCAGGAGGCCCTGAGTAGTGATCCCCAGCCCTGCACCAAAATTAAAATAAGCGTTTTTGCAATTTATGTTGAAAACAAGACTTATACAACGTTGTTATACGTTAGTGTGCCCACTGGTCAGACTGTGGCCACGAGCGAGCTAGGCTCTGAAGCCCGTGTCTCATGCGTAAACTCAGGGCACGAGGGAAACAGGTTCGCTTTCTTTTCCAAATTCAAGTTGTGAACTGGGGTGAGAACTGCCTACTTGGTTTTCAGAGGTGAAGAGTGGCAGCATCACATCTGGAGTTCCCCACAGACAGCCTTGCACATCAGGACTTGAAAGTTCGCAAGCTTTGTGTTTGAACGTGTTGAGTTTGAGGAGGAGACGGAGGTTCATGACAGCTGACCACCTCTTCAGAGCCAGCCAGCCACAAATTGGGCTGTCCACTGTGTGGCCTGATATTTTTTCAGAAACACTTAACTCCATCTTTGTGTTTGTTGATAGGACTGCATTATTTATCACAAAAAGAAAGTGAATCAACTATAGGGTTTTTTTGGTTTTGTTTTTGCTGTACTGGGGATTAAACCAGTGTTGTACCACTTAAGCCACATTCCCCCAAGCCCCTTCAGGCCTTTTTGTTTGGAATTTTGTTTCTGAGATGGGGTTTCTATAACTCTGGAGGTCTTCCTGTCTCCCGAAGCCTGGCTTTGGGCATGCCTTTAATATTCTGTAGTCTTGATGAACTGTTAAATTAAGTGCTCCTCTAGACTTTATGGTAGTGGAGAACGTCTCAGCTGTGATGTGCCCCAGTCAAATCACCTGACATTATCGAGCCCATTTCTTAGGTGTCCCTCATTTTTGGAGTGGGTACATTGGAAGATCATAGCAGAGTCGCCTTGCAGACTTGTCCACAGAGAAGGTTGTGTGCACTGTGTACAGATGTGTTGGCTGGCTGTGTTCTCTGGTTGGGTACCCACTGCTCACTGACTTCTGTGTTGAGGGAAATCACATTTGTTTTATAAATGACGCAGCCCTTGTTCCTTTCCTTCTATGTATTTTGTAGTGTTGAAAGTATTTAAAAAGCCGGGCCTGCTGGGTGCCAGTGGCTCACGCCTGTAATCCCAGCTACTCAGGAGGCAGAGATCAGGAGGATTAGAGTTTGAAGCCAGCTGGGGCAAGTAGTTTGCAAGACCCTATCTTGAAAATATACAACAGAAAACGGGGCTGATGGAGCAACTTAAGTGGTAGAGTACCTGCCTGGCAAGTGTGAGGCCCTGAGTTCAAACCCCAGTACTGCCAAAAGAAAAAAAGCTGGGTGCAGTTGAACACGCCTATAATCCCAGCACTTGAGAGGTAAAGGCCAGGAGGACTGCAAGTTCCAGGTTAACCTGGACTGGGCTATATAGCAAGACTGTTCTAAAACAAACAAACAAAAAGCTCTACACTGCCAGTTTTAAATGTCTCAAAAAAACATACCTGTGGTTGGCAGTGTAGCTCAGTGGGAGAGCGCTCACCCAGCACATGCAAGGATCCAGGGCTCCACCCTCAGCACTGCAAAAAAACCAAGACCAAACCCAGACCGACAAGCAGAGACAAAAGTTCTTGGTGTGCTGTGAGTTACCTGACCTCCCTCGTTTATGTATACTTGAATTTTATGTTACCTTAAAAGGTTTATCTTCTCGTTCTTCTTTACACGTTTGTGTTACTTTAGCTGCTATCCCTACTAAAAAGCATTTTCTTGAAAAACTTAGCGCACAGTTACAGGCAGTTTTTTGAGAAGGGGGTATTGTAGTGACGGCTCAGACACAGAGGGATAGGGAAGGACTGCGGGTGCTCCAGCACCTGCTGTCCCTCACCAGCCTGGGCCTCCAGTAATGACAGTTCTCTTTCTCAAGATGACGACTATTGTCCACCCACCAAGAGACCAAAGAGCAGCGAGCCTCCACAGCCGCCAGTGGCTGAGCCGGCCAACGCAGGCAAGCGCAAAGTGCGGGAGTTCAACTTTGGTGAGTCCCAGAACCCGCACCCCAGGGATGTGGCTGGCGCGGGCAGGACTTGAGGTCACTTGTGCAGAGAGAGCACGCTGATGTCTACTGCAGTGAGCAGTTCACTCTCTTAGGAATAAAAACTACCTTGGTTTTCCTTTCGTTTCTAAAATCTTCTCTGCATACGGACTGTTTCTCACACTAATTGTCATTTCGTTTTGTGTCACTGCCCACAGTGACTCTGCCATCCCCGCAGTGACAGTGGACTGTCGAATACTGTTTTGTGGCGAGTTCTGTGTTGAGCTGCACTGTGCCTAAGGAGAGCATGGGGCTCGGGCTTGAGCCCTGAGGCTGCAGTGTGCTGTCCTGCTGGTTCCCGTCACACTACTGGTGTGGCTTTGTCACAAAGTCTAGCTACATGTCTGTAAAGGCTTTTTCCCCACAGCTCACAGCTGACATGTGTTGTGCCCCGGAGGCCTCTGTCTTTTTCGCAGCTCTTCGAAGTGCTTAATTTTATACCTGTTGTTTTCTGACCTGGCCCTCAGAAATTAAAACAGGGAGTCAGTATGAACTAACTTCAAAGCACCCGTTTCCATCCCCCATAGAAACAATTCTGAGAGCCACAAAATGGTAAAAGCCCTTAGGAAACCGGAAAAGTGATGCATCCGGGGGTAGGGTGGTAGACTGGATGTCCCTGTAGCTAGAAGGTCATTGGGTGTGGCTGCGAAGGGTGCACTCATGGAGGCTTCTTACTGACCACTGAACTTCTCTCAACTTCCAGAAAAGTGGAATGCTCGAATTACAGACCTACGTAAACAAGTTGAAGAGTTGTTTGAAAGAAAATACGGTATGTCTAAGCTGAATAATTCTTTTCATTGTTTGTTCATAAGCATTTAAGCAGTGAGGTTGCTGTGCCATTGGAGGGTAAGGTCAGCTAGCAGGTGTGCAGGCAGATGAGCCTCTCTTGTACGTCTCTTCCTTATCAGGTCACTAGAATACCTAAACATCAAAAACTGCTTTGTTCTAGAAAGTTCTACTTTTACTCCTCTCTCTCTCTCTCTCTCTCTCTCTCTCTCTCTCTCTCTCTCTCTCTCCCCCCCCCCTCTCCCTCTCTCCTCCCTCCCTCCTATCTCCTCCTCCCTACCCAGAGCCTCTTGTTTGCTAGGCAGGTGCTCTGCCACCTGAGCCTCACCCTCAGCCCTTTTTACTTATGTATGGAATGGGGACCACAATCCTTCTCTTTACAAATAGCCTCCTGAGTAGCTGGGATGACAAATGGACACCACGAAATCTGGATGATGGATTGAGAGGAGGGTCTCCTAACTTCTTACCTAGCCTGGCCTTGAACTCAGAATCCTCCTGCCTCAGCCTCCAAGTAAACCTTTAGGATCACAGGCCTGAGCCAGCACACCCAGCTTCCAGGCTTCCATTCACGTTTCCTTCAAACTTTCCAGCATGCACGTGTGGGGTTGTGTTTACACATTTTTTGCAAAGTTCCAGATCTTAAAGATTAACTTCATAACTAGTAGTTTCTCTGAGTCTGCTATTTTAAATTCGTTATTCCTTGACAGATCCTTGTTTTCCAAACTCTTGCTGTATACCTGAGTCACATGTCACATTCTTTCTGTTGTTACTTTTTGAGACCGGATCTCAATTTGTATCCCAGCCTGGCCCAGCCTGGCCTCAAACTCAATATCCTGTCTCAGCCTCCCGAGTGCTGGAATTATAGGTGTGAGCCACCACACCCAGCTGAGAGTTGAGATTGTTTCCCCTTTGGTTTTCCTGTTCTGTCCAGTACCTGCCTTCATATGTTGGTGACAGAAATGAGTAATTGTTATCGCTGGCATCAGACGCTCATCTAAAAACCGCAACAGTCATTGAGGGACAGCACGCGTTTTGCCTGTTTTTACTTGATGACTCATTACAAGGGCCTGGCAAGCTGTCTCATTCTGTGTGACACAGACTTTTTATCTTTTGAGATGTCTGGCCTTAAACCCCTGGGCTTATGTATCTTCCTCTCCATTCCTGGAGTAGCTGGGAGTACAAGTGTGTGTCACTGTGCTTGGCTCAAAACACAGACTTTTAGTTTCCAAATCTAATCATTATAGTGTGACCCTGCACCACTGTGTTTAGTTTTTTTAGCATGGTAAACTACATTGGCATTATTTATCTCAACAAATTTGAAATGCATGCATGTGGTTTTTTCCTTGGTGCTAGGGATTGAACCCAGGGCCTCATTCGCCTAAGGTTCTCTTGGTGTTTTGCCTGCTTTTTGAACCTTTGAGCCTCTGTCAGGAAAAAGCACAGCACACTGTATGTGGAAGCTCTTGACAGTGCCCTGGGCTCTCGGCGCAGAGTGCCCAGCCTGAAGATGGGAAGGCTCAGCGAGGTGCTGACACGCACCTGGTGCCTACATAACAAGGCGCCTGTGCTCACAAGGGTAGCGGGTAGTGCCTTGTTCATTTCAGTGCATCCCGAGTTGTAAGTTTCATTGTTCTGCTTCCCGTGAAGTGCAAGCAAAGGTGGTTTGGGGGCTTTATTGGGACTGTGGCTATTGGCTTATTTTGCATAGAAGAAAATGTTTGCCGTCTACTGAGAAAATACAGTAAGCGTGTTCACACTGTAAAATTTCCAGGCACTTTTAATCTCCTTAGGGGAAGACATTTTCACTGTGGTACACGACTTAGTGTTTCAGGAAGGAGCGGCACTGATGTGTATAGGCTATGCTTGCACTTCATGCACACATTTATGCTTAACAAGTGGAACTTTGCCAGCTGGCCAACGGGGCTCTTGCCCGGGGCACTGACAGTGTTGCTGTGCACACACTCAGGCTTTGGGCACAGTGCAGCTGGGCCCTGTTGTACTCCTGGGTCCTGTTGTGCTCCTGGGCACAAAACTGTCAGCAGGTACTGTGTAGTTGAAGTTATTTGGGGAAACCTTTCCTAAGTCCAGCGATGGTTACACTGGATGTCTGCCTGTGCTGTAAAAGAGCTGTACTGTGGGGTTTGGTACACACTACATAGGAACTGTCGTGCTCTTCAGGCTTCGACACATGGTTCATATTTCAGTAGAGGTTTCAGTGTGGCTTCCGTCTGCACTGCTGAGGTTAGTGGGTGGTTTCAGTGTGGGTGTAGGTGAGCACGATCTTCTTCTGCTGCCATTAGGATGACATAGGAGCATTGTTCTCTGCAAAATGTGCCAGAGGCCTTACCTTTTAATGACGACCCCTTTCTCTTTTTATCCTTCAAGCTCAAGCTATAAAAGCCAAAGGTCCTGTGACGATCCCATACCCTCTTTTCCAGTCCCATGTTGAAGATCTCTATGTAGAAGGGCTTCCCGAAGGAATTCCTTTTAGAAGGCCATCTACATACGGCATTCCTCGCCTGGAGAGGATCTTGCTGGCCAAGGAAAGGATCCGCTTTGTGATCAAGAAGTAAGCCATCTTCTGCTAGCGTGCCTCCTACCGGTGACAGATGAAAACTTGTTTCCACTTGTCTCGTGTGTGTCCATGTGCCAGTCATGCTCAGGTTGACTTTGAGCTGGGAGCACTGGCCTGTGTTCGTCATTGTCCTTAACAGTTTTCTCCTGCATGTACTGGGGGAAGTACATAGCCTCAATGTCATGTTCTTAGGGCTGACATAAAATGAGACAGACATTGACAGTAGCAAGGAGGGATTTTTGTTTTTTTACAGAGTGCAGCAACCAGATTGGGCAGTGTTGATGCTTCTGTGAGAAGATGTCAGGCACGCCACTTGTTTTCATATTTCTTCACTGAGAGTTTTAAACATAGCAGGGCATTTATCAATGAATCAGAACATGAAGCGGGGGTGGGGGGGAAATCCCTGCTACACCCTAAAGCAAATGCTAGAAGTTCCAACAAAAGGGCAGAACTGGCGTTGTCTAGGAAACTCTAAAATACCTCAGCAAAACTAAACTTAAAACGAAAGGGCCAGGTGTGGGTCAGCCTGGTAGACTGTAAGGTCGTTTCTAGTGGGACATGAGGATGAGTGTCAAGTCTTCACCATATCAACTGACTAACAAACAGGAGTTTCCTTAAAGAGATAAGAGAAGGAAAGTGTTAAAAATTCCTAATGATTATTTTCCAAGCTGGAAAAAATTACTTAAGTCTCCTCTTGAAAGCAGCATAAAGGAGAGGAGTTTTAGAGCCTGAGTACGAAGGAAAAATGACTCGATGCAGAGTCCTGGTCAGCCGTGAACAGTGACGTCATGCCGCCACGCCGCCACGCCTGTCCAGAGAGGTAGCAGATACTGTAACCCATTTAAGCAATTCTTTGCACACTTGAACCCCAAATTCTGGAGCCAGCCAAACCTGCCAGTCATGAGGTACAGCTCAAATGGGCCTGAGTCAGTCCCCGTACCCTGAAAAAAGCCTAAGAGCAAGTGTCACATGTGAGCAGAGGGAAGCAGCAGCCAGGTCCCACAACGCGAGATGCCCGGCAGGAAGAGTATGATGGAAATGGGCCCTGGGACTGCCTCTGCTCCTGCTCCAGAGCTTCAGGGCATGTGCTGGTGTCCTGTCCCTCAGCGCACACGTGCCTGGGCAACACCCTTGTATGCCAGAAGGCAGACAGCAGTGACCTGTGTTTCTCTTGGGCTGTGGAACCCTGGAACATGGCCATGATTCTCTATAGTTCAGAGCTAGGTCAGTGCTGTTACACCAGGCCCAGGCACAATGGTTTAGACTAGGCAGAACCCACCCCCAGCGGGGACGAGCTCGCTTTGGAAATCCACAACTGCACTTGGACGTCCCTCTATTGAGCAGGTGTTTTGGGTCATGTGCGTATCATGAATGTTTGCTGACATATCTCAAGTGTGAACAGGGAATGAATACAGTGCCAGAATCGTAGCCACTTCATTGTCCTTATTCTGGTGACACTGGTACTGAGGACATAGGAATGTTAACAAGCACCTTGATATATACTGCGGCCAAGCAAACTGGCCTGAATCCATTTTACATAGGAGAATGGAGGGGACTTTTAAGAGGAGCAAGGGAAGAAAACCCTAGCCTGGAGAACCCTTATGTACGAGGTGAGCTGTGGTCACGGGCAGGTGGTGTTCACAGGTTCTGCATTCAGAGGCAGGCCAGCCTCAGGACTGGAGCCCGTGAACTCGTGAGTGAGCACTGTGGCCCAGCCAGCTACCCCATGAACCAGCGTCCCGTGTGCCTGCTTCTGCCGTGGCTGTGCTGCCCTGCCTGCTGTCTGCCTGTTCATTGAGGCAGAAGGCACTCAGTTATGCAGCATCAGTCAGGTTAAAAAATTCTGGGGTCTGTGAATCAGGTTTGTGGGTATTTATTATGAAAAGTAAAACATTCTTGCTTTTTATAGCTACAAGTGCTGGAGTATGTAAAATTTTTAGTGGTTTGTATGTGTGGAGGAAGGTGTATTTGAATGCAGTATTCAACTGAAAGACTTAACTAAAAAATTTGTAATGTTGGGCCGGAGGTGTGCCGGAGCAGCAGAACACCTGCCTAGCAATTGCAAAGCCCTGAGTTCAAACCCCAGCACTACCCAAAAAAAAAAGAAAAGTGATCTGCTGAAAACACCTTTGGGTTGCAAAGCTTCCTCTTGCTCTGAGGAACGTGCTTGTGAAGCACTTCTAGACAGTTTGAATAGTCACCTTTTTTTCCTCATTCTGTAGAAACTTCAGGAAGCTAAGCTAGATTGTGCTCAAGAGTACAGATTGTCTTGTCTTTGAAAACTGGTGGTTGAGTGTTGATGTGCTTACTGGTGGCGCCCACCCTGCTGAGTGCTGCCTGGTGAGGACTGAGTGCTTTTCTCATGTTTCAGACATGAACTTCTCAACTCCACGCGGGAAGACTTACAGCTTGACAAGCCAGCCTCAGGAGGTAGGTGTCCATCCCAGGCCATCACCACCGTCTGTTCTGTAGGCTGCCCACCACGTGAAGCTGTCTCACCTGACCTTGCTGGCACAGGAAGGTCGGTCTACCCCCTTAGTGTGTGCCCAGTACTCCAGAAGCAGCAGCAGTGCCCTGCTTGTCTCCCTTTGTAAATAAACACCATGCCACATTGCCATGCAGACACAACTGAAAGGATCTTTGCTGGTTCTGCTTTTGAGATGCACAGTTTATTGTCTCATTAGTTGGGTAATTGTTCATCGAATATGTACATTCCTAGGACAGACATCCTGAGCCGCAGCGACTGCTCACTGGGCAAGGTGTCTTTGCTCTGGCGGGGAGCCGTGAGGACCTGGAGCGGAGGTCACACCGCTTAGAGTTGGGGTCATGGAAGCATTGCGAGCGGTCACACTCCTAAACGTGCACTGGAAGCCACCTGCTCGCTGCCCTTGACTACACAAACATGTTCCATTTCCTGTTGTTTCTTGCTTTTCCCTTCATTGTCAGCATTTCAGTAATGAGTACATTTTGAGATGTGACAAGTAGCACTCGTTATTTTATGCTGTGCGCTTAATCAGAGCTATCGAGGTGAGGAGGCTTGTTTTCGTTTCAGTGAAGGAAGAGTGGTATGCCCGCATCACCAAGCTGAGGAAAATGGTGGACCAGCTTTTCTGCAAAAAGTTCGGTACGTCTGCTTCACCCCGGCTCAGCATGTCCCACCATAATGCTCTCTTCCAGGGCTTTCTTGCTGTTTCTAACTAAGGATTTCTTATAAAAAGTTTGACAAGAATGCTAAACTCTAGTAATTTGTTCTTAGATGTAGGTCTGGGTGGCAGAGGGGACACTGCTGGGGTTGAACCCAGGGCCTTGTGTGTGGCAGGCAAGCCTGCAGCCCCACACTGGCCTCACTTCCTCCCCTGCTCTGACTCTCTACCTACTCGCAGTCCTCCTCCTCCCCTTCTCCACTCAGCTTCGTGTTATGGAAGAAAAGTCCCAGCTGGAGGATCCTCCTGCCTCAGTCTCCTGGCTATGGCCTGTGCCGCCATGCAGCTTTCTTTAAACTCTTTCTGTTGGGCGCCGGGGCTCACGCCTGTAATCCCAGCTACTCAGGAGGCAGAGATCAAGAGGATCCCGGTTCAAAGCCAGCCTGGGTGGACAGTTAGTGAGACCATATCTCAGAAAACCAACACAAGAGAAACAGGGCAGGTGGGGTGGCTCAGTTGGTAACGTATCTGCATGAGGCCCTGAGTTCAAACCTTAGTACTGCCTCCCCCTGAAAAATTAAAAATAAACTTTCTATGGAAATTTTTCCTTCCATCTTGCCGACTCTGGGTTTCTTGCCGTCAGACATTGAGTCTTTCATGCCTCCTCCTCTGGCTCACTCTGTACTTGGGACACCCTGGCCCCAGCTTAGCGCTGAGCCCTCCTGCAATTCTCCTTTCTGCCTTCTCCACTTCCTTGTCCATCCCTCTTCAGAAAGCCAGTCACTGTCTATGCCATGGTGACTGTCACATCCATGTTTCTGGCTCAGAAAACCCCTCCTGGACCAGGCTTCAGATCTGCCCGCCTGCTCCATGCTTTTGCAGCCTCACGCGTGCACTCTGGTGTCCCGGTGTGGCCAGAGGCCACAGCTTATGAGAGATGTAGACTCAACACTAGGAGTTACCTTTGATACTTGAAAACCTTTTTCTGCTGAGTCTACTTGAGTTTTTTCTTTTTCTTTTTTGAGTAAAAGCGACAGTCCTTCAAGTCCTTCACTCAGTAATCCTACCTGTCAGCCACAGGACACAGGCAGCTAGGACTCATTATCCCATGTTGCTCTTGGGTTTTCTCAGGCTCCAATGGCTGGCTGCTGCCTTCCCTCCCCAAGCCCTGAGTTCAGACTGTAGTCTGTTCTGGGTTACCGTTGGCTCTGTGTGTGGGGCCGGGCAGGTGCTGAGCAAGCACTCAGTGAAGGGCTCCAGGTCCTTGGGGTTCTCATGCCGCGGGAACCCCGGCATGCCAAGGGCTTGACTGAACTAACTCCGAGAGGCCCTGGGGAGGACAGGTGCTGTCAGAGCTGTGTTGGGCACTGCACAGCACTGTGTAGCCATAGGGGCTTTCTTCCAGCCAGGCAGCTCAGATCACAAAACCAAGGCCATCTCTCGTGCTAAAGGAAGCTGCAGGCCATGAGGACTTTAACACAAGCTTTTAGTGCAGCTCAGGTGCTGTCTGCACAGTTCTCATGCTTACTGTTTTCCTGATGACAGTTCTAACTCCCCAAGAACTTACTGTATTAGGAAAAAGTCAGGACTTGGTCACCTGTCCTCAGCTCTGTCCTTAGCTATACAACATGGACAGGGGACCCTCGTAATATTTTAAGTCCCCTTCCATCTGGTCACAAAGCAGCCAGTGAACTCTAATCTAAATAAGGCCCCACTTCTACAGCAAGTACATTTCCTAGACATTGAGTAAATGTCGTGTGTCAGTGGAGAGGCCACATTGTGCCGTGACCATGGGGCAGGGTGAGGTGTGGTGTGGCAACAGTGCCCTGCTCCCTGCCACAGGAGGAGGCCCGGGAAGACATCAGGGGTGAGGGGTGGCGGTTATGTTGGGAGCTTGGGCGACTGTGTGGGAGTGGTAGTGCAGTGGCTGTTCCTCAGGCACAACACTTGCTTGCTTTTATTTTATAGAAAGCTTGTTCAAATTCGGTTTATGTGTATATATATGTATATGTATATATTTTTGGTCTATTTAATAAAATCACTGCCTCCTGTGTCACTCAGGTACAATGGTGATTGTTATGTTAATGCTGGCTGAAAAGGTTGGGCATTTTCAGAAGCACTTCTTCCTTGTAGAAAAAGGTTCCTATAGGGAGCCCTTCAGATCTGGTGCTGATAATATGAAGGAAAGAATGAAGTCTGAGAGAAAGTCAAATCCAAGAACAAAGAAATGCAGTTGAATCACAAGTGAGCCACTGCTTTTAAGCCTCAGGCATGAGGGTAGCAGGCCTCCATCTGTGCTGTCCTGTGTAAACTGTTGGAGTCTTTCTTTTTAGAGCTCTGATTGGATGTGGTTTCAGAGTAGGGATTAGCAAATTCATCTTTCACTTTTTAAAATTATGACTTCTATAGCTGCTCAGAAGTAGAGGAAAATATTTCATTGAACCCTAAATACACTGTGTGGTCAGTGATCATTGAGGGGGTCCCATGTCACCCTCTGCTACTGCACAGATCCCAGTGTCCTCACACAGCTGGAGTCACTGTCACCCCGGAAACATCTGTTCTTAGGCATTCCTTCCTCAGTTTCTTCTTTTATCTGGAAAGTGTCTGGAAAAGTTTTGATCATAAGAAGGTCAAGTGTGAACTTTCCTTCTGTATGAGCTTCTGCTTACTGCTTTGCTTCCCATTCCATGAGTTCTCTGTAGAAAGCCATCTGGTGGAGTGGCTGGTTCACATTGTGCAGGGGTATGTGTGGTGCCTGCGAGGTTCCCAGATGGGTGAAAGCGGAGCCTGCTGCAAAGGATCAGATCGGTAGTCACCAAACACTTGCAAGTTAGAATTAGGTTATGTCCTCTGTCATCTGTCATGATTTCCCTCCCTCTCTCCTGGTTTTGCACTGTTGCCCAGGCTGGCCTACGACTCCTGGGCTCATGTGGCCGCTCACTGAGTGACCTCTTGAGCCGTGCCTTGAGTCACCCCATCCTTTTTTCTTAAGGGTACTGAAAGCAAGTTTGATCTTTTTAAGATCAAGTCAACAGTTGACATGTGCCTTGCTGTTGCTTTAGTAGTGATCTCAGCCCAAACTTAGTCTCCTGGCTTGTTTTTCTGTTCTTCAGCTGAGGCCTTAGGGAGCACTGAAGCCAAGGCCGTGCCATACCAAAAATTCGAGGCGCATCCGAACGACCTCTATGTGGAAGGACTCCCCGAGAACATTCCTTTCAGAAGCCCTTCGTGGTATGGAATCCCAAGGCTGGAAAAGATCATCCAAGTGGGCAATCGGATTAAGTTTGTTATAAAGAGGTAAGGAGGCCCTGCAGAGATGCTGGACCTGTTTCCTGCGGTTCAGTGAGCTCCACGAAGCTGGCCCTCCCCTTGTTTGGCTGCTTCCTTTCTACCCGTGAGTCACAGCACACTGTGGACTCACATCTCTGCTGGGTCCTGCTCTTAGATACACTCCATCCTGGGGAGGCTGGGCCTTTGAGCATTTGGGGAAAAGAAGGCGACCATGGTAAAAGGAGGGCCAGGTGGGTTCAGGCACCTGTGTTCACTCTCCCTTCCCCATGTGGGCGGCTGTCATTGCGAGGTCCCCACACAGACCCTCTGCAGTCACTTGGTCTTCCATTTAGCAAGTTACCTTCCTCAGTGGCTTTGCAGGTCAGCAGGGTGCGGAGGAGGGCAGAGGCCCCCATGTCCCTTTACTCCTTACTCCCAGAGGGTGCTGAGGGGCTGCATGCTGCTTGCTGGTCAGGGGTGCTGTGTTCAGTGTTGGGAGGCAGAGGGAAGAAATGTTTCAGATGACCGAGCTAGCTGTTTTAGTCACATAAGATTCGGCACCGACAGATTTGGAGGAGGTGACAGTTGTGCACATTTAAGCCCAAGATGCCTTCGAAGGCCCTGTGACCCCCGTGTGAACACTGCTGCCTTCTAAGTGAGCACCGCCATGGCTGTAGCTCAGTGCCAAGGCGGGTGAGCCATATGGACAAGTGATTGACTGTTATAGCTGTGTGGGAGAAGCTTGAACTGTTCCTCAGTGCTTATCACCAACATCAGTCATATCTTTACAGACCAGAGCTTCTGACGCACAGTACAACAGAAGTCACCCAGCCAAGGACAAACACACCAGGTGAGGTGGACAGGGACTCCTTCCCTTCTGGTTTTTTCATTTAATCTTTTAAAGGCTTGGGATTGCTCCTCCTGCCTCCTCTTCCCAGGTCATCTTTGTGGATGCTTAGGTTGGGCACGCCTCCACGACTGATGTGAGGGGCAGCCGGTGACAAACGTTGACCTGGATGCTGTGCATGGTAATCCAGTGTAGCTCCGCACAGGCGTGGTGTAGCTTACACCCGTAGTCACGCACGGAGCAGTGACGTGTTGCAATGTTCACACTCTGCTCTCCTTCCCTTGGTCTGGCACTTGTTCTTGGAGCATGTCTCAGTTTCAGCTGGCCACGGCTTGCCTGTTTAGTGGCCACGTGTGGCCAGCACCTTCTGAATCAGCCCAGACACACTTAGGCCTTCGTCTTTCCTCATTCTGGCCTTTTGGTGTTTGCATTATCATTTACTTTTCTGGCAGTACTGGGGTTTGAACTCAGGGCCTCACACTTGCTGGGTAGCTACTCTACACTTGAGCCACGTCCAACCATTTTTGCTTTAGCTTCTTTTTCAGTCAGGGTCTCATGTTTTTGCCTGGGGTCTGTGTTGGACCTCAATCCTCCTGTCCGTGTCTCCTGCCCGTAGCTGGGATTGCAGATATGCATCACTGCACTCAACTTTTGGTTAAGGTGGGTGGTCCCACTAACCTTTTGCCCAGGCTGGTCTCAAACTGCCATCCTCTCAATCTCTGCCCCACGAGTAGCTGGAATTATAGGCGCAAGCCGCTGAGCCTGGCTGGGCTGTTCTTAAAATGGCAAATATTTTGATTGCACCCTGCACAGTGTGCCTCCGCCCAGTGAAAAGGCACTCTTAAGTGTGCTCTTCTTTCCCCCCATCTTGTTGCTCAGTATTGCCACTGTCAGAAGACGTGACCCGATTTCTAGATCTGCTACAGCTGTGAGAATGTCTATTGTCAAGGGTCTGTGCAGGTTGTTCTCTGTAACGTAGAGTCTGGTGTGGCCAGTGACTGAGTGTGTGCAAGAGAGCACAGGTCTTCGGTACGCATGGTTAGCTGTCCTAAATTTGAGTGTGAAGGTGAACCAGGGTGCAAGTTGAGGTTACGAGTGTGCCCTAAAATACTGATCCTTTAGCTCCTAGGGTGGGGCGATTAGTGAAGGTCAGTTGGGTACATCTTGTGTGCATCAGGACAGAAAAAGTGGTTGAGAAATACTCCGCCGTTTGTTTTGTGGGGCTGGAGTCCAAGGCCACAAGCATGCTAGGCAAGCACTCTGTTACTAGGCTCCATCCCCAGCCTGCCATACATATTTCTAACAGGAAACTTGCTTTCATTATGAACTTTTGCTTTGTGTGAATTTCTAGGCACACACTGGATGGATGGAAGGAAGGTTTTGTTTGGAAGGATGGGTAGGTGGAAGGAAGAAAGAACAGGGCTGCCTGTGGGGAGCAGATGGAAGTGCAGCCGCTCCCTTCCAGGCGCCAGAGCTCCTGGGTGCAACACAGCTGCTTCTCCCCGTGAACCTCCAGGGAGAAGTGTGGGAAGGCCACCAGTGTTCTTTATGGACAGTGCAAATTTGAATATGAATTCTCCGTCCCTCTTGTTTCTATGTCTGACAAGTACAGGAACAACTCCTCAGCACCCTGGAAAGAAGGCTGTTTACTTTCTAGTCCCTGAATACATTTGGATCTGTGTTGATATAGTAAACAGCATCATTAATTAGATTATTTTTGCTTTGTAGTTAAAGAAGATTGGAATGTCAGAATTACCAAGCTACGGAAGCAAGTGGAAGAGATTTTTAATTTGAAATTTGGTAAGTAAAATCTAGTGGGTATGTTTAGTTCAAAAATAAAGCCCACGTTCTGAGTGAATTTTTGAAGTTCGGGTTCAAAAGAAGGAAGATGGATTTTGTTTATTTCTACAGTAAACTTGCTGCTTAGATGAAGCAAGTGCTTGATTTCTTGGCTTCTGTTTTTTCAGTGTTCTCATTGGGGCGGGGGAGCAGGGTGGAGCTGGGCTCGTGTCATATCCACAGTGGGGACTCACAGCTGGTAGCACTGCAGACACGGGTGGCATCCTGACTTGTTTCAGCTTGGATTTGCTGTCTGGTTTCCTGGAGCACAGGCTTGAGAAGGGTTCTGAGGAGGCTCAGCCACAAGAGAGCTTCTAGCTCTCTTGGTCTATCACTGGTGGGGAAGGGAGGAGGTCTGAGTACCAGCAGTGTTCACTGGCCGTTCCTCTCCTTTGTTTTAATTAATTCATTGTTACATTTATTATTTTGATTTTTTTGAGACAGGGTCTCACTATGTACCCCAGGCTGTCCTGGAACTCAAGATGTCCTGCCTTAGCCTCTGTAGTGCTAGGATTACAGGCGTGCACCACCGCCCCTGGCTTCTATCCTTTACACCTTGACACCTGGTGTTAACATTTTGGTCTTCCCCCCATCAGGTCGCTTATGACTATGACTTAGTGTAGTGAGCTCTCCTGAGATGTGGCCTGTGCAGCTCCTGCTGTGTCAGCCGACTTGCACCTAGAGCCACCACTGTGGGAGGAGGTCTTAGTGTGCATTTCTGCTCAGCGTACAGAGGTGTTTGTTTATTGGGGGGTTGGAACCCGGGGCCTCACACTTACTAGGCAGGTACTTTACCACTTGAACCACTCTGCCAGCCCACTGAGGTCACTTTGACTTGTGGCATCATTGTCCTTGTGAGTTAAAGGGTTTCGTCAATTCATCTTAAAAGTACTTACTTGTAGGGTCCCTCTTCTGACCTGCACTGCACACTGAGCACATTGCCTTCACTATTGAGCAGTGATGCCAGGTTGTGGGGACTTGTCGTTCTGTGTTTGAGACCGTGGACACTCAAACGTGCACGGCATGTTCTCTTCCTCATCCAGCTCAAGCTCTGGGACTTGGTGAGGCTGTGAAAGTCCCGTATCCCGTGTTTGAGTCCAATCCCGAGTTCCTTTACGTGGAAGGACTGCCAGAAGGAATCCCCTTTCGAAGCCCTACCTGGTTTGGAATTCCCCGACTGGAAAGGATTGTCCGTGGAAGTAATAAAATCAAGTTTGTTGTTAAAAAGTAAGTTCCCTGGAATTTCTGAAATCCTCATCCTCTGTAAGCACTTTTTTCAAGCTGGAAGTGACAGGGATGGCTTTGCCATCTTTGAAGGAGAGCCTTGGCTTTGTCAGCTTTGGACTGTGTCCCCGTCTGCCGCCCCTGAACTTCTTATTCTGTACTCACTCTCTTCCTTGTGCAGGGAGCAGGGGACAGTGGCCTCAGTGTTGCTTATAGACTCCCGTGTCCCTTGGTTGGTGCCATTATAAATCCTGGGTTCTCTCTGCTCTCTTGTCCCTGGTCTGACTAGGGGTGACTGAGTGATTGAGTGTCTTCTTCACCTTCTGCAGTGGCGGTGGTGAGGGCCCGGAGCACATGTTCATTTTCTGTTTTACAAACACTGTCCTGTGGTCAGTGCGGGCCATGCTGGCCACAGCTGTTCTCATTCTCGTAACTCTTGTGTCTCTTCTTTCTAGACCAGAACTGGTCATCTCCTACTTGCCTCCTGGAATGGCTAGCAAAATCAATACTAAAGGTAAGAGGTCGCACGTGCTCTGTGGATTCTGCTCCTTGCCGTTGAAGTCTCACTTAACTCAGACCCGGGCGCCAGCCATTTTCTCGTGGGGCTTTTGTTTGTTTTTGCCTTTTGAGTTACTTTATGTAATGGACCTCTCTCTGTATTTTTCCTTAACGTTCATTGAGAGCTTCATGCGTGCGATCCTCCTCACTCCCGTCTCCACAGCCCTGTTGAAGCTCATTGCAGGATTACACTCCCAGGCTTCTTTGAAAACAGCCAAACTGTACGAGTGCTAATACTCTGCTCGCTCTTACAACGCATCCTTCTGTATTTTGTCCTGCAGTGTGCAGAAGTAATCCTGTGCTTACCTTGCAGCGTTGCAGTCACCGAAGAGACCACGGAGCCCTGGGAGCAACTCCAAGGTTCCTGAGATTGAGGTCACCGTGGAAGGTAGGCCCAGCCTGCGTTTCTGCCAGCTCGCCTTTCTGACTGGAATTACTTCGCACGATGCCTCTCTTTGTTAATTGTAAAATAAGGGCCCAGAGAGGAACATCATGGAACTTTCTCTACTTTGCTTTTCCTTTTTTCAGGAGTGACAGTTTAGGTGTTGTGATAGATCCTGTTATCCCCCAAGTTCATTTCCTTCTCTCCACTGCCAGTGAGTGTGTAGCACTGTCACCTGAGGAGTGTTCCAGCATTAAGACACTTCACACATGCCACAGGTGTCCTTCACATGTCCCTTTGTTAACTGCAGAGTGATACTGCTTGGGTCCTGGATTCAAGTTTTACCTTTTGAGTCCACAGTTCAGTGGTTTAGTTGTCTACTCAAAAGGACCCTGTCTGCTCATCTGAAGGGTTAAAGGAATCCTTGTGCAGTTAAATACCGGGCTCCCTACACCAACTTCAAGATTTCTGTTCAGAATCCCAGAGTCACAGATAAACTTGTCACTGACTTCCCCACTTCAACACCGTCTGAGGAGGGGCACCCATTACTGCTGTAAGATGACTTGGGCTAGGGGCCTAAAGAGCTGAGCTGAGGGAACAGTGACACTGTCCAAGGGAAGGGCATGAGGGCTTTCAGAAAGATCACAGCAGGAGCAGGCATGCGAAAGGTATGAAGTGTCCCTGTCCTAGAGTGTGGTTGTGAATCTCCACCCCAGCTGTGCTTGCTGTCACAGAAATGTCTGTGCCGTCAGTGGCCACGGGTCCCGGGACCAGCTGATTGGACCCTTGAGGGGGCTGGTCCAAGTGTTCTTGCCATGGTGTCTGAAGGTCCAGAGAGGCTCGGGAGAGAACGTGGTGGGGGGTGGCGCAGCAGTCACAGAGGTGAGTCATGTGCTCAGGGTACGAGGTAAGGGCAGGTACTGCACCATGCATTGGAGCAGTGTCAGCAGTGTGTTCCTCAGAAGGCAGCGATGTCCATGGACCTTGGCAGGGGCAGGGTACCCTGCTTTAAACCTGGACACTGAAGGAGGCCAAGGCGGAGGACAGCAGCCTCTAGTAGGAGGTTAGTGCGTCAGCACGGGTGTCCTGCACATGCTGAGTGAGGGTGCACACATCACATTCATTTGCTCTGGGAGATGATGTTGCTGGGGTTGTCACTTCTCACCTCGATTGCTCAAGGTCAACTTGATAGGTCAGCAGTGTTAAGAAAACAGAAAGAAAAAGCTGACGCAGTGACTTAAGATGATAAGGGTTGTAGGTCTAGGTAAAATTGGGATTATATTCTCTGGAAATAGAAGACGCTTCTTTTTCTCACCTAAAAATCTCTCACTGGGAATGGTGGCTCACACCTGTAATCCCAGCCCCACTGGAAGTCTGGGTAGGAAGGTCGTGATTCTAAGGCAGCTGGCACAAAAAATGCAAAACCCTATCTGAAAAATAACTAAACTCTAAAAGGGCTGGAGGCATGACCCAAGAGGCCCTGAGTTCAATCCTTGGAACTACTTTAAAAAAAAAAAAAAAAATTTTTTTTTTTTTGTGGTGCCAGGGATGGGACCCATGGGCTTCTGTGTGCTAGGAAGAGCTCTGCCTCTAAGCTACACCTGTGACTCTTGAAAGTGATGGGCTGGCCCTCACAGTGCTTCCATGGCCTAAAGGCAGGAAGACAAGCTGTGCTTTGTCTCTGTTTTCTGTCCTCGTGTCTCTGTCCAGGGAGGACAGATGTGCAGTGTCAACCTGGCACACCCTTTCCAGGAACTGCAAGAAGTGTCCCTAGAGTCACCTAGCAGATTTTTGCCTAAGTCTCATGGTTAAAACAAGAAAAGTAAGAATTAGAACAGCAAGGGGAAATGAAGAGACAGTTCTGGAATCTCAGGAAGCTCGCCCAGACTCTCTGTCCTTTGCTTTGCTCTGCTTTGCAGAAGGAGTTGGGGGTTGGGACAGGGTGTCCCTATTGAATTCCACCATCCTCCTGCCTCAGCTTCTGGGTGCTGGGATTACAGGCTGTTCCATGGCACTTGGCTCTTACATTTGCATTTTCATAAAACCAGAACTAAGAGGAGTATTTAACTCATGTTTTTTAAAGAATTGGGGTGCTATTCATATATCTTAAAATACACCACTTTAACTCAGTTCACTGACAGTTAACCATGCCATGATGTCATCACCACTAATTCTAGGACATTCTCACGACCCCAGAGCGCACCCCCTTTCCTATTAGCATTTCCTCCTCCCCCAGCAGCCACTGTGGCTGCTGATTGGCTTGTTTTCTGTTTAGGACATTTCATATCGATGGGTCATAGGACACACGGTCTCTATGGTGGGTTCACCAGACATGCATTCCCTTGTGTAGACAGATTATACGACACACGGTCTCTTGTATAGATGTGGGTTCGTACAGAACCAGACATGGTTCCTCGTGTCTGGTTTTTTCATTGAGATCCTGTTCTTGAAGATGTGTGTACATTCTACCAAATACGAGTACTTCACTGCCCTGCCCCATGTCAAATAAAATTGTAGCTGTAAATAGACCTTAAAAAATTTATTTTTTTGTGGGGGGAGGGGACAGTACTGGGGTTTGAACACATGGCCTCATTTTAACCATTTTTAGGTGTGCTGTTTTGTGGGATTAAATGCACATTGTGAAGCCATCACGAACCATCCATCCTTCAGTGCCTTTCTTCTCTCCCAGCTAACCTCTGCTTACTAAACCCTGAGCCTCACTCCCCTCTCTCCAGCCACGGCTGCAGTTCACACTGGCCGCAACAGAGAACTAGCCGAAATGCCCATCACTGATGAGTGTGGTTTGTGTACCATTGGGGTGTTGTCAGCCATAAAAGTGTGTGAAATCAGGCAGAGCAGAAAGACACAGAGCACAGGTCCTCACTCATTTGTGGAAACTAAAATGGGGGCAGAGGAGGAGACAGGAGAGTCAGCAGAGTCCGTGAGGAAGAAGGAGTAGTTCTGGATGGAAAAGCACACAAGCACGGCACTGTGGTTTTCAAACAAGTAGCAAAGAGTACGAGGTTCCCAGCACATGCAGGTGACTAGAGTGGCGGGCCGGGTGCTCACTACCCCGATGTGGTCATTACGCTCTCCACGGAGATCAGGCACTGCGCCACACTCGGTGCTGCAGTCAGGAGTGAAGGCAAACAGGGCAGACGCAGGTGACTAGCTGGAGAGAAGCTCCCAAGTGCAGGGAGGCCGGAGTGACCGCAGGGTCTCTGAAGTGAGGACGCTGCTGGCTGGGGGAGAGATGGGGAATGGGAGGAGGCCTGGGTGGGAGCAGGACGCCCCTTGGCTTCTAAACTTTGCTATGTTTTCTGGCCCAGGTTGGACATGGAGCGTGCCCTAGGGAAGCCACAGAGAGTACTTAGCAGACTTAAGTACATGGTGGTAGGGAGTTTTCTCTTCATTTTTCTCTAGGCCCCAACAACAACAATCCTCAGACGTCTGCTGTGCGAACTCCCACCCAGACCAATGGCTCTAACGTTCCCTTCAAGCCTCGCGGGAGAGAGTTCTCCTTCGGTGAGTGCAGCTTCATTTTTATTGATTTCTGCTCTTTATTAGGAACTCATGCTTTGCTCTGCTGGGTCAGTTGTGTCCTGGTAAATCAGAGAGGAAACAAGCAGGCGACAGAGCCACTGTGCCAAGCTCACCTTGCTGCTCTGCACTGCCATACCTGTGCGTCTTTCCTATGCACTGCAGAATGGGCACTGTGAGGACTGTGCTCAGAGCCACTCCTGGCTAGGTGACACTAGGATGCAGTAGGGGGAGTCCGTTTGTCATGTGTTGTAGTCAATGTGTTAGTAATCTCAAACAGCTTGATAATATGACAGGATTGGAGTGGTGGCCAAGCTGTGATGGTGTTCTTACTTTCGAACTTCCTAACGCCACACGAGAGATGAGGTGACAGTTCCCTGTCTGTGCAATGGTGAGTACTCCAAACAACTCACCATGCTGTCTTCTGTACGCAGAGGCCTGGAATGCCAAAATCACCGACTTAAAGCAGAAAGTTGAAAACCTCTTCAATGAAAAATGCGGTAGGTTTATTTTGAAGCGTTTTTGAAATACAAAGTTGTTTCTGCAAATGGAATGTTTGCAGAATGTTTCTTCTCCTGTATTTGCCGAGTAACATTGCTCGTGATTAAATGTCATCCTTGCTCGAGTCTGGGTTTCCCGGCGTCCCTTTGTCCCATTTCCCTGAGCACCAGGAAGGCAGACCGTGTTCTGTGTTGACACGCACACACGTGCTCTGTCGGGAATGACCGTGTGGAGGCGCCTTGCTCAGACTGCACTCCCTGGCGCAGGTGAAGCCCTGGGCCTTAAGCAAGCGGTGAAGGTGCCATTCGCGCTGTTCGAGTCTTTCCCTGAAGACTTCTACGTGGAGGGCCTGCCCGAGGGCGTGCCATTCCGGAGGCCGTCCACCTTTGGCATTCCGAGGCTGGAGAAGATCCTGCGAAACAAGGCCAAGATTAAATTCATCATCAAGAAGTGAGCAGTGGGGGAGGGCAGGGCGGGGATGGAGTTGGGGCAGGGCAGGGGCATGAGGTCACCCGGGGATGCCAGACAGTTCTGTGGGCCAGACTGTTCTCCAGTAAGTGACACAATTGCTTCATGTCACGAACTCCACCCACTAACATCGCTGGGGCCC
Organism: Castor canadensis; assembly: GCF_047511655.1. Lineage (NCBI taxonomy): Eukaryota > Metazoa > Chordata > Mammalia > Rodentia > Castoridae > Castor > Castor canadensis. The sequence continues at coordinate 12,525,993 of NC_133391.1, forward strand.
AGCTAGTGGCGCAGTTTTCCAAAAGCTTTTTATTTCTACAACTTAGAGATGTTTTCAAATTTCTCCTGTGTTTGCCTAAACATATAATGGCTCCAGTAGGTTAATTTCGATTACTTATATAATCTCTGCAGTTATTTGAAGGTAGTCGAAATTAAAGTTTCATTCGCTGGGCGTGGGGTGTCCTTTTACATCACTGGGTGCTGCTGTCATGTAATGCAAAGTGGCATTACCACACATAGTGACCACCTTGGCTTATTTAAGCGAGGGCTGTGGGGCTGGACAGTGGCCAAGGCCTCAGCCTCCTGGGAGCCAGGTTGCAGGCCCAGGCTCCTGTGGTGTTGCCTGTCTTCTCCCTGGAGCCTGCCCCGATCTCAGGATGCCTCTCACTGTGCATGCTTAGTGTCATGGCTCTCACCTTGTGCTGGCTCCACGGGGAGTGCACCCTTGATCAGCACACACATTTCCCTCTTGCTCCAGGCCCGAGATGTTCGAGACGGCCATCAAGGAGAGCACGTCCTCCAAGAGCCCTCCCCGTAAGTGTCCTGGAGCTGGGATGGCAAGTTGTGGCTTCTGTGCTGTTAGCAGAAACATGGGCAGGGCGTCTGCCCTAAGCGCTGACCCTGCCTTTCTGTCTCCAGGGAAAATCAACTCATCTCCCAATGTCAATACTACTGCATCCGGCGTCGAAGACCTTAACATCATCCAGGTGACAATTCCAGGTGTGACTTTTGCCCGCATTGTCCTTTGTGGTCTCCTAGCTTCTCTCAGGCCCTCCTGTCTCAGGTTACCGGGACTCCTTCCATCACTTGGGGATGTCCAGCCTACACGCTTGGCCAAATACTTCACACTGCCAGTTTGTGACTCAGCAACTCAGGCTCAAGCTCAGACCCAAATGTCTGTCTGTCCTTTCACAAAACAGGAAGAAGGTTGGAGCATTTTCAGTTGGTGCTTTAAATTTTTTTTTTTCGGTACTGGGATTTGAACTAAGGGCCTCATGCTTCTAGGCAGGTGCTCTACCACCTGAGCCATGTCCAGACTTGTTTTTGCTTTAGTTATTTTTAGGTTAGGACTTTATGTGTTTGTCCATGGCTAGCCTCAAACCATGGTCCTCCTACCTACTGTCTCCCAAGTAGCTGGGATCACAGGCAAGAGCCACTGTTCTGGCTTGTTAACTGACTTGGGGACTCATAACTTTTTGCCTTGCCTGTCCTTGGACAGAAACCTTCCTAATCTCCCTGTCCCAAGCAGCTGGGACTGGTGTAATTCTAAACCCTTCCCGATAGCCCTCACACAGAGCTTCTGAGGCTTTGCTTTAGGTTTCTCGTGCACTGATTGTTTGGGTTTCTTCTTTTTGATTTTTAGATGATGATAACGAAAGACTGTCCAAAGTTGAGAAGGCCAGGCAGCTGAGAGAGCAAGTGAACGACCTCTTCAGCCGGAAGTTCGGTACGTGTCGCGATGTGCTCAGCCTGGAGGGGTTTAAGCGGTCCTGTCAGTCAGCGGTGTTAGGTTGTGGAATCTCCTTGCAGAACGGAACCGGGTGCTTTCACTACGTTTCTTTCATGAACATTACGTGTGGTTTCTGTGGATGGTCAATATTAAAGTCAATAAAATTCACGTTAATGTTAAGTTTGTTTGCTGTGTGCAAAGGCCTCTGTTAACAGCACAGACAACCTGTAAGCTAAATGCTGGTCTTTGTTTCTGTTGCCACTTGAAATCATTAGGCTGCTGTTCTGACCCCACCGCTGTCTCATTGCAGGGGAGGCGATCGGCATGGGCTTCCCTGTGAAAGTTCCCTATAGGAAAATCACCATCAACCCTGGCTGCGTGGTGGTGGACGGCATGCCCCCCGGGGTGTCGTTCAAAGCCCCCAGTTACCTGGAAATCAGCTCCATGAGAAGGATCTTAGATTCTGCTGAGTTCATCAAGTTCACAGTCATTAGGTGAGTGAGCGTTGCCACTCAGCCAGGCAGGTCTGAAGGTCGTCAGGCTGTCACGGCCCCAGGTGCAGGGCTGTGCAGCCTGCGGCACAGCTTGTAGTGTGATGAACCCACGGGCTTGTTAATCAGCAGAAGGTTGCATTTCGTACTCCCCAGCTTACTTTTATTGTTACTCCTCTCATTAACTCTGGAGGGGCAGTGCCGGGGATCCGACCAAGGGCCTCAAAACGCACACTAGGCCAGCACTCTACCAGAGCTAGACCCCCAGCTTCTCAGCTAACTTTTTTCTTTTGAGACAGGATCCTTTTATGTAGCCCAGGCTGGCCTTGAACTCTTGGTCCTCCTGCCCCAGGCTCCCAACAGCAGCTTGTAGGCTTGCACTGCTACACCTGGCTTGTCTCCCTTTTTTTTTTTTTGGTGGAGTCTTGCTATGTTGCACAAACTGGTCTCCAACTCCTGAGCTCTAGTGACTTCCGATCTCAGCCTCTGGAGTGCTAGGATTACAGGCATGCACCACTGTACCCAACTACCTAGATGATGGAGACTCCAGTTTTTAATGCCAGAGGTTGGTAAATCACGGCCTGTGGACCAGAGTCCACCCTGCCACCTATTTTTCTGCCACCTATTTTTCTGGTCTTTTGGAACACGGTTACATTTAATCACATATGTGTTGTCTGCGACAGCTTTCTCTGTTCTGAGGAAAATTTGAGTAGTTGGGGGAGAGACAGTTGGGCCTATAGAGACTAGATTAGAATAGTTTACTGTCTGTCACTTTATTCTTTTTTATATTTATAGTACTGGGGCTTGAACTCAGGGCCTACACCTTGAGCCACTCCGCCAGCCATTTATTGTGAAGGGTTTTTTCGAGATAGGGTCTCATGAATTATTTTCTTGGGCTGACTTCGAGCGTTAATCCTCCTGATCTCTGCCTCCTGAGTAGCTGGGATCACATGTGTGAACCACCAGTGCCTGGCATTGTCTGTCACTTTACAGAAACATTTTGCCAGCCATTTGGTTGCCATGTCACTTGTGTTTTCTTGTGCGTGTGGTGAGGATGCTGCTTGCTCCTCCTGAGAGCACTGATTGACTGGCTAGAGTGGAAATGATGTCCATTCCCACCCTCCACCCTCCATCAGCATTTGCTTGTCACATAAGCGACATCTCCATATGCAAAGTCCTCAAGTGATCTTAACTCTCCTGACCCCTGCAAAGCTGGATCCCACCAGATTGACCCCATCTATCATCTGGTTCCTGCTTATCTACCCAAGACCCCTTCCCCCAGCATTGCACTACCTACTCTCCCAAGGCATTTTCTTTTTTTTTTTTTTTTTTTTTTTGGTGGGACTGGGATTTGAACTCAAGGCTTCGCACTTGCAAAGCAGGTGTTCTGCCACTTGAGCCACACCTCCAGTCCATTTTGCTCTGGTATTTTGGAGACAGGGTCTTGAAAACTATTTGCACAGATAAGCCTTGAACTGTGATCCTCCAGGTCTCAGTCTCACAAGTAGCTGGGATTACAGGCATGAACCATTGTGCTCTTGCGGCATTTCCTCTTTGCTCTAGCCCAGCTCCTTCCCTAGGAATACTGTGGGTTCACCTGTCATTCTCAAAATAGAGGTTTCTTGGGTCAGTGGAAGCCCTTTCCGGCAGCCCGTGTGAGAAGAACGATGACTCTACTCCTTCCTGTGCTCCCAGGGTGGGATGTCATCTGACAGTGGCTCTGTTCTAGTTGTTCATGTGTGTGTTAAATTCGTGATTATTGATCTGATGTGTAACATGTACTATGACATATAGCTAATATCTACATCACATGGAGTAAATGACTATATAATCTATACCACATATGCAGTGTGCACATGGTAACTGAAATCTGGTGCTCACGCTGTAATCCCAGCTACCCAGGAGATCAGGAGGATAGAGGTTTGAAACCAGCCTGAGCAAATAGTTCTCAAGACCATATCTCGAAAAAACTGATCACAAAAAAGAGCAGTGAAGTGGCTGAAAGTGTAGGCCCTGAGTTCAAGCCCCAGTGCCGCGAAAAAGAAAAGAAAAAAAGAGCGAATGAGTATAGAACAGACGCCAGCTGTTACATGTGCAATTTCCTTTTCTCTTCAGACCATTCCCAGGCCTGGTGATTAACAACCGTGAGTATTTCTGATGCTTGTTTGTCCTGGGGTCCAAGAGGACGGGTGGGTGGCATGTCTGTCTTCTGTTACAAGTGGTGACCACTTGGCTTGGGCTATAGCACTTGAAGTGACTCGCTGTATGGAAATACCTAAACCTATGTTAGCAAACTCCTGCCTGTGTCTGAGCAGCTTTAGTGGAACACCCCCCTGCCCCCCAGTCTCTGGCTACTGTGCGGCCTACCAAGGGAGAAATGTCTCATGGTAGTGAGGACATCTGCAGGGCTGCCCTGTCACTGGCTCCCAGCAGACAGTCTACTCTTGTTCTCACTGCAGCGCACCTGCTGCTCTGTGATGGCACTGTGTCTGTTGACACAGCAGGTGGCGCCTGAGCGCAGGCTCTCGCACTGAGGGAACCAGTGGAGGTGACCTTCCAGGCCTTGACTTCATCATGCTAGGATGTTCTTTGTTGTCCTGTTGACTCTGTTTTTCCACAATCACAGTGCACCTGGCGTGCTTCCTTGGTCCCTTTAGCATTTCCAGTGTCTTCCCAGTTAGAATTCCTGTCCCTACTCCAAACCATCTGCAACTGACTCTCTTCACAGAAACCACACCGTCTCCTGTGCCATCCAGGGGTGGTGGCGGGGCTGTGGGTGTCTTAGCGCCTCGGCATTCAAAAGGCCAGTGCATCCCAGCCCCTCACTCCTCCTGCCTCACACAGGTGGCCCTGTTCCTGGGGCAGCATCATGGATTGGGTCAGACACTTCCTGTCGAGTTCACTTATACCATAAGCCAAGAGTCAGTTTCTGTAGACTCTGCTTGTAGTATGCCTTCTGTTCTGCCAAGGGTGTGCTTGTCTGGTGGTGCCAGCAAAGAGGAGAGGTGTCCCTGCTTCATGGTGCTTGAGTTTACTGACGTTCAGCTTCAATCACATGGAATTTTGTCATTAATAGAAAGCCTATGATCATTTTCTCGTTGGCTCTTTTTTGTAAACTTCAGTTCATCTGTTGTATATTTTTAGTTCCCAAGGAGGAATATTGTCCTCTCAGCTTACCTGTCCCCAACTTTGTTCAAAATGTTCTTGTTCTTCTGTGCAAGGCTGTAGTAGGGTTTTCTGGTGATTACTCTGATGTTAGTGATTTTGGTTAATACACCAGAACCCCTGGTGCTTGCTCCACCCTCGTCATAAGGAAACCAGGCCCCAAGGGTGAAGCTGGAGCAAGGCACAGGTGGGTGTGGCATTGTGGCCTTGTGGTCTTGCGTTGTCATCTAAACCATCACTTTCCTTTCAGAGTTGGTTGATCAGAATGAGTCAGAAGGCCCAGTGATACAAGGTAAGAGGTGCAGAATGAAACAAGAGTGTCACACACCCCATCCCCTGCTCACACTTGCCAGCTCTGTGGGAAGTCACGGATACCGTGTACACACGCGTGTGCCTGCACACATACTCACACAGTCTTAGCTCCCTGACTCTCATGTTGACATCACCTCCAACTGTGGGTCCTGACTCAGAACTGTAGGCCGCAGACCACCTGAGCCCACAGACCAGGTTGGCTTCACGAGCAGGTTGTGTGGGGAGGGATGTGTGTCACGGTTTTGAAAAGTCCATGAACGTGGGCAGTGGCTGCCCCTCCTGCCATTCGTGGAAAGTGATGAGCTGGAAGGCCAGGCCAATATGTGAAGAGGAACCTCCTCTCTGGTCGGTCTGTGTGAGGCTTGTTACCTGGCACTGGGGGTGCAGCTCAGTGGCAGAGCACAGGCTTCACATGTGTGGGTTCCATCCCAGCTCAAAGAAAAACCCCAATGTTAGTTTAGACTTCTGTTGCACATGGTGCTCACTTACACCTCTCGGAGGAGCAGGAACTCGACGTCCTATGATGGTGCGTCTCCTTCCTTTGGCCCGTGTGCAGAGAGCCTGGAGGGCTTTTGCCCTCTCTCCTTGTAGCTTCTTTACCTAGTGGAAAGCAACTTCTGAACACTGTTAAAGTCCATCTTCCTGTCTTTCTTTCTAGAATCAGCTGAGCCCAGCCAGATGGAAGGTCCAGCAACAGAAGGTAAAGGGATACTCGGTAGAGAAAGCAGGAAGTTCCTTAAGGCCTGTAGGACAGAGGCTAGCTGTGTTTTATCAGCTGCGTGCTGTCTCCGTCCTCGGGGTTCCTCAGTTTCTGGGTGAACTGGATTTGCAGTTTATGCAAGAACCATTGGAGTCAGTGGTGCTCTGGGTTTCTTTGTCCCATAAAATAACACCAAGTGGGAATGACCAAAGTCATGTCCAAATTACAGGACTTTTTTTTTCTTTCTTTTTTTTTTTTTTCCCCCCAGTACTGGGGTTTAAACTCAGGGCCTACCACTTGAGCCACTCCACCAGCCCCTTTTTTGTGTTGGGTTTTTTTTGAGATAGGGTCTCACAAACTACTTGCCCTGGCTGGTCTCAAACTACCATCCTCCTGATCTCTGCCTCCGGAGTAGCTAGGATTACAGGCTTGAGCCACCAGTACCGAGCTCCCCAGAGAACTCCTGATGGATTCTAAAACAGTCAGATGACTGCTGTGCACCCAGATAGCATGTACCATGTAGTACACAGGCTCAGTCAGATCCCTACATGGCAGGCTGGGGTATAGCTCAGTGCTAGAGCACCTGTCTCCCATGTACAGGGCCCTGGGCTCCATCCTCAGCACCACCAGAAAAAAAAAAAAAATGCCAGAAATCACATAGCATTGAAGCACTAACCCTTCTGTCCTATCTGGCTAAGGAGTTTGGTACAAATGGAGTTACAGTCAAGCAGATTTGTGTCATTAGTGCAACTAACCAGTACCCTCTGTTTCTCCTGGTAGAAATGAAAGAGACGGATGGAAACTCTCAGATCAAACAGGAACCGGACCCCACGTGGTAGACCTCTTTCCCCACTTCCTTCCAGGGTAAATCAGCCCTGTGTCTTGCTCCTGTGTGGGGTGCGTGTGGTCTGCCCGCAAGTCCTTGAGCTGGGGCAGGGACAACCCTGCTGGGGACTTGGCCCTAGAACTGTAATCACCTTGAGTCCCCATGTGTCTGTCAGTCACAGGTATCATAGCACTGCTCTTCAAAGGGACAGGTTGTGTTTCTGTCTGTTGGCCATACCTCGCCCTCTCCATCACTGCCTGACCCTTATCCCTTCCCTGTGGTCCTGGCTGCACAGTGGAGTAGCTGTCACTCTTGACAGCCGCTATCACTTGTGCAGGTCGAGTTACAAGTCCTGGCCAGGTTGTTAATAGGAGGCTGGGTGTAGACCAGAGCCCACGAAGCTCCACTCTGTCCTTCTGTCCTCCCTGAGCCTCGTGGGGTGTGTGCTCCCATGGAGGGGTTGGTGCTGCAGACAGGGTTGGTTCTGACCTGCAGCATGACGGTGTTTTCCTGATAGGGACTCGTGTGGCATTTGCCTTAACCGTGGCAATTCCTGGACTCGCAAGCTTTTCAGCAGGTGCTCTCAGTGTGACGTGTGCGGGTGCCGGGTCCCTGTCACCTGTCTAACCTGTTGGCTTGCTGTTTGTTTTGTCTCCCGTAGCTGGCGTCCCCGTGGTTGAGAAGAGCTGCCCGCTGTGTAATATACGTGTACAACAGAAACGCCTTCTATACAAACCTCCTTTTCTACTTTTAGATAGAGATGTCTACTTTTTCAGCAGTTCTGTGAATTGAATTAAAGAGCAGAGTGACTGTAGATTTGGAATGGCTGGCTGACTTTGGAATGTATTATAAGGATTTTGCAGCAATGCTGGAAAGACGACAGGGAAAATGACAGGGACGATCTCATCTGATTTTTTACGTGTTCAGCAGAGCCGCCTCTGGCTGCAGTGTTTTCCAGTCGCGCAAAGACATCTCCTGGTGCCGCATCTCAGCTTCTGCCACAAAGAGAAGTCCTGGGATGTTTGGTTCTTTGGTTTTTCTATTTGCAGATCATTAAGTGATCCACTGTTCACAGCTGCCCTTGGGGACCGAGTGAACAGCTGGTGTCTGTATATGTGACTAGCCTCTTCCTAAGCTATGTATCATGGTTCATATGTTCTTACCACAATGAAAAGAAGACCGTCTGGACTACCGGACAGTCAGTGTCCAGAGACGACCAACAGACAGCCTCTTCCACTCTCACTTTTTGTCCTCACATACAAAAGGCACCATGTCCCACGGGCGTCGGTCAGGTATGAGTACTGGACCAGCTGCCCGAGTGGCACGGGATTGTTTGGAGCGCTGTTCCGCTCGGGTCAGGGCCAGGGGGTTGTCATTGCCTTCGTTCTTGTCTGATCCTGCTTGTAACACTGAGGCCCCACGTGGGGCGAGGGGCCAGCGAGCTCATTCTGCACCCGGATCTGCCAGTGCGGGACTTTCACAGAGTTGTACAGAACCAGCTGTCAGAGCTAGAGGGTGCGATGGCGTAGCGATTTCGTTAGCTTTATCACGGTATCCACGATGGAGTTCTATCACCTGGTAGCAGAATAGGCATTTCTATGTGTTGCTTATATTTTACCTCGGATTGTAGATATAGGGTAAGAAATAAATCCATCCATGCCTTTCACACACTCACCATGTCTTTGTAAGGTGTCTTCATGAGTAGCTGGGGAGCCTGAGGAGGGGTTGGTGGCTTTACATGGATGACACCATTGTTCCTGGATTGGGCCTCTCGCCTCCTACCTGGAAACCATGCTTCACGAGAAAATAACGGCGCGCTGCCCTGCTCCCAAGCTGCTACCTGTGTCCCAGCAGGCAAGTCCCTGCCAGACTGTCCCCTTATCAGCTGGGGTATGTTTACCATCCGTGATGTGACAGAAAGCCAGAGCTAGGTGACAAGGAGCAAAGGTTGATGGCACCCCAGTTCTGGAGCTTCCAAGCCATGGTCAGTGCCAGTTGGCCCTGCTGCTTTGGGACTGTACTAGCAGCACCGAGGCCGAGACGGGTGGTAGAGAAGCAAGAGAGAAAGGGACCTGGAGTGTGGAACCCACCCTCCCTAAAGGCTTCAGCGTCCCCCTGAAGCACCATGGCCTGGGGGCCAGGCCTTCACGTGGGCCCATGGCACAGCACACAGATGGCCCTGGAGCAGGGTCACGGGCAGTGACGCCCACCCTGCCAAGTGAGAGCCCAGTAACAACTCGAACAGACATTGGCTTCTGGTGCAGAGGTCATGGTATCATCATGCCTTGGGGGGAGGGGCAGATCCCCTGAACCCAGACCCCAGGACCACTTCACAAAATGACCAGTTCAAGCAAAGGCTTTGTTGGAAAACGTGGAGTTCAAGTACATCTCAGAACCGAGAGTGCTTGTCTGATTCCCTGTTAGTGAGATGCATGCCCAGGTGACGGAGCAGGGTGACCGAGAGAAAGGCTTTGTGGCCAACTCCGACGTCCACGGCTAGACACTGTAGCCTTGGTACACTTCACAGAAGTCAGCCAAGGAAATGACCTCCCCAGGATGTGCTTCCGTCCTGCTGGAGCTCACGTCTGCAGGGCCAGGAGACCAGGCTCTGCTGGGCAGGTGTGGCTCTCAGCACATTGTAAAATGCCATTTTAAAAATGGGTCTTCGTCCTGTTGATGTGCGAGTTCAGGTTTGGAAACCTCGCAGCTGAAGAAGTAGTCTCAGTCATTCAAGAGGCTTGGGGACCCGCACCTGTGGTCTTTTGTGTCCTAGGATGCTCCTCAAAAGCAGGCTGTCACAAGCCCCCCTTTTTTTGGGGGGACGGGTTTGAACTCAGGGCTTTGCACTTGCAAAGCAGTCACTCAGACTGGGTCCTAGTGGCTCCTGCCTGTAATCCCAGCTACTCAGAAGGCTGGCAGTTTAAGGCCAGCCTGTGCAACTAGTTTGGGAGACCCTATCTTGAAAATACCCAACACTAAAAGGAGCTGGCAGAGTGGCTCAAGTGGTAGAGCACCTGCCTAGCAAGTGTGAGACCCTGAGTTCAAACCAGTACTGCCAAAAAAGAAAAAAGTCCTCTCTCAGTTGAGCCACCGGTGCCCAGCCCAGTAATTTATTTCTCAGAGTTTCCGGAGCCCCTGTTCTGCGTGAAGTCTGCTGGTGGGACTCTGCTGACGACCATCTGGTTAGCGTGCTCACCTCTGTCTGCCAGACTGCACCATCCTGTCACTTGGGCCCTGAGTGACACTGTCACCTAACTAGGTGTGACTCTAGTTCAGTCAACACACTCAGGGGCCAGGGTGACCGATTCCTGTGTCACTCTCACCACTTGTGCTCTCTGCCTCCAAACCCTAAGGTTAGCCACGATGTCCAAACCTGCCCCATCTTCAGCTCTCTGCCTAGAATGTTCTTCCTTCATTTCTCTGTCTAGCCAATTCCTATCTTTTCCCAATGAAAAGCTCTGTTCTCTGAGGGGACTTCTCACTTCCCAATCCTCTTGGCTACTGAAGGAAGAAGGGAGAAAAAAATCTCCTTTCTCTGGGAGGTGGTCAGAGGAGGATTCATAGAGGCGGAGCCTCTGGCCTACAAGCAACCTTCCCTAGAGTGGAAGATTATTTATTTATTGGTGCTGGGGATGAAAATCCAGGGCTTGGGTTTGCGCTTGCAAAGCAGGTGCTCTGCTGCTGAGCCACACCTGCGGTCCATGTCACCCCTTTTTGAAATACTTTGTGCTGAACATCCCTGCAGCCTCCATCTCTGTTGCCTCCCCCTAGAAACCAGAAGGTCTGCGGGAGGTCAGACTGAGCACTGTCCCATTTCCACAGGACACCCGAGCCCTGGGCTGAGGGGTGGTGTCAGGGTGTTGGTGGGAGGGAACATGGGTGAGCAGGTAGTGGTGACCAACGGGCATCTTCCGGAAATCGGGTGGGCTTTGAGAGCCCCGTCTTCCAGGTTGCCTTGTGTCCCTCCATCCTCGCTCCCCCTGCCCCGCTCCAGCTTGAATGGCCGACACCCTTCACCTCCGAGGCCTGCTGCTGCTGTGAGGTGCAGTGCTGGCCGCTGCCCTGCCATCTGTCCCCTCCCTGCTCAGCCTGGCCTCCCCCCACACAGCCTCTCGTTCACTTAGGGGAAGTGCGGGGAGCGTTGCTGTTGAAGCAAGATGTGAGGGCGCCCTTGACAATGGTGCTTCCTGCCTCGGCTCGCAGCAACAGGGCGGTCCGTCCAAGCATGTGTGTCCGGTGCGGCCTCCAGGTGCTCCCCGCACAGCCTGCCAGGGTCACGGGGCAGGGAGGCTGCAGTGACCCAGCACCAGGGCCTTGCCCTGGGCAGCATCTGGACTCCCAGGAAGAGGCAGAGGGGGCTTGGGAGCCACAGCCAGCGAGCTGAAGGCCATCTCCCTGTCCTTAGTCTGGGAGGGCCCCTCCCTGCCGTCGGTGGCCTGGTGCCAGTTGAAAGGCAGGACCCTGCAAGGTGACATGACCTCGACTCCCTACACCGGTCCATCACTCGCTGGTCGAACACCCTTTGGCAGGCCAGCTACCAGCCTCAGTCTCCCCTCGGGAGTGGCCGCATGTCCACAACCCACCATCAGCTGGCAGCCCCAAGAACAGGGCTCAAAGTGTCACTTCCTCAGAAAGGCCACTGGGGTGGCCATGCTCCTGGCATCATTCTTGGTGACTGAGGAGCCTGTGACACCTCTGACCCGCTGAGCTCTGCCAGGAGCGGCGGCACAGTGAGACACTTGGCCTGCCTGTGGCTTGGGTCACTTGCCAACCTGACCCTGTCTAGGAAAGCAAACAGCGCCTCACCCTGCAAGCAAGACTAGCCGGGAGACCCTGCCAGTGACACGCACCCAGAGCCCAGCTGGAGCCAGATTCCACCCTTGCTCGTGACCTGGCTGCCCCCACCCCGCTCCACCTCAGAGCCTGCTGGGTACAGTTTGAATCCAGTGACAGCCAGTGTTGGACAAGCCACCTCCTGTCCTCACAACAAGAAAGGGCACAGTGCCATGTACAAATGAAAACAGACTTGGGGCTGGGCATGGTGGTGCACACCTATAATTCCAACCCCTCAGGAGGCAGAGATCTGGAGGATCATGGTTCAAGACCAGTCTAGGCAAAAAGCGACTCCCACCTCTCAATAACCCAGGTGTGGTGGTGCACATCTGTCATCACACATATGCAGGAGGTGTAGACAGGAAGCTCACAATCTAGTCTGGCCATACCTAGCAAACAAGACCCTATCTCAGCTGATATGCCAGGCATAGTGGCACACATCTATAATCCCAGCTATGCGGGAGATAGAAGGATTACAGTCCAGGTCAGACAAGGGCAAAGACATGACAGACCCTATCTGAAAGATAACTAAAGCAAAAATAAAAGCTGGGAGTGTTGCAACTGCAAGACCCTGAGTTCAAATCCCAGTGCCACCAAAAAATAACAAAGCTTAGTAAGCTTTCCAACGAGTGCCACAGCTGGGAATGGAGGGGCTGGGTCGCCATGAGCACAGCCCAGTGGGTATGAAGCCCTCCCAGTGGGGCCTGGAGACGGTACTTTCCAGGGAGGTGGTAGAGGTGTCAGCAGCTGGTCCTGTGCAGCCATTAGGTGACCTGAGGAGACCTCAGGGTCCATTTCCCGCCAGGCAGCCTCCATGTTGGGTCCAGTTTTGCTGAGAACAAAGGTTTGGGGTCCCTGGTGGTCAGAGACCTAGTGAGCGGTCCTCATAGAGAGAGGACCTGATTGCCTGCATCACAGCCAGGTAGCTCAGCAGGTCATCTGTCACCCGTGGCCTCACAGGGATGTTTGTCACTCGTTGAGGGGCCGCGGGAGGGCTTGGGTGGACCTGTAAAGAACCCCCCAAGGAAGGCAGGGCCAACCCTGGGAAGGCGGGTTCCCTCCACCTGGCAGATTGCGGCTGCCCGTCACCAGGCCCCTTCCCGCGCAGTCCCCGCTGGCTGAGCCTTGGGGGTTTCCTGGCTAAGGAAATGAGCGGCTCAGCCCATCTGGGGAAGCCAAGCGGCCTGAGGGTGGAGAAGGTGGCGTCCGGGGAGAGGCCCGACCGGGAGGCCTCTCCTCTTATCTGGCCTGGTATGAGAGGTCCCTCTTTTGGGGTGCTCACGCCGGCTGTTCCCATCGGGAGCCCCCACCTCAACTACTCACTCGAGGGCAGGGCACCCGGTGGTGAGCATGGCCTGGGTCCAGAGTGCCTGGGTTCAAATCCCAGCTCAGTGCTTACCGGAAACCCACTACCTCTGCCCGTTTTACCATCTGTGAAGTGGGGGGCACAGCCCTGCTGCCCGAGAGGCCTCTCGTGAGAGGATGTGTTCAAAAGCACAGAACTTCTATGCCGGGGCCTGGCACCCTGTGGGAGGTGCAGGAAATTGGGCAGTTAACTGGATGTCTGCAAGAGTTACTTTTTTTTTTTTAGTGGGACTGGGATTTGAACTCAGGTCTTCACACTTGCAAAGCAGGTGCTCTACCACTTGAGCCACACCTCCAGTCCATTTTGCCCAGGTTATTGTGGAGATGAGGGGTCTCACGGACTGTTTGTCTGGGACTGGCCTTGAACCATGATCCTCCTGATCTCGGCCTCCCAAGTAGCTAGGATTACAGGCGTGAGCCACTGGCGCCCAGACAAGCTTTGTGTGTGTGGGGGGGGTACTGGGGCTTGAACTCAGGGGTTCACCTTGAGCCACTCCACCCCCCCCCTCAATTTTTGTAATGGGTTTTTCGAGATAGGGGCTCTCAAACTATTTGCCCAAGCTGACTTCGAACCTCGATCCTCCTGACCTCTGCCTCCTGAGTAGCTGGGATGACAGGCGTGGGTCACCGGGGCCCAGCCATAGGAGTCTTTTAAACACACCTTAAATCATTCAGTCCTGCCTCTCACCATGCATGAAAATAAACTGTTATTCTGACAAAAGGGCGGTGGCTGGGCCTCTGTAAAGGTCACCACAGGGTCAAATGCCAGTTCTCGGCCCCGCGGACTCCCTCGTGCCACAGCCCGTGTCTGCAGGACAAGGCCAGGGGCCGGCCTTGTGCAAGAGTGGAGAGGAAGGGAAGGAAGCGGTGGGGCAAGTCCCCGGGGCCTGCCTGCTTCCCTTCCGCAGCCAAGCCCAGGTGAGCAGCCCCGCAGGGGTACACCGGGGAGGGGACCCTGCCCTGACCGCAGCCTGCGGGACAGTGGCACCTGCGAGCGCTCAGCATCACTGGTTTCCAACTTCCTCCTGGGAAAGGTGCCCACGGCACCGCTCTCATGCCGCCCCACGCACTGAGGAAGGAGCTTCCTTCCCATCCAGTCCTCTCTGGTCACCCCTGTCCCCAGAGGTCAGCCTGGCTGCCAGCACCACGGGCTGGCCGAGGTGGTTTCCCAGCATTCCTGTCCCGCCTGACCGCTTCTGGAAGGCTCTGCGTGGGACGATCCCGAGGCAGAACTAGAAGTGACTTCAGAGCTGGGCCCCCAGGGCAGGGGACCTCCGGGTGGGGGAGGGGAGCGGGCTGCAGGTGACAGGCCCCACCTCTCAGATGCATGTGTAACAGGGCCAGCCATTGTAGGCGGGAAGCAGTGGGTCTTGGTCCCCCTCAACCCGACCGCCTCGACGCGGGAGTGGGAGGGGGGCCCGGGACCTGCCCTGCCTCCCCCTCTCCCTTCTCCCCAAGTCCCCTTGCAGGCAGCGGCTGCAGCTGCGTTCCCTCACGAGGAAACAGCTCGGAGGCACGATTCGAACTCGGGGCACTTCGCCATCTGAGCCGCGCCTGGTCCTCAGCTGCACACGGCCGAGGCGCACTGCGCACTGGCTCGCGCTCCAGGAAGAATGCAATCACTTATTCACTCATTCGCACCCTAACAGGGGCCACGAGCAGATTAGAGCCCTTGACCGAACAGCCCAAGTCCCTGCTCCAAGGGGACTCAGGGGCTGGCAAGGGGGACGTTGCACAAAAGTCACAACACTGACCCATCAGTGAGGGCAAGTGCGGGCAGGGGTGGGTGGGCATGAAGTTTGCTGTTTTACGTGAGGTTAGCAATGAGATTTGAGTAGAAACCTGCAGGAAATGGGGGCGGGGGGAGAGAGAGAGAGAGAGAGAGAGAGAGAGGGAGGGAGGGAGGGAGGACAGGAAACAAGGGCACAGCACGTGCAAAGGTCTTGGGGTCCGAGGAGCAGCTGGGTGTGTTCAGACCTGCAAAGATGCCAAGGCAGCTGGACCCAGAGGAGGGCAGGCAGGAGAAGATGGACACCCCCAAAGTGCCCAGCCTTGTGACCCAGCCAGCACAGGGGCCAGCTGTCCCTGCACACGTGTGTGCCTGTGGCTGGCCACCTCCCTCCCCGCTGTTGCTCAAAGGATACTCAGAAACTGAAAGCAGAAGCAGAGGGTTTTCTGCGCCCTCCCCGCACCGTCCCCAGCCCTGAAAACACACAAGTGACTTCCTCTCTCCAGCACATATAAGGCCCTGCCCGGGTGACAAGGGAAGTCGAGGCCCGGCTGCTGCCCAGCCATGGGGGACATCTTCATCCGTCACATTGCCCTTCTGGGCTTCGAAAAGCGCTTCGTCCCCAGCCAGCACTACGTGAGTAGGCAGTGGCACGCAGCCAAGGGACAGTGCTGTCACCCTCGCCACCCCTAGGGCCACCTGGACTGGGGAGGGTCATGGGGCGGGGGCTTGGTTGGGCACTTGTGCCCAGGTCTTTGGGCCTCAGTCTGCCCGTCGGGGGTCAGCAATGGCCATGGACCCCCTTTCCGCCAAAGACGCCATCCAAGCCTGGCCCAGATACCAACCTTTTGGTCCTGCCCTACCCAGTCCCCTCCCCACTGCCACCACCTGCAGCTCAGAGCCCAGGACCAAGGCCCACTCCTCCAGGGAGCCCTCCCTGACCAGTCCAGCTCTGGGAGGCCTGGCACGCTGTCCTCCAGCCATCCATGCTACATTAATGTGTTGTGCCTTCCAGAAAAGCGACAGCACCCGGGGGGCGGGGCACGGTCACTGCTTCCCTGGGAGGCTGGAGAAATGTCTGTCTGTCCAGGCCACCATGTTCCTGGTTTCTAAGCCCAGAGGAGGGCCAGGGGACTCAACTCAGATCCTGTGGTACTCAAATGGGATGTTTAGTGCTAAGACCGATCTCTCCCTCCCTCTCCCTCTCCCTCTCTCTCTCTCTCTCTCTCTCTCTCTCTCTCTCCTCCCCTTCCTTTTCGCTCTCTCAGTACTGGGGTTTGAACTCAGAGCCTACACCCTGAGCCACTCCACCAGCCCTTCTTTTGTGATGGGTTTTTTCAAGATGGGGTCTCGAGAACTATTTGCCAGGCTTGGCTCCGAACTGTGATCCTTCTTTTCTGCCTCCTGAGTAGCTGGGATTACAGGCGTGAGCCACTGTGGCTGGCTTCATTTTAAGTGATTTCAAATTTATGGACGTGTTCCCCTCAAAGGACTAACAACTGGAATAGATTTGCACTCACATTTTCTCTCTCTCTCTCTCTCTCTCTCTCATTTCTCTGTTTCCTGTCTCTCTCTGAATCTCTAGACAGTAAGTAGGACACTGTGTTTCGTTTCCCCCTAAGTCCCTGCTGTGAACTTCCCGAAATCTAGCAGCGCCCGGTCACACGAACCTCCATAACAACGCTCGTCACGGGGACTTCACCCAGATGTCCCTTGTGGTAAAAAAAGGTTTTTAGGTCAGGATTCAATCCAGGATCAATTAGCTCGCACGACTTTGACTTTGTGCTGGGGGTTGAACTTGCTAGGCAGATGTCCCCACTTCAGCCGTGTCCCCAGCTTTTTCTGCTTTAGTTATTTTTCAGGTAGGGACCTTGATCCTCCTACCTATGCCTTCCATGTAGCTGGGATTACAGCCACACCCACCACACCCAGCTTCTTAGTTGAGATGGAGTCTCCATAACTTTTTTCCTGGGGCTGACCTCAGATAGAACTCCTCCTTCCGAATAACTGGGAATTGCAGGTGCCCTGGCTGTTGTGTGAGATGGAGTCTCACTGTGTCACCCAGGCTGGCCTTGAACTCTGGCTCCTCCTGCCTCTGACTCCTGAGAGAGCTGGGAACTGTGCCATCTTGAAGAGAGCTGCCGTGTTCCCCGGGGCCTCCCCGGGTTTCGGTTTATGTCATGCAGAGGGTCTTAGGGCCAGGCTGTGTTCACCCTGCGTCCTGGTCAGTGGTATTCGAAACCCAGGCCGGGGGCGTCTTTCAGGTCTCTCTGCCGTCCAGTCTTTTGTTCTTTGTCAGTAATGACTAACCCGGGGGTTCCGTGTTCCTCACAGTTTTGGGCTAAAATGACTGTGTCACTCAAGAGTGATTTAAAAAACTTTTTGGTGAGACTGGGATTTGAACTCAGGGCTTCATGCTTGCAAAACAGGAGCTCTAGCGCTTCAGCCACTCCTGCAGTCCATTTTGCTCAAGTTATTTTGTAGATGGGGTCTTGTGAACTATTTGCCTAGGCTGGCCTTGAACCATGATCCTCCTGACCTCAGCTTCCCAAGTAGCTGGGATTACAGATGTGAGCCACCACACCCGGCTGAACCGGTGAAATTACAAATTAGGCTCAGTAAAAGATTAACAGTGGCAATAAGATAGAACAGTTGTAACAACACAATAAAAGCTATGTGTGAACAGGGTCTCTCTCTGTCTCCCTCCCTCCATCTCCTTCATCCCCTCTCTCCTTAAATATCTTTTTTTTTCCCTTTTTTTTGTGGTATTGGGGTTTGAACTCAGGGCCTACACCGTGAGCCACTCCACCAGCCCTTTTTTGTGACGGGGTTTTGAGATAGGGTCTCACAAACTGTCTGCCTGGGCTGGTCTTGAACCTCGATCCTCCTGATCTCTGCCTCCCAAGTAGCTGGGATTACAGGTGTGAGCACCAGCACCCATCATCCCTCATCCCAACAACCACTGTACACTCTCCCCTTACGCTGCCTTTGCTACAAGGTCCCAGATGTGGAATCGTGCCGTGCCGGGCCGTGGGTGACCTTTTGTGTCTGACCTCTTTCACAGTGCGTCCTGGGTTCTGCTGCTTCACTCACTCATTTCTTTTTCGTGGCTGAGTAGTATTCCCTTTGATATGTTTGCAGTTTATTTTCCCTGAGTGTTTTTAACAATTTTGTTGAGATATAATTCACACAGTATACAAACCACCTCAGTAAAGTGCACGATGCAATGGTTTGAAGTGTACTCAGAGCTGTTCAGTCAAGCCCAAAGGTAATTTTAGGACATTTTTCATTATACCTCCTCCAGAAAAACCCAAAACAAAACACTCTGCCTGTTTTCATGACCCCGTCCACCCTAGCCCCTGGCAACAACGTGTATAATTTCTATCCATATAGATTTACTTATTCTGGACATTTCCTATAAGGGGAATCACACATTACCTCTCATTTGTTTTTTTGGTGGGACTGGGGTTTGAACTCAGGGCTTCGTGCTGGCAAAGCAGGTGCTCTAGTGCTTGAACCACACCTCCAGTCTGGTTTTGCTCTGCTTATTTTGGAGATGGGGGTCTCCTGAACTATTTGCACGGCTGGCCTCCAACAGTGATCCTCTGGATCTCAGCCTCCCAAGTAGCTGGGATTACAAGAGTGAGCCACCGCGCCTGGCCCCTTCTGAGTTCTTGTATCGTTTGAGCCCAGCCCCTTCCGTTTCTTACCTTGTGTGACACCCATGCTGGTCCTGGGTGTGACATTTTACTTTTATTTCCAGTTTTGGATGAGGAATCTGAGATGGGCGTCTCACTCTGTAACCAGGCTGCCCTGGAACTCGTGATCCTCCTGCCTCAGCCTCCCAAGCACCGGGATTACCCGAGTGCATCGCCATGCCTGGCTTAGCTAATGGGAGAGACGCTGTACTTCTTGACTATAAGGAAACACCCAAGGCTGGGTACTTCTAAAGAAATGAGGTTTATTTGTCTCACAGTTGGGGAGGCTGGCAGTATAAATGGCACAGGGCCAGCTCTGGCTAGGATGTCATGAGGGGTGGCACCCGAGAGGGACGGGGAGGAAGGGGAGGGAGAGAGAGAGGACTTGAGTCACACAGAGGCTGATCTCGATCTCAGGATTCCACCGAAGATCCCACAGAAGCGCTCAATCCATTCCCTAAATGCCTCCCGCTAGGCCCCACCTCTTAAAGGCACAGCCACCTCTTGACATTGACACCGACAGGCAAACCGCTGTTGGGGCGGACAGACGTCCTGACCTTCACAGAAGCTGACCCAAAGTTGAGCTGCCTTTTTTTTTTTTTTTTGGCAATACTGAGTTTGAACTCAGGGTCCTGCACTTGCTAGGCAGGTGCTCTACCCCATGAGCCTCTCCCCCAGCCATTTTTGCTTCAGGTATTTTGGGGATAGGGCCCTGCTACCTTTGTCAGATCACGATCCTTTTACCTCTACCTCCTGGTAGCTGGGATTACAGGTATGTGCCACCACACCCAGTCCTGGGGTCGGCAGCTGAGTACCTGAAGCTTGTGCCCTGTGTGTGCCCCAGGCTGCCCCAAAGACCCCCTCACCCCAACCTGCCAGGCTCCCAGCCGGGGCTGTAGGGCCGCCCTCTGCGAGGTGAGTGACCCATCCTGGCCTCCACAGGTGTACATGTTCCTGGTGAAGTGGCAGGACCTGTCCGAGAAGGTGGTCTACCGGCGGTTCACGGAGATCTATGAGTTCCACGTGAGTGTGGGGGATCGGGAGGAAGGGGGGCCATGTCCAGTGGTGGCTCTGCCCTTTGGGGCTGTGGGGCGCCATGGAACTCAGGATCCCCCAGCCCCTCATGACAAAAGCCGGGCGCCGTGCCTCACACCTGTAATCCTAGCTATTTGGGAGGCTGAGATGGGGAGGATCATTCAATTTGCTGTAGATTGAAACCCGCAGAGAGATAAAGCAGGGAAGGGGGTGGGGACGGGAGGAGGGCCACTGTCGCACATTGATCCTAATCACGGAAAGGCCTCACTGAGGGGTGCCATTTAGGAAAAGACCTGGAGGAGGAGAGGACAGGGGAGAGAGAAGGGAGGGGTGAAGGAATAATAGGAATTGAGAGTGCAAAGGCCCGGGGCGGGGGTGGCCTGAGTGTCCACAGGTGGCAGGAACAGAGAGAAGGAGGAGAGTGATGGCAGCAGAGGTGAGGAAGGAAGGGACAGGTCGCTTGGGGCCTCAAGCTACCCACAGCCAACCAGGAAGTGGCTTCTTAACTGAGGCCAGACGAGGGTGGAGGGGACAGAGATGGGAGGAGGTGGCTCTGACCAGGTAGCCAGTGGCGGGGGTGGGGGAGGAAAGGGTTTCTGGGGTTTCAGGGAAGTTTCTAGGCCGGGGATGAGAGCGGTTCAGGTTGTCACACTTCCCCACCTTGCTGGTGTTAGGGACACAAAGTCTTCTGCTTTCTATCTAGAAAACACTCAAAGAAATGTTCCCTATTGAGGCGGGGGAGATCGCCGCAGAGAACAGGGTCATTCCGCACCTCCCAGGTGAGCGGCTGGGCCCCCCCTCCCGGCTCCCTTGAACTTGACCTTGCGCTCATGGCTGTCCTCTGCCACAGCCCCCAGGTGGTTCGATGGGCAGCGGGTGGCCGAGAGCCGGCAGGGCACACTCACCGAGTACTTCAGCACACTCATGGGGCTCCCAGGGAAGATCTCCCGCTGCCCATACGTGCTGGACTTCTTCAAGGTGCGCCCCGACGACCTCAAGCTACCCACGGACAGCCAGTGAGTGGCCGGCTTCACCCACCACACGGGACAGGGAAGGGGGACAGGGAGCCCCGAGGGCGGCAGGACTGTCCCTGGCTTGCAGATTGGAAAAAGTTCAGAGAGGGAAGCAGCTTGCCGGAAGTCACACAGCACGGAAAAGTAGCAGGCAAGGTTTTAAATCTGGACAGTGGACCCAGACCTCACAAAGTCCTGGGTCTGACCCCGTGACTGCCTGGTTGTGCCGCCTCAAGCTGCTGACCTCCACTCTGTGTGGATTGGCTGGTGAGGACAGAGGTAGCGATAGGTGACAAGTGCTGGTCACTGTACGACATCACCTGGAGGATGCGGGGCACCTCTGCTAACTGCTGAGGTTTTGGGGCTCCTGTCCCAGGGCCCTACCTGGAGGCATCGGGAAGGCCTCCTGGGCTCCAGGCCTCCTGGAGGACCTCTTTCCATTCTTTTCTGGTCACTGAAACGGGGGGCAGCCTGGAGGCGGGGTGTGTCCTGCACCGAGACACCTGGCTGCCAGACAGAGGCTGACAGCATGGCCCCTGCCAGCTGTGGCCTGACCTGACCTTGAACCTGCCCCTGGCCCAAGGAAGGGCAGCTCCCACCTGCCGGGGTCCCCTCCCCATGCCTGCTCTCTTGGGCTCCAGAACTGACTTTATCCGGCTGGTGGTGCCATGTCTCTAGGTTCTGTAGGGAGGCTAGGTGGGGTCTCCCCTTTGCCCCTTCCTCAGGCTGGCCAGCAGACGCCCTGGTCATTCCCCCAAACTCCCCTGGCAGGTCTCTGGGCGTGACCCAGGGTCATGGTCATTTCCTTCGTCCCATTTGCTGGTGGGAAGTCCTTTTGCAGGTCTAACCCAGAGCCTCCCCATGATAACTAGAGTCTGACGGAGACTGTGTTCTTTTCTCAGGGCAAAAAAGCCAGAGACTTACCTGATGCCCAAAGACAGCAAGAGCAGCGTGGCCGGTGAGAGGCTGGGGCATCCCAGGCAGGGGTACCCTGGGGGATCCACACTGTGGGGTGGGCAGGGAAGGGGGCAGGAGGGGAAGGCAGGGTGTGCAGGCTTGTGGTTGCTCATGGAAGATCTGGGTCTTGGCGGTCACACTGCAGGTGTGTCACATGTGTCCTCACATCTGTGGCTGTGGAGTCCAACACAGACCCTGCTCTAAGAGGCCTGGGGGATGTTTGTGACTGAGTGAATGAATGGGTTTTGGGAGCAGGGCAGGACAGCACCTCTTACAAGAGCCCTTATCTCCAAATTCAGTCACATCTTAAGTTTGTGGGGGTTAGGGCTGCAACATGTGAATTTGGGGGTGGGGGGTGTCACAATTCATCCCAAAAGGCAGCACAGCATCGCCCTGCTAGAAATAGTCCTGTTGCGATTTGTAGGATTAAGCAAATTCCTAGCAGGGATCCGAAGTTTCATCATGCTGAGATACTGGATGGCGTTGGGAGGTCAATGAATGAGTGGCTAATAATTTTTATTAATGGGTGTGTTTTTCGGATGTTTGTCATTAAGAGTTTCTGTAGTTGAATTACAACGATGATTTTTAGGGCTGATCGGAAGTGCACATTGAGGTCCCCACAGCTCTAGGTGTCACAATCTCTGCTTTAGCAAGGTTCCCAGTCAATCTGAGTACATGTTAAGCCACATTAAAGCCATGGAAGAGCCAGGCGAGGTAGTACACACCTGTAATCCCAGCTAATCAGGAGGTGGAGGTAGGAAGATCGAGGTCCAAGTTCAGCCTGGGTGAAAGAGTGAGGCTCTGTCTGAAAAGCAAACTGAAAACAAAAGGGCTGGGGTGTGGCTCAAGGGGTAGAAGGCACCCTGGCACCTTGTTAACTTGTCACCTGAGAAGAAGTCTAGCCCTTTTCCCCTATGTGGAAGATGCTAGGTGCTTAATAAATGCAGTGCTGATACCTACTGTGCAGTTGGGTGAGGCTTAGCTGGGTGGGGCAGGTGTCACTGCCAGCTCTGGTGGCCTGCATGGGGACTGCCCTGCCATCCCAGCTCACCCGCCCTCCCTCTGTCCCTAGACATTACGGGCCCCATCATCCTGCAGACATACCGCGCCATCGCAGATTACAACAAGAGCTCGAGCACCGAGATGGCGGTGGCCACGGGTGACGTGGTGGACGTGGTGGAGAAGAGCGAGAGCGGTCAGCCCTCCCTGCCCTCCCTCCTCTTCCCCTGCCCCTGGGGCCCCTACACAGGCTCAGGCAGCCCGAGGTCATGTGGGGACATGTGTGCAGACTGCATTCATGCGGGTGGACATCCTGGGGAGGGACTCATCGTTGTCCCCTGAGCCTGTGTGTGCAGGTGTGGGCTTTGGTGGCATTGCTGAATGTGAGTGCTGGGTGTCTGTGTCTCTCTTGGCGTCCTTGTCACCTTGGTACACAGCTGACCCTCTCACTTCCACATGCCCCGGCACAGGCTGGTGGTTCTGCCAGATGAAGACAAAACGGGGCTGGGTCCCAGCTTCCTTCTTGGAACCCCTGGACAGTCCTGATGAAGCGGAGGACCCGGAGCCCAACTACGCAGGTGTCCCCTGCCCTCCACGGCTCAGGGTGGGAGGAAGCGGCAGGAGGGGCCCAGGGTGATGGGAATTCTGAAATGACTGCTCTGGGGTGTCTGATTGCTGGCTGGGCAGAGGGTAGTGGGGCTGAGACTCCATTAGCTCTGGTTTGGGGGCCCTGGTAGTTCATAGTGTTTTTTTTTTTTTTTTGCGGTACTGAGTCTACACCCTGAGCCACTCCACCAGCCCTATTTTTGTGAAGGGTTTTTCAAGATAGGGTCTTGAGAACTATTTACCCAGGCTGGCTTCGAACCGTGATCCTCTTGATCTCTGCCTCCTGAGTAGCTAGGATTACAGGTGTGAGCCACGGTGCCCAGCCTTTCTTCTCTTTTTGAGACAGTTTCTCTATGTAGCCTAGGCTGTTCTGGAAAACTTGTAATCCTCTTCTTGAGGATTATAGACGTGCGCCACCATGCCTGCCTTGTCCTGATGTCATTGGTCAGCACAGGAGTCATGGAGGTGGATGGGGACAAATATTGGTAGCAGCATAGGGCTGGTCCAGCAGGGAACTGAATACTGAACCAACCTGAGGCTTGGAAGGAGGCTGCTTGGGGTTGGGGCACCCTCGCTGCCCACAAGGAGGGGCTGGCAGCCCTAAGGTTGGACGAGGTCTCTGCTCAATTGGAAAATAATTACAATTGATTAGTTGTGTTTTTTTTTTTTAATTTTTTTTATGGTACTGGGGCTTGAACTCAGGGCCTACACCTTGAGACATCCTGCCAGCCCTTTTTTTGTGATGGGTTTTTTCGAGATAGGTTGTCAAGAACTATTTTCCCAAGGCTGGCTTTGAATCTTGATCCTCCTGATCTCTGCCTCCTGAGTAGTTGGGATTACAAATGCAACCACAGGCACCCAGCTGGGTTGTGTTTTAAAATTAAGAGATTTCACCATTTGATGGGGGATTTATGGTGCTTCTTTATAAACTGGAAAAGCAGGGAGTGGTGGTGCACACCTATAATCCCAGGACTTGGGAGGCTGAAGTAGGGGGATCTTAAGCTTCAGGCCAGCCTGTGCTGCACAGCAAGACCCTGTCTCAACAAAGAAACAACGAAACAACCAGGAAAGGCCTGTACCCCATGTATCAATGGTTGGCCACATGAACAGGTGCTCTGCCCACCCAATTTTCCTATTTGGGTGCCTGGCCAGACTTCTGTAGTTTCCAGGCTCTTGGCATGGGCAGTGTGGGGTAAGCTCAGGTGGACATAGAAGGCAGAAGTCCAGGGCCTTTCGCAGGAGTGGGTGCAGGAGGCACCTGCACAGGGAAATGAAAAGGAGCAGGGCAAGGGACAGAAGAAGGGGCCCCGAGAGGAGAGCAGAGGTAGAGAGCCCCATCCCAGGCTGACGGACCTCTCACTGTGCCCTGTGTCTCCTCCATGGACCAGGTGAACCCTATGTCACCATAAAGGCGTACACGGCTGTGGAGGAGGATGAGGTGTCCCTGTCTGAGGGGGAAGTCATTGAGGTCATTCATAAGCTCCTGGATGGCTGGTGGGTCATCAGGTAGGACAGCCCCTTCACCACTCCATGCAGCCCTGAGTCACCCTGGGCCTGGGTGGACCCCCCTGGGGCTCTGGGCTAACTTGGCTGTATGACTCTGAGTGAGCCACGGTCCCCCCATAGGCGTCAGTCTCCATCTTGGTAGCAGGTGTGGGGTTCGGAGTCCAGTTGTCATGGGTTGGGTCTCTTCCTGGTGGTTCTTCCCTAGCAAGGCAGCTGTTATATGGATTACTATCTGACGAATAGCACAGCAGACCACACGGCCCTGTTCCTGTGAAAACTGACACTGCAGTTTTGTCCAACTGGATGTTAGGATATGAACTATTTTTTTATGGTTCTGGATCAAACAGAACACTGGAAAGAGAGGGCCTCTCAGGTCATTGCCTGGATTTTCAGAGCCCAGGGACACCAGGCCAGCCCTTGTCCCAACATTGTGGCCACGAGACACGCACAATTCCAGGCTGGCCTTGGGCTGTCTTTAAGATAGTGATTCTCAGCCACACTCAGTTAACCCCCAAGGTGCACCTTCAGCAATCTCCTTATAATTTTCCCACTAACTAAGAATTAGGTTTATCTGGTGATGTTTGTGTTAGGCAGAGACTATTTTTTTTGGTGCTACTGGGATTTGAACTCAGGGTTTCACACAGAGCTTTTTAAAAAAATCTCTTAAGTATACTATTGAGAATAGAAAAGAAAATCTTTTCAACAAATGGTGCAGGCACAGCTGGATGAAAAAAACCCCTCAAAACAGAAACAGAAAACCCCTGATCCCTACCTCACACTATAAACAATTATTTTCGATGGATCATAGCTTTTTATTTTTGTGGTACTGAGGTTTGAACTCAGGGCCTACACCTTGATCCACTCCGCCAGCCCTTTTTTGTGTTAGGTTTTTTCACGTGAACTATTTTGCCTGGGCTGGCTTCAAACCTCCATCGCCTGATCTCAGCCTCCTGAGCAGCTGGGATTACAGGCGTGAGCCACTGGAGTCCGGCTGCATCACAGCTTTGCCAAAGATAAAAATCTAAAACTAAGCACTTGGGAAAAAGCTGAGAACTTGGTGATTTTCTTAGGACACAAAATGCAATCACCATAGAACTATATACTAAAAAACAGAATCCTGAAAGTGTCTTATATCTGCTAAATCTCCCTCTCCCCGCTAGACTTTGACAGGACAGCTGGGCGGGCTTTACTTAGTACATTTGAGGAAACTGAGGCCCACCAGGCAGGATCTGGTTGTTTGCAACCTTTTAGCTTGCCTTGACACCCCCCACCTCCGTGCACCCCACCCGACGACTGCTTGGACCTCCAGGACCACCTCTGTTACAGGAAGGAGGACGTCACCGGCTACTTCCCGTCCATGTACCTGCAGAAGTCGGGGCAGGAGCTGACTCAGGCCCAACGCCAGATCAGGGGCCGAGGGGCGCCACCCCGCAGGTGAGTGAGGGCCCCGGGGACTGGGGGGACCAAAGGGTTCGTTTTCCAGGCCAGGCTCTGGATGGACAGTGGGGGACTCCCGGCCTGGTGGGGGATCCAGGACCCCCATGGGATCGAGCGGCTGGATCTGAGCTCCGCAGGGTGGGGTCGGTACGGGGGTGGGGAGGGTCCCTGCGGTTGGTGGGTGAGGCCTGGGGCAGTCCTGGGGCCTTCTGGGGAGGTGGCAGGCTGAAGGACAGTGCGGGGCATGGGTCAGTGCCTATAAAGGGCGCAGGTGCACCACCCGCCGCCCCACTTTCTCGGGTCAGTCTTTGGACCCGAGTCCCGGTGTCAGGGACACCGGCTCTGACGACGCCCCCGTCCCGTCGGGCCAGGTCGACCATTCGCAACGCGCAAAGCATCCACCAGCGGTCGCGGAAACGCCTCAGCCAGGACACCTACCGCCGCAACAGCGTCCGCTTTCTGCAGCAGCGTCGCCGCCTGGCGCGTCCCGGGCCGCAGAGCGCCGAGAACAAGACGCGTGAGTGCCGGACGGGGCGGGGCCAGAGGCGGGACCAGGAAGAGGCGGGGCGCCGAGGCGGGGCCAGATTGCCGAGTGTCCAATGAATGAGGGCCGGTAGGGGCGGGGTCAGAGGAGAGGCGGGGCCAGATCGCCGAGAGCCCAAGGGGTGAGTGCCGGACGGGGTGGAGCAGGGGCGGAGTCAGACTTGAGGCGGAGCCTGGAGGCGGGGCCATAGCGCCGAGAGTCCAAGGCATGAGCGCTGGCTGGGGCGGGGCGTGGCGAGTCCAATGTGTGAGCACGGTGGGGGCGGAGTCAGGTTTGAAGCGGAACTGGGAAGCAGGGCCACAGCACCGAGAGCCCGAAGCACGAGCGTCGGACGGGGCGGGGCTAGGGACGGAGTCAGGGCAGAGGCGGGGCCAGAGGGCAGGCGCACACCCGGGCTAGGCGGGCTGGGGTTGGAGGGCGCGGGGGCGGGGCGGAGTCAGAGGAAGAGGCAGGACCAGAGGGCGCTGATAGGCTGGGCGGCCCAGGCGGCGGGGCGGAGCCAAGGCAAGGGGGCGCGGCCTCTGACCTCCCTTTCTGTCCACCTGCAGAGAGTACGCAGAGCCAGGGCTCCAAGCCGCAGCCTGCGGTGCCCCCGCGACCCAGCGCAGATCTCATCCTGCACCGCTGCAGCGAGAGCACCAAGCGGAAGCTGACCACCGCCGTCTGAGGCCCCAGATAGCGTTCCGGCTCCTATACCTGTACATACATGTAGATGCCCGGCGTCTGGACGCCTAGGGCAGCCCCGACCCCTCGCCCCAATTAGCTATCCGCCATCCCCAGTAAAGGTTTTGCTTGGAGTGAACCGAGGCTCTGCAGCGATGCGGGACTGGGGCTATGTCTAGAATGAGCAGAGGAGGCCGTGAGCTCTGCTGCGTGGGAGGTCCGGTTCCGTACTGCCCCGACCCTGGCCAAAGACAGGTTTGCAGAAGGCCAAGTGCAAGAGTAACTTCCGGTCCTCGATGACCTTCTGCATGTGCAGAAATTACCTTTGCTCCAACTCTGACCGCCATGCATAAGAGTGCTGAAGGGGGGGCCGACGCAGTCCCGTCCCATGTCATGTGGTCCAGAGAGAGGATAAGATAAATATTTATTTTCATCACTTTTAGTTTCATTGCTTTTTGCCTAAGCAGAAGTCCTGATCAAATGTTTTTTTTTTCCTTCTATTTCTGGTGCCTTGTGCCAACGCTAGCACCTTGCGTGTGAGGTTAGGGAGGCCCAAGGCAGCCAATGTCTGTAGGGACACACGTGAGAGTACAAGAAGGGGCTGCAAGACTGGCAGCAGAGCTTAGGATCCCTGGATCAGGCCTTGTGGGTGCCTGGCTAAGCAGGCTGGAGGGGGGGCACAGATGCACGTCCAGGGGGAGGTGGGCCTGGCTTCCGGAAACTCCTTAGGCCCCAGCTTGTGTTGCAGGAGTGGCCAGCTCTTTCTTTTGACCATCCTGGGAGGGGAGGGGGACAGGGATGCAGTGCCTGTCCCTCCCTGGACCTGACAGTGACCACCACATCCAGCACCCATCCCCCAGGCCGGACCCTTCTGCAGCATGCCATACCGCTTCTATTGATTGGCAGACACCCCATCCCAACACTGTGACTGCCAAAATCCACCTAGCCCATTCAGCTGTTACCCATAGTCTTGGCTCAGTCACATGGGTGACAGTGTTTATCACTGGTCACCTTATCCCAAACAATCCAGGTCCCAACGTACACTTTAGGGTAAAGAAAGACTGGGGCTGGGCACTGTGGCTCACGGCTATAATCGTAGTTTCTCCTGATGCAGAGATAGGAGGATCCGAGTTTGAGACCAATCTGGGTGAAGTAAGTGAGATACTAGCTCAAAAACCAAAATAACCAACCAAACAAAAGATGGGCTGGGTTGTGGCTCAAGGGGTAGAATGCCTGTTATGTTCAAGGTCCTAAGTTCAATACCCATCACACACACACACACACACACACACACACAGAGTCTTGGGAGTTGATTCAAAGCAGAAGAGAACAGTTCCATGAATGAGTAACAGAAGGCTGGCTGGGCTAAGCCCTGCTATCCCTTTCCTGTCACCCAGTGGAGTCACCCCAGGGAGCCACACACAAGTCAGTGAGGAGCGCAGGGACCAATACCTGTTGGGTCTCTGTGTCAGGCTCAGTGGCTATTCAGAAATGAAGAACAGGGACTTTGGAGTCACAGAGACCCAGGCTTGAATTCTGACAACTCCTGTAATTGCTGTGTGACCTCAGGCAAGCCACACACCCACTCTATGCCTACCCTACCTGTCTATGAGTGAGGGTGTTATCTTTTCCTGTGGGAACCACACCTCTGATACATAGTGTCAGCCTAAATTCACGGACACCATGAGCTGGTTCTCCCGCTGATTCCTATCACAAACCAGTTCATCCTAGATTCTGTCTCAGGAGGTAAGCCAGTTGCGCCACCAGCCAATATCTTAAAGTCAAGAAATGCCTGAATTGGGCCATTTTCCAGTGTCTGAGGACATGAACTCGTTCTGGCTGGGGCTGAACACCTTGTGCAGGTAGCAGCAACCTGGGGTTTGTTCGCTGGCTCCTGGGCCTCCCTTTAATCAAAGGCTTTTCCTAGCCAGTGGCTCCCGCCTCCAAGCCCAGCTACTCGGGAGGCAGAGATCAGGAGGATCAATGTTGAGGCCAGCCCAGGAAAACAGTTCTTGAGACCCTATTTTGAAAATACCCAACACAAAAAAGGGCTGGTGGAGTGGTTCAAGGTGTAGGCCCTGAGTTCAAGCCCCAGTACCACAAAAAAAGAAAAAAACACAGAACTTTCCTGGTTTTTACTGAACTACGGTGAAGCAGAACACGTCATACAAACAGTTCTGATTTTGTGATATTACAAATCCATTTCTGATTCCAAGTAGAAAAAGACCTCAGAGAAACGGAAATATTTAATCTTTCACTTTCTCGTCTCACAATCCCCTGGGCCTAGAGGATCCTAGGTTGGCTTCCCCTGGGGCAGGGCGTGGGGTTCCGCTTCAGGACGTGACCACGTGGAGCGGGGTGCCCCACGGCGCGTCTTTGACCTGGGCACTGTATTTTGCCTTGCTCAGCTTCATGATGGAAAAGAGCTGTTCGCAGACGTAGGTGCTTCCGAACATGGACAGGATTCTTGCGCAGTGGGTCCTGTACTTGGGGTAGCTACTCCACAGGTATTTGTAGAATTCGGGTATGCCCACCTTGTCGTACTTGGTTTTGAGCACCGTGTTACACTGCAGGTCAATCACCTCCATCTGAAGCTCTTCGTGTACACAGTCGATCTTGGTGGAGAAAGGTGAACTGAACAGAGAGAGCTCGCTCTCATAGACTTTGAAATCCGAGAGGCGTTTCTGGAACTCGGCCTTCAGTTCCACGATCTTGGGGATGTAATTCAGGCCATCGCTTTCGTTTTGGGACACAGATTTCAGCGTGGGAAAGTGGGCCAGGTTATTCCTGGCCAAGTGCGCTTCCCAAAGACACAGTTTGGCCAGGAAGGCTCGGATCAGGTCGTACATCTGGGTCACGATTTGGGAGTGTCCTTGCAGGGAGATGGTCAGAGTGTTCAGATGTGTCGTCATGTCAACCAGGAAGGCCAAGTCCATGACCCAGTCCTTAGAGCTCAGTTGAGGCACGGGTTTTCCTCGGGATGACATGAACGTGTCAATTTCTTCCAAGGATTCAAAGAACCTCTGGAGCACCAGCCCCCGACTCAGCCACTTGATCCCCGTGTGGTACAGAAGGCTGCCGTACTGGCTGTCCAGCTCGTAGAGGAGGGTTGTGAACTCGCCGTGGTTCAGGCCGCGGGAGCATATCCAGTTCACTGAGTTCACGACCACGTCCATCACGTGATCCAGCTTCAGCTTCTGGGCGCACAGGGCCTCGGGGTGGATAATGCAGCAAATGGATTTGAGATCGGAGCCTTTGCAAAATGTTGCCACTTTTGATTTCAGCTTCGTCACCACGCCATTATTGGCGTCGACCATGGCCGGGGTGCCCGTGGAGGCCACGCTGACCAATTTGGACCAATCGATATGGAATTTCTTAAGACTTTTCTCTACTCGTGAAAATACCTCGTTTGCGGACTTCGTGCCCGTCATGGGTACTGTGTCCAAAAGTTCTTCTGACACGTCGAAGTTGTCATCCACCCCGCGGATGAAGATGGCCAGTTGGGTGATATTGTTAATATCTGTGATCTCATCGATTGCAAGGGAATACGCCACAGAGGATTTGATTTTTTCACGCAATTTCTCCCATAAGCTGCCAGCCACATCTTCTATGGGCTGCGCGACGTTTTCGGGTGGGCTCACGTTGGGGAGCGCTTGTTTTGGCTCAGGGCACAGGATCTCTGAGGACCCCAAAAGATACTTCCTGAGCCCCTTCTTCAGCTCCTGAAGCTTGATGTCCCTCGTCTGCTCGGTGTACTGGTCGTAGTGCTTGCTATGGTTGGTCTGGTAGTGACGCCGCAGGTTGTACTCTTTGGACACAGACATGCTCTGCTTGCAGATTAAACACGTGGGAATGTTCTGCACCTCCACAAAGAAGTAGGCTCGCTCCCACTTCTCTTGAAACACACGGCCCTCCTGATCTATCTTGCGTTTTCCCACTGCGGATGAGACACAGAAACAAGAACCATTTCATTTCCGCTCTTGTTTTTGGGATTTGAACTCAGGGCCTCACACGTGCTAGGTGGGTGCTCTACCACGCTAACCACTCCCTCGCCCACGAACCATTTCATTTTTCTCTTAATGGTACTCTTAGAAAAGCAACAGCAGAATTGTGATCACAAACATGAGGAACACTGGACACCAGTGGTTCACACCTGTAATCCCAGCTACTCATGGGGTAGAGATCAGAAGGATCACAGAGCCAGGCACCTGTGGCTCACGCCTATAATCCTAACTACTCAGGAGGCAGAGATCAGGAGGATCGCGGTTCAAGGCCAGCCCAGGCAAATAGTTCTTAAGACCCTATCTCGAAAAAACCCATCACAAAAATAGGGCTGGTAGAGTGGCTCAAGGTGAAGGCCCAGAGCGCAAACCCCAGTACCACACACACACACACACACACACACACACACGCACAAATAAACATGAGGAAGAAAACCAATGAGTGGGGTCAGGGTGGGGTTAACTGAAGAGGAAGCCATTCCTGGTCTCTCGAGCACACTGCTGCGATGCACTGGGGCCAGCACTTCAAATCTCTAAGGAAAATTTAGAGATTGGGCCGGGCATCACACCTGTAATCCTAGGTACTTGGTAGGCAGAGATAGGAGGATTGCAGTTTGAGGTCAGCCCAGGCAAAAACTTAGTGAGCCTCTATCTCAAAAACAAGCTGGATGTGGTTGTGCATGCCTGTAATCTCAGCTATTTGGGAAGTGGAGGTAGGAGGATCACAGTCTGAGTCCAGTCCAGGCAAAAGTACAAGAGTCTATCTGAAAACAAAAACAAAACCAAAAAAACCCCTAAAGAGCAAAAGGGGTGGAGGCATGATTCAAGTGGTAGAACACCTGCCCAGCAAGTGCCAGACCTTGGGTTTAATCCCAATATCATAAAAGAAGAATTTAATTTTTTTGCAGTACCGGGGCTTGAACTCAGGGCGTACATCTTGAGCCACTCCATCAGCCCTTTTTTGTGATGGGTTTTTTTCAAGATAGGGTCTCCTGAACTATTTGCCCAGGATGGCTTCAAACCTTGATCTTCCTGATCTCTTCCTCCTGAGTAGCTGGGATTACAGGCATAAGCCACCCATGCCTGGCTGAAAAATTTCATTAAAAAAATGTAAGCCAGGTGTGGTGGTGCACGCCTGTAATCCCAGCTACTTGGAGGCAGAGGTAGGAGTGTCACAGTGCAAGGCTGGCCCAGGCAAAAGCATGAGACCCTGTCTGAAAAACAAATGAAAGTGAAAGGAGTGGGGGTGTGGCTCGAGTGACAGAGGGCTTGCCTAGCAAGTGTGGGACCCTGGGTTTGATCCTGAGCACTGTGAAAAAAAAAAATACAGGTGACAGAATTAAAGAAGTGCATAACATGCAAGGAAAAATAAAGTACATACAACTGGGCAGGGGTGGCGCTCAGGGGTAGAGAACTTGCCTCCCATGTGCGAATGCCAAAAAAAAAAAGTTCATATGAAAGATGACAAGTTTTGCTCAAAGTCTCAAGGCTCTAGGCTGCAGAAGCCAGGACCCCAGATGTGTCCCCAGCATAATGGGTGCTGGGGCGTTGTCATCACGCAGACTACTTACCATTGCTGAGCTCCAGTCCTGGAAGGGGTCTGCAGAGAAAGAGACACTGGTCAAGGTGATTTAGCTCATCTGTCCCCTGTGTCCCTTGAGTTTTGACTGGCGCACTTTTGCTGAGTGTCAGTGCAGTGCTAGGTGCTATGGGAGCTGGAACTGGGTGGGACCACAAACGCACCTTGCAGAAGTGGTGACAAAACACAGGTGAGGTGTGGTGTGGCCAGGAGTCATCTGCAGGGAGCCCCTGGGACAAACTCCTTGGGTGCCACTTGTCCACTGTGACCGAACCCAGGACCCTACTGACCTAATGACCGTGAACTTGATGAACTCTGCAGCATCCAAGATCCTTCTCATGGAGCTGATTTCCAGGTACCCGGGGGCTTTGAACACCACCCCCGGGGGCATGCCATCAATCACCACGCAGCCAGGGTTGAAGGTGATTTTCCTGTAGGGAACTTTCACGGGGAAGTCCACACCGATTGCCTCCCCTGGGACGAGACACATGACATAAAACTGGTTGAGTATGCAGCTTACTTTTCCCAGATTGTAATTTGTATTTTTTTTTTTTTGCAGTACTGGGGTTTGAACTCAGAGCCTTCACCTTGAGCTACTCCTCCAGCCCTATTTTGTGAAGGGTTTTTTCAAGATAGGGTCTCACAGAACTATTTGCCATGGCTGGCTTTGAACCGTGATACTCCGGATCTCTTCCTCCTGAGTAGCTAGGATTACAGGCATGAGCCACTGGTGTCTGGCCAAAGATAGGATCTTATTATGTAGCTCAGGATGACCTCGAAGTCACGATCCTCCTGGTCTGCCTCCCAGTGCTGAGATTATGAGTGTGCACTACCATACCAGGCCTTTGTGCTTTATCTTTATTGCCAAGATTTTAAAATCAGGGGCTAGAAGAGTGGCTCAAGTGATAGAGTGCCTGCTTAGCAAGTGTGAAGCCCTGAGTTCAAACCTCAGTACCACTCCCCCAAAAAAGAAGCATTTACGTATTCTGGATATGTAAAAAGTATAAAAAAAAAACTTACCAAATTTTCTACTAAAGAGGTCATTGACTTGCTCTCGTAGCTGTTTAATCTTTTCAATGCTTGATAATCTTTCCTTTTCAGTCTCTAAAAACAAACACAACCAGGTTCTGAAAGCATTTTTTTCCCCAAGAAAGATGTTAGAGGCATTTACCTGGCTCATCGTTCACTTTACTCTCAGCAGTAATGAAGCATTCTGGAAACTTCTGAGTGGAAGCCATTACAGATGAGAGAATATTTTCCGAATGGTAACAGTACATAACCATGTTCCATGCTACGCTTAAGGAACGCTTTTGATGTTGTGTGAGACGCAACATGGGCTGGGGGGCAGTGGCTCATGCCTGTAATCCCAGCTACTCAAGAGGCAGAGGTCAGGAGGATCACGGTTTGAAACCTGGGCAAATAGTTTGAGACCCTATCTAGAAAAAAACCCATCACAAAAAAGGAATGGCTCAAGTGGTAGAGCACCTGCCTAGCAAGCATGAAGCCCTGAGTTCAAACCCTAGTACTGAACAAAAAGAAGATACAACATGGTACAACACCACTACTCTTCAACACTGTAATACAAATCTTTGCCAATGCAATATGACAAGAAAAAGGAATATAAGGTACTAGGACTACAGGGGATCTTTTTAAATACTTTAAAATTCTATTCTACTTGATCCTGTTCTATTTGATTTTGAGTAACAAAAATAATCATGGGTCAAAATTCAAGAGACACAAAACAGCAAACAGAAGCATCTCTCCCCCACTCTCTCAGCTCTGTTTCCTGCCCTGAAGGAACTATGCTATTAGATTCTTGTGCATCTCTGCAGATAGATCTAAGTAGACATGTTTAGAATAGGAGGTTATTCAATGAGTGCAGCAAATAAAATGTCACCTCTGTGGCCAATTCTAATTCAAAGGCAGCTGGGGCTTGAAGCTGCCTGTCCTGAAGTGAGTAATCCAGGCAGGCCCTGGAGAAGCTATACATCTCATTAACGATGTGTGGTATCAGCAAGATACCTGGTGTAACCTGCAACATATTTTATATTCCTGAATTATTATTCTTTAGTTGTCAAAGTGAACGAAGCGAAAAACAAACAGATGGGTGCCAGTGGCTCATGTCTATAATCCCAGCTACTCAGGAGGCAGCGATCAGGAGGATCGTGGTTCGAAGTCAGTGCGGGGAAATAGTTCGAGAGACCTAAAACATAAAACAGGGCTGGCGGAGTGGCTCGATTTGTAGAGCACCTGCCTACCAAGTGTGAAAGCCTGAGTTAAAGCCCTAGTCCTGCCAAACAAAAAACCAAACAAACAAAAACAAACCAGCCAAAGAAACAAACAACAATAACAACAAAACAACAAGAGACTTACCCATGTCATTAAATAGTTAAGGCCAAAGGAAAAACGTAATACAACTTATGATAAACCAAATAAACGTCCCTACCTGGAACTGTCACTTGCACAATCTTGAGATCTTCTACACCCGTGGCAGAAGTTGTCACACTGGACAAGTTGGTGTGTTCTTGAAACAGACAGAGAAGTTTAGGTTACTCTTTTCATGGAACTGAGGTTTGAACTCAGAGTTTCACACTTGCTAGGCAGGCGCTCTACCACTACAGCTGTGCCTCTTACCTGAAGTTTAGAACTTCTGGGAAATATGGCCAGTTTGCTTCTAGAAATATCAAAATGTTACTTTGGTCAGAAGCCTAGACTGGATTTCTTGAATTGAAGGGCTGGTGGAATGGCTCAAGTGGTAGAACATTTGCTTAGCAAGCTGGAGACCCTGAGTTCAAATCCCAGTATCACCAAAAGAAATAAATAAATACAAGTTTTTGGTTTTTTTTTTTTTTGGATTGTGAAGAACACTGAGCTGCAGGGTAACATGGTGGCTTGGCAGAAGTTGATATATCACTGTCAACATCAAGGAGAAAGGCACGGGGACTTTGCTTTCATTCTTCACCTGATGCTTCCATCTGTCTAATTTTATTTACAATGAAGGCTGTTAAAATTACATTTCCTGCAGCTGGGTTCACACCTATGGGTGATTATAGGTTCAAACCTATAATCCCAGACTCAGGAGGCTGGGGTAGGAGGACTGAAGTTCAAAGTCAGTCTGGGCTACATAATGAAACCCTACCTCAAAAAATTTTGTATTTCATAGCTGAAAGGGGAAGGAAGGAACAAAGTTATGTAAACACACCTCAGAGATCATTTGAAAACCAGACACCATATGAAACATGAGTTAACATAATTAGGGAAAGGCTTCATCAGACAGCACACATTTTCTGGTTAAATGATAAATGTGATATTTGAATTCAGTTTTTTTTTTTAGGGCACTGGGATTTGAACTCAGGGCCTCACACTTGCTAGGCAGGCATTCTTGCTGCCTGAGCCACTCTGCCAGTCCTTGTTTGCATTTTTTTTTTTTTTTGATAGGGTCTCGCAAACTATTTACTCGTGTTGGCTTTCAAACCGTGGTCCTGCTGATCTCTGCCTCCTCGGTAGCCAGAATTACAGGCATGAGCCACTGGCACCCAGCACACTAAAAAAGTTTGAATTTGACCAGCAAGGGTTGGTCCATCCCAACTGAGGTATCTGACAGACAGGGACGAATTGTTCAGTTGATCTGGCTTGTTCTCATTTCTCCTCTCACCTGCTCGCCATCTGGAATTCTGTCCCTACTTTTATAGAGCACAGTCTGGTCTCATTGTGGCCCAGCGCTAATTTGAATGGCTTAATTGTGTCACATCAAATGTCCATGCGTTAGGGTCCTTGTCTTTCTCTCTTACACACACACCTACACATGGACTTCAATCTCTTCCCCACAGCAAGCCTTCCAGAAAGGCTGAAAGCCACACTTAGCAATGACTGTGACAAGGATTTTACAACTAACCTTCCATCTGGACATTGGCTTCAGGGTCCTTGCTTGTTTGTGAAGAGAGAAGCTGCAGGGACTCTTGGAAAAAAAGTTCTAAATTGACATTCATTGTTAAGAACTCTCAGTGGGCTGGGCAAGGTAGCCCATGCCTGTAATCCTGACTACAAGGGAGCAGAGGTGGGGAGATCGCAGTTCCAGGTCAGCCTGGGCAAAAAGCAAGACCCTATCTTGAAAATATTCAACACAAAATAGGGCTGGCAGAGTGGCTCAAGAGGTAGAGTGCCTGCGTTAGCAAGCACAAGGCCCTGAGTTCAAACTCCGGAACCACAAAGATTAAAAAAAAAAAACCCAAAAAACTCAGTTTACCACTTTCATACCTTATCCTGGCATTTTAAATACATACGTAATAAATATTCAGGGGGTTTTGATGTCATAAGGGATGGTAATAGGGCCATAAAAGAATTCATAGGGATTTTTTTCTATGGAATTGGGGTTTTGAACTCAGGGCCTCATGCATGCTAAGCAGGCACTCTACATTGAGCCATTTTCAATTTTCAAGGAATTTTCTAATAAAGGATATGCAGAGACAGAAACTTCCAGATGTTATCAAATAACACAGAGTTACCCACATTCATGGATACAGGAACCCTTCTGTTTGCAATTCCTGTATTCATAATATATTCTTGTCCTCAGGAATTACTAGCTTTTAAAAAAAATGTTTGAGCCAGGTGTGGTGATACACACCTGTAATCCCAGCACCCGGGAGTCTGAGGCAGGAGGATCATGAGTTCTAGGGCAGCCTCAGCTATATGGATACCCTGTATTGAAAAAAAAAAAAACAAAAAACACAAACTGTGTGTCCCCTCTTATCCTGCCAGTGACCCCAGGATGATTGACAGCTTATTATTCCATGGAAGTCCAACCAATTTTTCTGGCAGGCAAGAATGACAACATACAGCTGGGCACCATTAGCACTTTGGAGAGTTTTCTTGACTTAGCAACAAACCTCCTGTGGGACTACACTTGTTACTGTCTAAGACAGATATTCAGCTCCTAAATTCAAGACAGCCTTGTCACTAAACTGACAAATTTTCCATGCCTCTAGCTTTATTAACTTCAACTTGGACATACAGAAACCCCTTTAAGACTTCAGGAATTTTTTTGGCAGTACTGGGGTTTGAATTCAGTCCTCACATTTGCTAGACAGGCGCTCTACCACTTGAGCCACATTCCAGCCCTTTTTGCTCTAGTTTTATTTTTTGAATAGGCTCTCAATGTCTGGGTAGGCTTAACCATGATTCTATTTATGCTTCCTGCAAAGCTGGGATAACAGGTCTGCACCACCAATGCCCAGTTTTTTATTGGTTAAAATGAGGTTCTCATGAACATTCTGTCTGGGCTGACCTTGAATTGTGATCCTCCCAATCTCTGCCTCTTCAGTAGCTGAGATTACAGGTGCAATCTCCCAGCTTATTCTTAAGATCTATAAATGAATGTAGGAAATAATTACAACATTTTACTAGGGAGGAACCAAGGGCTTCGTGCATACTTAGCAAGTATCCACTGCATCAGATCCCAGTCCTAGAAAACTTTTCTTTTAACTGAAGAAAAATATTCCACATTATTCAAAAGAATTTTAGCATAGTATATTAAAAATCAAAATGGAGCTGGGGATGTAGCTCAGCAGTAGAACACTTACGTAGGCTGCATGAGACCCTGGGTCCCACACTTAACACTTATGGAGAAAAGACAAAATGAGTCTGTTGTGGTGATGCACACCTGTAGTTCCAGCTACTGAGGAGGCTGAGGTGGGAGAATCCCGAGCCCAGCAGTTCAAGACCAGCCTGGGCAACATAGCAAAGACCCCATAGCAAAAAAAAAAAAAAAAAAAAAAAGCAACGTGTAATTAAGCACCAGTGTGAAGTCAACTTTCATTCAGGTCATGATGGTCACATAAGGAACTAGAGTCCTTAATACTATTTTTAGGACAAAGGCTCAACCTCTTCTGAGACAGGCAAGTCAGGAAGTCACTGTTTATTTTCAAACATACATGTTTAAGACTGTGTTCTCTATAAAATACTGCAAACTCCAAAATAGAGGGAGGGACAGGGGAGAGGGAGAGAGAGAGAAGAGGGAAGGAGAGAAATTGAGAGAGGGAGGGAGGGAGAGAAAAAGAAAGCTTCACTTTTCTAACCTTCCATTGGTAACTCTGCTCCTATTACTTCACGGCTTGCAGAAGAGCAGCGGTTTTCTGAAAGGAAAATAAGCAACAGATGAGAATGACAGAAGCACAAGTTGGAAAAAAGAAGTCATTAATACAGCACCAAGGCCACAAGGCCACAGTGGAAGATCCACGAAATACTTCCACTCCTTGCACAAAATTTAAGCAGGTCATCCTTTCTCTACTTCTTTTCGCTATTTTATGTTCACTGTGGAAATTTTCAGGTACCCAAAGTGGAGATGGTATAATGAAACCCACCTACCCAGTTTCCTGTGCAATCCCATTTTGTTGTTGGGACAGGGTCTTGCTGTGTATCCCAGGCTGGCCTGGAACTCACTGTCCTTCTGTCTTAGTGCTGGGATCACAGGTGTGTATAATCCTGTTTATCTGTGTGGACCCCACCTGTGCCCATGGGGGTTTACAGTAAATAAGTCCCAGCAGTGGTAGGATTCCATGTACAAACAATTCTACAAGTAAGACTGTGGGTAAGTAAAAAATAGGGACTCTTTCTTGGCTGGCATGGTGGCTCGTATCTATGATCCTAGCTATGAGGGAGGCTAAGGTAGGGAGGTTCACTGTTTGATGCCAGTCCAGGCAAAAAGTTCACGAGTCCCCATCTCAAACAGTGGCTGGGCACAGGGGTGCATGCCTGTCACCCAGCTATGCTGGGAGCACAAACAGGAGGATTGTGGTACAGGCCAGCTAGGGAATAAAGTGAGGCTTCTTTCTTGGTGGTGGTGCCTGCTTAGGTCTCTTACCTTGGTTTTAAAGTTTATCTGTTTTCTCCATTGTTTCTTACTGTCAGTAAAAACTGGCTATTCTACGTCTTCATTGCACAGTGCATGGCCCTGGCATCGTGCAGAACAGGGCGCCCTCCCCACTACCATGTTCCCCATTTTAAGTTTGCCTGACAGCTCCTCACCATTAGCTCCAGGTGTATTTGATCACCTGGTTAGGTGTGGTCTCATTTCCCCACTGTTTCTCTTCCTTCTTGCAATCAATAAGCCTCCCGTGGGAATGTTAACCCGAGGGGAATTTGATCCTAACTGGCTGCCACACCTGAGCGATACAGTTTGGCCCAACGCAGCCTCCATACCTCGTGGAAATCAAAGCCTAACACAAGAGCATGTCCTTATAACCAAGCAAAAGAAGATCAGCCAATCACAGCAGCCACACTTCAGCCAATCAGAAACTTCCAGGTGATCAGACCATGCCCATATTAGGTAAATGCCTACTGCAGCCAATCAGCTTGAGTCTGACGTCACTTCCTTTCCTCTGCTATAAGGAGACCCGCACGCGGGGAGGGGCAAGTGGAAGTCAGCCCTGTGTGGAGTGCCGCGTGGCCGTTTGAGCCTTTTTCTTCCAGTACATTGCGGCTCAGTTTTTAACAGGAGAAACGTTAAGACCACGTGAGTACTCTTTTAAATTTAGCATCTGTTGATGATGCCTGCTCGATCCACCGTTTTATCGTAATGGAACAAAAAGAAGTTGTCCAACTCTTGCGTCTCCCCATTTCTAGTCGTTTGACGATCTGATCGTTCTTTCACACTAGGATCGCGACAAAACTTGCGCGTTGGGGTTGGGGTGCGGCTCGGTGGCGGAGCGCACGCATCCCGTGAGAGGCCTTGGGTTGGGTCCCCTCCCCTGCCCGACTTCCTAAGCAACTGCTGCGTACTTGAGGCACACCCTTGGCCCTTTTGCTTTTAGGTTCTTTTTATTTTGGTGGGACTGGGGTTTAAACTCAGGGCTTCGCTTGCAAAGCAGGCGCTGTACAGCTTGAGCCGCTCCTCAGTCCATTTTGCTCTGGTTATTTTGGAGATGGGGGTCTTCTGGCCTCGAACCATGATCCTCCTGATCTCTGTCTCCCAATTTAGTTTTTTGTTTGTTTTTTAGATAGGGTCTTTTGCTTTTGCTGAGGTCAGACTGAGACTTCAATCCTCCTACCTCCCCAGTAGCTGGGATTATAGATAGGCTACACCTCTCTCAGCTCTTTAGCTTTATTGCTAAGCAAGAAATAAAGAACCAGAAGTGGGCTGGGGGTGTACCTCAAGTGGTAAGAGCACTTGCCTTGCAAGTGTGAGGCCCTGAGTGCAAATCCCAGCTCCATCAAACAAACCAAAAACAACAAAAAACCCTCACAGAGGCAGAGAGTAGAAGGTGGCTGCCTGGGGCGGGAGAAGGAGGGATGGGGAGTGAGTGTTTAGTGGGGGCACAGTTTCAGTTTGGAAGATGAAAAGGGTTGGGGAAGCGAGGTGGTGACAGCTGCATAGCACGAATGTCCTCTAAAGTCACTGCACTGTGCATTGAAAGGTGGCTACTGTAAACGTTATGGTGTGTACATTCTGTAACAATAAAATATAATGAAAAGTTAATAAGATTTCATAAAATCTTAATTCTAATATAAAAATTAGAATAAGGAGAAAAAAAGTAAATGAGTAGCAGATGATTGCGGTCAATTTACTGAAAGGACAAGAACAGCAGAAATATTCTCCATCTGGACCCCACAGTAAGCTCACATGGACTGAGTGGGTGTTGGATGGACTGCTCAAGTCACAAGTTAAAACTGAAAACTAATTGTTTTCTTACAATTTATTTATTTTTTATTGTCTTCTGCATTTATGCAGATTATAGACACAGATTAATTTTATATGGAATAGGTTTCTCTCTTACTGCTTAAATAAATCTCTTCTTTTTGGCAGTACTGGAATTTGAACTCAGGGCTTCACATTTGCTAGGCAGGCACTCTACCACTTGGGCCGTGCCTCCAGCCCTTTTTGCTCTGGTGATTTTGGAGATAGGATCTTACAGTTTGCCCAGGCTGGCCTGGACTTCGATCCTCCTATTTTATGCTTCCTGCTGAATTGATGATGACAGGCGTGTGCCACCATGCCCAGATTTTTACTGTTGAGATGGGGTCTTGTGACCTTTTTGGCACAGGCTGGCCTAGAACTGTGATCCTCCTGGTCCCAATCAAATAGCTACAATGACGGGTGCACCACCATTTCTAGCTAATGGTTGAGATGGGGTCCTGTGAACTTCCTGTGTGAGCTGGACTCAAACCGAGATCCTCCGGATCGCAGCCTCCCAAGTGGTTAGGATTACAGCAGTGAGCCACCAGCACTTGGCTTTTAAAGTGTAATCTCAAACTTGTGATCTTCTTCACCTTCAATTGTGTGCCGCTATGACTGGCTTATTCATTTATTTATTATCCTTATACCATAAAATTTGCCCTCTTGAAGTGTACAATTTGTTGGTTTGGGGTATATTCACAGGGTTGTACAATAACCATCACTACTTCTAAAACATCTTAATCACCACCCCAAAGAAACCGTGGCCCATTACCAGTGACTTCCCTACTGTCTGCTTTCTCCAGACCTTGGAAACTATTAATCACTTCCTGTTTCTATGGAACTTTTTCTTTCTTCTTTTTTTTTGGTGGCACTGGGGTTTGAACTCGGGGCCTCACACTTGCTGGGCAGGTGCTCTTACAGTCTGAATCACTCTGCCAGCCCTCTATGGACTTCTGAACCTTTCACATAAATGAATCACATGACATGTGGCTTCTACAGTGGCCACATACAGTGGCCTTTTCACTTACATAACATTTTCAAAGTTCATCCACACTGCAGCTCATGTCACCACTTCATTCCTTTTTTGTGGCAGTGTAATATTTCACTGCATGGCTAGACTATATTTTGTTTACCTATTCATCAGCTGATGGACATTTGGATTGTTTCTACCTTTTGGCTGGGCATTAGGTTTTCAGTTCTCTTGGGAATTAACATGTAATTTGGCATACACTAAAGCTTGCTGAGTTATACAGGGACTGTCAAAACTTTTTCTTCTTGGTGTAGTGGGATTTGAACTCAGGGCCTTGGGCTTGCTAGGCAGGCCTGTATGTTGAGGATGTTTCTATGTTTTTCTCTAGTAGTTTCAAAGCTTTAGGACTCATCTTAGTCTTTGATCCTTTTGCAGTTGATTTTTGTATGGGGTGAGAGATAGGGATGGAGTTTCAGTCTTCTACATGTGGATATCCAGTTTTCCCAGCACCACTTGTTACAGAGGCTGGCTTTTTTGCAATGCGTGTTTTTGGTGGCTTTGTCAAGAATCAGGTATCAATTCCTACTTGCACTTCTCTCTGGGTCTTCTATTCCACTGGTCTTGGTGTCTGTTTGTGTGCCGATGCCATGCTGTTTTTGTTACCATGGCTCTGTAGTAACTTAGTCACTGTGATACCTCCAGTGTTGCTCTTCTTTTCTTTGCTCAGGATTGCTTCGGTTATTTGGGTCTTTTGTGCTTCCATGTGAATTTCAGGATTGTTTTTTCTATTTCTGTGAAGAATGTGGATGGAATTTTCCTGAGGAGTACATTGAATCCTCAAGGGGTTTGGGCAGCGTGCCATCTTAACAACATTTTGCTGAATCATGAATGAGAGATCTTTCTAGCATCTTCTGTCTTTCCTTCCTTCCTTTCTTCCTTCCTTCGTCTCCCTTCCTCCCTCTCTCCTTTCCTTTCTTCTCCTTCCTTCCTTCCCTCCTTCCTTCCTTCACTCCCCCTTCCTTTCTTCCTTCCTTTTCCTTCCCTTTCTTTTTTTCCTACTTTCTTTGCTTCTTTCCCTCCCTCCTCTCCCCCCTTCTCCTGCTTTCTTTTTGTGTTCATTTACTCATAACATATTTTTTCATGTTTTTACTTTAAGACTGTGTTTGTCTTTGCCAGTGAGGTGTGTTTCTTGTAGTTAGGTCATTTTTTTTGTTTAAATTCAATCTGTAAGCCAGTGTCTTAATTCAAGAATTGAGACCATTAATATTTAGAGTTATCATTAAAAGGTATATACTAATTCCTGTCATTTTGTTGTTTGTGTAATGATGTTTGATGCTATCCTAATCCTCATTTGCTTGTCTGCTCTTCTAGTGAGATTATTCTTTCCAGTATTCTCATGTTTGTGTTTATCTTCCACTTCTTTACGTACAATCCCGTTGGGTATTGTGTAGAGATCAGCACTGGAGAAGCAGTGCTGATTCAGTGCTCATGAATTCTTTGTGTTTGTGATTATTATGGA
Organism: Castor canadensis; assembly: GCF_047511655.1. Taxonomy (NCBI): domain Eukaryota; kingdom Metazoa; phylum Chordata; class Mammalia; order Rodentia; family Castoridae; genus Castor; species Castor canadensis. Next base: position 12,570,061 of record NC_133391.1, read on the forward strand.
AGGTTTTTATTTTTCTTTCAATTATGAAGCTTTTTTTTTTTTTTTTTTTTTTTTTTGTGGCAGTACTGGGCTTTGAACTCCACTACCCAGGGCCTCAAGCTTGCCAGGCAGGTGCTCTACCACTTGAGCCACTCCTTCAATTCTGGAGCACTGCTTTGCTGGATACAGTAATATAGGATGGAAGTTATTTTCCTTTCAGGGCTTGCAGTACACGATTCCATCCCCTCCTGGCTTTTATTGTTTTGGTGGTTCTGGAGTTTGAACTCAGGGCCTCAAGCTTGCTGTACAAGTGCTCTACCACTTGAGCCACACCTCAGCCTGTACTCCAGGCTTTTAGTTTCTGTTGGGAAATCTACTATTTTTCTAATGGGTTTGCCTTCTCTCTTGCAGCTTTCAGTATTCTTTCCTTTTTCTGTATACCTAATGTTTTAACTAAAATATGAAGTGGGAGGTTCTTTCCTAGGCTCATCTGTTTAGTGTTCTTAAAGCCTCCTGTACCTGCATGACCATCTCTTTCTCAAGAGTTGGGATATTTTATGCTATTATTTTATTGAATATGCTTTCTTTGCCATTAGCTTGTATCTTTTCTTCTATGCCCATGATTCACAGTTTTTTTTTTTTCCAGTAGTGGGGTTTGAACTCAGGGCCTACACCTTCAGCCACTCCACCAGCCCTTTTTTGTGAAGGGTTTTTTCAAGATAGGGTCTCATGAACTATTTTCTTGGGCTGGCTTCATACCACAAACCTCCTGATCTCAGCCTCCTGAATAGTTACATTTATAGGCTTGAACCACAGGCACCTGACATGGTTTGGTTTTTTAATGGTGTCTCAGAGGTCTTGTATGTTCTGTGTGTACTTTCTTATTTTTATGTAACCCCAGCTGTGGGGTTCCAAGTCTGATAAGGTACTTGGTTCTCAATATTTGACTAGACTAGGACATTCCTCTTTTTCTTTTTTGTTTTTCTTTTGGTGGGACTGGGGTTTGAGCTCAGTGCTTCACACTTTCAAAGCAGGTGCTCTACCACTTAAGCCACACCTGCAGTCCATTTTGCTGTTTTTTTTTTTTGGGAGATGGGGTCTCATGAACTGTTTCCCTGGGCTGGCCTCAAACCTCAATCCTCCCCATCTCAGCCTCCTGAGTTAGGATTCTAGGTGTGAGCCACTGCACCCATCTCATCAGTCACTCCTATCATCATTCTTTGGAGCTCTTTGGGATCTTATCTGCTTTACTATCCTCAGAATCTGCTGCAGTCATTGGTTTTGGAGGAGTCATGTTACCTTGTCGTTTCATATTTCTTGTGTTTCCACACTGGGATTTGTGCATCTGGGGTCAAGTAGCTGGAGTTTTTAATCTCCTGTATCTTTCAGTTGAAATACTCTCAATGTTCAGGCAGGGATGGGTGGTGGCAGGGTGGAGGTGCAGTTTCTCATTACTGAAGTGGGAATGTAGCCAGATAGTCCTAGTGTGATCCAGGCACCAGGCCCAATCTCCAGCACCACTCAGAAAAGAGAAGTCTAGGTGTAGAAACAACCACAACTGATAGACACATGCGCGATGGAGGTACAGAAAATACCTGATTAAAACCATCACTGCCATAACTCCCAACAGCCTTAGAGGAAAAAAGAAGCAAAGATACTACTTTGTAAGATAAGACGATACTGGCTAATAGGGGTAGTAGGGATGAAAAGAAAATAGGAGGAGGAATACTACTTGTGAATAGTAAAAGCGAAATAAAAAAAATGGAAGAACAGGAAGGAAAAATAGAAGGGGGGGAAGGTGAAAGAAGGGAATAAAGATGATCCAGCTGGTGGAGTACCTCAAGTGGTAGGTTAGCAAGCATAAGGCCCTGAGTTCAAACCCCAGCATCCCAGCACAAAAAATATAGAAATGCAGTTCTCTTTCAACTTAAAATGTCCTCATATTGACAAATACACATATTAGTTGCTTTCAAAACTATTACACTTTGTTGAGTGTTAATAAATTGCATTTTTTCCTTGGCTATTCACAAAAAAAGGATGATCCAGCTAGCATTACGTGAGAAAGAGAAAATAATAACAATAATATCCATCAGACCACCGACTAAAACTATGACAATAATTAGAGAAGGGGGAACAGAGGAATGAGAAAAGATAAACAGAGAGAAATCTAACTGAAGAGAGAAAAAGAGTAAAAATAGGACTGGTGGAGTGGCTGAAGTGGTAGAGTGTCTGCCTTACAAGTGTGAAGCCCTGAGTTCAAACCCCAGAACCACCAATAAATAAATAAGGACAGAGAAATGAGGAGGAAGAAAAGAGGATTGAAAATTAAAAATCAAAACCTGGTGTGGCTGGCTTATATCTGTAGTCCTAGTACTTGGGAGGAGAGGCAGGGAGGCCAGAAACCCCAGACCAGCCTGGGCCCTATGGGGAGAGACTGTCTCCAAAACAGAATGAAAGACAACAAGACCAAAAACAAAAAAGCAGAGCAGGATGAGACAGGCTAAAGTTATTAGGAGTATAAACGCAAAGAAGGCTGGTGGAGGGGCTCAGTAGTAGAGCACCTGCCTAACAAGTATGAAGCCCTGAGTTCAAATCCCAGTACCACAGTAAATAAATGAGTTAAAAACAAATTGCATAAAAATAGAGTGAAAATATTTATATATGAATATTTAAACCAATCACATTAGTTTTAGAAGTCTCTATAGACTGGGCTCTAGTGGCTCACACCTGTAATTCTAGCTCCTTGGGAGGCTGAAATCAGGAGGGTTGAGGTTCGAGGCCAGCTCAGGCAAATACTTTGTGAGACTCTATCTCCAAAATAACCAGAGCAAAATAGACTGGAGGTGTGCCTTGCAAAGCCCTGAGTTCAATTCCCAATCCCCCCACCCCACAAAAAATGTTTTTAAATAAAAAGGTTCCCAGTCCTCTAAAGATGCCACCGTGGGCTGCAGTGCAACTATGGATCTGTGCCAACTTGTTTTTCTACCCAGTGAGGGTGTGTAACCTGGTTTTCTGTTTGCCTTCTCGTTCACCTGACAACCAGAGGGGGTGCTTTCTCAGTAACCCTCCTCTGGGCTCTGTCCTTCAGGTCTCCACCTCTGGATCCCTGCCCAGATGGGAAGTGGCTTCTGTTTTCCTCTCTGAGTCAGTTTCCTCTGCAGCTAACTCAGCAATCCTGGCCAGCACTCAGTAAATGCCTGCCGGGTCCCCAGAGACCAGGCCATGCAGGGACTTGTGGTCCCGAAAGCTGCCATCCCAGGATTTTCATGCAGTGGCCCTGAGCAACTGCCCTGTGCCCGTGCACTTGGTGGCCACCATGACCCCCGGCTGGCTGGGCTGTGGTGGGAGGAGGATTGGTACTGACTGTGTCTCTGAGTCTCTTTCATGTCTGTTCCTTCTCTCTGCCACACTGTCCCTGCTGGACCTCTTGCTCAGTCCTTCAGTCTTCCTGTTCCAGTCTCAATATCCTCTCCCCTTTTGATTAGATAAAATTCGATCTGTTTACTACTGAAATCACAGTGTGTGTTGTCTGTGACTTTTGATTGTTTTTTGTCGCCACAGTTCCCGCCCTCTGCAGTTGTGTGTCCTGTGCTCTTGGTCCCCTGGAGAGGACTTTCTCTCCCTCTGTTCTGCCTGCCAATGCCACCTTTCTTCAAGAAAAAAATTGGTTCTATCTGAACAGTACTGAAAGCTCAGGGTCTTCTATTGTCACAACCTTGATGGGGACCTTCTTCTTAGGTGGCTTCCTGGAAGATGCTGGCAAAGTGTGGGTGCCATTACTCCATCTTCTTAGACTCTCCAGTTTTTGAGACAGGGTCTTGCTGTAGCCCAGGCTGGCCTCAAACTCAGTATCTTCCTGCCTCAGCCTCCTGAGATTATAGGAATGCACCACTGCACCCGGATTATAGGATGTTTTTGGTTCTTCCTGCAAACTCTTTACTTTTTGTATGACTATCCACATTTTCTGTTTTATCTTTAGTCAGTTTCAGACGTGTGCGCATTTCATTAGGTTTGCTGCATTCACTGGCATACAATTATTCATAGTAGGTGTGGTAGGTAGCTCAGTGGCCCCCAAACATGTCCCAAACCTGTGGCTGTCTTGTGTATGATGGGGAAATTAGGGCTGCTAATCATCTGACATCCAGAAGAGATGATTCTGCATTATGTGACCGAGCGTGGTGTCACCAAGGCGTCATGTAAACAAGGAAGGCCGGGGCAGAAGACAGGAGACGAGAGGTCAATGTGCGTTGTCCATGTTTTGCCCTTGGACTTCTGTCTACTTTTCCCTCCCACAAGTCATGCCTTGACGACACGATGGCGCTCTGTGGAGCCCAGGTGACTTTACTGAGAGCTCCCCAAGGGCCAGTCAGATGTGCTGTCTTTATGGATTTAAAATTTGCCCAGTATTTTAAAGACTACAAGAAGCTATCGGTGCTTGCTATCAGTGTGAGCATTTAATCTCGATGGTTACAAAAGCACTCAGTGCTGTGGCACCTGGGACAGTCAAACCTTAGTACCCTGTGGTATTGAGAAGTAAGTTTCCAGTGTAACGAAGAAGGTAGCCCGTGTAGTTTTGTCATGACAAAGCCATGCCAGAGAAAGACAGCAAACTACACATTTAAACTCCACATTTTTCTTTCTTTTTTTTTTTTTGTTCCAGTACTGGAGATTGGCCTTGCATTAGCTCCAGTCCTTTTGCTTTTGGATTTTTTTTTTTCAGATAGGGTTTCATGCTTCTGCCCAGGCCAGACTTGGACAGAGATCTTCCTACCTCCACCTCCTGAGAAGCTGGGATTATAGCTGTGCACCACCATACGTGCCTTCTAATTTTTTTTAAAAGATCATTTTATTAATCCCAACTCCTCACACACATGATTTTATTTATTTATTTATTTATGGAAGTGCTGGGGGTGAAACCCAGGAACTCAAGCATGGTAGGCAAATGCTGTACCACTGCCCCAGTTCCCTACATGTTTTTCTTAGAGTAACAATTCTCTCTGAAAATTTGAAATGGCATGATCACAGGTCCATCCACTTCAACATTTACTTGTTTAGCTGCTGCCTTGGGAGCAGAATCTGTAAGAACCCTGTTCATTTTGATCATTACCAAGGTCACTTAACTTCATATGTAAGATTCTTGGGAATCAAGACATGGTTTAATCACAAGAACTTCTTCAAACGAACAGTAAGCTTTGTTGTTTCCTATTTTTGGTTTTTGGTTTTGGTTTTTCTGAGACTGGTCTTGTTCTGTAGCCCAGGCTGGCCTGGAACTCGTGATCTTTCTTCCTTAGCCTCCCGAGTGCTGGGATTACAGGTGAGCTCTGCCATGCCTGGCTCCCAACAGTATTTTACAACCAAAAGTTACAGATTCTTGATGAAGGACACCCCAGCTCAACAAGCACAAGTGAACACCCAGTGTGTATACAGTCCTGGGCTCAGGGCTGGAGGAGGATGCTGTGCCTTCCTGGGCTCACCACATGTGAGAAAACTCTCAAACAGGGGCATGAACAGGACCCAGCAGACCGCAGATGAGCAGTCTGTAGGAAGGGAGATGCCCACAGGGCACAGAGGGAGGGTGGGATCTCACTAGAAGTCACAGAGAGAGAAGGGAGGATGCCAGGAATGAGTTATACAAAAGCCCAGTGAAGGAGGATTTGGGCAAATCATGGACCAACCATAGTGTCCAAAGAATGGAGGAAGGGTGATTGTGGAGGGAAGAGCAGATGGAAGACAGGAGGCTGGAAGGAGGGGCAGGAATGCTACTGTATAATTGGAACTCTGTATTGGAACTCTCTGTAGGTGATAAAGAGCCATAGACAGACAAGGTGTGGTGGCACACACTTGTAATCCCAGCCCTTGGGAGGCTGAGATAGGAGGATTATGAGTTCAAGGCCAGATTAGGCTACACAGTGAGATCCTATCTCTTAAAAACAAAACACAAATAAAAGAGCCATACTCGCACAAAAAAGAGTATGTGAACGGGAGAGGTGCTACTTAATGCTGTAGGAAAGTGTTAAAGCTAAGATTCTTTTTTATTTATTTATTTTTGGTGACACTGGGTTTTGAACTCAGGGACTCACACTCACTAGCAGGCATTCTATCACTTGAGCCATTCCGCCAGCCCTTTTTTGTGATGGATTTTTTCTTGATAGGGTCTCTCAAATTATTTGCCCAGGCTGGCTTTGAACCACTGTTCTTCTGATATCTGCCTCCTGAGTAGCTGGGATTACAGGCGTGAGCCACCGGCACCCAGCTAAAACTAAGATTCTTGTAGCATACATTTCAAATTTGATAATCACATCAGAGGGATTCAAGGAAGAAGAATGCCATCACTGTCCAACATAACACCTTGGGAATGAGGCCAGCAGGAGTCTGGGTCTTTGTGTGGAGGACCCAGCCACACAGCTGCACAGGTCACCAGCCTGTACTATCTCTCTGAAGTGCATTTGGAATTAATCGTCTCCTGCTCTCACTTATTTTCTTGGGGGGCTGGGGATGGAACCTGGGGCCTCATGCATGGGCAAGAGCTCTACCACTGAGCCATATCCCAGCCCTTGAGTTCCCATCTGAGGCAGAGGACAAGCATTTGCATTTCTTACCTCTCATCTCTGTAATACTGTCCCAGAAAGAGGGAGGGCAGACTGGTTAGGAGAGGATGAAGTGAGAAGTATTGGGGAACATAGAAAACAAGAATATTTAATGAGCTGGGCGCTGGTGCTCACATCTGTAATCCTAGCTACTCAGGAGGCAGAGATCAGGAGGATAAAGGTTCGAAGCCAGCCCAGGCAAATAGTTCCTGAGATCCTAGCTCAAAAAAACCCATTCCAAAAAAGGACTGGTGGAATGGCTCAAGGTGTAGGCCCTGAGTTCACATCCCAGTATCAAAAAAAAAAAAAAAAAAGAATATATAGTGAACAAATTCAAGTACTGAAATGGCAGTACGGTTCTTTGTAATCAACACACCTGGCTCTTGGCTGTCTTGGCCTGTTTTTCACATGGGTGGTAATCACCATTTTCAATCACAAATAACGAACAACGACTGCAGAAGAACATTCATCTAAGGCTCTAAGGCAGCATTACCTTGCACATTATAGACACAGTAATTAGGGTCTTCTGACTCTTCCTTCACTGACACAGCTGGTGCCTTCGGTGAAATGCCTGTGAGGGCAACGGAAATCATACAATCAGGTGTCCTGCCAAACGCACCAAACGCAACCAGCAAATAAGCTTCCGGTTCTATGACCACCACAGCTTCGGGTTCTATGGTGACCATAGCTTCCGGTTCCAGGGTGACTATGAGGTCCAGTTCTATGAAGAACACAGCAAAGTTATAATTAGCAGGAGGCCGTATAGGTCTCAGTGCGAATGCATTGGCCTTACTGATATTAAGCTATAAATAACATAAGTACTTCATATACATGTTATTTAATTACATCTATAAATGAATATTTACAAGTCCATGTATAGGCACATATAAAGTAATATGAATGACATCAATATAAAATACAAACTCAGTATGAAAGGAAAGGAGGAAAGAAGGTGAAAGGAAGGAGTGGGGGGTGAATTTGGTTTCCAGTTCTGGCCCCAGTTTGGAGGAACAACCCTTTCAAGATCTTTGAATAATGGGGCCAGGGGTGTAGCTCAGTGGTACAGCACTTGCCTAACATGTGCAAGGCTCTGTGTTTTATCCCAGCCCCACAAAAAAGAAAAAAAAGATCATTGAATAGATGTATGCAGTTACATGAAATGCTGTAAGTATTCTTTTGTAATAGAATTCGAATTGGCAGGTATAATCTTTTTTTTTTTTTTTGGTGGGACTGGGATTTGAACTCAGGGCTTCACGCTTGCAAAGCAGGTGCTCTGTTGCTTGGTCCACACCTCCAGTCCACTTTGCCCTCGTTATTTTGGAGATAGGGATCTCTCAAACTATTTGCCCTGGCTGACCTCAAACCTAGATCCTCCTGTTCTCAGTCTCTCAGGTAGCTAGGATTGCAGGTGTGAACCACTGGTGCCCCTCAAAAGATATAATCTTAACATATTCACTATGGTGAAATGGATTTCCAACCTGGGGAGTGGGCTGGGGATGTAGCTCAGTGATAGAGCACTTGCCTAGAATGCATTCAAGGCCATGGTGTAGCCCCCAGCAACACAAAAAGCAAAACAAACAAAAAAACCCCGGATAAACTGCATCAGTGAAACCAAAAGCCTTTATCAAGGAAAGGTGTGACTGATAGCAAAAATTAGCCTTAGACTTCTCCCATCCTGAATGTTGCCTCTTTGCAAAGTGGCTCTCCCCTTTTCTGCTGTGCCCTCTAAGGTCGGGACTGGTTATATGACTTGCTGTGGATGATGGATGTTATCGGGATACAAGCAGAGGCTGGACAAGTGCCTTTAGATTTTATGAGGAACATTCTTCAATAAAACTTAAGGAACTACTTATGCTGCAGGAAAATTCAAAGTTACCATTTTTGAGCAAACATTTCAAATTTGATAATCACGCTGGGCGCCAGTGGCTCATGCCTGTAATCCTAGCTACTCAGGAAGCAGAGATCAGGAGGATCGCAGTTTGAGTCCAGCCCAGGCAAACAGTTCCTTGAGATCCTATCTTGAAAAAACCATCACAAAAAAGGGCTGGTGGAGTGGTTCAAATGGTAGAGCACCTGCCTAACAAGCATGAATCCGAGTTCAAAACACGGTGCCACCAAAAAAGTTTTTCTGGGTGTGGTGATGCACGCCTGTAATCCCAGCACTTGGGAGGCAGAGGCAGGAGGATCTCAAGTTTGAGGCTAGCCTGGGTTACTTATCAAGACACTGTCACATAAAAAATTAGTAATGTGCATGTATTCTCTTGTTAATATCTTTTGTTATTGATGCCTAAGCCATGAATTTAGCGATGGAAAACAGAGATATATTTCCAAATATACAAACTTGTCTGAATTATTTTTTATTTAAAATGTGTATTAGGTTTGTAATATTTTATAATACATTGTTAATGAAAAGTACATGTTCCAAGTTAATTAGAAACTAACAATTTTACTAACAGAAGCAACTGATAAACATGTTCTCTAGCTGTGCTGTCATGAAAAAAAAATCCTTTGTATTTAATCCAAGCAATCAAAACCAGATTTGACAGTTGTAAAATATGCCTGAGGGCTGGTGGAGTGGTAGAGTGCCTCCCTAGCAAGAAAGAGGCCCAGAATTCAAACCCCAGAACCACACACACAAAAAAGAGAAAAAAAAATAATAATGTGCCTGAAAGCTTTTAGGCTTTCTTCAAAATATGACAGAGAGAGGAGGAAAGGAGGTAGAAAGAGAAAGAGGAAGAAGAAAGGAGAAGAAAGAAGAAGAAGAGGAAAGAAAGGAAGGAGAAGAAAGGAGGAAGAGGAGGAGAAAGAAGGAAAGAGGAGGAGGACAGAAGAAAGGAAGATGAAAAGAAGGGAAGAAAGGGAAGAGAAGGAAAGAAGGAAGAAGGAAATTCAAAATTCATCATCTGATTTACTCGTTCTGTGTAGCCAGTCCAACACAAATATCCCAAGAAATATGATCTAAATAGCTAGCCAGCACTTGGAACCACTCAGGCAGCTGGAATCAATTCCTATTGTGTCATGAAATGCCCATGTTCCCCCCACCACCACAAGGAACCACATCTCCAAAGGGAGGCCTGCACAAAAGGGGCCTCTTTCAAGGGGGGTGAGAACATCTCATGCAGCTGGGCAGGAAAGAGATGGAGGGGGGAGCTAGGGGTCCCTGACATGGCCCTGGGGACATATTCATAATTCCTCATTTCCACCCAAATGGGAATTCCCAATTTCTCTGAGGAGCCTCCACGGGAGACTGTGACCATCCAAGACCCAGGCTGAACATGTCTGAATTTTGAAAAGCTTCCAGGGCCAGAGTTGAAGGCTGGTCCTGTTACTAATAGATTAAGATTCGGCTGAATTCTGCTGAGTCACAATGCTTGGCTCGGTTCTTTCCATTAACTTGGGTCTCCTCCAGTACCACTGCTATAGTTGCCATCTTGAATATTCCCCAAAGGCCTATGTGTTAAAGGCTTGGTCCCCAAGTTGTCACTCTTGGGAGGTGGTGGTACCACTGAGAGGTGAGTCTTGGTGGGAGGTCTTTAGGTCATTGGGAGTGTGACCTGGAAGAGAACTGTGGGATGGCAGCCTCTTCCTGCTTTTGCTTCCTGGCCATGAATGGAGCAGTTGTGCTGTACCACACACTCCCACCATATTGTGCTGTCTTGCCACAGGCCCAAAACACTGGGGCCAACTGATCCTGGACCGGAACCACCAGAACTGTGAGCCAAAGCAACCCTTATCTCTTCTAAGCAGATTATCTCAGGTGTTCTGCAAGGTGAGAAAAGGCTGACTAACTGCCTTCAGAGGACAAGGGCTACTGTTTTTAGTCATGTAGAAATGGCACTTCCACTGAGCATGGTGGGTGTGAGGATGGGAGGAACACAAATGCCCCAGCTAGGGTGAAAGGACTCTTGAGTATAACAGAGGAAGAGTGGCCACAGCACAGAGGAGTCCTCCCCAGGACTTGCGGCCTGCTGAACGTGAATGATCCTGGCCTGCCAAAGACTCTGAGCTCCATTCTACTTACTGAAGTTTCCTTTTTCCCTTTTACTCAGTTTTGTTTTCCTTTTGGATTACCTTGGGTTGAATTTTAACTTTACATTTTGAACTGGTTGGTGTTTTTTAAATTTTTCTTTTGGTGGTACTGAGGTTTGAATTGAGGACCTCATGCTTGCTATGCAGGCACTCTACCAGTTGAGTCACTCTACCAGTGCTGTTTTATGTTGGGCATTTTCAAGGTAGGCTTTCACCAACTATTTGCCTAGGCTGGCCTTGAACCATGATCCTCCCAATCTTAGTCTCCAAAGTAGCTAGGATACAAGCATGAGTCACTGGGGCCTAGCACTGAACAGTATCTTAATAGCTAGTATTTGCTGAACTAGAAGACTCTTTTACTTAGGTATTTGAGTCAAATATGATTATAAGTGAACATCTCAACAATCCAAAAATCTGAAATGCTCCAAAATCTAAAACCTCCTGCATGCTGACGTGACACCCTAAGTGGAAAATTCCATGCCTGACCTCATGTGAGGATCACTTACAAAACACAGATGTGCTAAAAATATTGTATCCAGTCACCTTCAGGCTCTGTGGATAAGGCCTATATGAAACAAAAATGAATTTTGTGTTCAGACTTAGGGCCCTTCCCCCACAATCTCTCTTTATACATTTGTGCAAAAAATTCCCAATCCCAAGAAAATCCCAAATCTGTAACACTTCTGGTTCCAAGTCTTTCAGAGAAGGGATACTCAACTTGTACTCTGGAAATAAATCCCAGATGAAGTTAATACATGTTTCAGTTCTCATCTTTAAAAAGCAAAACAAAAGACAGCAGCCAAATGATAGCTTGCTAAATACTTGCTCCCGAGAGCATTGCTGTACCTACCAGACTCTTCCATGGGTTCACTTTTCACATTGATGGGGCCACAGCTGCAAGGAGAAGGGACCCTGGTCAAGACGGGCAGCATGAGGACTGACCACAGGCTCTCAATGTTGAATTCTCATGGCACCACATCCCCTCCCCGTCATCCAAATGTAAAGTTATCTCAACTTTAACACTGACGCACTGAGTAACTGGTTATAGAATTAAAGGTGTCAGTTGCATGAAGTCTTAGGATGTCCTGTGACCTTCTGCATTTTTGAAATAAGACCAGCATATAAACCTTCTTACTGAAGTTTGTGTTCTTTTTTTTTTATTATTATTATTTTCCCTTCATATTGTATTTTAAATATTGTAATAAAGCCTTCCCACTATGTAAAAGTCATTACTTGGTGTTTGGATATGTATTTATTATTTATCCTTCCCCCTTCCTTCCTTCCTTTTTTCCTTCTTTCTTCCCTCCCTTCCTCCTCTGTTTTCTTTTTCTTTTTTTGTGGTACTGGGGTTTGAACTCAGGGCCTCACACTTGCCAGGCGGGTGCTCTACCACTTAAGTCACACCCCCAGCCCTGTTTGCTTTAGCAAAAGGGCTGTCATGTGCTGCAAACTACAAGCCTCCTATTTACACTGCCATGACAGATATGTGTCCTCACAGCTTTTAATGGATGAGATGGGGGTCTCACCAACTTTTTTGCCTTGGATGGGCTCAAACAGCAATCTTCCCTATCTCTGCCTTTCGAGTAGCTAGAATTACAACTGTGAGCCACTGTGCTTGGTCCTTTTTGGTTTTTTGAGTCAGGGTCTTGTTATGTAGCCCAGGCAGGCCTGGAACATATGATACTTCTGTCTCAGCCTCCTGAGTGCTGGGATTACAGGTACGCACCACCATGCCTGACTTTATTCTTTATTATTCTTTACCTTTCATTTGGTGGTTGCCTTGATCTCTCAGCATCTGTTGTTGCCCCATGGTCACCTATGCAAGAAATAAAAAGGTACAACTCTCTGAGCACATTGAAATATGACCAAACATTCAGTCATATAAACTGAAAGGAAATACAGAGAAAACAGAGCTCCCAGCTGCAGTCATCATGGAATGAGGAGAGGAGACCGACTCTCAGCATCTCTGAGTCCTGAGGCCCTGAGTGGGACTCCTGATGAGGATGGGGAGCAGACAGGTCCAGAAATGGTCAAGGATCCCAGCCTTGTGGCTCACCTGCTGAGCGACCCAGAGTAAGTCTCTAGACCTCTCTGTGCCTCTGTTGCCTCATGAAAATGGTGAGGATTCATGAATAGTCAGCACTCCTTACCCAAGAGTTCTCAATCCACAGACTCAACCGAGCATGAGTCAGAATCCCATTCAGAAAGAGAATAAATGTATTGACCACATACAGACTTTTCCCCCTTCTCGTTATTCCTTAAACGATATGGTCTAACAACTGTATTTCTTTTTCGTGGTACTGAGATTTGAACTCAGAGCCTCAGGCTTGCTAGGCAGGTGCTGTACCACTTGAGCCACTCTGTCAGTCCTTTTATGTGATGGGTTTTTTCGAGATAGGGTCTTGAACTATTTGCCTGGGCTGGCTTCAAACTGTGATCCTACTGATCTCTGCATCCTAAGTAGCTGGGATTACAGGTGTGAGCCTCCAGCACCAGGCTAGTTTAGCGAGTATTTATGTAGCATTTATAATTTACCAGGTATTGTAAGTGATCTACAGGTGACTTAAAGTATACTGGAGGATGGGCAGAGGTTCTGTGCAAACACTACACCATTTTATATGCAGGATTTAGTATTCACATGCGGGGTTCTAGAACAACTATCCCACAGATACTGACAGATGACTGCACATGCAAAGTGATTAGAACAGTGTCTGTACCATGCAATTACTAAGGTGTCAGCTGCTACTGCTGTTATTCTTTAGCAGACATAAGTTTCCTGGGATGACAGTCACATGGCCACTTACCACCAAAGTCCCTCTTTTACTGTGAGTTAGAGGACTACAGGAACTCACAATTGTTCCAGAAACAGACTTTGTGCATGGTGGGAGCACACCTTGTCACCCTCTGTGCTCAGCCCTGGGAATTGTCTCCCCCTTCACTCCAGGCTGACGTGCCACTTTACCTATGTGGCCTCAGCACGCTGGTCTTTCATGAACAGCAACTGGCCAAGGATTGCAACTACATTCTGAAATAACGATGTGAGAAAATAAGAGGTGGCCTCTGAATGCTTCTGGTAAAGTTACTTTTGGTTGGTGTGTGTGGGGGTTCTCTTCAGTGTCACTCGTCAAAGAGTCAGACGGGTTCTGAGTTCCCACAAGCACTTGCCATATAGCTTTGTTCCTATGATGTGGGCCTCCCTAGGGGACCAACCTGTTGACAACCTGCTTAGCTTAAGGGCCAGTGTGCCAAGGAAGCCCTTCTCAGCAAGCCATTCAAGCTCCTTCCTTGGGGCTCTCTGTTAGACAGACCTGAGTCTCAGAAGCACAGGAACGAATCCAAGATTCCTGCCCAAACCTAACAATGCCTGGAGTATGCAGAGTTGGTACTCAAAGGCATCCGGTGACCTTCCCTAGCAGCCACATGCTTCTGGGGAAAGGACAAGGTGGATGTCACGGTCTTCTAAGGTTGGACACAGAAGCTCCCTGACATGGGGCTGGGACAAGGAGCAGTGTCCTGGATCTCCTGGCTGGTCAGTGTATTTTTCCATGAGTTGCAAATTCCCTGCAGACGTCTGTCCCAGCCCTGGAGGGTCACATGTTACCTCCCTTTTTTGGCGGAGGTTACCAGGGATTGAAAGGGCCTCCCACACCCCCAGCCCAGAAAGCCTCCCAATGAGGGAAAAAAATCAAGATGTGGGCCACAGTGAGCACATCCATTAAGAGAAGCAGATGGGCTCTGGGCACCACAAAGGATGAGACACTTTCACTTACCCAGAAGGCTCTCGGCATTTAGGAAAGGTCTGCAAGAAAACCAACACCATTACCCGACATGAACAGCAGAAGAAACAGTCACACCCATGTGCACAGGCAGCATTTTGGGTTCCTCTGGTTTGAACTCAGGGCACTGCGCTTGCTGGGCAGGTGCTGTGCCACTTGACCCATGCGCCCAGACCTTTTTGCTTTAGATATTTTTCAGATAGACTCTTGTGCTTTTGCTTGGAGAGGCCTTGGATCATGATCCTCCTATCTCCACTTCCTGAGTAGCTGGGATTACAGCAGTGTGCCAATACAACTGGCTCAAATTTTAAAATGTGACAAGGTGTGATTAATAAACTGATCTCAACTGAGCTGCCAGCCTGTCTTTAACTGGCCTTTAAGAGCATGTTACCTGTTTATGACAAATGAAATCCCTTCTTTGTTCTCCAAGATCCATGTCAGGGTTGCAAGGTCATAATTCTCAGGATGCTGGAAGGTCATACCTTCAGGAAGGCCCCGCACCCCCACGGCTGCCTGGTCTCTCAGCATCTTCTCATAGGGGATGGGGACCATCTCTGTCCTTCCCAAGGCTTTACCTAGAAGAGGAGGGAGAGGACTCTGACTCCTCCAGCCAGCTTCATTTAAGGTTGTAAACAAACATGGGTGGTGGCATTTAGCTTTGAACATACATTACAAGCACACAGTACCTTATTTCTCTCTACCCCAACATAGATTAAGACAATTCCCAACCAAACAGCCAAGAATTTCAAAGAAAATGTTTTTGAGGCAGAGCCCACTATTTAGCAGAGGCTGGCCTTGAACCTGCCATCCTCCTGCCTCTGCATCCAAGTGCTGGGATTACAGTATGCACCATCATGCTTGGCAACAAATTAAAAATGTATACAATCTTTTACCTTAAACTTTCACATAAGAAAGAAAATAATTGGCCTTTTTCTCCATTCTCTTGGAGCATGAACAATTTGAGATGCTAATATGAGCTGCTCTTGGTGGACAGCACCCCTTGCTTACCTAGAGAATGAAACCCCAACCCAGAGTGTAACCAGCCATCACTATGACACTACACAATTCAAGCCAACCTGCCTGTAGAGAAAGCTAGGTTGTCAACAGGCCTTCAAGTCATGACCTGGGCTGTGTCATACTCTGATGCTTGGTGGGCCCCATTTCTCATAGAGAAGTGTCACCTAGGGCCCCAAGTCACCCTTTGGAGGTCCCCAAAGTCAGATGCTCACAGGTACCTGCAGGTCTCAGAAATGCATGAAACTAGGTACAATAAGCAAAGCCCTAAGAGTCTAAGGTCCTATGTGCTGTGCTGCTGTGGATGGGAGACAGGGTCTCACACATGCCAGGCAAACACTCTACCACTGAGCTGCACCCTAACTCTCTAGCTTTTTAAAACCCTGTGCATGTATTTTTAAAAATGCTTGTCTTGGGCCAGATGTGGTGGTGCATGTCTAACCCCAGCTACTCAGGAGGCAGTGGTAAGAGGGTCATAGTTGAAGTCCTGTGGGGACAAAAGCTCGAGATCCTATCTGATAAGTAAACTGAAAAGCAAAAGGACTAGGGGCTCGGTTCAGGTAGTAGAGTGCTTACGTAGCAAGAAGTGGCCCTGTGTTCAAATAAAACAAAAACTTTTTTTTTTTTTTTTTTTTTTTAGAATTATGGGTTTTTTCCCTTTTTTATTATTTTATTTTATTCATATGTGCATACAATGTTTGGATCATTTCTCCCCTCAAAAAGCCTGTCTTAATGCATGTAGAAACTATGGAAAGGTGGAGACACAAGTGAGGTGAAGGGCCATCGAACCAGTGCTGACCACCTTTCACAACTGCTCTGGCCGTGGCATGGGGAAACTTAAGGTGGCTTGGGAGACTAAGTATGATGAAGGTAGAGGTTTGGACAGATCCTAAGTGACTGAGCTGTGTTCTGTAGGAACACTTAGTCGAGTACACAGCACTTGGTTGTTGCTTGAGGAGTGGGTTTGACAATATTTGCAACCTTCTAAGTAGTCACAGTGAGCCACCGTCTGCGCTCCTGTCTTGCTCCTTAGGGACTGTTTTGGGGACTTGCACTTAGTGTGGGTGTTACCGTAACAAAAGCAGAAATGGTCCTCCACTGCCTTCCTGAGTATTTCCATCTCTCCCGAGTGGATCTGCATCCCGTTAGCAGGACATGGAGGTTTCACCTCACTCAGCCCTTCCGCATCACCTGCAAACATGCCACGGGCAAAGGTAAGAATCCAAGCTTTCACGTCTCCCTTCCCCGTCTTTGTTCCTGGTATTGAAAGGAAAAAGGGAGAAAAAGGAAAAAATGTAAAAGAAGATATTTTAAGCATATATTAATGGTACAGAATAACGGATTTCATTATGACATTTTCATACAAAGATCTTGTCACTTAAGAAGGAAGAGCCACTTGGCGTGGTTCAAGTGGAAGAGCACCTGCCTGGCAAGTGTGAGGCCAAAACAAGCCTGGCAAATGCACAAGAAAAGAAAACCACAGGTCTATACTCTTGATGTCAATTGATGCATAAATCCTGCAAACAAAATTCAACACCACAGAAAGTATTATTCTCTGTTGTTGAGGGGACTTCCTTTTCAGATAGAAAGATGGTTAATATATAAAATCAGTCCATATAATCCACCGTACTAACAGAAGGACAAAAATCACATGATCATCTGACAAGACTGAACATCCTTTTGTGATTAAAAAAAAGCACTCGACAAATGAGAAATAGAAGGAAATGCACCACTGTAAAGGCCATTGGTGGAAAGCCCACAGCTATCTTGACTCAGTGGTGAGGCTGAAAGGTTTTCCTCTGAGATCAGGAACAAAGCAAAATAAGCAAAATGCCTACTTGCCTCACTTCTATTTAATGTAACTGGATATCCTAGCCATAGCAATCAGGTAAGAAAAAGAAATAAAAGGTATCCAAATTGAAAAGGAAGAAATAAATGATCTCTGTTCATACTTAACAAAATCTAATATGCAGAAAACTCTAAAGATTACACACACACACACACACACACACACACAAAACCTGTTAGAATAAAAAAAAAAAACAGCAAAGTGACAGGATCCTAAATCAACACACCAAACCCAGTTGCATTTCTGTACACTAACAATGAATGATCTCAAAAAGATACCACAATCATACTACCTCAGTTTTACCCACCAGCATTTTTGGACTTATGAAATGCAGGGGACAGAGTCGTGAACACCTACAGTATTGTGCAAAGTCTTTCTGCAAATCCTTCCTGGCCTCCATGAAGGCCCGTCCTCTCTCGGTCCCCACCACGAACACGTCTGCCTCGTACACCGCGATGCAGGCCACTTCGGCCTTGGATTTGGCCAGCTCCTTGCACTGAAATAGAAGTAACAAAATGACACATTCTGTAGCAGGGCGGGTCTACAGTTCACGTGGTCCACTGAAGGGTCTCCTTGCAGAAAGCAATACAGAATTAGGTTCAAGGAGTGATATTTATTTAGAATGAGAAAAATTACCAAGAAAAAATTATTACGGAAATACCATAAACATCAGGAAACCCAGAGAACATATTTTTATTGATGGCCTGACATGCCTCTCCAATATGTCTTTTTTCTGTATTTTTATTTTTAGAAGTGGTGGGAAAGGAATCCAGAATTCATACACAGACTCTTAAAACACTGATGAAGGCAGAGTATGGACGCTCTTGGGATCCTCTAGAAGGCATGCAGCTGTTTCAACACCTGGACTTCAGTCCCATAAAATCTGTTTCTAGAGTCAGGTGTGGTGGCACACACCTGTAGTCCCAGTACTTGAGGCTGTGTCTTTAGAGGCCACTCATTCCTTGGCTGGTGGCCCCTGCCAGGCAGTGGCATCACTCTGATCTCTGATTCCAATGTCACACCTCCTTGACTGATGGTTCATGAGTGCCACTCCTTCACTCAAAATCTCCAAATGGCCACTATTGTGAGTAGCACCAAGTGGGAAAAAAGCTCAATATGACTGAGCCACTAGGCACCTTTTTATTTCTTAATTAAATGATTTAAACACCTTCTGAGCCTCTTTTTGTTTTTTTTTTTTTGTGGTACCAGGGTTTGAACTCAGGGTCTCATACTTACTATGCAGGTATTCTACCACTTGAGCCATTCTGCCAGTGCTTTTTGTGGTGGGTTTTTTTGAGATAGGATCTCATGTACTCTTTGCCTGGGCTGGCTTCAAAACATGATCCTCCTGATCACTGCCTCCTGAGTAGCTAGGATTACAGGCATGAGCCACTGGTGCCCAGCTGAGTCTCTGTTCTGGTCACTTTTCCCTCACTCTGCTCCAGTATTAATGGACCTGTTGATGTTCCTTGAAAATACCTAAATCTGTTTGCACCCCTGGGCTTTTGCACAAGCTTTTCTCACTACTTTGAACACTGCCCCCAAATGGCATGGCTGTTTTTCTCACTTCATCTCGGTCTTTGCATAAAAGGCAAGTGCTTGGATAATTCCTTCCGATGCCTATCCTACCCAGCCACTCCCTCCCCTAACCATCTGTTTCCTCTTTATATTATTTATACTGATACAAATGCATACACATAGAATTTGTTAATTGCCTAATTGTCTACCTAGACTGTAAGATCTGAGACTGGGACCATATCTGTCCTCTCAATTTTGTAGCCCCCATGTCTGGAAGAGTCCTGGAGGCAGGTGACCCTTTGTGAATGTCCCTCTTCCATGCCCTGGGGTCAGATATTTCTGGTTCTCTTTAAATAGATTCTAAAGTTTTATTTAAATTTTTTACAAGTATTTTGTATTTTTGATTGTACTAGTTTGAACTCAGGAACTTATGCTTGCTAGGCAGACATGTTACTACTTGAGCCACACCCCTAGGACTTTTATTTTTATTTTGTTTTTGAGATAGGGTCTTGCTAACTGCCAAGGCTGGCCTCAAACTTGCGATCCTCCTGCTGCTGCCTCCAGGGTAGCTGGGATTACAGGCAAGCATCACCATGCCTAACCTGTGTTTGGTATTTTTGCCAATTGATCCAATAGTATTACTGATAGAAAAAGAAAAATCTATATATTAAAATTTAAATTTTCATTTTTTAATTTTAGCTTTTGGCCTAGATCCAATCTGTGTGGCTGTCCTGTCTCTTCAGTCTCCTTCCATCTGGAGGTATCCTCCCACCTTCCTTTCTCTTTTGTAATGCTAACATTTATTAAAAGTTCATCCCAGGGGTCTATGATGTCCCTCGGTCTGGTTGTCTGAGGCTTCCTCGCTGGATCAAGGTTCTGCACTCTGGGCAGGAGTGACACACGTGTGGTGCACACACGAGGTCCTTTTCAGTGTGTCAGCTCAAGAGGCACCTGTTTTCATTGTCCCACTGCTTCTTGGGTCCCCTGAATCTGATGGCGTCTGTCTGGTCAGCCATGTAAAGTTAATGATCTTCCCTACTTTCTTTTTTCTGAGACAGGATCTCACTGTGTAGTCCAGGCTGGCCTAGAACTCTCTATTCTCCTCCCTTAGCCTCCCCTGAGTACTGGTATTACAGGCATGCACCACCACACTGGCTCCAATTCCCCATTTTAATCAATCAGTGTCTTCTGCTCAGACACCTGGAGGTTATGCACACTTCTTACCCAATCTTCACTCACCAGAGAGTTCACATATCAGATGTAAAGAGATGCGTATGAATAGCATATTGGTTTACCTCTGATTTCAGACAAAAAATAATTCTCAAACAAGGTAACAGAAGTACTGTCATTAAATATCCAATCTGGAAAGTTTAATATATATATGTAGTTACATCCATAATGTAAAAACCAAGAAAATAAGTAATATGACAAACTCATCATCCTATAAAGGACACCCTCTTCCTTTTTGTTTTCTTTCTTTTTTTTGAGACAATGCCTCGCTGTGTAGCCCAGGCTGGCCTCGAACTCTTGATCCTCCTGCTTCAGCCTCCTGAGTGCTGGGATTACAGGGGTCCATCACCACACCTGGCCTGAAGAACAGTCTTAAGCAGAAAGCTGTAAAACTGGATCAAATATCAGAAGTGACCCTGAGATGGTTTGCAAGCCTGCGGTTCCAACAGTGATCCAACTCTGAGCCAGCTGGCAGAAGCGCGGCCCTCTCACCATGGACTCCAGTGCAGACACGAGGAATGTCACCACCATCCTGCTTTCCGAGGACTCCTTGTCTTCAACGGGCAGGGTGGACATCGCTACTTGGGCCATTGTCCCTGCAAGAGAAGCAAGGAGGAGGTGAGTGGACGGATCCCCTGTCCTTCTAACTACACCATGAGAGCTAGGAGGTGATAGATTCAAAACTGAATTTTTTTGTGTGGTGTTGGGGATTAAACTCAGAGCCTTGCACGTGCCAGGCAAGTGCTCACCACTGAGCCACACCCCCAGCCCAAGTGACTCTTAAAGACATCCAGTGTGTTGCTGAAGACCTCGTGACTAAGAATGTTAACTTTCACAGTATACCCCATTAACCTCCCCATGATGCAGATTTGAGCATTATGCTAGAGAGGTGCAGCCCGTTTCCCAGTGAAGGAAAGACTGGGCCTTGTTTTGTCTTGATTTTTTGTGTGTGTGCTTACAAAGGAACCCAGGTCCTTGTACATGCTGAGAAAGTGCTCACCACTGGGCTAATGACATTTTGTCAGATTTCAGCACACATGTGCCAGATGCCATGTTCTGTTTCACTTACAAATAAAAGGGAGGTAAGTAGAAAGTTGAGCGTGGAGGTTCATGCCTGTAATTCCAGCTCCTTGGGAGGCAGAGGGAGGGAGGAAGATCTCCATTTCAATGCTAGCCTGGGGAAAAATTAGTCACTTAAGCCATTCCTCCAGCCCTTTTGTTTGTATTTTGTCTTTGAGATAGGGTCTTGTCTAGCATAATCTAGGCCCTGAGTTCAACCCTCTCACTGCATTTAAAGAAAAAAAGGGGGAAAACAAAGCCACCCCCACACACACCTCATCCTGAGCATCTGGTTCAGCTCCTGGCCCACTGACCGTGGTGTGGCCAGGTGATTCATATGGGCCATGAGGCCAGGGAAATATCACTGCCAGCTACAGACCTGCCAGGGTCCCCCACGAAAATTCTAACAATGCAAGTCTCCACCCACATTCTCTTAATATACCTGGGCCAGGGAGAACAGTGCTGAGCTGCTAGGATGCCAATTTTTTTATTAAAAATGTTTACAAATCGATTTTCCTACCCTGGGGATGGTGGTGTACACCTGTAATCCCAACAGTCAGGAGGCAGAGGCCGGAGGATCTCAAGATCAAGGCCAGCCTGAACTACACAGTGACACCCTGTTTCAAAATGAACAAGTAAAACAAACACCTAACATCTATCTCCTCTCCCTAATATGGAATAGTATGTGAAGGACCTGGACTTAATTAATTTGTATATAACAGCCTGGTTATTAACAGGCTTTTTTTGGTGGGCCTGGGATTTGAACTCAGGGCTTCATGCTTTGCAAAGCAGGCACTCTATCACTTGAGCCATCCCTCCAGTCCATTTTGCCCTGGTTCTTTTGTAGATGGGAGTCTCGAGAACTATTTGCCTGTGCTGGCCTCAAACCATGATCCTCCTGATCTCAGCCTCCCAAGTAGGTGGGATTATAGGCACGGGCCACAGTGCCTGGATAGTTTGTTCTTTTCATTAGTGAGAGTTGTGTTTTAGGGGTGTAACAGGCTTTGTTTATCCATTCAACAATAAAAAGCACTTGAGTTCTTTCTGGTTTTTGGCAATTAGATCTAAAGCCACAACAAGCAACTCTTCCCCGTACAAGCTTTTGTGTCAACACAGGTTTTTGTTTCTCTTGGGGAAATACCTGAATGGGTGCTACGGCTCTGGTGTGGACTGTCTCCTGAGGTCCACTGTAATCACAGGCTCGGTCCCAGGTGGTGCTGGGGCATGTGGGAGGCTGGGCCTACTGGGAGGTCCGTAGTCACTGGGGTGTGAGTTAATTCATGTGACTCCTCAGTGGTCCTCTTGAGTCCTTGAGAAGGCTGCTATGAAAGGGTCAGCCTGTCCTCACCTGTCCCCTTCTCTCTGCTGTTTGAGATGTGCTGTGTACTCCAACATGCCCTCTGCCATGATGTGCCACCCTCCCCAGAAGCCATCCTAATGAGGTTGCCTGACCTTGAACTCAGAACCTCCAAAACTGTGAGCCAAATCACCTTCCTGTGTACGTAGCCTGTGTGAGGTATTTTATTACAGTGATGAGAAGATGATCAATACAGCGGGCCACAGGTTAAGTGTGGTCTTAGCTTTTGTAAGAAAGTGTGAGTGGGAGCTGGGAGCTAGTGGCTCATGTCTGTAATCCCAGCTACTCAAGAGGCAGAGATCACAAGGAATGTGGTCGGAAGCCAGCCCTGGGCAAATAGTTCATGAGACCGTATCTCAAAAAACAAAACAAAACAAAAAAACCACAAAAAAGGGCTGGTGGAGTGGCTCGAGTGGTAGAGCACCTGCCTAGCAAGCCTGCGGCCCTGAGTTTAAATCCTAGTACTGCCAAAAAAAAAGAAAGTGTGAGTGGAGACTTGGAGGTACTGCTGCTAAGCTCACTGACTGGTCACTTAGGGCCTGAGCAGTCTGCTGGGCGCAAAGTGCAGGATCGAGCTGTCACCTCTGCCTCCGTTTTGGATTCTTCACTTTGAGTCAGATCCTCACTCAGTTCTGTGGGGAGGCAAGTCAGCCGCGTGGAGGTTCGCGTGGAGTGTTCGTGTAAACCTGGGATCCTCCCCCTTCATGAGGAAGACACCAAGTAAGAGTATCCAAGATGTTTCCCTGCCACTTTCAAAGAGGTCCTGTTCCACACCCCTGGGAAGGTGCCTGAAAGTCTTGTCACAGCCCTAAACTTGTCAACAGCTAGCCTGGCAGGAAGGTGGCTCCCCCACAGGGAGTAATCACCCATGACAGGACCTGAGTCCTCCCAGCAGGGACAGTCATCTCATAGGAACAGGATCGTCCTGTTAAGTGATAAAGGCTTTTCCAGAGCCACCTCGCAGGACCAGAACTGAGGTAACAATCGATCGGCCAGGATGGCTTCATCCTGCACGCTTCTCACCCTCTGCCCCAATTCCGCCTCTGCTTGAACTGAAAGCTCATGTGACACCAGAGATGGGGCCGAAGACGCTGGTCCCCTGTCCTCCCCACAGACATGCGGTCAGTAAATTCCCTTCCTGTTCTCACCCTCCTTCCCTCCTCTTCCTTCTTTCTCTCCCTCCCTCCCTTCCCTCCTTCCTCCCTCCCTCTCCTCCCTTTCTTCCTTCCTGTCTCTCTCCCTCTTCTTTCTTTGCTTTCCTCTCCCTCTCTGTCTCCCTCCCTCCCTCCCTCCCTCCCTCCATCCTTCCTTTTATTCCCTCCTTCCCTTTTTCTTTTGTGGTGCTAAGGTGGAACCCAAGTTCTCTAGCACTGAGCTACCTCCGTGGTTTTTGTTCTGTTTTGTTTGAGACAGGGTCTCTTTATCTCCTGCCTCAGCTTCTCAGTGCTGGGAGTGCTGCTGAGATTACAGCTGTGAACCACCACATCTGGTTCACCACTATTTTCCTTGTTTTTGGTGGCACTGGAGTTTGAACTCAGGGCCTCATTCTTGCTGGGCAGGTGCTCTATCACTAGAGCCTCTCCACCAGCCTTTTCCTGCTTTTAGGTTACTTTTCAGATAGGGTCTTGCTTTTGGTTCAGGACCAGCCAGGATGGTAAGCCTCCTACCTCTGCCTCCCCCAAAGCTGGGATTAGATTTGAACCACCACACCTACCTTGTTTATTGAGACAGGCTTTCACTAACATTTTGCCTCAACTGGCCTCCAACCTTGATCCTCCTAATCTCTGCCTCCCAAGTAGCTAGGATTATAGGTATGCACCACCACATCCAGTTTGTGTGCTGTCTTTGGGGAAAGTGGCCAGGCCTCATTTGATGAGACCCCTTCGCCCCCAAGTTGAGCCTCTGGCCTGGGACTCTAGTAACAGGTGAAAACCTGTTTTCTAAAGTAACTGTACCATTCTGTGTCCTTCCCACGGCCACTGTGCCGTTGCTAACCCATAGCACTGTCAGCTTTTAGGAACATATAAGCCCCTCATAGGTGTGTGGTGGTATCACTTGGTGGGTTTTGAGTCAGGGTTTCACTGTATAGCCCAGGATGGCCTCAAACTCGTGATGCTCCAGAGTGATGGGATTACAGGCGTGCACCACTGTGCCCTGCTCACTTTGTGGTTTTAATCTGTACTTTCCTAACAACTACTAATGCAGGCATCTTAACAAGCATTTATTTGCCATCCATAGATCTTCTTTGGTGGCATATCTGTTCAAACCTTTTGGCCACTTTTAAACTGGGGTATTTGGGATTTTGGTTTTTTTTTTTTTTTTTTTTTTTTTTGCAGTACTGGGGTTTGAGCTCAGAGACTACACCTTGAGCCACTCCACCAGCCCTTTTTTGTGATGGCTATTTTTGAGATAGGGTCTTGTGAACTATTTGCCCAAGCTGGCCTTGAACTGCAGTCATCCTTATCTTTATCTCCTGAGTAACTGGGATTACAGGCTACCGGTGCCCGTCTGCTTATTTTTATTATAAGGCTTATATGTTTCTTTACATATTCTGGATACAAGTCCTTCTAAAATTCATTTGGAAACACAACCCCCAAATAGCCAAAGCAATGCTGAGCAAAAAGAGCAACACCTGACTTCAAACTACACTATAGAGCCAATGTAACAAACCAGCATGGCAGTAGCACGAAAACAGACATGTAGACCAATGGATTAGAATAGAAGATCCAGAAATAAATCCACACAGCTACATCCACCTGATTCTAAACAAAGGTGGCAAAAACACACTGGAGAAAAGCCAACCTCTTCAACAACTGGTACGAGGAAAACTGGCTGTCCACATGCAGAAGACTGTGTGCAGGTGAGACTATCTTCCTCCTGAACAACAACAACAACAAAATCAATTCAAGGACCAGGAGTGTGATTCAAGTGGTAAAGCGCCTGCCTAGCAAGCCTGAAGCCCAGTTCAAACCCCAGTGCCGCAAAAACAGCACCAAAAAGAGAAAGGTTTACCTCTGGGAGTGAGTGTGCTTGCTTACACAAGCTGTTGGCGAATGCAACGTTTCCTTTAGCAGACACAAAATTACAAAGACGCCAGGGTGCTGGTGGCTCCACACCTATAATCCCAGCTACTTGAGAGGCTGAGATCAGGAGGATCGAGGTTCAAGACCAGCCAGGCAAATAGTTCACGAGACCCTTAGTGACAAAATAACCAGAGCAAAATGGACTGGATGAGCAGCTCAAGTAGTAGAGCGTCTGCTTTGCAAGCAAGGCGCTGGGTCCAAATCCAAATGCTACCAAAAAAATTCAATTCAAAATGGATCAAAGACCTTAACATAAGACCTGAAACTGAAACCGTGACAGGGAAACACGCGGAAACACTTCAAGATACAAGTGTAAGTGATGACTTTCTGAATAAGGCTCAAACAGCTCAGAAAATGACAGCAAGACTCTACTAGAGGGATTGCATCAAGCTTCTGCGAGGCAAAGAAAACAATCCCCACGCTGCAGACAGAGGGAGAAAAATTTTGGCAGTTCTTTATTTGACAGAGAATTTAATAAGGAGAAAATCTAAAGAACTTCAAAAAGTAAACACTAAAAGAAGCAGTCCAATTAATAAATGGGTAAATGAACTGAACAGACAGTTCTCAAAAGAAGAACAAACGGTCAGTAATAATGAAAATGTGTTCAGGGTCCATAGACATCAGGGAAATGTAGAAACAAAGCCACACCGAGATCCCATCAAACCCCCATAAAAACTGCTATCAGCAATGCTACAGTAAATGCTAAGTGTTTGAAAGGATATGGGGGCCCTTCCACACTGGTGGTGGGGGTGTAAATTAGTGCCGACACTGTAGAAAGCAGTCTGGAGGCTCCTCAGAAAACTAGAGCTGCCATTTGCTCCCTCTCTAGCACTCCCGGGTGCACATCTGAAGGAATGCAAGAAGAGAGACGCCTACACACCCGTGTCCACAACAGCCAAGCCGTGGGGCCTGTCTTGGGCCAGCTATGACTGGGTAAAGAAATTGTGCTGTACATGCCTGATGGAGTATTACACAGCCATAAAGAAGAATGAGATCACTGTTTGCAGGAAAATGGATGGACATGTTAAGCAAAATAAGCCAGAGTCAAAAAGACAGACAGCCCGTGTGTTCTCGTGTGTGGAATCTAGATTTAAAAAAAAAAATAAAGATATGATAGTAGAAGGGGGATTGATTAGGGAAGCAAAAGAGGGCCAGTAGAAGGGAAAAGAATGAGAAAGGATAAGGGGGAGTGAGTATGATCAAAGTACATTATATTTATGTGTATGTGTTTATGTGTATATCTATACACATATACACTTATACATATATACACATACACACATGTACACACACATATATATAAGTATACACATATATGCATAAAAATGTTGTAATGAAATCCATTATGCTGTGCAATTAACACATGCTAGCCAAATTTAAAAAAACAAAACCCTGGAGAAACAAACCTAAAACACCTCTGAAAATGCCACCTAATTTTCTCAGCTACCCTTGAGGAATGATTCCCTAAAGAAAAGCAAACCTTGACAAATCACGCCTGTAATCCCAGCTACCCAGGAGGCAGAGATCAGGAGGATCGTGGCACAAAGCCAGCCTGGGCAAATTGTTCAAGAGACTCTATCTCGAAAAAACCAGACACATATACACACAAAGTGTGAGGGCGCTGGTGGAGTGGCGTATAGGTCCTCAGTTCAAAACCCCAGTCTGCCAAAAAAAAAAAGAAAGAAAAGCAAACCCTAGAGCAGTGTTAGCATTCTGCAGCCTGTGAGTCAAATCCAAACTCCAGCCCAGTTTTGTAAATAAAGTTTTATTGGAACACTTGTTTGCTTACATCTTAGCCAGGCCTTGCTGCTGCACAGACAGGGATGCATGCATGTGACAGGACGGCATGCCACTGTGAGCTGAAGTTCTCCTAACAAGTCACATCAGATATCCAGGAATTGAGAGACTATCTGACTTCTGCTGACTGCAGCATGGTGGCTGTGGAGAAGGCTGCAGATCAAGAAACCTAATGTTATGTAACTTTTTTTGTTTTGATGGGACTGGGATTTGAACTCAGGGCTTTGCACTTGGCAAAGCAGGTGCTCTGCCACTTGGGCCATACCTCCAGTCCATTTTGCTCTGGTTGTTTTGGAGATGGAGGTCTCTCTATTTGCCTGGGCTGGCCTCCAACCTCCCCATCTCAACCTCCCAAGTGGCTAGGATTACAGGCACTGCCCAAATGTTATCTCGTGCATCTTTAGTGGCTTTTAATAGCCAGTTACCATCCACCTCTGTATCTGATCCAGCATTTTGTGACTACCAGATAAACCTCTTGGAATGTGTGTAAGCCTGACAGACCTCTCCCTGGTCTGTACCAACTCAGAAGCCAGGAATGACAATATCCAGACTGTAAACGACACCTTTGCCTTGTTCAGATGGCATCTGGGACTGGGGTGTGGCTCCATGGTGGAGCACTGGCCTAGCCGGCTCAAGGCCTGGAGTTCCATCCCCAGCACTGGAAGGGGAAAACACCCAAACAACCCAACCCTAAATCCCACGGAAGCGATTTCCCCGCTTGTTTATAATCTGCCTGTTTGGTGATTCTGCCTCTCTCCCTCTGTACCTACAAAAGCTTACATCACCTCTCTATTGTACTTTTTAGTGGTAGGTACTAAATAAGGTTTGAACTCCGGGCTTCCTGCTTGCCAGGCAGGTGCTTTACCATTCAATAATGCCTCAAGCCCTTTTTGCTTTGTTATTTTGGAGCTAGGCTCTTGATTTTGTGGACCATGACCCTCCTATTTTTATGCTTCCTGCTATAGCTGGGATGACAGGCATGTACCACCGTGCCCAGCTTTTTTTCATTAAGATGAGGTCTCACTAACTGTTTTGCTTGGGCTGGCCTGGAACTGTGGTCCTCCTGATCTCAGCTTCCATGTAGCTGGGATGACAGGCACTCACCATCATGCCCAGCTTTTGAACTCTTTGCATAGGTTGGTCTTCAACCTCAATCCTCCTGATCACCACCTCCCAGGTAACCAGGATTATAGGTGTGAGCCACCACCCCGGCTTTATGTTACATCTATTAGGAAAGAATCACATGGTTCTGGGAACGTGCCAGTCATATTTGGTTCAGAATAAACTATTCTCTTATTCTAGAGTTATTCCATTATGTTGGTATCCACAAAGTGAAAAAATATTATTCAAACAAGGACAGATAGAAACCCTGATGTCAGGTGTTGATCCATTGCTTATGTCTTTTCACCATTTGAAATGTCACCCACTCCATTTATTAAGCCTCTGAAATCTTGAAACAGAAGCCTGGCTTATTTTTGAAACTTGTCCATTTTCCTTTCCAAAGGTAAAATTTTCACGTCCCTGAGAGCCTGATTTTAACAAACACGTTCCAGGGGTGTCACCTTGGCTGGCTCAGCTCAGGTGTACAGTAAATAAAAACTACAAAGTCACAGCAGTCAACAAAAATGTACCGAGCAAGCCGGATGCTGGTGTCTCACGCCTGTAATCCCAGCTACTCAGGAGGTCATGGTTCAAAGCCAACCTTGGGCAAAACAGTTCGTGAGGCCCTATCTCAAAAAAAAAAAAAAAAAAAAAAAAATCATACAAAAGGACTGGTGGAGTGGCTTAAGGTGTAGGCCCTGAGTTCAAACACCAGTACCAAAAAAAAAAAAAAAGTCCACACAGAAACAAAGTACCCAAATGAACACAGCAGCATTATTCATGACAGCCAAAAGATGAAAACAACGCAATTATCCATCACTTGTTGGAAAATCAAAAGAGAGAGAGAGAGAGAGAGAGAGAAATGTGTGTGTTACTTTACTGCAGGCACTACCACTTAAGCCATACCTCCCTCCCTTTTTTCCTCCGGTTATTTGGGGTCTTTTTGCCCAGGCCAGCCTGGACTATGATCCTCCTGGGGCTAAAATTAGGAAAGTTCGGCACTCAGAAAAATTTTGCACGTCAGATTGACCACGCTGTGGCTCAGGGACCGCCCTCACCAGGCAGGGAATCACCTGGTTCCTCCCTTCCCATGGGTTAGTGTAAAAGCACCGCAGAAGAGAGGCACCTCTCTCCGCCTCCAGCTTCCACCTGTACCCACCATGTTCCCTTTTGTGTTTCCCTTCCCGAACTTTCAATAAACTCCATTTACACCCACGTGTCCTGCCATTGATTCTTCCTGGTGGGACACAAAGAATTTGGAAGTCTTTTGATCACAGACTGCATCCCACCAGCAACACTCCTATTTTATGTTTCCCACTGTAGCTGGGATTACAGGCATGGCCCCCATACCCAGCTATTGGTTGAGATGGTGGTATCTCCTGAACTCTTTTTTTACCCAGGGTGGCCTTGAACCACGATCTTCCCTATCTCAGCTCCCAGAGGGTTCAAATATACCAGAGCCCGGTTCAAATATAAAATATTAATACCATGACTGCGGCGACAGCAGGGAATGAAAGAAGCCAGGTACCAAAGCCTCCTAGGGATGATTCCATCCACACGCAACGTTCAGAGCCAGGAAGTAAGTCCACGGGTCATAGACCCGTGGTCAGTCCTGGAGGGAACGGCTCCAGTGGTGGAGCCCTGCCTGGCAAGCGCGGGGTCCTGAATTCAAATGCTAGTACCGCCAAAGTGGTGACCAGAGGCTGGGCAGGGAAGGGGTAGGAAACGGGAAACCACAGCTTCTCGGGTCTCGAAAACGACCTGGAATGGTAACAGCAGGAAGCACATTCACAAACCCACTGAACCTTGAATTACACAGTTTTAAAAGGTGAGTTAAACGATTTATCTCAATAAAGCCATTAATACCAAAGCTTGGATTTGAGAGCTGACACGCAGCCTTGCGAGCCTTTTTCCTCCCGGGAACTCTAAACCAGAATTGTGACAAATGCATTCCTGAGCCTTTTTCTCCGCATCTAGACTCGCTTTGCGCCAACCACCAAGGTCTCTAGGTCCACATCACAGACAAAATCAACCTCCTTGGGGGCACCAGCAACGCGTGACGCAGGGGGCGGGGCCAGAGCGTCGTAACCGAGCAACAGAGGCGGCCCCGCCCCCTCATTTAACCAACCAAACGCTTCCATATGCAGCGCGAGAACCTCACGTACGTCAAATTGCGCCTGACCTCACGCGCACCGAGGCCAGAGAGCCCACCCTCTCTGCCTTCGTCCAGCCAATCAGAAAAGAGACGGACGCGCGCCCCGTGCGTGCAGCCGTTTCCCCGCGGTGGGGCTTCCCCGCCCCACCCCCACTCCCGTCCGCCCGCGGAAAGGGGGTTCCGGGGGCGCCGGTCATCTGAAGGCCACGTCCCCGCCGTGCAGCCGAGCAGGCAGGCGGGCATCCCCTCCGTGGACCTCCGGGAATGGCGGGGAGGGTTCTGAGAAATGCACCCGCTCCTAATGGCGGCGGGGGTGGATACGCACCTGAGGGCCGCCGGGCTAGCTGGGGGAGGGGTCCTTGGCCTGGCCGCGGGGGCAGTGGCGGGAGCGTGGCGCGGGGACGAGCACGACGCAGGCTGGGCGCCGCCTCCCCTTCCTTTCTTTCCCTTTTCCCTCTTATTTTTTTTCCTGGTTGGGTTGGCTTCCTGGAAGGCGGCCTGTCCTCGAGTGTCCGCAGCGCCCCAAGTGGGCGGCGCCGCTTCCGGTGCTCGGGATCCCGCTGGCGGCAGTGCTGCGAGCATCGGGCCGCGTCCCCGGGTCCCCACGCGCTGGACCCGCGCCAGCTCCCGATGCGTGGCCGGCACGTGTCACCCCAGACGCCGCCCCCAGACGCGGACGTCGGTTCTGCCTGTCCCTTAATAATTGCATGATTGAAACTGTTAGAGCACCACTCGAGTGACTGGTGGTGAATCGGCCCTAAAGCCATCAAGTTATTAAAAAAAAAAAAATTGCAACAGCGCGTCTTGACCTTTGGATGGGGCCAGTGGCATCACCAGGTGTGTGACGGTGGCGGCGCTCAGAGCAAATAGTCCACCATTGCGATCATGCTATACCGAATGATTAAATCAGACGGCCGCTGGTGCTCGCGCCTGTAATCCCAGCTACTCAGGAGACAGAGATTAGGAGGATTGTTGAGGTTCAAAGCCAGGCCCTGGGGAAATCATGAGACCCTATGTTGAAAATACCTAACACAAAAAAGGGTTGGCAGAATGTCTCAGGTGGTAGAGTGCATGTCTAGCAAGCGTGAAGCTCTGAGTTCAAGCCCCAGTACCGAGGAAAAGAAAAGAAAGAATGGCAGAGCATCACTTTATCCTCTGCTTGTTAACTCAGATTGGCTGCTCCGTGCAGGTCTGTGAACTCCTGGGAAATCACCTCCAGAGTTGATTTTGGGTTTCCCAAAAAATTTCAGCGAGTAGGCATATTCACCAGTATGAAATTCAGAAACAAGGAAAATTGATTACTTTGTTGCCAAATATATATATACGTATATATATATATATATATATATATATACACACACACACATAAAATTCTCACATTTGTCATCTAAAGCTGGACAAAATTTTCTTTTAACTTTTTTTTTTTTCTTGCCATGCTGGGGATCAAACCCAGGACCTCTACTGCTAAGCCATACTCCAGCTCTACAATTTTCTAATCTCAAAAATTTACACAAAAGAGTTTCAATGTTTTGAACCCCTTTTTTAAAAAAGTTTTGATTGGTCCCCCAAAACCCAACTGATTGCTGTCAGGAAGAGTTGTATAGACCTACAATCTCTTTCTGTCCTCTCCTCCTTTGAGCCTATTCCAGTGATTCCCCACCTTTCCACTAAAACTTTTTTTCAAGATCACAAGTGATCACTCCATTGCTAAATCCTGTGGTCGTTCCTTCAGAGTCTGAGTTCCTTGATCTGTCTCCATTTGACATAACCGATCCCTCTTTCCTCTTTGAAATATTTCTGCGCTTCTAAAAGACCACACTTGGCTGTTGCTCTGCCTATTTCTCTGGCTTATCCTGTAGGAGGTGCCTAAAATGGCTTTTGCTGAAAAGCAGTGACTCCATGAATTAACTGAAAGCAGAAAAGCCTGACATCTCTGTCTCCATTTTGCACCTGTTGTCCTTTGCTCTGAGCCATTCTCCTGCAGCCACCTTGGAATCAAGGAAGGACAGGAATGATCGATAATATCTTTATGTCAAGGGGCTAAAAACTTCCCCTAAGGGGCAGTAAGGCCTTGCAGAACAGACTACCCGGCTGAATGAGGACAATGACCTATAATGACGAGGCTGTACCCTGGAGCAGGAGCAATCATCTCATAGGGACCTGATGGCTCCCCTGAAGTGATGTCAGTGATAACATCACATCTCCAGAACACCTGGACTGAGACCGTAGTCAACCAGACCACACCTGTAACTGGGCTGTTTATGCAGACCTTTGTCACCTGTCCCCACTTCTTAAACCTATAGCTCATGTCTGTACCCTGAAGATGGCTGAAGATGGGCTGAGTGTAACCCTGCCTCTTCCCATGGATGTCCCGAGCCGTGTCATAAACCTCCTTTCCCTGCCTCCACCAGGCCTCTATTTGGTGTTTAGGGACTGTTGACTAGACCAGGCATGTGGAATCTCAGGAATTTGGGCCTTGGGTCCAAAACTCCAGTTTCAAGTTCACACACTTGTTGGTCCTTCTTTTTCCCACCCTTTTCGTAGTATAGCACCAGGGTTCAGTGTTGGATCTCTTTACTCTGCCCTCTTTCCTTGGGTGACCTCATCTGGTGTCAGGCTTTTAAAGTCCATTTATGTGCTGGCAGAATGGTTCAAGAGGTAGAGTGCCTAACTAGCAAGCGTAAGACCCTGAGTTCAAACCCCAGTGCTGCAAAACAAAAATGATATGATCATGAGTTTGAAATGCGTCTCCAGTCTAGATCGCGCCCCCAAACTTCAGAGCTATACACTTGGGAAAAAAAACATGCCAAAAAGACCTGGGTCATGCCGTCCTCCTGTAGTTTTTCTTGCCTCCCTGAAACCAAACTCCTGGTTCCTCAGGCCCAGAGCCTTGGCCATCTGGTCTCCCTCCTCCTCTGCCCAGTCAGCACTTTTATCCTGGTTCTCCCATTTCCTGATGACCACCACACTGGCCCGAGCCTACATTGTCTCTTGCATTCATCCCCTGAATCTTTCTTTAACCCCCTCAGCCCTCCTTAACACAGTGACCAGCAGCAACCTGGAAAGTGACTCTTTTCACTCTTCTGCCTGAAGCCATCCATCTCAGAGTGAAGGTCCTGACTGAACTGCCAAGGTGAAGTGACAAGAATTGGACTTGCTCTCTGCCTAAAGCAACTAAACCAGCAAACAACCTATGTGGAACAGTAGTTTTTCTGCCCAGTGGATACCAGGGAACGAGAAGCAGTGTACCTGTGAGGTGTAAACAGGTGAGGGAGCCCTGTCATCGCCCACTTTATAGACTTAGATAGTTGTCAGGTCATGGTGCAGCAAGGTGTCTTAGTTTACACTGTTACAGCAAGATTCCTCAGACAAGAAAAAACAAGTTTAATTCTCAGGGTTCTGGATGCTAGGATCAAGGCACCTCCAGGATTGTGTCTTTTGGCTGAATCCCTCAGAATAGAGTAACATCATCCTCACGTGTCAGAAAGGGATGGAATGGCAGAAGAGGGACAAGTTCCTTCCTTCAAAGCCCTTCTGTAAGGGCGCCCTTATTCGCCTGTTTGGGTACGGTATAAAGAAGTTTCTTTTGGCTCATAGTTCTGCTCCAAGGGTGAGGGGCACATCTGCTGCTGGTCTAATTGCTGGCAGAATCCTGAAGTGGTATAGGACATCCCATGGCAAGAGATAGGGAGAATAAATGTGTTGCATGTGTCTCTTCTGTCTGGTCTTGCTCTTTTTTAAAAATATTTTTTGATACTAGGATTTGAACTCAGGGCCTCACACTTCTTGCTAGGCAGGTGCTCTACCACTTGAGTCACACCCTCAGCCCTTTAGCTTTCAGTTTATTTTTCAGATAGGGTCTCATGCTTTTATCTAGACTAGCCTTGGACTGAGATCCACCGCCTGTCTCTGCCTTCCAAATAGCTGGGATCAAAGGCATGGCCCTTCTGTCTTTTTTTTTTTGCAGTATTAGGATTTGAACTCAGGAACTTCACCTTGAACCACTCCACCAGCCCTTTTTAGTGATGGGTTTTTTTTTAAGATAGGATCTCTTAAAACTATTTGCATTGGCTGACTTTGAACTGCGATCCCCCTGATCTCTGCCTCCTGAGTAGGATTACAGGTGTGAGCCACTGGCACCACATGGTGCTCCAGACCCAGCTAAAAAAAAAATCAAAAAACCAAGATCTGAATGCAGCATGGTGTTCTCAAGAACTTCAGTGTATCCCAGAGCAAAGCTCAAGAAGATTTATGGTTGTACAAAAATCTCCAGCTTTGAAAAAGGCAGCCTTTAGAGGGTTTGGCATCTGGTCAAAGGTTCCCAGGCAAATAAGCCATAATGAGAATCATGAATTGCAAATCAATCCAGAACTTGTACAGACAGTACAATTAGGAGAGAAAGACATTAAAACAGTGTCTTCCAAGGGTTCAAAAAGTTAAGCCAGGGTCTGGTGGAATGTTTTAACTGGCAAGAGTACTTGCCTAGCAAGCATGAGGACCTGAGTTCAAATCCTAGTGCCACACAAAAAAAAAGTTAAGCCGGTTTGCTGGTGGCTCATGCCTGTAATCCTACCTACTCAGGAGGCAGAGATCAGGAGGATGGAGTTTTGAAGCCAGCCTGGGCAAATAGTTCATGAGACCCTATCTTGAAAAAACCTGTCACAAAAAAAAGGGCTGGTGGGGTGGCTCAAGGTGTAGGCCCTGAGTTCAAATCCCAGTACCACACAAAAAAAAGTAATGTGGAAAATATTTTTAAAGCCTCAAAGTAAACTTCTAGAGATGAAAAATTAGATGGGGTTAATACCAGGTTAGACATTGCAGAAAAACACGTTAGTGTCCTTGAAGGGACAGTAATAGAGACTACCCAAAATTAAGCACACTGCTACTCAGAGAGAAACTTGGGAGGCAGATTTAGGGAAACTCTCAGTTCAAGGGCAGCCTGTGCAAAAAGTTAGTGAAACCCCATCTCGACCCAAAAAAACTTCATGTGGTGGTCCATGCCTGTCATCACAGCTATGAGGGAGGCATAAACAGGAGGATCACAAAACCTATCTGAAAAATGACCAAAGCTAAAAGGGATGGGGTGTGGAACAAGTGGCAGAGCATCTGCCTAGCAAGTGCAAAGCCCTGAGTTCAAATCCCAGTGCTGCCAATAATAATAATAATTCATTTTTAGGGACCACTGCCCCCAAAAGTTGGCAGATTTTGTTCTCAGAACACAAAGCAGTATTTGTGTTCACTGAGGGCTGAATCCATTCAAGTATATGACTGACACCAGTGACAGTGTCAGAGAATACCACACTTGCCTGTGGAATTGTAACTGTCACTTCTCCTAGTCAGTTTCTCCCAATTAGCTCATAAATTCAATTCAGAAAACCCAGTGGGATTCTTCTGCTACTTGACACAATGATTTCAAAATTTATATGGAAGTAAATGTTGTGAATAGCAAAGTCAATTTCATAAAAAGAGTAGAGCGCAAAGCAGACATTGACTGAATGCGATGAGACTGTGTCAGAGAGTACCTGATGACACCTTGTGTTAGCGCAAGGTTTCCAGTGACTAGCCTGTCTTTATAGAACTTAGCATGTGTCCTAATTGGTTTTTAAGATTTTTTTTTTTGTGGCACTGGGGTTTGAACTCAGAGCCTCACACTTGTTAGACAAGCACTCTATCATCTGAGCCAATGGCCCCAGCCCTTTATGCTCTGGTTATTTTGGAGATAAGGTCTCATGAACTGTTTGTCCAGGCTGGCCTCAAACTGCGATCCTCCCAAGCTCAGCCTCCCAAGTAGCTAGAATTAGAGACGTGAGCCACTGCACTCAGCATTGTATATTGTTCTTGAAGGAGGGTCTCACCTATCTTTGCCTGGGCTGGCCTCAAAGTTGTAATCCTCCTTCTTCCACCTCCTAAATAGATGGGATTAGAGGCATGCACCACCATGCTTGGATCTAAACAGTGTTTCAAATCTTCAGATCACATCTGTACTAGACAGTATATTTTGAGATAATCAGATACATATTTATGAAAATATCAACAAATACACAGCCTGGTCTCAGAAAACTCATAAAAAAACAGCCTAAATATTAAGCCTAAGTATAAAAAAAAGTAGATTAACATTTTACAAATATAAAGTACAACCCTTTGGGTAAATACAGATTTCCTAAAGAAAGCTCTAGTGGATAAGATTAACAAGTGGTTATATGAAAATGAAATTTTATATGACAAAAGACACCACAAATTAAGTGAAAAGGTGAGCGAGCCAGGCTCCAGTGCTCATACCTACTCAAGAGGCAGAGATCAGGGGGATGATAGTTTGAAGCCAGCATGAACAAATAGTTCTCGAGACCCTATCTTGAAAATACACGACACAAAAGAGGGCTGATGGAGTGGCTCAAGTGGTAGAGTGCCTGCCTAGCAAGCATGAGGTCCTGCGTTCAAACCCCAGAATGGCCAAAAAAAAAAAAAAAATCAAAGGCAGTTGATTGCCTGCAGGGAAATGCCATTATAGGGGTGTGTGGGGGTGGAATTTAGCTTGGCTATCATTAGCAGACAATGGGATATAGTTTATATTTTGCTAGGAGACTACCTTTTCCAAAGTAAAATCAGACAACAAAAGGTAAGCACATATAAAATCAGTCTACAAAACCAAGCAGGTTTTGACAGTAAAATATAAAGCACAATTTGTGACCCTGTGTGTACATGCGCACTGGGGATGGAGCCTGGGGCCTCACACACAGCAGGCAAACCATAAATGCATTTCTTAGTTGGTCTAAAATGACCTTTACCCTGTTGAATGTGACTGCTCAGTGAAGGAAAGCCACTAAATTGCTGGGCTGACATTGCCACCCAGCGGCCAGAATTCACACTGCAAAGTTTATCCTTGTGGCACCAAATCTCGGGGGTGTGTGTGTGTGTGTATGTGTTATGGGGTTTTGAACTCATGGCCTTGCACTTGCTAGACGAGTGCTCTGCCATTTACGCCATGCCTCAAATCTTAAACCAAGGCCTCCTTCTTTTGGCTATCTCTTAAAAGGAAAAGGTTTTAGAAATTTGGGGGACCTTTCCCCTCCCTGCTCTTGCAGGGCTATTGATTTTCAAGTTTTGACCAGCAAGGTTTTTTAAATTTATTTTTAATTTTTTTTAAGCTTACAACCCAACCTATTGTCGTTACTGTTTTTGTGAAAGGAAAGACGGTTAAATCTGAAAAAAATTCAGAATGTCTGTCATCTGAAATAGAAGTCCCAGGGGCCAGGAATGTGGTTCAGTGATAGAGGGCTTGCCTAGAATGTGCCAGGCTCTGGGTGCCATCCCTAGCATAAATACATAAATAAACGAATTAATTAATAAGTAAATAAATTAAATAAAAAGGAGGAGAGGATAGTGTGGTGGTCCACATTTATAATTCCAGCTACTCAGGGGGCAGAAGTAGGATGATCAAGGTCAAAGGCTAGCCAGACAAAAGCGTGAGACTGTCTGAAAACAAACAAACAAACAAACAAGCAAAACTAGTCCAGCACTGGTGGCTGTCGTGCATAATCCTAGCTACTTAGAAGGCAGAGATCAGGAGGATCGTGGTTCAAGGCCAGCCCTGGGCAAATAGTTTGGGAGACCCTAGCTCCAAAAATCAATACAAAATAGGGCTGGTGGAGTACTCAAGTGGTAGAGCATCTGCCTAGCAAGTGCAAGGCCCTGAGTTCAAACCCCAGTACTGCCAAAAAACCAAAACAGTCTGGCTTATGAAATACCTTCATTTCATACATATATAAGTAGCTGCATAACAATAATACTGACATAATTCTTAATTCTCCTTTGTTGATATATGTCTTAGCTTATCAATGAAAGCTCAGTCACAGACAAGGTTGTTTTTGCTGTTGCTGGCTTTTGGAGGTGGGGTCTTGCTAGCCCAGGCTATCCTTGAACTCATGACTCTCCTGCCTCAGCCTCCGGAGTGCTGGATTAAAGGCTTGTGTCACTACACTATACACCTGCTCAGCTCAAAGACACAAGCTTGCACACAGATACTCATGAGTTGCTCAGTGAGTAATGTCTCATTAGATGATTTTTTTCATGGGATTTGAACTCAGGGCCTTACGCTCGCTAGGCAGATGCTCTACCTCTTTAGCCACACCCCCAGCCCTAGGTAATTTTCTTGCAAACACCAAAGCATGTACTTACACAACCTAGATAGTACAGCTGACTGCACTCCTAGGCTGTAGGTATACCCTACGGCTCCTGAGCGACAAGCCTGGTGTTCAGATAATACTGTACTGAATGGCACTGAATACTGCAGGCAACGGTGGCGGTGCTGAGATTTGAACTCGGGACCTTGTACTTGTGAATCAGATACTCTACCACTTAAGCCATGCCTCCAGCCCTTCTGAATGTACCTAACAAATTTGTTCACACCAGCCTCACCACAGACATGAGTAATGCAATGTAGCTACAAGAGTGTGAGGCCACTAAAACCTAACAGGACACATGGCCATCAGTGACAGAACCGTCTTCGTGCAGCTCATGTTAACTTGCGAGGCACCAGGAATGACAGAGTAAGGAAGAATTGCTGGATTAAGTTGTCTTCCTTTGGAGAAGCAAACTACCTTCAATCCTTTTTTTAAATTGAAAAAAAATTTTTCTGGTGTTCTGGGGTTTGAACTCAGAGCCTTGTGCTTGCTAGGCAGGTGCTCTACCCCTTGTGCCATGTCCCTACCCTTTTTGCTTCAGGTTGTTTTTCAGGTAGGGTCTTGTGTTTTTGCCCAGGCTGGCCTCAGACTGAGATCTTCCTACCTCTGCCTCTCCCTCCCCAAGTAGCTGGGATTACAGGTGTGAGTGACCAAACCTGGCTTGTTTTTGAGATAGGATCTCACTAACTTTGTGCTTGAGTTGGCCTCAAACCTTGACCCTTCTATTCCTCCTCCTGATTGGCTGACCTTCAATCCTTTTTTATCACTTGGAACTGAGGGGAACCCACTGAGCCAATCAGTGTTCCACACTGAGTTGCAGGGACTGCATCAACTATCAATTCATTCCAGACAGAGCAGCTATGATTGGGCTACGCACTTATCTCTGTTTAAATTGCTCAAGTCTCATTTGCCAAAAATCCAAACGATTTTTTCAGGAGCCAAAGAGGCAAACTGAATAGGGGTAGGACAGAATAGGAGCCCACACCAGATCCTCTGACTTCTGAGGTGGTACCAACGCCTTACCATTCCATCCAGGATGCAGTATGAGGTCTCACTTAAGACTGGTTGGGCCAGACAGGGTGCAAGGGTTAGGATGCAGCTCAGTGGGAGAGCACTTGCCTAGCACGCACAAGGCCCTGGGTTCAAGTCCATATCTGGAAAGAAAAATAAAGGTGTGTGTGAGTTTCCCAGTGTATCTACCTCACTTGTGCACTTCGTAGCATGAAGTAGGGACACACAGAGCTGACCCACTGTGAGGCAGACTTATACCTGGTATCCACAAGCCCTCACTCTAACTGGGGCCCTTGATTATGTTTTAGATCTTTTGTGTTTTGTTTTGTGAGATGGGGTCTCACTGTGTAGCCCAGACTAGCCTTGAACTCTGACTCATCCTGCCTCTGCCTCCTGAGTGCTGGGATTATAGATGTGCACCACCACACCTGACTGGAGTTTTCGATCTTATCGTATCAGCATCTAATCAGACCCTGTGTCCAATAGCTCTTGGGTGATCTGATTCTTATTTCTCCCAATGTCTACTACCTGTGGGGACCAATCACAGCCTCCTTTGGAGAATAATCAGAATAGTTACTGATGTGACCTTGGTGGCCCTGCAGGGTCCTCCCTCAAATGTACCCAGCCTCCTCTTCAATTGCTGGACCCTGATCTAAAACTGGGATCATATTCCAAAAGCTGCATGGGGGGTTGTGATTTTTTCCATTGTTCTAACCAATGTCAGCCTTTGGTTTGCCAGACTTTATTCTGATTTTGCAAGTCAAGGAAGCGCCCTGGCCATCTACCCTTGTGTTACTTCCCTCGACACCATGGTCAGACTGCCAGAGGTCAAACTATTGCTGGTCAGGGAACCATGGTGACCACTCTGCCCTGGCATCCTGTTATGTCACACTCATCTGCCTTCCGATGGCGAAGTTCTAGAATCTCCTGTGCTCTTTGAGAATCAAGTTTCATCACAGTGCTATCCTATTGCTACCTTACTGTAGTCACTCCAAGCTTTTCCCATCAGTGAAGGGTCCTTAGGGCACCCCCCAGCTATGCAGCTGGCAAGTTCTCTGGTCTCATGTATTCAATCCACTCTAACATATGTGTGGAATGAACCAGACAAGGGTTCGATTCCTCGTACGCCAAACAAACAAGCAAAAACCAACATGGCTGAGCTGGGGCTGGGGCTCCATGGTGAGCGCTTATCTAGCATGAATGGGGCTGTGGGTTTGAATCCTAAAGCAGGAAAAAAAAACTCTGCTAATATTTCCACATCCCCAAACATTCTCACTCTTCTTGGCCAGGGAGCTCCAGCATTCTCACCTAATTTACTATAAATTATAATATATAAATTATAATAAACAAGCACCTTACAAAACTAGGCCATCAATGCATTAGCACTGGCTCCTTGTCAGGATGTAAAGTTATAGAGATGCCCTATGTCCACAAACTCTCCTCGTTCACTCTTTCTGCCTTGATGGTCCACACCCTAAAGACACAAGTACCCACATAATCCCCTAGTTCTTGTTGGTTTGTACTTGCTATATTGCCTTCTTGGAAAATTATCAGGAAGATGTAAATGGCTCACTCTCTCACTTCTTCATCACTCTGCTGCAGGGTTACCTTATGTTAGTTTGTGTCCTCCTAGAAGAAGGTTCCAAGAGGGAACTCAACAGCAGGGATTTGTAAGAGAAATGAGAATGGAGCATGAGAAAGATGGGAGGACCATGAGGCCAAGATGCAAGTCTGACCGTAACTGAGGAACAGGAATTAAGGTTGGGCAAAGATATCCTAGACTGTGATGTAGTCTAAGGAAAGCCTGGAAAGGCCACTTGGGAGTCCTTGAGGAGAGGTGACCTTCAGAGGAGTCTATTTCTAGGAATTATGCCTCCTGTCTATGCCAGCCTTGCTGTGTTATTATGGGTGGCCCAAGGGAAGCAGACCTCAAGGAAAACAGAGGATAGACTTCATAGTCTAGCAGACGGGTGATGTGACCCTTGATGAGCTAACCCCCGGAGGCCTTTGGGCAGCACTCTCACAGATACACCTTATGGGTGGGTTTTCTCTGATCACTCTATAAAACAGCCTCATATAATGATAAATGTGCTTCACATGGATGAAGGAGGGCCCCAGTCACTGGCCCAACTCCATTTTGCCTCTCTCTGGCTCCATTTTTGCCTCTTTAACCTTTTCCTTCTGAGTCTGTCCTGCAGTCACCTTGACTTCCAGGAAGGACAGGACTGATGGATAATCTGCTTGTGACAAAAGTTGAAACTGTCCCCACATGACAATGCCTTTCTTTCTTAAAGTGACCAGGCCCTACTTGACCATCTTGAGATAATGAACTGGATTACATCTTTGACCTGGAAAGCTTAATTATACACACCCCTCATCTCCTGCTCCATTTCCTCCTTTAAGTCTAAAGCTCATGCCACTAACCAAGGACAATCTCTGAATCACTGAACCCCTTTTATGTCTTCCAAATGTGGCCACATTTGATTACATCTTTTCTTTATTGTTCTCTGCTTTTTTCAGTTTGTGTGTAGGGATAGGTGACTGAGCTCAGTCCAGCTGAGGCTCTCAGAGGCGGGGCTTTTCCCCCTAAAAACTCTAGTTACATGGATACAAGGTAATGCTACAACAAAATAATTTGAATTGTAGAAAGGAGAAAAATAGAGGGATAAACCAATTTGGTTATAATACATGAAAATGTCACAATGAAAGTCTCTGCATAGATATTCTAAACAAACAAAAAGTCTTTTTTCAAAAACCGTGAACAGGAAGGTAAAACAGGTCCTGCTTGGAGTTGGCACCAGTGAGGGGGGGGGCAGATGTAGGGAAAGGGTGCAGGAAGTGAATATGGTGGAATATTGTGTACTCATGTATGCAAATGGAAAAGTGAGACCTGGTGAACTATTCCAGGAATGGGGTAATAAAGGAAAAATGATGGAGGGGTGAATTCAACTATGATACATTGTAAGCACATTTGTAAGTGTCTCAATGTACTCCCAATACAACAATAATATAAAATAATAATAATTTGAACTGCTCTTGGGAGTAGATTGAAATGGGATCACAATCAGGTCTTGGGCAACACACAGGGAAAAGGAAGCCAGGAAAGAAGAAGTTTGCCAGAATTGGGGACTGTTGTTTGGAAGTCCCTGTCCTGGATCATAATGAGCGCCAAGCCATCCTAAAAGCCATAAAAATCCAAATCCCTCATTTAAAAAATTAACTTTATGAGATTTTTTTTTCCAAGGCTCATTTTAGAGGTGAGGTTGAGAAGGGACGAGATGGGAGAAAGCACGGCTGCAGCACGGCTAGCTAAGAAATGACAAGGGCACTGGCATTCTTTTGTCTTTTTCCCAGCTGCCGGCCAAGGATACCACTACCCACTTCTGTAGCTGAACGCCGTTGCCTTCAGCCAGTAGTAAACATGGCCGCCGACGCATGCACTTCCGGCACGACGTGAGGTCAAAGGTGACAGAAGATGGCAGCGCCCATGAGCGACTAAAGCGTGCGGCGGAGCATGGCGACGCTACCGACGGTGGCTCGGCTGGGGCGGCGGCTAAGGTGGCTGGGGCCGGTTCGCGAGCACTGGACGCCGGCTGGACGGTCGCGGAGCCGGCGCGAG
The DNA here is from genome assembly GCF_047511655.1 of Castor canadensis. Taxonomy (NCBI): domain Eukaryota; kingdom Metazoa; phylum Chordata; class Mammalia; order Rodentia; family Castoridae; genus Castor; species Castor canadensis. Next base: position 12,613,405 of record NC_133391.1, read on the forward strand.
GCAGCAGAGGCCGAGGAGGACGCGCCCGTGTTCCAGTACGTGGGCGAGCGCGCGGCCCGCTGCGACCGCGTCTTTGTGTGGGGCTTCAGCTTCTCGGGGGCGCTGGGCGTCCCCACCTTCGTGCTGCCGGACTCGGGGCAGCCGCTCCGCAGGATCCAGCCGGTGCCCTACCGCCTAGAGATGGGCCAGAAGGTGCGGGCCGTGGCTCTCCCCTCCCCTTCCCTGCTCGCCCCGCACCCCCGCGCATGCGCCATGCTTCCGGAAGTGGGCGATGCGGGTTGCAAGATGGGAGGATGGGAGGCATCAGGGATGTCTGTTAACGTCTGTGGGGTTACAGCACCGTGCCAGGTGTTGTTCCTGGCCTGAGGCATTTGCTCAGCACCTCTGGAGTCGGTGGTGGGCACCCCTAGTTACAGGGGACAAAAGGGAGTCACAGAAAGGTGAAGGCCCCGGGTGTAGGTTAGGTAGGATTCGAACCCCGTTCTGTCTGAATCCACAAGTTTTTAAAAAATAGACTTTTTTTTCTTTTTTGGTGGGACTAGAGTTTGAACTCAGGGCTTCACACTTGCTAAGCAAGTGCTCTACTGCTTGAACCACACCTCTAGTCCATTTTGCTCTGGTCATTTTGGAGATGGTGGTCTCCTTGAACTTTGAGCCTCCTGATCTCAGTCTCCCAAGTAGCTAGGATTACAGGTGTGAGCCACCAGCACTACAAGTGAGCCGCAGGTTCTTATGTGAGAGGAGGGAAAATTCAAGAGGTCAGAGAAAATGTGGGCTCTGTGGATGAGTGATCAGCCACTGGGAAAGGAGATTCAGCCTGAGCAGCTATAGGACCAAGAGGGAGGAAGAGGCTGGCATGGGTGACTCATGCCTGTAATCCCAGCTACTCAGGAGGAGGAATGTAGTTCAAAGCCAGCCCAGGCAAATAGTTCAAGAGACCCAATCTTGAAAAGCTCTTCACAAAAACTGGCTGGTGGTAGTGGCTCAAGGTGTAGACCCTGAGTTCAACCCTAGTCTCAGTACACCCCCCACCAAAAAAAAAATAGAGAAAGGAAGAGGGAGGGAGGTGTGAGCATGGAAAATGGTTGTATGACGCCTCTTAGTGAGCTCAGATTTTTTTTTTTTTTTTTTTAAGGTTGCAAAGACAGTACTTTTTCATTGAGAACTGGTGTAGGAGTAAGAAAATTGGCAATTGGCTAGTTGCTTCTGGTGGCTTAGAGAAATAGGCAACTTCTGTTCCAGAGAGGGCAGGGCTGTGGTGCTGCAATTCAGCTGAACTGGTAGAGAGCAGAGCCTCCAATGCACCTCACTCAGCAAGGGCCAAATTTGTAGACTGCAGCCGCTCAGTCTCCTGGCAGATGTTCTGCTCCACTGTGTCACACTCAGATAGGAATGCCTGAACCTTTTTCACCAAGCCTTTTCTTTTTAACCTACTGTCCTTGAAATTTTCTGGTAGGATCATTGTGTCAATCTCCTCTAAGATCTTCATAAACTGCTCAATTGTACCCTTCACTCTCCTATCAAGTTTGCAGAGAGCTTCAGCTTGCAACTCCTTAGCCAGAAAACCCTGCTGGATTCCAGTAAGTTCTTTAGTCAGTTCTTCTAGGTGGTCAGCAACCTTCTTCACAGACTTCTCCAAATCTTTCAGCTTCTTTAGTTCAACCTCTTCCTCTGGATTGTTCTTTTCCCCAATTAACATAAGCCGGCAACCATTTTGTATTCCAAGTGCTGACAAAGGCGTCTCCATTTCCTTCAGAGATTTTCCCTTAAATATGAGCTTCTGAAAAGGCAGTGGAACCCCTGTGGCTTCTTCAACAACCTGGGCCAGGTCTTGCTCAGATTTTAAAGGGTTATCAGCAAGAACATCTGTCCCAAGGTGCTTTGGAAGCCAAAGTGCTTAGAAGCTCACTTTTTTTTTCAGTTTCCTGGTTACTGGGTGTTGAACTCACTGTCTTGAGCTTGCTTAGGCAGGTGCTCTACCACTTGAACCTCACCTCCAGCCCTTTTTGGATTGGTTATTTTTGTGATAGGATTTTGTGTTGTGTCTGGGCCAGCCTGGACCATGATTCTCCTAATTTGTGCTTCCCACAGTAGCTGGGATGACAGGCATGCGGTACTGTGCCCAGCCCTTGGTTGAGATGGAGTCTTGTGGTCTTTTCCTGGGATGACCTCAAACTGTGATACTCCTGATTCTTCCAGTCTCTGCCTCCTAGGTAGCTAGGATTACAGGTTTAAACCTCCATACCTGGCTTATTTTCTTAATAGTGTCTATTGAAGAGCAAAAGTTTAAATTTTTATTATTATCATTATCATTTTCACTATTAATTTATGGTGTTGGGGATTGAACCCAGGGCCTCCTGCTTATAGGTAAGGAGTCCACCATTGAGCCACACCAACACGCCCAGAGTTTCAGATTTTGATGAAATTTGGTTCATTAGATTTTGTGCCAGGGATTGTGCTTTTATTATCATCTCTAAAAAAAATCTTTGCCTAACCCAAGTATTTTCTTATAGAATCTTCATAGTTTTATATTTAAATCTACGAACCATTTTGGGTTGATTTTTGTATATGGTGTGAGGTAAGGATCTAAGTTCATCTTTTTGTATGTAGATAAAAGGTTGTACTAGCATCCTTAGTTGAAAAGACTAAATTCTTTCTTTATCATTCATCTTTGTGAAAAATTAGTTGACTGTAAATGTAAGGTTTATTTCTGAACTGCCAATTCTGTTCCATGGGTTGATATGCTTGTCCTTATGTCAAAATGACACTATCTTGATCACTGTAACTTTTTTTTTTTTTTGCAGTACTGGGGTTTGAACTCAGGGCCTTCACCTTGAGCCACCCCACCAGCCCTTTTGTGTCTTGGATATTTTCAAGATAGGGTCTTATGAACTATTTGTCCAGGCTGACTTCAAACTGTGATCCTCCTGATCTCTGCCTCCTGAGTGGGTGGGATTACAGATGTGAGCCACCGGCACCTGGGTGCTGTAATTATTTTTCTGGTAAGATTTGCATTTTTACCACAGGCTGGCCTCAGACTGAGATCCTTTGCTTAATGCCTCCCCCATAGGGATCACAGAAGTGTACCACCATGCCTGGCTTATTGATTGAGTTGGGGGTCTCACTAACTTTCTTTCTTTCTTTTTTTTTTTGCCTGGCTGGCTTTATAGTAAGTAAGTTTTGGAATTGAGAAGTATAGTCCTCCAAATTCATTCTTCTTTTTTTATAAAAAATATTTTATCTATTTTAGTCCTTTATTTTCCATATTACTTTTTGGATTGGCTTATCAGTTTCTGTAGAAATACTTATGTTTTGATGGGGGTGATGTTGAATCTGTGGGTGGATTTGGGCGGAATTGCCACCTCATCAATTTTGCGTCTTCTAATCTGTGAACATGGGCTGTCTCCCCATTTAGTTAGGTCTTTATTTTTTTCTCAACTCTGCTCCATAATTTTCTGTGTATAAGTCTTGCATATCTTTTGTTAAATTTACTAAACAATTTTTTGGTGCAGTTATAAGTGGTATGCTTAGTTTCATTTTTGGAATATTTATTGCTAGTATATAGAAATAACAGTTTGTTGGTGTTTTGTAGTGCTGGGGTTTGAACCTAGGGTTTCACACATGCTGGGCAAGTGCTCAGTCACTGAGCTACACCTTCAGCCCTATGGTTGTTTTTTGTATCTTTTCTATTTTGTGATGTTGCTGAACTTACTAGTTCAGTAGATTTTTGTGTATTTCTTGGATTTTTTTTTTTTTTTTTTTGTGGTACTGGGGCTTGAACTCATGGCCTTCACCTTGAGCCACTCCACCAGCCCTAGTTTTGTGATATGGTTTAAGGTCTTGTGAACTATTTGCCCAGACTGACTTTGAGCCATGATCCTCCTGATCTCTGCCTCCTGAGTAGCTAAGATTACAGGCATGAGCCACCGGCACCTGGTGGCATTTTCTATATATAGGGTCACATTGTCTGGTTGCCTGTGGATAGAGACAATTTTATATCTTCATTTGCAGTTGGGTGCTTCTTATTTCTTTTTCATGCCTTATTGCATTGGATGGAACCTCCAGTACAGTGTTGAATAGAAGTGGTCAAATCCAGACTTTTTGCCCTGTTCCTTTTTGGTTTTGTTAATGTGTTTTGACAGTACTGGGTTTGAACTCAGGGCTTTGCACTTGCTATGCAGGCACTCTACCACTCAAGCCACATTCTCAACCCTTCTTACTTTAGGTTAGTTTTCAGCTAGGGCCTTGCTTTTTTTTTTTTTGCCCAGGCTAACCTGGGACCACGTTCCTCTGACCTATGCCTTCCTCCAGCTTATAAGGCTCCTACCTTTCATCACTGCTGTGTGTGTGCAGGTTGGTAACCACATTCAGAGTCACAAGTCTGCCTCTGCTCTGACTTCCCGATGGAGCTAAAGTGCCTCATTTCACTTGTGTAGTTTCTGAGGTAGTCATGGGTGTGTGCAGAGCCTCTGTGCTTGTTCTTCCTATTAAATTTCCTTCCTCCCTCCCTTCCTTCCTTTCTTCTTTGTTTTTTTGGTGGTACTGGGCTTTGAACTCAGGACCTTGTGCTTGCAAGGCAGGCACTCTACCACTTAAGCCATGTCCCAGCCTTCCTGTTAAATGTCCAGTTGGTCCACCTCTCCTGGTGCCCTCATCAGGATGGCTTCTCTTTGTTTGTTTCTTACTGAGTTGGATGTTTGCCATGAATTTTCAGCATACACCACAGATCCGTCCTGCCTGGCAGCCACATAACGGTTTGCACGTCAGCACAGCCCTTGGGGACTGTCCCTGCTGACCGAGCTGGGCTAGCTGGAACAGGTCAGGACGAGAGGTCTGCGGAGTCCTGCTGTTCAGGCCTGAGGTGCCAGCAGTTTTTCCTGAGTCAACATCTCTGTTTATTTCTCTTTGATTTGTTTTCAGAACCCAAGCCTGGTCAGCTTTTTATTTTATTTTATTTATTTATTTTTTATGGCATTGAGATGGAACCTAGGGCCTCATGCGTGCTAGGCAGGCACTCTGTCACCGAGCTAGACTCCAGTCCCTTACTCTATCCTAGTCTATTCTATTTTTATTTTGTTTATTTATTTATTTAGGCAATACTCGGGTTTGAACTCAGGGTCTTATGCTTGCTTGGCAGGCATTTCTACCACTTGAACCACAGCTTAAGCCCCTGTTCTGTTTTATTATTTTCTATTTCATTCTACTTTTATACAGTTGTGTCCTGTTTTTTTCTTGCTCTGTGGGGAGAGCTGGCCAGCCACTGTGGCTAAAGTCCCCTTCTGGCACCGTATCCTCACAGGCCCCACTTACACTGACGCTGCCATTCACATATTAACAGATCTAATGACACAGCATGTGTCTGTCAAATATTTATTGACTTAAATAAACACGCATCACCTTGCAGCGAGAAAACCCGAGTGTGCTGAGCATCGGTATAGACCTTCTTCTCATCTGTGCTTCCTGCTGTGTGGCCGGGCTGGCTCCAGCCTCCCACGTAGGTCGTAGGTCGGTTCTGGGGGGCTGGGGCCATTCAGAGGTGTGGGTGGGGACTCTAGGAGGCCAGAGAGGCGTTTTGACTTGCACAGGGTGTGGGTGTCTGTGTTCCATGTGAATCTTAGCAGAGAAAATATCACGAGGTCAAAAGGAGGGATACCTTCCTTTTGGATGACTTCATTAAACAAAGTATCAATAAATCCATTTAAACATTTTTATTTATCTATCACTTATTTATTTTATTTTATTTATTTATTTTGCAATACTGGGGTTTGAACTCAGGGCCTACACCTTGAGCCATTCTACCAGCTGTTTTTTTGGTGATGGGGATTTTTGAGATAGGGTCTCACAGACTGTTTGCCTGGGCTGATTTTCCTGATCTTTGCCTCCTGAGTAGCTGGGATTACAGGCGTGAACCACTGGTGCCCAGCTATTTATTTATTTATTGTAGTACTGGGGTTTAACCCAGGGCCTCACACTTGCTAGGGAGGTGATGTGTCACTTAGGCACTCGTCCAGTCCTTTTTGCTTTTAGTTATTTTTCCAGAGACAGTCCCATGCTTTTTCCCGGGGCTGGCCTCTAACCACAACCTTCCTATTTCTGTCTCCCAGCTAGCTGGGATTACAGGGATGAACCACTGAACCCTGCCCCAACAAATCCAATTTTACAGACATTTCTCTAGCTTTCTTTGATACATGCCATAATCAAAACGGTTACTCCTGTTTGTTTGTGATGCTTGGTGTGCTGGCATTTTTATCTGGATTTGGTTTGATTTGTGTGACATCTCAGAGAGCTTACAAGGCCTCTGATAAAACGTAAACAGCTGAGAGATAGTGGGGTCATTACGGTGAGCTTCCTATAATTCATCACCCTGTTTATTTGAGAGTGGACGTTGGGACATCAGGTATAAACCAGGACTGCCCAAGCCAGCTGGGAACATGGGCACAGTGGGGAGTGTGGAAAGAGGGCTGATTTTAAAATCAAACCACCTTGGCTTGCTTCTAGCTGCTCTGGAAGTTGAGTCCCTCACCTGGTCATGAAGGTGAGTGTTGGTGACAATTTGGGTGAAACCCCAAATACCTTGGCACCTATGATGTGTCAAATTCACAGTGGCTGGAACGCCACCATCTCTGCAAGGCCCGTGGTTTGAGGTGTGATAGCATAGCCTGGGGTTAAGGGCCACCCCTGGCTTTGTCATCTACCCAACTACCCAACGCTGCTCCTGTGATAGTAAGTACTCAAGTGACTCTCCCACCACCCCAGGTGCTGTTCACTGGGTGGCTTCTGATGTCTCAACTCGGTCCTTCTTCACAACAGTCAGTGAGAAGGATGCTAGAGAAACAGCCAGAGAGATAGTGCACCTGCCTCAGGCCACACAGCGGCCAGGAGTCAAGCCAAGCAGTGTGAGCTGCTGCGCTTGGCCGTGCTGGGGTGGGTGGGGTGACAATGCGAGTCGGTAGGGTGAGGGCGAAGGTCCCTTGACACACAGTGAATGCTCAGTTGCTAGTAAACTGTGTGGTGTGGTTGGTAACCTGCCTTTTGTGCTGGGGAGGCTGGGCCTCACCAGTCGGTTAATGCTTCCTGCAAACCTTTTTTCAGATTTCCTCTGCGGCCTGTGGCTATGGATTCACGCTGCTGTCCTCAAACACCAAGGATGTCACCAAAGTTTGGGGGATGGGACTCAACAAAGACTCTCAGCTTGGGTTCCACAGGAGTCGGAAGGATAAAAGTGAGTAAGCATCCTCACCCTGGCTTCTCTGCTGCAGCGGGTCGGGCAGTGTCCCCTAAACCAATGACACATTTGCTCAGGCTGTCCTTGAACTTGATCCTGCTGCCTCAGCCTTCTGAGTGCTGGGATTAAAGATGCGCACCACCACACCTGGCTGGAGTCTTTTTTGTTGTTGTTTATTCATACGTGCATACAATGTTTGGGTCATTTCTCCCGCCTACTCCCTTCCCCCTCCCTTCCCCCCCACCCCCTCTCTCGGCTGGAGTCTTGAAGGGATGTTTTCAGCCATGTGGACTAGATTATTTTTCTGCCTCTTTGGTAAGGAGATTGAGCCTTCAGGGAGAAGGACAAGTTACCTGCTCTTTGCCGATAAGTAACGATGTTCCCATTTGACCCAACATTCTGTAGTGACTAGAATATGGTCTGGGGAAAATTTTTAATGAAATCCTTAAAATGAAGGCTTTATTCCATATGCTTCAAACTTGAATTGTAAAAATCTTAGAAATAATTTATAATGACATTTTTTTTTATTTTTTTGTTATTTCTTTTCATTGTTGTGCTGGGTGGTGGCATTTACAAAAGTCCTTACTATATATCAAACGCACCGTGCTTGAATTCACACCTTCCACCACTCTCCTTCACCCCCCCCCACCCCTATTCCTGGAACAGTTTCAGCAGATACCATTTTTCCATTTACATACATGTGTACATGGTATTTGCACCATACTCACCCTCCTACATAGAATGATATTTTAAAAAGTCAGTAGATGCTAGCCAGACAATATTATAAGAACAATAAGCGCTGGTGGCTCACGCCTATAATCCTACTTACTTAGGAGGGAGAGATCAGGAGGATCGAGGTTCAAAGCCAGCCTGGGCAAAAAAAGCTCCCAAGACCCTATCTCCAAAAACGTTTCACAAAAATAGGGCTGGTAGAGTGGCTCAAGGTGAAGGCCCTGAGTTTAAGCCCCAGTACCACAAAAAAAAAAAAAAATTAAAAAGAAACATTTCTCTCTTTCTGAGACAGGGTCCCTCAAGAATTTTTAGTGGGTATTGCAGAAGGAAAGTGCTTTTACTTCCTTAAAAACTTAAACAGTAGTCATTGACGTGTAAAAAGATTTCTTTTTGGGTGGGAGTAGTGGCTCATGCCTGTAAGCCTGTAGTCTCAGTCCTAGTGCATGGGAGGGTGAGGCAGGAGGATCACAAGTTCCAGGCCCCCCTGGGTTACACACATGGTGATCTCTGATTTTTGCTGCATTTTGTGAGACCCTGCCTCACAAAAGTGCTGGGTGATGGGTGACAGATGGAACCCTGTGCACAGTAGGTAAGTGCTGTGCTTCTGAGTGCCGTCCCAGCCCAAGTGATTTCTTTAACACTAAGTGTTAGGATACCCACTGGGTGCCGGTGGCTCACGCCTGTAATCCCAGCTACTCAGAAGGCAGAGATCAGGAGGATCGAGGTTCAAAGCCAGCCTGGGCAGATAGTTCACGAGACCCTATCTGAAAAAAACACATCACACCAAAGAAGAGCTGGTGGAATGGCTCAAGGTGTAGGCCCTGAGTTCAAATTGCAGTACAGCCAAAAAAAAAAAAAATTACAAAGAAACCCATTTGTACAATTAATATACACTAATTAAAGAAAAAAAAAGAAAGGGTCACAAAAATTAAAAAAAAAAAGAGCTAAATGTGCCATTCGTTAAACCCACTTTCTGTCTTTATGTGGTGTTGGCCATGTGGCTGTGCCCCCAGACTTGGGCTCCTGGTCCTGACTGTGCCTCTCACCCACGAGCCTCGAGTCTGCCATGGTGATCTCTGATTTTTGCTGCATTACAGTGGGGCTGGGGAGGATGATTTGATGCTGTGACACTCAGTCAGTGTGCTGCCCTGTGACCCTGCCACTGTCTCCAGCCAGGGGCTATGAGTACGTGTTGGAGCCCTCACCTGTCCCGCTGCCCCTGGACAGACCTCAGGAGACACGGGTGCTGCAGGTGTCCTGTGGCCGGGCGCACTCCCTGGTGCTGACGGATGGCGAAGGTGGTGAGTGGACTTGCTCACCTGTGGGTGTGGTCACGGGGTGAGTTTCAGCCCCATCTGATTAATCGGTGAGCGTGGCCTTTCTGGGGCTCAGTGGGATTGTGGCATGGAAGACCCTGTTCCCTCTCCCATGCCCTGTCCTCTGTGTGCGTGGAAAGTTACAGGCACTTAAAAGTGCTTCTTCCCCGGGGCAGGGGCTCCTGGGTGCCAGGCCCCTGTGCCATGTGCCCCTCCCCATGTGGGCTTGTTTCAGGAAGAGGCCAAGGTGGTGGCAATTTTCACATCATTTTCTGGCTAAGTGTATTCAACAGGAAAAGGCAAAGGTGCATTTAGGAACTTTTTAAAGAGGGGATTTGGTGTCACAGACAATCTAGTGACAGGGACAGGGAGTGGGGTACTGGCCTCAGAGTGTGGGATTCCCTGGAGGCAGAGGCAAAGGCTGGGATGTGGTGAGCGACTGGGCCAGAACCGCTGGGAGCCTGCCTCCCCGCCCCCCCCTTCTCTGCCCCTTCCCAGTCCTGACCTGCAGGGATCCTGCAAATGTGACAGCGCAGCTGATGTGACACGGTCTGTTCTTTAGTCTTTAGTATGGGGAACAATTCGTACGGGCAGTGTGGCCGGAAGGTGGTGCAGAGTGAAGTTTACAGGTGAGTTTCCAGGACCTCCTCCTCCAGGTCAGGGAAACACTAAGGCTTCTGTGTGATGGACAGGCTGAAGAGTGATAGGCCGGGTTCCTGAAGCAGGTGAGGAAGCCTGGAGCTTGGTGCAGGGTCCTAGGCAGGGCTGCTGTGTTTCTGGTGAGCCCCGTATGTTAGCTTGGTGGGAGGGGAGGGCGGAGGAGTAGTGCTTGTAATGTGTGAATTAATTTTGGAAGTTTTGTTTATTTTATCAAGTTGATTAATTTAAAAAAAAAACTCCCCTTCATTTCCGTCTTTTCATTTTGGTGTTTAAAAAATTTCTCTCTAAGCCAGTAACTCACACCTGTAATCCTAGCTTCCTTGAGAGGCTGAGATCAGGAGGATTGTGATTTGAGGCCAATCTAGACCCCATCTCAATGGAAAAACCTGGGCATGGTGGTGCACGCCTATCACCCCAGCAACAGGCAGCTTAAAATAGGAGGGTCGTGGGCCAAGCTGGCCTGTGCAAAAAGGGTGACCCTAATACTATCAAAAACCTCCCTGAAAAACATTTCCTCTCATTCTGGCCTCAAGTACATATAAAAACCACTTTGTGTTTTGTTTTGTTTTGTTTTATTTTCATGCCTTGCATTTGACCTTGGGAGGTGCTCTGAGTGTTACTGTGTGCATATGGGGACCACCAGCAGCGGGAGAGATGAGGGCAGGGCCTGGTTGCACACTGCTCCTGACCTGGTCTCTTGCCTCTGCTCTCTTGGTTTCTGGTAGCGAAAGTCACAAGGTCCACAGGATGCAGGATTTCGATGGAAAGGTGGTCCAGGTAAGAGATGTGGGCTGAGACTCGATTGTCCTCTCTCCACGGTGCTTTTGAAAGATTGAAAGCTGTGGGGGGGGGTAGCAGATTTGTTAGGGGGATTTTCTGAATTATTAATTTAGTGTAAAAATGTTTGGATCATTTTTGAATCAATGCCAGATCCTAGGACTACAGAATTGGATAAGATTGGGGGTGGGGAGGGCAGGTGATGTCCCAGTAGGTAGACAGGCTGCGTTACAGCCTGGTTAGTGCCACTGTGTTCCAGGCTGGCTGTGTCTGGCTTACCACCTTATTTTCCTTTGTGGGCAGTGCCTGGCACACAGTGGGTATTTATAATGTCTACTTAAATAAACATGCAGGTGTTTACAGGCAGTGCTGGGGAGTCCCTAGCGGGGGCTACTGAGTCTGCCAGGAGCTGGAGAGAGGGAGGGAGGGAGGGCCTGCTGCAGGAGGCATAGGGGTTCAGTGATTTCCTGGTCAGACCAGGGATGGTGATAGAGAGGCTTTCACTGCCCTGGCAAATCTCACCCTTCAGGAAGCCTTAAGGACTTAAACCTTCTTAGAAGTCTTCTTTTTTTTTTGATGGTACTGGGATTTGAACTCAGGGCCTTCACCATGAGCCACTCCACCAGCTCTTTTTTGGTGATAAGTTTTTTTGAGCTCAGGTCTCATGAACTATTTGCCTGGGGCTGGCTTCAAACCCTCCTGATCAGCTGGGATTACAGGCATAAGCCATTGATTCCCAGCTGCCACAGGCTTTAACCCATCACTAGTGTTCTGTGTGACTGGAGGTCAATCTGCTTGGGGCAGTATGGAAAGCCACCTAGAGGCCAAGGGCTCATGTATCTAGCTGAGGAGTTTCCTGATGGTTCTCCCCGGGTGCAGCTCAGTGGTGAAGCCATCACTCAGCACGCACCAGGTCCTGGTTCAGTTCCCAGCACCACCAAATAAAAAGTAGTAAGCAGGGTTAAGTGACACTCCATTTAGAAAGATGGTGTTGGTTGTGGTATTGGGGAGTAGGTGATGAAGTCCCGTTAGGCATCTTTGGAGAGAAGGGGCAGGTTAGCTGGGCAGTGGTGGCTCATGTCTGTAATCCTAGCTACAGAGAAGGCAGAGAACAGGAGGATCATGGTTTGAAGCCAGCCTGGGCAAATAGTTTGTGAGACTTGATCTTGAAAAAACCCATCACAAAAAAGCGTTAGTGGAGTGGCTCACGGTGTAGGGAAAAAAGAGAAGGCGCAGGTGGAGTAGACTTGTGGAGAGGAGAACGGATGGACAGAAGGGATTGGGGCTGAGGGAGCTAGAAGGCTGTGACTCCATATGCTGATGTTCTGAGCCCAGATGGTGGAATGAGGGTAACGGGTCTGACTTGGGCAGAGGGAAGCGAGAGGAGCTGGAGGGGGAATCTGGAAATGAGGCAGTGGAAAGGACAGGGCTTCTCACCCAGGCCTCAAAGTCGAGCGATGCAAGTTCAAGTTCCCTCTCCTTCACTGGGTAAGTTGGCAGACTTCTGTGAGTCCCTTTCAACTTGGCCTTGGCTGTTGATTCAGTATGGTACCCTGTTGAAGAATGTTCCATGATTGCTACTTTTCGAGGGGCAGTTAGTGAACTCAGGAAGTCCAGCACTCACTGCTCTTGTTGATGGAGACGGTGTAGAGGGGCAGGCGGGCTTGGCGAGTCGAGGCGTCTCCTAGGGAAGGGACAAGAGGAGGGGACTGTGGGGCAATTCTCTGGCATTGAAGGGGCCGAAGAAGAGACTGAGCTCACAGCCAAGACTGGAGGCTGGCGGGGGACGGAGGTTGGGGGGGCAGGTGTCATGTGGGCAGGGGGACAGAAGAGCTTTGGGTTGCTCCTTTGGACACCTACACTTGACTTTACCAAGAGCAGTCTGAATGGATCAGGTGACAAAGGCTAGGCCGGAGCCTTCAGGGAGAATGAGACACACAGGCGGCCTAGGCAGCATCCGGCCTCCTGGGTTCAGTCCCTGCTGCTTTGGCTCCAAGGGGTGGGACAGGACTTACCTCACCTGCTCGCCTCTGTCTGTTTGCCAGGTTGCCTGTGGTCAGGATCACAGTCTGTTCCTCACAGATAAAGGCGAAGTGCACTCCTGCGGATGGGGGGCTGACGGCCAGACAGGTAGTGTGCTTGCCACCCCTTGGATGCACCCAGCCCATCACATGGAGCTACGCACTGTAGGGGTCATGGTCTGGAACCCAGCTTCCTTGGTTTGGCTCTTCTCATCACTTACAGGAACACTGCCTTTGGCATCCCTTTCTGTTCCCCTCACCCTCTGAGCCCCTCATCCGTCACCAGGTCTGAGCCTGGAGGGGCAGTGGCTCACCCCTCTTTCTTTTTGTTTTTTTTGGTAGTACTAGGGTTTGAACTCAGGGTCTCATGCTTGCTAGGCAGGGACTCTGCTATTTAGCCACTCTACCAGTCCACTCACCCCTCTCAGTTCTGCTGTCTTGCAAGGGGTGCGTGTGTGTTCCTCCTGTGCTCAGCGAGTTTGGACTGTGAGCTCATCTTTCACAGAGTTTAATTTCTTGGAACCTTGAGTACCTAAGTAGGAGACTTCTCCTCTGAGATTGGGGTTTGCTTTTTTTTAAATTTTTTTGCGATACTAGAGTTTGAACTCAGGGACTACACCTTTGAGCTACTCCACCAGCCCTTTTTTATGTGATAGTTTTTTTTTTTTCAAGATAGGGTTTCCTGAACTGTTTGCCCAGGCTGGCTTCAAACCTCGATCCTTCTGATCTCTGCCTTCTGAGTAGCTGGGATTACCGGCATGAGCCATCAGTGCCTGGCTTAGGGTTTGCTTTTTTTTTTTTTTTCTTTTATTCATATGTGCATACAATATTTGTGTGGGTCATTTCTACCCCCTTCTCCTCACCCCATACCCCCTTGCTATCAGGCAGAAACTATTTTGCCCTTATCTCTAATTTTGTTGAAGAGAGAGTATAAGCAATAATAGGAAGGAACAAGGGTTTTTGCTAGTTGAGATAAGGATACAGGGAGTTGACTTGTATTGCTTTCCGGTACATGTGTGTTACCTTCTAAATTAATTCTTCTCGAACTAACCTTTTCTCTAGTTCCTGGTCCCCTTCTCCTATTGGCCTTTGTCACTTTAAAGTATCTGCATTAGTTTCTCTGCATTGAGGGCAACAAATGCTATCTAGTTTTTTTTGGTGTTAGGGTTTGCTTTTGCCTGGTGCTGAGGGGGTTGGCTACCTGCCACTGCCTTGGCTGCTCTGAGAGCCTGGTTTAAAGCAGGGGTGTGAGACTCAGTGTTCCTCTTTGGTCAGCTGCCCAACCATGACCCCCTGCTGCAGTCCAGATAGCAACCTTTGTCCTTAAGCCAAATCCTGCCTTTTTCTCTGCTTACCATCAACCTCACCAGTTTTATGGGGGTGGTGTCTTGAGATAATGTCTTTCTGTATTGCTGAGGCTGGCCTGCAATGCCTGGGTTCAAGTGGTGTCCTCCCTCAAGGACAACAGGTGTATGCCACCATGCTGGCTCCTTTATTTTCTAGCCAGCCCAACACTGCATTAAAAATTGCTTCCTGTAGGGCTTCGGATATATTCAGTAGTACAGTGCTTGCCTAGTGTCTGCAAGGCCCTGGGTTTCATCCCAGAACTAAAAAACACAAAAACAAAGAAGAAAAAATATTGCTTGTAATTTATGAAAAGCCTAATAGGTTCATCCTAGTGCTGTTTCATCTTGTAGTTTTCTGACTTGATTTACACCTATAAATTTGCAATGGAGCCAGGTGCTGGTGTTCACGCCTGTAATCCCAGCTACTCAGGAGGCAGAGATCAGGAGGATTGGGGTTTGAAGCCAGCCCAGGCAAATGGTTCGTGAGACCCTATCTCGAAAATACCTAATGCAAAAAAGGGCTGGTAGAGCTCCTCAAGGTGTAGGTCCTGAGTTTAAGCCCCAGTACCGAATTAAAAAAAAAAAAACACACCAATTTAGTTATGTCCATTTTCCTCCTCTGAGAACACAGAGGAGGACGGTGTGTGAGCTACAGAGGAACAGGTGAGGATTTCTGATTGATAGTAAGAGCAAGTAATTAAAAGTCTGTGTCTCCACCGTGCCAGGCCTGGGTCATTACAACATCACCAGCACACCCACCAAGGTGGGCGGAGACCTTGCTGGGGTGAAGGTCATCCAGGTGGCCACCTACGGCGACTGCTGCCTGGCCGTGTCAGCTGATGGAGGCATCTTTGGTTGGGGCAACTCTGAGTACTTACAGCTGGCCTCTATCACGGACTCCACACAGGTATTGGTTCACCTGCCTACTGTTGGGGTATTTAGAAACAACAGAAGCTAAGGACCTTTCCAGAAGATTCTTCAAGTTGGGATGTGTGAGCCCTAGTCAGGCCTAGCCTGTCATAAAAGGGCCTCATCCTGGTCATCTCCTTGGAGCCTGGAAAGAAGTGTAGGTTCAGCCAGGTGCTGATGGCTCACGCCTGTCATCTCAGCTACTTAAGAGGCAGAGATCAGGAGGATCATGGTTCGAAGCCAGCCCAGGCAAATAATTGGAGAAACCCTATCTCAAAAAAACCCATCACAAAAAAAGGGCTGGTGGAGTGGCTCAAGGTGTAGGCCCTGAGTTCAAATCCAAGTACCACAAAAAAGTGTAGGTTTAAAAGCCATCATGACTGGTGCTTAGACAATTAAAAATTGTTTTGTTTTTTTTAAAAAAAAAAATTGTAAAAAATTATTATGTCTGTAACCCTAGCTAACAGGGGGGCAGACATCAGGAGGATCATGGTTTGAGGCCAGCCCTGGCCACAGGTTGCAAGATCCCATCTCAACCAATAAAAGCTGGGTGTGATCAGTACTTTAGGTCTGCACCCCACCTTTATCTAAAGGAGTCTGAGGTGGTTAACATAGGTTCCCAGTCCCAGTGCACAGCGTGCATTGAATGTCCAGGAAGTGTTTGTGGAATAAACAAGTGACCAGGATGTGCTTCCCGCTGCCTTGTTTTCCTAACCCTGCAACCCTGTGTCGATCCAGGTGAACGTTCCCCGGAACTTGCCGTTCTTAGGATTGGGCAAGGTGCAGCAGGCAGCATGTGGCGGGACGGGCTGTGCCGTGTTGAACGGTGAGACCTCTTCCAGGTGGCAGATGGCATGGAGTAAGGTCAGGAGGTGTAGACCTCAGCCGAGGGTACGACCCAGCTGGATGGGGGTCAGTGATTATGGGTTGAGCTTGCAAGTCCCGGTGGGAAGATGACAGTGTGACAGGTGTATAGGCAGCAGCACGGCTCAGTCGTCCTGTGGTGGGCCTGGAACCACACGTGAGCCGCTTTCTTCTCCCTCACCCTGGGCCAAGGACGCCAGCCTAGGCTTTGCCAGGCAGAAAATAAAAGGCACCAGGTAGCGAGGGGGTAGGGGAGGAGTGGGAGGGGGCACAGGAAGGGGGGAAGAAATGACCCAAACATTGTATGCACATATGAATAAAATTAAAAAAAAAAGGCAGAGTTTAGATATGAGACCCACACCCTGGGATTAAAGCCCTGTCACCAATTAATATTAAAGTTCATTGTTTTTGTGGGGGAGGGGTTGTGGGTCAAAGCCAGAGTGACACCACTGAGCTACACCACGGCCCCAGGGTCAGACTAATAGCTGGGGCTGGTGTAGCTCAGTGGCAGAACACTTACCCAGCGTGCACAGGGCCCTGAGTTCTACCCTCAGCACCAGAAAAAAAACAAAACTCAGGTGTGGTGGCCAAACTTGTAATCCCAGGCCTCAGGAGGCTGAGGCAGGAGGATCACAGGTTCAAGGCCAGTTTGGGCTACATAGCAAGACTGTCTCAAAAAACTAAAACCAACAAAAATCTAGTAGCTTTAAGGATCCGGCCAGAGACATTGTGTGTGTTTGTGGTCCGGTCTTCTCATCAGTATGACACTCAGAGCCACCATCAGGGGAAGCCACCTCAGGGTCTCTGACCACACAGGTTTTCTGGGTGATGTGTGGACTGGGCCCCCAGGTTACCCTGAAGAGTTGGGAAGTCTGTGCTCTGACATTGGCTAGCTGGCTATGTAAGACTCCACAGGCTAGAATTTAAGCAGGGAAGCTTTTCATTCAAAAAATTTTTTTTGGTGGTTTGGGGTTTGAACTCAGGGCCTGTGCTTGCTAAGCAGCCTCTACCACTTGAGCCTTGCCCACAGCCCTTTGGCTTTGGTTTTTTTGGATAGGGTCTTGTGCTTTTGGCTGGAGTCACCCTTGACCGTGATTCTCTGACTTAATGTCTCCTGAGTAGCTGGGATTACAATTGTGAACCACCATGCCTGGCTTTTTGTTGACATGAGGTCTTGCTAACTTTTTGTCCAGACTGGCCTCAAATCTTGATCCTCTTACATAAGATGGCAGGCGTGAGTCACCATTCCTGGTGAGAGGAGTCTTATTTTAAGTCCTTGTCAGCATGTTCTTGCAACCAAGGAGGAAAGACACAAAGTGCACGTGGATGTCATGATCTTCTGGTGAGGGAGGACACCCCCAAGTTTGCTGTACTGACTGTTGTTTTGTCGTAGCACAGGAGAAGGACATGTTTTCGTCTGGGGCTATGGGATTCTCGGGAAAGGGCCAAACCTGGTGGAGACTGCTTTTCCAGAAGTGATCCCACCCACGCTCTTCGGGGTGACGGAGTTCAACCCAGAAGTCCGTGTTTCCCACATCTGGTGCGGACTCAGCCACTTTGCAGCACTTACCAGTAAGCGACCAGACTATGGCCTGCAGGGGGCCCAGCAGGGCTTGGCTCCTTCAGGTTCAACCTTAACTGGGGTCAGCTCCTGGTCTGTCCCACTGAGTGTGCCTTCTCGAGGGTCACTAAAGTGAGCAGCCAGGCCAGGTGCAGTGACTCACACCTGTAATCCCAGCTACTTGGGGGGCTGAGATTGGGAGGATCGCAGCTTAAGGCCAGCCTGGACAGTTCACAAGACCCCCATCTCCAAAATAACCAGAACAAAATGGACTGGAGGTGTGGCTCAAGCAGTGGAACACCTACTTTACAAACTTGAAGCCCTGAGTTCAAATCCCAGTCCAATCCTCCCACCTACAAAAAAATGGCCAAGTCAGAAGTGTTGGGTTTGAGGTTGTGGTGTGGGTGTCTTTCTTTCATCCTGGGATTTTGTGTCTGATTTCTTTGGTTTGTGGTTTCTTTGGAGTGTGAGCTGGAGGCCAGGTATGAGAGGCTGCATCCCCCGTGGTCCTAAAGCTCCAGTGTGGTGTCTGTGTCCTGGGAGGTCTTAGTCTGTGTCCTGTTGCTGTAACACAATACATGAGACTGGAAATTGATAAAGTAAAGAGGTTTATACTGACTGGCTCATGGGGGACCAGAAAGTACAAGAGCATGTGGGGAAACTGAACTCATTTATAATAACCTCCTCTTGCAGGAACCTACCTGGTCTTTTGGGAAGAACATTAATCCTTTGTTGGGGTCCTACCACCTCTTAGAACCATTACATTGGGGACCAAGTGTCCAACACATGAATTTTGGGTACAAACCGTATTCAAACCATGGCATGGGACCTCTTTCCCTTGGTGGTCCTTTTCTGTCTTGTAACCCTGTGTGCATTGGTTTGATCATTTGTTTGTTCCCTGTTCTGGGATCCCATGAGAACAGGAGCCACGTCTGTTCAGTGTCTGTCCTGTCCCCAGGCACTAAGTCCCTGTCACTTGACTGCATGTCCCAAATACAGAAAGCCAAACATGGAATGAGGCACCGTTCTTCTCACTGTCAGTTAGCCCGGGTGTAGCCAGGGTTTGTGGCAGGCACAGCTGTCCTGCCAGAACCTCGGTGGTGGCGCAGGTGGCCGCGCATGAGCAGAGTGGCTGTGTGGCAGAGCCCTGGCCGTGCTGCATGTGTGGATGCACCAGCCCTGGGCTCGGGCACCTTCTTGGCATAGCTCAGCCCCCACCATCTTCTTTCTTTTGCAGACAAAGGTGAGCTGTTTGCGTGGGGCAAGAATGTGCGTGGGTGCCTGGGCATCGGCCACCTGAGAGACCAGTACTTCCCGTGGAGGGTAAGGCTATGTGAGTGCGCGGACCAGGACGAGGGACACAGGACCTGCTCCCCTGCCTCGCACACACTGCCACAGCCTCAGGAGGCCTGAATGGTGGCTGCGGGGTCACTGCTTTCCCTGCAGTGGAGTCTGTACATTCCTGGGGCCTGTTGGGTGTGAGGTTGGAAGGAATGGCCCACCCAGCTGTGCCAGTCTCTGTAAGAAGCCATCACAGGCTGGGCACCAGTGGCTCCTACCTGTAATCCCAGCTACTCAGGAGGCAGAGATCAGGAGGATTGCAGTTTGAAGCCAGCGAGCAAATAGTTCATAAGACCCTATCTCAAAAAAAACCATCACAAAAAAGGGCTCTAGGTGTAGACCCTGAGTTCAAACCCCAGTACCACAAAGAACAGGGATACAAAGGCATGCCAGGCACCAGAGCGAGTACTGGTGGGGTGAGGCTCGGACTGGGAGGTGCTGGAAGTTGGCATGCATGGGGTGGTGTGTGTTTTCCAGTGAACTGGAAAGGAAACAGGCCGGCTAGGGTGCAGCTTGAGTGCACAAGACCTTGGGTTCCATCCCCAGCACCACAGTAAGCGAACATACAGGCGGGCTGTTACCTATTTTGGTCGCTCAACCACACCACTGAGGTAGGGCGTAAATGCCCTGCTTAGGGCTAGGATGCAGTTAGAGGCTTGTTTCAGATTCAAGGGGAAAGAGGTTCTTTCTTAAATTGTACTTTTTTGAGTGTTGTTTGCTGAGTCAGTAAATAACTTCTTTATTTATTCCTTCCGAATATGGGATATCTGTTTATGGTACAGAATGTATTGTGTGAGGTGGTGGTGCACACCTGTAATCCTGGCACTCCAGAGGCTGAGGCAAGAGGATCTTGAGTTCCAGGCCAGCCTGGCTACATAGTGAGATTCTGTCTTAAAAAAACCAAACCAAATGAAAACCCAGGGCAGAGGAGGCTGTGGGAGAAGCATGGGAAATGGAGACTCATTAGGGGTTGTGTGGCGTGTGCCTGGGGAGGAAAGGCTGTCATCTGTGCGGTGTGAAGCAGCTAGGGCACCTGCTGTGCGTGTCAGCATTCACGAGGGCCACCTGTGCCCTGGCAGCTTTCCCCCTCCTTTTGTCTGAGTGCATGTGGCTGCCCCGATAGGCATGAGTGATGATGAGGGTGTGCCACCTGCCTTCATGTCCTCCCACTTGGAGTGACATGGCTAGCCACGGCTGGCCTGCTGGGTGATGGGTCTGTAGGTCCAGGCTACTGGAGCCTGATGCCTGGGACACTCAGGTGGCGCCTGCTGACTCTGACTCCTCACTCACTACGAGGGGAATGGCATCTTTCTGGCTGCTCTCTGCCATGTGCCTGCCGTCAGGGGCCAAGCACACCAGTCTGTCCTGGAGCCAGCTGTGTCTTCCCTCTTGCACAGTCCGTGAGTCCCAGGGTTTGTGCTCTGTCACTTGAGCCACTCCCCCAGCCCTGTTTTGTGATGGTTTTTTGAGATAGGGTCTTGTGAACTATTTGCCCAGGCTGGCTTGGAACCTCGATCCTCCTGAGTAGCTGGGATTACAGGTGTGAGCCACCCATGCTGGGCTTAGGCCTTGCCTCTCAAAGGCTCCACTGCCTTCCAGTAGTGCCAATCCCGGGACCAAGGCTCCAACATGTGGGTCTCTGGTGTGTGTGGGGCCTGAGCCTGCTGTGCCAGGCGAGCTGTGAGACCTGAGGCCCCACAAAGGCCACGTCTGCCCAGTGCTGCTGGGACCGTACTCCATCTCTGCTGTGCACTCACTTCTTAAAAAATGACAATTTGTGCTGGGCGCCAGTGGCTCACGCCTGTAATCCTAGGTACTCAGGAGGCAGAGATCAGGAGGATTGTGGTTCGAAGCCAGCCTGGGCAAATAGTTTGCAAGACCCTGTCTCGAAAAAAACCTTCACAAAACAGGGCTGGAGGAGTGGCTCAAGTGGTAGAGCACCTGCCTAGCGTGAGGCCCCGAGTTCAAACCCCAGTGCCACCAAAGGAAAAGTACCAGAAAACTGTTAAAACGGGAACCTACGTTTGTAACACACACTGTGGTGCCACTCAGTCCTTCAGAGGCTCAGGGAGGGGCTGTTCTGATAGTGTGCGGGCCCGGGCCTCTCCTTCCAGAAGCTTGCCTAGGGCCTGTGCTCCTCAGAGCTTCACGTCCAAGTCAGAGGCAGAGCCAAGATTCTCTCAGCCGTGCCACCTTCTCCGATGATGGTCTTTTCACTGTCACCTGCCTCTTCCTGAGAGCCCGAAGCTGGAGTTTCTGGGTCCCTGGCTGTGGAGGGTGGTACAATGCAGAGATGTGGAACATTCCAGAAGGCTGTATGCCTTTCAGGACCCTGTGACCTAATGAGCCCTGCAGACCTGGAGGGCAGTGTGGGGCTGTGCGTGACCCCTGGCCCTGTCCTCGGGAAGCCCCTTCTCATTTGGATGCCCACGTTAATGGGCATTCTTTGCGGAGAGTGGGGCAGGGACCTTTGGGCTCAGGCCTCTCGCCCCAGTGTGCACAGGTGGATGCTGTGGGATGTTAGGGCCACAACTGAGGTCTCCCCCAAGTGCCTGTGCCTGTTGTGACCCACAGACTGCTGCAGACTGAGCCCCCTTTACCCATGTCCCTCTGGTCACCACCGCTGGGGCTTGGGGCCTCTTTGTTTGTATGACCCACTCCATTGCCATGGGCCATAGTGGGTCTGACAGCACAGGAGAGGAGTGTGGGAAAAGCTGTCGCTCTGGCAGCCTTCTGGCCCCAGTGGGGCTTTTCTAGTTAGGAGGACATCCTGGGTTCTGGGCCATGTTACAAACCCAAAATAAGGTGGGGGCAGCTGGTCCCTGCTCATGAGGCAACGGAGGTGGTGGGGAGGAGGGGACGCTCGCCGGGGTGCTGGAGCCTCAGGAGCTACTGTTGACCCCCAGAGAGGCCTTGGGCGAGCGAGCCTGGCTGTAATGGCCAGAGCGCTTGAACAAGGACTCAGGTGCCTGCGTGCCACAGGTGCGTGAGGAGAGGCACTCTGAGTGCTCTCCAGAGGTTGCCAGGAGTCCATCTGTTCTTGTGACTGCAGGCACACGTTGCTGTGTTCCAGGCCTCCCTGGAACGCTGTCACCGGGCAGCGCTGTTTGCTCAGTGGTTTCTGTGGCAGGTTCTGCTGAGGTGTCTGTTTGGGGAGGCAGGTGAGAGTAGCATGACTCAGTTCCTGCTTCCTTCCCACCTGTGACCAGGAGCCCTAAGGGTCTGGTGGCCCCTGCTGTTCTGGGGTCAGCACCTTCCATCTCCGTGCTCATAGACCACTGTTTTCCTCCTTAGTCATGAGCTGCGCGGGTTGTCGTGTGTGTGTGTGTGTGTGTGTGTGTGTGTGTGTGATTTGTGTGTGTGTGTGTGTGTGTGTGTGTGTGTGTGTGTGAAAGTGATTAAAGAGGACCCCTGGAAGGACCTGAGCATCCTGTCAAAGAACTTCTCAATTCCAGGGAAGGCGGGGAGCGAGGCAGAGAGCATTGGGGGTATTAAGAGATATTTAACACCTGTCATTCTCACTGAATGACCTTTTATAGTGTAGTCGTGGGACTACACTACCTGTTTGTAATCATAATAAACAAGAGAAAGCCGGGCTTAGTTGTGCACATCTGTAATCCCAGCACTTGGGAGGCTGAGTCATGATGAGATCCAGACCAGCCTGGATACATAGCAAGACACCATCTCAAAAACACAAACAAAAACTGACAAAAAAAAAAAAAAAACCCTAAGAGAAGCAAAACAGGCCCTCTTGGAGAACTGGCCAGGCTCTGAGGTATGCCTGGAATGGTTTGAGGCATTGATCCCCAGGGAAGGTTCTAGAACAGCGAGTGTACTTGGGAAGGCAGGGAGGCCCCAGGCCCAAGGGAGCGAGGCCTCCTGCTGGGTGGCAGGTTGTCAGCCCGGCCAGGCAGTATGGTCAGGACTGTGGCAAGGCCTTGGTGTCTGCTGAGGCATAGCCAGTGCCTCTCCTGAGGGCAACAGGGCATGGAACACAGCCTGTGTCTGCAGGGAGGTTTGTGGGATGTGTTCCCATATGTACCTACCGGCGGGGAGGGCTTCTTCTATTCTCCAGGAGCCCTGTGGTGATGGGGCAGGGAGTCTGGTGGCCACACTCAGGGGAGCATGGCCTCTGTGACACAGCGTCTGTGCCCTTACCCAGGGCGGCCTGTTGGGTGGAGGTGAGCAGTGGTGGGCAGGGAGCTAGGATGGCCTTTCCACTGGGTCACTGCCCATTGTCCAGTGAGCTGTGGGAGGTGTGGGCATCCCCGTGTCCAGGACAGGGAGCCAGACTCAGAGAGGCCAGGTGACCGAGAGCCAGGTTGATCAGCTCCAGGCCTGTGGCCTCACAGCGAGTCCCTCTCACCATGTGCTGGGCTTGTGTTTCAGGTGACGATGCCCGGTGAGCCCGTGGACGTGGCGTGTGGCGTGGATCACATGGTGACTCTGGCCAAGTCTTTCATCTGAGCCGCCTGAGGATGGCCCCCATGTCAGCAGAAGCCGGGTGTGGGGACCAGCCAGGCCTCCTGATGGTGGGGAGTCCCCTGTCACAGCACACTGCGTTTGGACAGGCTGTGCTACGTCTCCTGCTGGCCCCCAGCAGCCTGTGGCTTTCATTCTGATCACCTGACTCATGCAGCCACCTCTGGTCACTGCCGCTCACTCATTGCTCCCTGGAAGGACACAGTCCCACAGCCTGAAGTACCTTGGCCTGGGAGTGTGCACGGAGTTGTGTGCCAGCAGTCACCCCATGGGCCATGTCAGACCCAGCCTTGAATCTGTCCTCGCTGCCAGGCTCAAACAAGCTGGGAAGTCCCCACAGGAAGATGCTTGGGGTTACTAACCTATGGGCTGAGGGCTCCAAACATATCCGCCAAAGCTTGGCTGGAAAGCCAGCCTGGAGAACGCTCAGAAACCATGAAAATCATTGACTTCCTAACAAAACTTGGCTTTCCCTTTAGAAATAGTATTTAAAAATGTGTTTTGGAATAAAACCTATTTTCTGCCTTTTTAAGAACAAAAGAGGTCCTTTAAAAATTGAGATTAGCTGTGAAAATAAGACTTTTTTTTTTTTTTGGTGGCACTGAGGTTTGAATTCAGGGCCTCACACTTGCTAGGCAGGTGCTCTACCACTTGAGCCACTCCTCCAGCCCTTTTGTGGGCTGGGTTTTTTCAATGTAGGGTCTCATAAACTATCCACCTGGGCTGGCCTCGAACTCTGATCCTCCTAATCTTTGCTTCCTGAGTATCTGGGATTACAGGTGTTCCCAGCTAAGGCTTTGATCCAGAGGGAAATAGAAGCTAGTGGAAAACACAGTAAAAGTCAGTCCCGCTTGGAAACTGTTTTCTGAATAGATTCGAGTCCCCAGCTGGGGTCTCACGCAGTGCCTGCTGTGCCCCACTCCTGTACCCCATCGTCAGCAGGTACTGGGGGCCCCTGAGGTACGAGTATGTCGTGTCAGGTGGTGACACGTTCATTCAGGGAGGGAAAGTACTTCTAAAGCACTCAGGTGTAGGGGGTGCTGGGGGCTCGTGAGGGACGTGGGGAGACAGAAGTGGTATCTGGGGAGCTGCCGGCCATTGCAGGGGCCACAGGCAGCCTTACTGGCTGACGCTGTCCCCCATTTCCCTGGGGTCATCCTTATGCATTGTTACTGCAAACTCGGGATAGAAATGGGAAACCAACCCCAGCACTGGGGAAGAGAAGCAGGCGAATTGCAAGTTCAAGGTCAGCCTAGGCTCTAGAGACCTGTCTCCAAAAAAAAAAAAATCAGAAAGTTCATTTTCTTCCTGAAGCCTGTGGTTGGGCCCACATCTGAAGTGACCACAGCAGTGAAGAGTAACCCAACCCCTACCCCCTGCAGAGGGTTAGGACCCCAGGGGCTAGACCTGGCTCGCACCATGGGAGGACAGGGATGGTCCGTGATGATGGCGATGGGGGTTCTCTGTAGAAGTTAGGAATAGTTTTAAACCTCCCACCAAATGCCAACCATGGTACAGATCTACTAATGACCTTGACCTTGGAGCCAGCGTGGTGGAGCATGCCTGTCAACCCAGCACTTGTGAGGCTGAGGCAGGAGGATCGTGAGTTTGAAGCCAGCCTGGTCTACATAGCAAGATTTTCTCAAAACAAAACAAAACAAAACCTAGAAAAACAAACCCAAAAACTTGACCTTGGACAGAGTCACCAGTATGTATAAGATAAGTGGTGTCCTCGGGTCTGTGTTAAAGCCCAGTTTCTATACACTAGCCTTGGTCTGCCTGATCAGGCAGCTCGCTGTGCTAGGGGCTCCCCTGCCACCCACCAGGCCCTCCCTCCAGCTGTCATCTGTGCTAGGTTCCCAGCATTTGTCCTCTCCCTGTCCCTCCCAGCCTTTGTCACCTGCACAGAAATTGTGCTGTGCCATTAGCTCTTCGCTAGGATTTATTCTGTTCCTGTGAAAACAGCATTTGGGTGGCGTGAGCCCGTGCTGACTCCCACGTATCCCTGGTCACTCCCACACTTGGCCTCAGTGCATTCGTCTTTGGGGACTGGGAGCCCCAGTGGGAGGTGCCAGATGTCCAGTTACTGGCCACACAGCTGCCATTCCCTCCAGGGCACAGAATTGTCCCCATGGTGCCTGGATCTTTGTCTTTCATCATCTTAGCCCTTGAGGCATGCAGGCGACCACTCCATCGGGATTTCTGAGAAGGGATGGCTCTTGCTGGCATGAAGAACCTTAGATGAGCTAATCAAAGCCCGCGCTGTGCTTTGCTCAGCCTCTGGGAATCTGATCGGGATTCTTCTTGCTCCTGAATACAGAGGGACCTACTGAGTTCTGGTAAATCCTGACAGGCGTGTGACACTGGGGTGTGCCACTCAGCCCAGCAGATTCAGTCTGGCTGAGCCTGGGCTCGGGACAAATGGGTGTGTTCCTGGTCACTTCACCCTTCACCTCTTCCCCCTCCCACTCCCACAGTGATGGGAGTTATTCCTCCCTTCTCTTGTTTTTTCTTCAGCAGTACTGGGGTTTGAACTCAGCAGCTCCACCTTGAATCACTCCATCAGCCCCACACACACACTTTTTTTTTTTTTTATGATGGTGGGTTTTTTTTTGAGATACGGCCTTGTGAACTATTTGCCTGGGCTGGCTTCGATCCTCCTGATCAGCTAGGATTACATGCGTGAGCCACTGGTGCCCAGCTTCTTGGTTTTTTTTTTTTTTTTTTTTTTTTTTTGAGGCAGGGTCCAAGGCTGGCCTCGAACTCTTGATCCTCCTGCTTTATCTTCCCAAGTGCTGGGATTACAGGTGTGAACCACCACTTCTGGCTCATTTCTTCTTCCTCCTCTCATGTCCGTTTTTCATGAAGACTGAAATCTTAGACTCATGCTGAAACTTACATGGAGGCCTGGGGCAGAGCCTACCCCCCCTCCATCAGCTAAGAGTGGAATTGCTGGTCGTTCATTTAGTTTCTTAAGTTTTGTCTGGTATCATTTCATGCAGAGCACGCTCAAGTGTCACAAGACTGAACATTCCCGACTACAGGTTGCGTGGTCCCCCATCTCGTCTGTCTCTGCACTAGGACTCCGTGGTGCCCAGCACTCATCAAACCTTAATGGCTGGATTTGGAGGTGGCCAGGGTCTAGCTAGGGCTGCTAGGGTCCTGCTGGTAGATAGATGTCCTCCTGTTCGGATCAGTGTCTCTTGGAAGAGCATCTTGAATACCACCATTGCAAGGTGAAGACCACCCAGCTCTTCCCTGTAACTTTTTTTTTTTTTTTTTGGTGGTACCATGGTGTGAACTCAGGGTCTTCCTAAGTTTTTGCCTGGGCTGGCCTCAAACCTTGGTCCTCCAAATCCCTGCCTCCTGTGAAGGTGGGATTACAGGTGTGAGTTATCACACCTAGCTTATTGTTTCTTTTCTATGCACTTTAGTGGTCAAGAGCGGTCAGAAAAATCCCATCTTTCTCTTTTTATTTTTTGACTGTCCTTCAAGCTGTGTATCTAGATTTGTCGCTTTTTCTACCACACTCTTTTATTTAAAAATTGAGATGTAAGTCACTGGGCAGCATAGAGTTCAACGTCCAGCCAGCCCCTCAAAGCCACTAATGGGCCCGCTTTCTTCAGTGGGGCACACAGCAAACCCTTGTGGAATTGTTGCCATGATTTCATTCCACATTTTCTCTTTCGGTGCTTGGTTTTTTTTTTATTTTTCTAGTTTTCTTTGCTAACAAGAGTGGCCTCCCTCTCTCCCTCCCCTCCGTCCTTCCTTCCCATGCCACCACCCTTTTTACTTTAGTTTGCTTTCAGATAGGGTCTTGTGGTCTCAGACTACCATCTTCCTACCTCCGCCTCCTGAGTAGCTGGGATTAACTGGAGCGTCACCACTTCTGGCTCCTTTGTTTTCTCTATTAAATTTTGGGAGAAGTCGAGGAGCTTTTAAAACTGTGTTGAGACCACGACCGGCTGAATCAGATTCTGGGATGGGTGAATGCACAGTGCGATCAAGGCAGCCAAAACTGCATCTCAGGAAGAACCATAGCCTCCTGGAAGTCAGGGAACAGCTGAGGTGCTGGCTGGACATCTGCCTTGTACATCTAGTACTGGCCCTGCCACTCCTGACTCTGCACTGGGAAAGCTCAAGACATGACCTTGAGCCAGCCAGGCCATCTCTCCTGAGAACTGAACCTGGACATCTCCTTTGGCTTCTCTCATCTGTGCTTGGCAACCCAGAATTCAGTATTCCGATGCTAAGCTGGGCTTTGCCACATATGAGTTCTCCATCTGAGGCTCTTAGCCAGCCTCAACCCCCTTCGTGTGTGTGTGTGTGTGTGTGTGTGTGTGTGTGTGTGTGTGTGTGTGTGTGTGTGTGTGTGTGTGTGGTGTGTGGTATTTTTGGCAGTATGGGGCCCACACCTAGATCCACTCCACCACAAAACCTGTTTTGTGATGGTTTTTTTTTCAAGATAGGGTGTCATGAACTATTTGCCCAGGCTGGCCTCTAACTGCAATCCTCCTGATCTCTGCCTCCTGAGTGGCTGAGATTACAGGTGTGAGCCACTGGCGCCCAGCAAGACAGTAAGTGTTGGGAGAACTTGTCACACAGCATCAAGTAATACAGCCCCTTTTGCTCTGGACGGTTCTTTCTGGACTCAAGGAGTAATAGCTGGAGGTGGTCCTCCCCTCTCCAGCCAGGCCTGCGCTTCCCCGGACCACAATGTGGAGAAAGAGATGTGATCCTGCATCAGACAGACACAGAAACCAAACCAAAATCAGCCACCACCATGTTTTCCTTCGTTTTAATTAACACTTTACAAAGTACAAAATATACTGTCTTTTTTCGGGGGGGGGGGAACATTAGGTATTTTTTTCTCTCGTCATACAGTACATGAATTTCAAGGGTTTTGTGTTTCTTTGACAAAGAAAGCATGAGGGTCCCAGGGGTGGGGTAGGACGGCCCGTTCTCCCCTTCGCCCAGGCCTTGGGACGGAGGAGGTGCCACGGGTGCTGGTGACAGACAGCGTGCCACTTAAGGGCCACAGGGGCTGTGGGCAGGAATGCCCTGCTGCTTCCCAGTAAGAGGCTCTGGGCAGGGTAGAGGTCCCTCAGGACCTGCTGTGCCCTTTCTTCTGCTCCCCCATCTTAGGATAACAGACATGATTTGGCATAGAGCAATGGAGGGGCTGGGATTTTTATTGGTGGTGTCCGTCTCATTGATTTGAAGATAACCCCACTTAACTCTTCTTGGACCATTTTCTGAATACAGGTAAACTGAGGCAACAGGAAAGGAAAACACACTGGGCTTGGCCTGGGGTTGAGGAGGGGGCCTGAATTTGGCCTGCCTTTCACTCCTGCTCTCCCACATGGGTCTCCAATGTTGTCGAACCTTCTTCTAAGATGAGCCTCCATGATGGGGCAGCCACCCCCACCCCCAACACCTCTCCCTGTGAATACTGTCTTAGGAACTGGGTGATTTGAAGAGTCCCCTGGGGCACCTGGGCACTTCAGGATGGCAATATGGCCTTCCAGGCCTCTGAGGAGCACAGCCCCCGCTGGGACACGTCTGCCCCTCTGCGGAGCAGTTTGTCAAGTGTGGTGAGGTTATCCTAACCAGGCAGTCACCTCCTCTACCCCAGAGCCAGGCCCTGTGCTCCCACCTGGCCACCTCTGTCCACGTGGGCAAGGTTGCTCCCTATGATCCTAACTGCTGAGCATCACGAGCAAGTCCTGCAGCTGAGCTGTGCACGTACACATCACACACACACCAGCACCCTGACTCCCAAGTCCTCCCAGCCTCTCCTCCTCCACAAACTCCCCCACCAGGCTGGCTGCCCAGGCCTCGGGCTTCTATTCCAGGCCACTTCTGGTGCCTCCAGCCCTGGGGACAACTGGCTGCCCCAGCCAGGGCTCCACCTCCCCATCCCGGTCCTCAGAAAAGCAGCCTTTGGGGGATGACTGGAGGTGACACTGGGGCCATAACCCACCCTGTGGCTTATTCCAGGGACAGTCAGCAGTCAAGCATGTCTTTTTGCCACTTCTAGTTTGAAAATGAAAAAAAAAAAGCTAGGATGAGGTTGGAAGATGTTGGGAAAGTCCTGGTCCTCCCGTGACAACCCCAGGCCACTCTCCTCAGCCTGTCCTGTGCAGCCTGTGGGGCTGATGGATCATCAGCCATCTTGGCTGGTTCTCCTCCAGAACGAACCCCCCCCCCCCCACATCCCCAGCACAGTGTCAGGAAACCTAAAAAATCAAAGCTCAACCTTGTTGCCGCCGGGGATCCCATCATCACGGCCACCAACTCGTGCTCACCATTTGCCCAGGCTGGCTTCAAACTGCGAACTGTGATCCTTCTGACCTCTGCCTCCTGAGAAGCTGGGATCACAGCAGTGAGCCACCGGTGCCGGGCTTCCTACACTCAATCTTGAAGCTCAGGAAGGTGGCCCAGGGTGGTTAGGAAGGGTAAGTGGCAGGCTCAGTTTTCAATGTCATCCATCAACCAAACAGTGCTCTGGCCTCTCCTACCTGTCCAAGTCCTCCCTCCTGTCCTCCACAGCCCCCTCGGTCACCCTGGAGGAGACAAGCCTCCCCAGACTTAGAATCTTCCTGCTGGCGCCACCCTGGTTAGAGTGGCCATGTCACTTACTCTGTCCCCTGCCCGCCAGGGACCTGCTGTTGCAGCTGCTGGGAGGGGTGGATACTGGTGGTTTGGATCTTGGGGAAGAGAGGCCACGGGGTCAGGGCTGCCTGCATCTCTGGGGGCTCTGAGCCCCCCATGAAGGAAGGAGTGTAAGCTGCTAACACCTGTTACCTTGGCTGGGCCAGGACTGGGGGTAGAGGGAGAAGGGGGTGAGCCCTACCCTAAGGGCTAAGCCAAAGAGGGGATTTTGTCACTGGGGGGAAGATGGCCACACACGAGGCTGTGGTGTAGAGGGACCAAGTGGGCGAGGGTAAGGTTTAGGACTGTTTGCACTTTTCTAAAGAGATAGCCCCTCAGAAGGAGCCACACTCTTGCAGCCCAGGTGGCCTGAAAGTGACTTCACTCACAGCCGGCCAGCCTTGTCTGGTGGCCATTTCTGCTTTGAGAAACTCAACCTTGTGAACAGTCTCATTCTTCTCATTGTCCGCACACCCCAAAGTCAGAGCCAAGAGAGCCTCAGGTGCTGGCTGGTGAGATCTCAGGGCCACCACCTCTGTGGCCAGGCCACAGAAACACACGACCCTCCACGTGGGGTCTGGAGTGACCATCACACCCAACAAACCAGAAAGCAGCGGGGCACACAGAAAAGACAAGGGCAGTCAAACACTGGGGAACACTCCCATCCCCCCAGAGCTGTGGTGACCACACCACGACCATGACACACACAGACCACCAAGAGAACCCCAGCTTCCTCACACAAGCAGGAGGATGGGGTGGGAAAACAGGGCACCACAGTGACCAAGCAACAGGGTCCCTGGGGAGGCTGCAGAGCAGAGCCCTGGCTCTGGTCCCTCCCAGGACACACGGTGGTGCCATTCTGGATCAGAGAGGGGACAGTCCCCAGGAGGAGGCTGGGAAAGAGAACCTGAGAAGCCTGTATGTAAAAAAAAAAAAAAAAAAAAAAAAAAAAAATCAGATAAGCTGGCAGTTTTGCAGCCATCCAAGAAGAGGTGACCCTGGGGGCAGGAGTGGGCTACTTATCCATGTTCACGGTTTTTCGAGAACCCTGGAGAGGGGGGCCATCGTGTTAAAAGTCAAGAAATTACTTCTAATTACTCCTCCAGCAGATCAACATCCCCTCAAAACAAAACAAGAGTGTCCAGGGACCTTGGCTGTGAAAATGGGGGCACAGATCATACTTGTCCCAAGGCTGGGGAGGGGGGCGCTGGTTTTGTCCCATTTCTAATCAAGCCCGAGAGATTTCTTATCATCGTATTGCCTATATACTTGAATTAAAAATATACGGTGGCTCAAAATGTGCCTGTGTACACGCAGCAGACACGACAGGGGTCCTCACGCCCACACTTGTGCACACGGGGGAGGGGGTCTGTGTCTGCATCCTGTGCACACAGAATATATTAACATATATATTGCCCAAATATATATGCTATTTACAGAATCTCTATCAACATAAGACAGGTATTTATAGGTGTGTACCAGACAGTACTGAGGAAATCTTGGGAGCCACACGATTCCGGGGACACGAGGCCATCACACTTGCACGGTGGGAAGGACTGACCAGAAAAAGCAAGACAAAAAAAAAAAAAAAAAGGGATACAGATAGATGCACCCCAGAAAAATCAAGGCCTTCCACAGACAGAAAGTGGACTCCGGGCCTTTGGCCATCGCCCGGCCGCGTGGCCGACCTCCACTCGGGACCAGATTTGGTTGGCAGCCAGTTTTGTGCAAAATGATTGACTTAAAAAACAGGAATGTGGGATTCTGCTTAGTGTGCTGGGCGCTCAGCCCTTGGAGGGGTCTAGAACGGTTTCCTGGGGACTCCAGGCTCACCTGGCCTTTCGCTAGATTAGCCTTGGGGACAGTGTCTGAAAAAAAACACCTGCAAGAGCATGGGTAGGCCCCTCGTCCTACACCACTTCCCCGAGGCCCTTGGGTCCCCTCACTGCTCAGATGCCCAGACAGAACCACTGTGGCCGGAGGCCCTGGGGTGCTCGAAAATCCCCATGTGACAGATCTCTGCGCCCAGCCTCTCTTAGAAGACCTGGCTGAGGTCTCTGTGACTCTTCTTGGTAGTTGCGCCCATTTTCAAAGCCACAGGCCACCAAGTGACAATGAACCCTTGGGGCCTCCAGGCAGAACTCAAATTGGCCTCATCTCCTAAAAACAGAAACTACTGCCCAAAACAGCAGCCCGGGCACAAATACATTAAATAAAAAACTAAAACAAAGGACGGTTTTCTCTATTAAGGCTCAGTTAAGCTGCCTCCAGGCTAAGTAACTCAGGAGCACCATGGCCCCAGATGGCGGGGTGGGTGGCAGGCAGGCGACTTATCCCCCAAAGGTGGGGCAGGGGAGAATGATGGGGGAGCCCTAGGCTGGTCTAGTTAACAGCTGGAGAGGTGGGATGACCTAAGACATCCCAGGCCCAGGGTGCTTCGGGAAGTCCCCACTGTGGGGGAAACTGAGGCTCCAACCTACCCAAGTCAGGTTTGGGGAAAGTGTATAGGACAGGAGTCGGTGCTCCCAGGCTGGTGGCTCTCTGGGCCCCCTCCTCCCCCAGGAGTGAGTGCTTGTGGTGATGGTGGGAGGGTCTGGTTAGGGCCCCTCTTGGCAGTCATGCTGGGAGTTGGGGAACAGGCCCTGTGGTTGGCAGGCGGGGTGTGCTGGGTGACGTGGGCCCTCTGCGCTCCTGTCTGAACCTCGCCAGTCACAATGACAGCCTGCTGGCCTCAACTCTGCGGGAACCAGCCCTGAGGTGATGGAGCCAGGGACCAGCAAGCATGGCCCCCAGCCAGGGCCTTCACGGTCGGGGGGTTCCCACATTCAGCCCCGCTCCATCAGCCCCCCAAAGACATCACCAGGAGCATGGACCCTGTCGTCCCGTGAGAGGCTCTGGCTTCCTTTGGTGTCAGCCCCGTGCTGTGTGTGAGGCCACATGAGAAGGTGGGTCTGCTCCCTGGCCCTCTGGGCCTCAGAAACCATTTTCTGGGGTATGGCTGGGGGTGGGGAAGTACCTCATTCTTAGGAAGGTGGGGCTCAGGGAAGGGAAGAGGAGGGCACAGGCTCAGGCCTGGAGGGTCAGCAATCATGGGAGTGTCCCAGAGGCCCCTTCTTGGGGTCCCCAGGCCTGTTTTCCAGTCTGTGGAGAAATACTGCAGAAAGAATTTTCAGGAAGGGGCTGGCGCAGGCCGGGTTGGCAGGGAGAGCGGAGTCCTAACGCTTCTCTGCCTGACTGACCTTCAGGGCACCAATGACACCACTGATATTCTCTTCCGGGACCTGTGAACCAGAAGCAAAAGTTGGTGACCTGAGCAGCTGCTGCCCCTGCCCTGCCCCGCCCCGAGCTGGCCCTGCCCGGCAGGGGTGACACTCACCAGTGCGTGGTCGAACTTGAAGGTACTGATGTAGTAGGCTGGGATGTCAGCCGCAGCCAGGGGCTCAGAGATCTGGGCCACGATCCCACACTCATCTGGAGAAAGATGGGGTGCTAAGACTCAGCAAAGGCGCCCCAGCCTCCCTGCACCCATGATCTCCTTAAGCAACCCCATCCTACCGCCCTCTAGGGCTCAGCACAATGGCCATCCATGAAGGGGTCTTCTCGGACCCACTGGCCGGAAAAGCATCTTCATCTTCAGGGCATCATACACCCTGTTTCTTTGGCCCTTTGCTTTCTGGTCTATGTCATGCTATAAAACACTGGTCACCAGTCTTCTAAATTGATGTCACAAGCCACAGTTTTTTTTGTTTTTTTTTAAGAGCCAGGCATGGTGGCGCACGCCTGTAATCCCAGCACCCAGGAGGCTGAGGCAGGAGAATCAAGAGTTCCAGGCCAGCCTGGGCTACTTTGCAAGAGCCTGTCTCAAAAAACCAAAACCAAGCAACCAAACAAAAAACCCGAAAGCTTTTGTCTGGACACTGTGGAGCGAGGCAAGACTTGAGTTTTAGAGACTGATGACAAGTTTTCTCCTGTGGGATCCTCCCAGGGTGGCAATGTCAGGGCAAGGTGACAGATCTGGGGGTGAGGTGGTGGAATGTCCTAGACCTATAGGAAGATGGTCAGAAGTTCCTGGCACTTGCTGGGCGCTGGTGGCTAACGCCTGTAATCCCAGCTACCCAAGAGGCAAAGATCAGGAGGATCACGGTTCAAAGCCAGCCTCGGCAAATAGTTGGAGAGACCCCTCTCCATCTTGAAAAAACCTTATCACAAAAAATTGGGCTGGTGGAGTGGCTCTAGGTGAAGGTCCTGAATTCAAACCCCAGTACTGCAAAAATAAAAGTAATAATAAAAAAAAAGTTCCCGCACTTATACAAAGGAGACTAACAAAAACCCTCAACACTCATTATGTTTGGTTTTTATTTTATTTATTTACTATTAATATTATTTATTTATTTACTATTAATGAGGTATTCTCATTACCTTTGGGCAGTGAATTAAAGAGTGATTTCTTTTCCCTTCCTAATTTTTTAAGTTTTATTTTTAAGGATGCTAGGGGTGGAACCCAGGGCCTCTGCATGCTGGGTGGGCCCTCTCTCACTTGAACCACACCTCCAGCCCTCTCCTCTCGTATTTTGTTACTGAGTCAGGGTCTCGCTAACTTTGCCTAGGCTGGTCTTGAACTTGAGATCTTCCTACCTCTGCCTTTCGAGTAGCTGGGATTATAGGTGGGTACCACCATGCCTGCCTCAATGTATTAATTTTTGAACTGGGGGAAAACAGGAGGCCTGTGTCTGCCTGTCATACCCTTGGCCAAGGGACCCCTCAAAATGGGAACTTCAGCCTTCCTAAGCTTAGCCTCCCTGTTCATACCACCGCGCTGAGCGTGACAGACCCAAGTCACCCCACCTGGGGGTTGAGGCCCAGGGCTCACCGAATCCCAGAGGCTGTCCTCCGATTCGCACCATCTTCCACAGTTCTCCGGATGCGCTCGTGAACAGCAAGTTACTAGGGAACCTGTCAAGGGGGGAGAGGAAGTCGGGGCCTGGTGTTAACTGTGACCCCTGTGCTAGTTCCACGCACTCCTGCGGGGCCTGGGGCAGGGCCAGAGGGGGGGACAACCTGTCCCCAGGGTGGGGCAGAGCTCAGTCCCCATCAATGCCTGTGATCCTCTCATTTTGGGGTGGAGACAGAAAAGCAGTAATAGGATGGGGTTTGGGGACAAGTGGCCCTGGGCCATGGTTCAAATCCCTTTCTTGTACCTTGGGCCACCCTGTATCTATGGGAGCCAGGTACCCAGGACGAGGGGAATGGGGATGGCTCACAAGGGACAAAGTGGGAGCCCTGCCCCAGCCTGAGAGTCCCCTCCTTCCCCCTGCTCACCTCTGCTGGGTCTGCACGTCCATCACCAGGGAGATGTAACCCTCGATGAGGGAGAAGGAAAAGAAGCGGATGTGACCACAGTCGTCGCCAGCAGCCAGGGGGTCCTTCACTCTGCAGGCCAGAGGATGGGCTGGTAAGAGTGGGGTCCCGCCGCCTGCCCCCCACACTTGCCCGTCATCCCCGGCATGACGGTCCCCGCCTGGGAGACCTGGACCCAGCCCTCATCCTTCCATGAGTCTGGCCCTTGGATTTCTTGTCATCCTGCGACATTCACAGAGGCAGGGACAGCACTTTACAGTGCCAGAGGCCTGGTCTGTGCATATCCCTCGCTGCACAGGGTGTCTCTGGCCCTGCATTTGCCTGTGTGTCTGGACATGGGCTATGGTCAGTGCCAGCTTGCTGGTCCCCTACTGCACTTGGCGTTGCCTAAACTTAACGAATCCTCCCTGAGGAGGCCTACCAAGTCTTTGGTCCGCTGAATGAGAAAACTCCGGCTGCCTTTGGAGCTCCTGGGAATGGTGTCCTTTGTCACACCTGTACCCGCCCCATGTAGGCTTTGCCAAAATTTTCAGTTCCTAGCATGGGACGTCTTTCCCCTCAGACTGGGCTCCTAGGCAGGTCCCTCTCTCCCTGGGCCTCCCCCTTCCCCTGCAGCGTACTCTGTCCCAGGGTCTTACCCGTTAGAGTAGAACATGACATCCATAAGGAGGGTGGCGACAGCGGGCAGTGTGTCGGGGTCCAGGCTGGTGACACAGAATCTGTTGCTGGGGCTGGACAGCGGGTGGATGACCGGCCTCTGGACTGAGAGTGCACACAGACATGGTCCGCTTAGTGTCAGAGTGGCATGGAGCTGAGTGGGTGGGTGGGTGAGGAAAGGCCCAGGGAGGGGGCAGCTGGCAGCTAGCCCAGTTCCAGGCTTTTGGCCCAGTTCTTGGCCCCTGTGGCTCTCCAGCAGCTCTCCAGCTGGCCTCATTCTCCACGCTTGCCTTCAGACCCCAGGGCCTTTGTACATGCTGTGCTGACTGCCGTGAATGCCCTCCTGTTGTCACTCCATATGCTCCAGCTTCTGCCCCCAGTCCCTGCCCCTGGGTGGCCACCATGGGCACCTAGACCTAGCTAGCTAGATCTTGGTCGCAGTGTCTGACCAGGACTGCTGTGCCTTGTTCTGCCAGGTGCCCCGTAAATGATCGGTAGGTGGAAACCGGTGCTCCAGTACCTGGGAGCTTCCTGAAGTGTCTCTGTGCAAAACCCCTAACCCCAGCTCACCCATCTTGGACTTCATGAAGCCGTTGGTGATACCAAGGTTCTCGGCAGCCACTGTCTCGCCATTGACCACCCGAAGGATGGTGAACTCTGATGACAAGGTATGGGTGACGAAGGGTAGGTCACGCTCGCGCACCTGGGGACAGGAAATGAGGGTCTTGAGTCCCCAGCTCCCTCCCACCCCCTGGTGTGTGGCCCGGGGCGCAGCTGGGAGTGTGCGTGGCCCCGTGTGGCTATGGCTCACCAGGATGAAGTCCGTCTGGTATGTGGACAGCATGAACACGGAGATGTTCTGGTCGGCCAGGGGAGCGATGACTGACTTGGCGATCTTGGTCACACCAATGGGCTGGGAGCTGGAGAAACTGCCACCACCGGACACCACATTCAGAGCCAGCCAGGTGGCGTCTGCCACACTCAGGTGCTCTGAGGAGGGCAGCTCTGTATGGGGGAGGCACAGACAACAGACCTGTGACTGCCGGGGGCCTGGGTGTCCCCAGAGCAGGCCAGGCTGAAGAGGCCTAGGGACTGAGGCTCTCGGCCCGGAGCTGCCAGTTCACTGTGCTGTGTGGCCTTGCAGAGCTCCCTTTGGGACTCAGCTTCCTTATTTGTCATCAGGAAGGGATCTGCCCCTAAGGTCCTTCCCTGGGAGGACGAGGCCAGGTGACATGGTGATATGCCAGGGCAGGAAGCCCATGGGGAGTAGTTCATCTATGAGCCTTGGTTGTAAAGTGGAGTCGGTGTCTTTGTGACTTCCCATGGGTCACAATCCTTGTGTGTATCTGGCGCTGTCACTGTCACCATCATCTTACATGTAACTGCAACATGGTTTTCAAGCCAGGTTCCCCAGGACCTCCCAAAGGGGTTCTGGGTAGAGGAAAGTTTGGAAGGGTACAGTGTGCAAATCCTGGGATTTCTCTCCCTGCTTCGGCTCACTCAGCTCTGGGAGAAGACCCAGAATCCAAATGGCTGACTTGTCCCTCTGCCCTGTCCTGCACAGACAGTCCCCAGGAGCCCTGGGTTGGGCTTGCACATGTGCAGTGTCCTCATGACATACAGCCTCAAGTCCAACCACAGGCTGCCTGCGGGATGCTCTGTGCGTCCCTGGACACCTGCTTGAACCCACCTGTGCCAGGTCCAGAGGGGGTCAGGGGACCCAGGTCTATGGAGGGGGTTCCACTGCTGTGTACCCCACCAGGATTATTCCAGAAACCCCAGAGGGTCAGTGATTTGTCAAAGGCCACTGAGATAGGACACAACAGAGCCAGGGCTCAAATTCTGTTGGCCTCAAAAGCCCAGGCTCTGTGCTGAGCACGGAAAGGAGGAAGTGTCAAGTTCCCAAGGATGGGGTGGCTCAGAGATGCCAGGGAAGGGCACTGGGCTGGCCTCAGGCAAGACGGCTCTGAAGGAAGGGACATGGAGTAAGTCTCATCAGAGCTTCTACCGGCCTCGCTCTGGTCGCCATGGTGACTGCAGCCTAGGCCAGTGGTCAGCCGGTGAGTGACGGGGAGGCAGGCGGCTCCACAGAAAAGGCAAAAGGCCTGGGCTTCCAAAGACCACGGATCTCAGGCTCCCTGACCACCTGCTCTCCAGGTGAGGACTGTCGCTCTCCCTGTTCCCCAGGGGATCAGGACTGAGGTTCCCCAGCAGAGGAAAGACGTCCCCCAGAACCAAAGCCTTATCTTGCTTCTGGAATTCCAAGGGACCTGCACTGGGTGGTGTGACACTCCTCACCACTTCTATGACGTGTAGGGAGAGAGAAGCCGGGAACCACAGAGGGCTGGGGTGCTTTGATGCTTACCACATCAGGTGGCACCCAGTGCCAACTTCACCTTTTTTTTGAGACAGCATCTCACTGTGTAGCCCAGGCTAGCCTGGGACTCTTGATCCTCCTGCTTCCACCCCTCCCGAGTGCTGGGATTACAGGCGTGTACCACCATGCCCTGCTCAACTCATCTCTTCTCCTGGAGGTGAGTCATGCAGCCTGGACAGCAGTGAGTCACTGGACAGAGGCCACCTCCTCCATATATTCAATGATGAAATAGAAAGTGTCCCTCTGTACTGGAGCAGACCCCTAACGCCTTCTTGGGAAAATTCCAACAGGGTGGATTATACCACACACCAGGACCACGTGGGTGAGCTCTGGCCCCAAGCTCTTTATGAGGCAGAGCCACCAGTGGCTTCATGTCTCCTTTGGAGTAGAAGCCAAAGTCCTTGCAATGGTCCAGCCCAGTGCCACCCAGGAAAGCTCTCTGTGACAGTGCCCATGGGTCTGTCCCTGTCGTGTCCACCTGGGCCCTGTGTGACACTTGCCTGTGCCTGGAGGAACTGAAACTTCTACACTTTGAACTGTTTTTTTTTGAGACAATTTTGCTAGGTAGCTAGCTTGGGCTGGCCCTGAACTCATGCTCTTCCCGCCTCAGTCTCCCCAGTGCTGAGATTACAGGTGTGCACCACCACACCTGGCTTTTCACTTCATCTTCATTAAAATTCCAAAAACCACCTATGGCTGAAGTGCTGGAAAGAGGAGCTCGTGGGTCAGCCCCACAGCTGTGCCAGGTGCCTCTCCTGGTCTCTGCTAATTCTGGTGCCAGCAGAGCAGATGGGGAGGGGCTGAGGGGCTGCGCTGCCCCACTTTTCCCACCTGTACCCACTTACTTGCTCTTCCTTCCCCTACCAGCTCAGTCTCTGGGCTCCGGCTGACCTAGGGATGGGGTCACCTTTAACATCGTCCTCCACTCCTAACCCTGGCTTGTCACTATCAGGCAAAGGGCAGGGGGAGTCACTGCTATTCTAACAGGACAGCCACGTGGCTGGTTAGCTTCTCTGAAGTCCGTCCGTCCGCAGGGATGGAGTGGACAGCTGCCTGTCTGCTCACAGATGCACGACTGTCTCCTTCCCCATCTTACAGAGCACAGGGAGGCCCAGAAAGGGAAGCTGAGCGGTTCAAGGTCACAGTCTCATCCTAGCCTATGTCGTGCCACACCCACCTCCCCCAAGGGTGGGGGGGCTTTGCTTTGGAACTGTGCAAGGAGGTGTTCCAATCCTGATGCCCAGAGGGTGGCCTCCACCAGCCCAGCCCTTCCTGTGGGGCCTGATCTTAGTGGGACAAGGCAGGATCGACTAGGGACACGAGGAGGTAGAACCCAGAATCTCAGGAATATTGTATCAATGTATAACCTGATTAAAAGTGCACAAACACCTGTTTTTCTTTTGGCAGTACTGGGGTTTGAACTCAGGGCCTTGCGCTTGCTAGGCAGGTGCTCTACCACCTGAGCCATGCCCCCAGCCTCCCCCTGCCCCTCTTTTTATGGGTTGAGATGAGGTCTCGTGAATTTTTTGCCTGCAGCTGATCTGGAACCACAATCCTGCTCTCCACCTCCCCAGTAGCTGGGACTACAGGCGTGAGTCACTATACCCAGCTACCATTTTCTTTCAAGCATCACATTCCTTCGTTGAGCAATGTTAGGCAGTAAAACGATGACCTCCCCTTCCCACCTTTGTCACTATTGTTATTACACCTCGGATCAAGCGTGCACAGTTTCACGACAACTGCCTGCTCCCTTCATTTGAGAGGTAGGATCGTGACAAGTTACAAAAAGCAGATACCTTTCATTGCACAGACCTGGAATTATCTTTTCAGACTTAACATCTCTGGACTGAGCTGATCGCGTCAGAACACTATTGTGACAGGAATGACTGGGATGTCCCAGGTCCCTAGGACAAGCTAGCACCCACGGCTACACCCTAAACTTACTCCCTGGCCTGTTTTACCTGGTGTGTGAGAACACTTGCTGTCTCTCCTCTGTGCCAAACCCACATCTGGGTGTGCACTGCTCTTCCCTTTCTAATAAATTCCCTTGGTCTCTACATTCTCTGGATTCTTCTCTGAAATCAGAGCTGAGGTCCCCTGGGGACCCTTCTGGCCCAACCTGGTTCTGGTGACAGGGCTGTGATTCATCCTCCTGGGTACAGGTGGGCAGGGGACAAACCCCCGGGCCTTGGGCACAGATAGCACAGTCCTGCTCTGCCCTCCCCAGTGGGGGTCTTGAGGGAGTGGTTGCTAACCCAGGTACGTGTGTGGTAGTGGGAAGGGAGGCGGGCAGGTGCACTTGCATCTTTAGGAGATGTTGGTGCCACCAGAATTCTGCCATTCGAGTCCCTGGGGAGGCGTGGATGAGTCCCCGGTGATCTCATGGAGAAGTCCAAATCTGAGGCCAGCTGCAAAGGGGGCCTGGGATTAGGGGAGAATGTCGGGCGGTCCACAGGGGCCATGGCGGCCAGTCTGGTGGGATGGGACCATGCCCTGCTCCTGGCTTCAGCTCTGGAGATTCATCAAGAGATGACCTGGTGGTCATGCCTGTAATCCCAGCTACTCAGGAGAGAGAGAGCAGGAGGATCATAGTTCAAAGCCAGCCCCAGGCAAATAGTTTGCGAGACCCTATCTTAAAAATACCCAGCAGAAAAAAAGGGCTGATGGAGTGGCTCAAGGTGTAGGTCTTGAGTTCAAACCCCAGTACTGCAAAAAAAAAAAAAAAAAAAAAAAAAAAAGCCTTCTAAGAAGACTTAATCCTTAAGAGGCTTCTAGAAGGGTGAGATTTGCCAGGGCAGCAGAGGAACGGAGACTGGTCCTCGCTGCTTCTTGTCCACGGACCCCAAACACTGCCTGGTGTTCTGGGGGCAAAGAAAGGTCCTCGGACCCTGTCCTCACTGCAGGCCATGTCTCAGGGTACCCGAGGTGTCACTCTGAGGCTGCTGGTACACGTCACAGGGACAGTGGCAGGAGGCGGCCAGCTTGCCTTTCCCCAGAGGAAAAGCAGTCCAAGAGTGAAACGGAGCACTTGTCACTGCCCAGAATCATCCTTTGCCACCGGCCCAGGACCTGCAGCTCCTCCTGCAGCATGGCCACGCCCTCTGCCCAGAGCCTAAGTGTCTCAGGCATCCCCAGCTCCATCGTGGGCTGAGTCCTGGGGTCAGGCAGGTGGCTGGAATCCTAGAAAGTCACCATCCATGCCTCAGTTTCCCAGTTTTCAAATGTGGGAGTCCACCCCCTAGCATTTTCTAAGCACCTTGTGCTCAGTGTCCAGAAAGGCCAGAGGCCTTCCATTGTTCTGTGGCTGGAGCTGCAGTGGGTCCACCTTCTTGGGTGACAGTGGGGAGGACGTCTCAAGGGTCACATGACTGTGTGGGGCAAAGATTCAGGGGCAAGACCTGGGAGTCACCTAAAAGGATTATGTAGACCCTCCATCCTTCACCTACTATGTATGGTTTTAAAACATGTTTTTTGAGCTGGGTGTGGTGGTGCATGCCTGTAATCCCAGCACTTAGGAGGCCAAGGCAGGAGGACCATGAGTTCCAGGCCAGACTGGGTTACATAATGAGATGTTGTCTCAAAATAATAATAATAATAATAATAATAATATAATAATAATAATAATAGTAATAATAATACTGTAAGTAAGTAAACACAAAAGCATGTTTTCCAGGTATAAAACATGTTTTTGATAGGTGGGTCTAGCTCTGGGTAAAGGGTGTATGGTGTCCTGCAAACCTGAGGACTGTGACAGTTACAGAGCCTTGGAGCTTTTTTGTTTTTGGTGGTGCTGGGGTTTGAACTCAGGGCCTACACCTCGAGCCACTCCACCAGCCCTTTTTTGTGAAGAGTTTCTCGAGATAGGGTCTCAAGAACTATTTGCTCAGGCTGGCTTTGAACCATGGTCCTCCTGATCTCTGCCTCCTGAGTAGCTGGGATTACAGACGTGAGCCACCAGCCCCCAGCTCTTAGGTGCATCTTTGATTTAGGACATTTCCAGCTGATGGTAGGTTTACTGACACCCTGTTGGAAGCAGAGGGACATTTCTCCTTCCCAATCCAAGGCCCCTCCTACATGGCCTCCTGCACAGAGCCCTGTGTGGTGACACATCTTCACGGCACCCGCCACAAAGGCTGCCCCGTGACTCACTGTGCTACCAGCTATAGGTCCCAGGCCCACGGAGTCTGACAGTGTTCTGGTCTCACGTCCAGGGCCAGCACACAGCCGCTGTCACATAAACACCGCCTCTGGGGACACCTAGGGGCTCAGCTCCTCTAGCCAGGACACTTCCCTGATTGTGTGGCCTTTCAGGACCTGCAGCCTCCCAGGCAGGCACTGGGTCGGGCTGTTGGATCAAATACAGGATTTGTTCCCAGAGGCCAGGCCCTGTGCGAGGCTCACCAGTTCTGGGGGACAGTATGTGAGTGACATAAATAAATTAAACAAGTCTGGACTGCCCGGGCTCACGGTCTGTACTTGTGCTCAGAGACGCAGGTCTGTCTGTGGTTCCTGTGCACAGAAAACACTGAGCGAGCAAGTAGGTGGCACCTTGGGCATGGGTCAGGGCCAGCGCTGGGTGACCTGGACACAAGCTCTCCTTACTGAGTTGTGTGCCCCCCCACAGACACACAATGTCCCCCCAGAGACAAGGGAGAGACACGGTGCTTCTTAAGATGTAGGGGGGCCCTGGCTCAGCACCCCACGCTAGCTCGACCTCCTGAGCACAGCTAGGGGGAGTTGTTTCTGGAAGTTTTCTCTGAGATTCATTTTCTGAGCA
Organism: Castor canadensis; assembly: GCF_047511655.1. NCBI lineage: Eukaryota > Metazoa > Chordata > Mammalia > Rodentia > Castoridae > Castor > Castor canadensis. The sequence continues at coordinate 12,656,462 of NC_133391.1, forward strand.
GCATAGAGGCTCTGATAAGGGCTGCCCTGGCAACAAGAACCGAGAACCCTCCCCTGGTCCCCTCCTGTCCCACAATGTCACTCCTAGACCTGTTGCAGGAATGACGGGAGCAAGAACTTTTATGAAGTTTATAAGTTTATCATCGAAGAAAAATGCAATCAGCTAAAACTCTAACCGAAGAGACCTGGGTAAAGGAGCAGGATGGAGTGACCACTGTGTCTCCTGTCGAGGCCGGGAGTGACAGAGGGCGTTTTCAGCTATAATGTTTAAGTGAAAACGTTTCTATGTAAGTGATCATAAATATAAGTGGAAAGGAAACCCCTGGTGCCCAGAAAATAGCTGGGAAGGAAAAAAAAAATCCAGACATTATTATGCAGGAGTCACCTCTGGGGGTGGCACTGTGGCTTTTTTTTTTTTTTCTTTTTGTAGGTCCTGGGATTTGAACTCATGGTCTTGTGCTTGCTAGGCAGGTGCTTGACTACTTGAGTGATATCCCCAATCCTTTTGTTTTTATAGATAGGGTCTCACACTTTTGCTCAGACTGGACTTGGAGTGTGATTCTCCCACCTACACCTCCTGAGTAGCTGAGATTACAGGCATGAGTAACTGTACCCGGCTGGACTGCAGCTTTCTAAAATGTCTAACTGAGTGCATCTCTGCATGATCTCATTTATTTGTTTATTTATTTACTTACTTATTGGGACAGGGTTTCACTATGTAGGCCAGGTTGGCCTGGAACTCTTATGGCAGTTCTAGGATTTGAACTCAGGGTCTTACACTTGAGTTCAAAATATAAGCTGCTCTACCACTTGAGCCACTCCACCTATACTTTGTTTTCTTTTTTGGCAGTACTGGAATTTGAACTCAGGGCCTCACACTTGCTAGGCAGGCGCTCTACCACTTGAGTCACTGCGCCAGCCCTGGCCTGGAACTCTCCATCTCCCTGTCTCAGCCTCGATGGTGCTGGGATTACAGGCATGCACCACCATGCCCAGGTTCCTCGGCATGTTTTGAAGAGTGTGACTTGGATTTTGTAGGAGTCTAGTGCCACTGCCTGTGTGCAAGGCACGTGGTGTCCTTCTGCCTTGTCACTGGGTAAGAACAAAGAGAGCTTATTTGCAGGACATCATCCTTTCAGCTCAGAGGGACCCCGGCAATGACTGCTGTCCCTGGGGAGCCACACACACACATGTCATAAATTCGCAACAGAACTCCAGGAACTGCAGGTGGAATGGGGGAGTCGGAGAGTGACCACTGAGGAGTACAGACGTTCTTTTCGGGAATCAGGTCAGGTGATGGCTGTGCAACCTCGTGGGCCGGCTGGGGCCCGTGGCTCATGCCTGAAATCCCAGCTACTCGGAAGGTGGAGATCAGGAGGATCAAGGTTCAAGGCCAGCCTGGGCAAATAGTTCTCAAGACCTCATGTTAACCAACTGCAGGGTGTGGTGTGTGCTCCTGTCATCCCAGCTACGTGGGAAGTGTAAACAGGAGGACTGAGCCTCAGCCCCACCGAGGCAGAAAGAGGAGAACCTACTAGAAAAAGACTGGGGTGTGGCTCAAATGGCAGAACACCTGCCTAGCGATTGTGAGGCCCTGGTACAATAAAGGAAGGAAGGAAGCAGGGAAGGAAAGAGAAAGGAAAGATGGAGGAGGAGAGGGAGGAAGGGAAGAGAAGGCAGGGAGGAAGAAAGGAGAGAGGGAGAGATGAGAGAGAAAGAAAGAGGAAGGAAAGAAGAAGGAAAGGGAGAGAGAGAGAGAGAGACAGAAAGAAAGGAGGCAGGCAGGGACAGGAACAGAGGGTGGTGGCACTGACGGAGACCCAGTGCGACCTCAGGGTGGGAGGGACGCGCTTACCCAGGAAACCCTCCTCATCGACAATGATGGTATAGTCTTCGGGCGTCTCTGTCAGACTGAAGAACTTGCACCTGGGCGGACAGACAGACACAGGACATCTGGTTACAGCAGAACATGACACAGGTTACCCAGGGGTCTGATCCTAGGCTGCTGCTGCTGACCCTCGAGAAGCTGGCTGCCCTGCCTTCCGTGCTCCCCCCACTTCTGGCAGAGGGGGTCACAGGGAGGCCATGACAGACGTTGCTGACTAAGTCCTCTATGCCCCCATCTTTGGGGACCCTTGAACCAGCCATCCCTGAAGCCCGTGTACCAGGGAAGGAAGTGACAGAAGGACAGCTTGGGCAGGGCATGTGTGTGTGTTCTGGGCCTTGTCACTGTGACCCCCAGGCCTCTGTCACTGCGACCTCTAGGCCTCTGTCACTGCACTGTCCTGGGCCCCTTTGATCCCCGGTCACTTAGGCCCAAATTCTACCAACCCCACAGCACAGCCCTTGAACTTGTTTATGGGAGAGAGACTGTGGCTGTCATGTGTGACATGTGTTGACATGACCATGGTGTATGTGGCTCATTTATTCCCCAGACAAGACCTAAGGACAGGGACTGGGAGTCTTTGTCCCTTCTGGCCTGGGTCCTTAGCACATGCTGGGTACCCAGCAGACACAGCAGCTTGGGTCCAGACTGCACTTGGGCTGGGCTTTGAGACTCTGCTTCCTGGGTGAGGAGAGTCAGGTCGCCCCCGACACTCATGTCCCTGTCCCCCACGCAGCCAGAGCCCCTTGGATTTGTGTCTGCAGGAGGGACACAAGTCTGAGCATGCACAGGCAGCAGCTGTAGGAAATCGAGCTGGTGGCACTCTCCCAAGTGTCAGACACAGGCCCCACGCCTGATGTGTGACATTCACAGTCATGCAAAGCTGCGACCAAGAGAACCAGGGAGTCACCCAGGTGAGGCTCAGACAGCCTGTCCCCAGACCAACATGGAAATGGAATCTGGAAGTGGCCAGTGTCACAGGGATGAGGCGGTCAGTGTGTCCATGGGTCCCCTCCACTCCATCCTCTTTCCCATCAGCTGCGCTGTGATAGACACTGCAGCCTTAACAGCAAACACTCCACGACATCAAATTCGTTCTCCGGGACGTCCACCAGGGTGTGGAGCCAGGAGAGCCCTCGCTTGTGTTGCTGGTGCTACAGTGGTGGTCCATTTGCACCCCTATCTGCGGGTCCTTCCTTCCTTCCTCCTTCCCCCTCCCTCCTCTCTCCTCCCTTCCCTCTTCCCTTCTCTTTCTTGCACTTCACTCTTGCTAGGCAGGTCCCCTACCACTTGAGCCACACATCCAGCCCTGTATGCTTTAGGTTATTTTTCAGGGTCTCGGACTTTTGCTTGGGCTGCCCCCGGACTGTGATCCTTTTACCTCTGCTGCTTAGCTGGGATTACAGGCCTGCACCACCACACCCAGCCCATCCCTCAGTTTCTTACACAGGGAAGCACCCACAGACCGTGGGGCTCAGCGATCCTGCAGCTGGGGATTTACCCGGGGAAACGGGAATGTGCCCACACAGAAACCCGTGGGCAAAGCTTCCAGCCTGTTTGTAATCACTGCAGACTGGAAACCAGCCAGCTGTCCTTGGACTGGAAACGGGCATGGAGTAGCGGCTGGCAGTGAGGAGTGGGGAGTCGCTGATTCGCACAATCGTGAGGATGAGTCGTGGATGCCTTTGGCTAAGGTGAAGAAGCCACACCCAAAATGTTACATACCGGAGGAATTTACTTACACAATGTCTGAAAGAGTAAAACTCTAAGGATGTACGAGTGACTGCCACCCTAGCTTGGAAGGGGGCTGGGGAATTTTTCTTGTGGTGATGGGATTGCTTAGTCTCACTGAGTCAGGGTCTCACTAATGTAGCCCAGGCTGGCCTGGAACTTGCAATCCTCCTGAGTGCTGGGATTACAGGTGTGCACCACCACGCTCAGCAGTCTCTCTCTTTTTATTTATTTTCAGGCTGATTTCCTTTTTCTTTTTGGCAGCACTGGGGTCTGAACCCAGGGCTTCACTCTTGTTAGGCAGGTGCTCTTACCACTTGAGCCACTCCACCAGCTCTGTTTTTATTTTTTTTGAGACAGGGTCTCCCTGCGTAGCCCCAAAACTGTCCACCTCAAAGGGTAAGTTTTGTTCTGTATAAATTCCTGACCTTCAAGAAGATGTCAGTGCTTGGGTGGCGATCGAGGTGCCTCGTCTTCCCCTCTGACATTCTGCTCAGCCCACACCACCCACTCCTTCATTTCCTTCCAGCTCTTTGGTTTTCAAATTACCTCTCTGTTACTGCTTGTAGTATAGCCAATCTGCAACTAAGGCCTGGATAATAAAATCTCTAAGTCCTCCAAGGACAACAGCAAATCATCCTCGTAGTAAGTAGTAATTGCTGGTCTGGCCTGGCTCCTTCCTAGGGACCCCCCCATGTTCTCAGAGAGAACCTTCTAAACCCCAATTTCTAGACAGCACCAAGCAGGTGCACACTGGCTGGGGAGGGGCTATGTGTTGTCTGAGAGCCCTGGTGAAGTCAAATGGGCAAGATGCTCGCTCCCGCCACCCTTGCGACCGTGGGGACACTCCAGAAATAGACTGAATGAATTTTTCTGGAGGACATAAACACCAGAAAGCAACCTCAGCCTCTGTGGACACAGGGTATAAATAAATAAATATAAATAAAGAAGTTGTTGAAGTGATCTGTCCCCTGGGGCAAGTGCCTGTGGCCTGCCAGCTGTTGCATGTCTGTCTCAATGCCATGGGCGCCTTGGTCTAGGGTGAGTGGCCAGTCAGACCTGCTGCTGTCTTTCAGGTCACCACTTGAGTCAGCTTCAAGACCCTTCTGCTGCTTCCTTGGCCTCCACGTCCTCTGCCAGGGAGTCCTGTCCCACTTGAACTCCAGGCCACTCACATCTGCTCCATCCCCCTGACCTTTTTTTTGGGGGGAGTCTGGGGTTTGAACCAAGGGCTTTGCACTTGCAAAGCAGGCACTCTATAGCTTGAGCCACATCTCCAGTCCATTTTGTTCTGGTTATTGTGGAGATAGGGGCTTGTAAACTATTTGCTCAGGCTGGCCTTGAACTGTGATCCTCCTGATCTCAGCCTCCCAAGTAGCTAGGATTACAGGCGTGAGTCATAGGCGCCTGGAGAGGCTTGATTCATGTAGAATCCTGATATCCTGAGAGTCAGCCAGACCCCGTCAGGGTTGCGGGCTGGTTCACCCCAGAATAACCCAATCTTTCTAATAAGAGCCTGGCTGGCAGACTTTAAAGTCAGGACTGGGGCTGTGGCTCAGTGGTAGAGCCCTTGCCTAGCATGCATGAGGCCCTGGGTTCCACCCCCAGCACTGAAAAAAAATTAGATAATGTAAAAGAATCCAAGTCTTTGTTTCACAAATGACCTGGCCCCCCAAACCAAAGGAGAGGGGCCCTGCAAAGAGCCCCAGATGGGCTGCCTGCATTTCACAGGCACCTGTAAGTGACAGACGATAGGCTGTGGCTCCAGCACACCACCCGTGGGAGGGATGGTGTTCTCTCCCATGGACCTTTTGCATTTGCCAGCTCATCCATCACCTCCCCAGTGGTGATGACAGCCATCTTCATGAGCAAGCCCTCTGCTCTTAGGTCCTCAGTACCTGGCATGGGACTAGGTACACAGTGACAGTACACAAAGAAGGAATGGGTGGGGCCGGGTATGGTGGTTTCCACCTGTAACCCCAGCTATGTGGGAAGCAGAGATGGGAGAAGCATGGTTTGAGGCCAGTTTGGCAAAAGTTAGCGTGACTCCATCTCAACAAATAAGCTGGGCACAGTGTGCCTGCCTGTCACCCCAGCTCCGTGGCAGACATAGGTAGGAGGACTGTGGTCCAGGTTGAACTGGGACAAAACTGTGAGACCTTATATGAACAATCACTAAAGCACAAAGTGCTGGAGGAGTGGCTCAAGTGACAGAGCACCTGCCTAGCAAGTGTGAGGTTCCGAGTTCAAATTGCAGTACTGCTGAAAAAAGAATGAATGTGCAGTCCAAATCAGTCACTCTTTGTATCCACAGGGATCCAGGATCCCATGGGTCACCAAGTTCTTGGAATGCAATGACATACTCTTTGTATGCAGCCCACACACATCCTCCCGGTCACAATTAGGTCGTCGGAGGTGACTTGGATTACCCAACGCCATGCCCCCGTGCCACCTCATTCACACAGACTCCCTGGGATGCTCGGTGTGCAGCTAATTTAATTTCCTGCTTTTGGAAACTTCCTGGACTTTTCTCCCCCAAAGTAGTTTTGGTTGGTTGAATCTGCAGGTGCAGAACCCGTGGATACAGAGTAAATATCCCCATTTCACAGACAGGAAGACTGAGGCTCAGCTGGGTCGGGCCACCTGCTTGTGGGGTTCCCTGGGTAATGCTGCCCCAAGGTTGGGGGTGGGGAAAGCCAGAGGCAGGGGTGGCCCACAGCCCACTCCTCATGACTCAGTCTTGCTGCTCCGCAGTGTCCACCCTTTTATGGATGTGTGACAGGATCCTAGAGGAGGGAATTCGGAACAGCGTGTTCTCTGGCCCTGGGCCAGATGCCCGTCAGCATAGAGGACTCAGCAGGTGACAGGAGCAATTCACGGGCACTCGCAGAACACCAGCTGCACAGCAGTGGTGAAAACAAGTCCCCCGATATTTTACATAGAACATGGTACTCTTGGTACAGAGTTAAAAGCAGCTACAATCTTTTGTTGTTTTTTGAGACACGGTCTACCATACAGCCCAGGTTGGTCTTGAACTCATGATCCTCCTGCCTCAAGCTCCTGAGTGTGTTGGGATTACAGGTGTGCACCACCACACCCGGCTTGGAAATCTTTACTCCCCAACTTGGTCTCTTGGACCAATGTCCGGCCTTCAACCAGCTCTCTGATGGAACTGTGGACAGGGGGTAAATTTTCTGGAAAGAGCAATGGAACTGGGGACCCTGGGGTGGGGTCTTAGCTTCAGCCCTGTAGCCCCAGACATTCACAGATTCCCTGAGCTTGAGCTTGTCCCACCCATCAAGAGGGGCCTGTCCTCTGCCCTTGGTGAAACCGGCATCCCTGTGTGACACAAAGTATCTCTTTCCCTCCCTCCCTGCCTCTCTCCCTCCTCTCTCTCTCCCTTCCTTCCTTTCTCCTCCTTTCCTCCTTCCCTTCCCAGGACATCATGAATGCTGGCGAGTGCCACCACCAAGCTACCCGTTTGCACCTGTTTCTTCCGTCCTCGGCACCCCGAGTTCGCCCACAGTGCCAATGGTTTCCTGGTTTCACCTGGCTGGCTGGAGGCTCTAGGATCGTGTGGCTGAGCTGGGCTGAGCTGGGCTGAGCTGGGCACAGGCTGGCACCTTTTTGGGGACACACGACTTCTTGCCAACTCAACCCAGTAAGCGAAAACCTTAAACCTTTAGGGTCCCTTACCCACCCTGTGAGCCTACTGGGCACCCACCATGTCCCCGACACCATCAGCTGGCAAAGCACATCCCTGGGACTCCATCACAGGACTTGGGGCCCCACCGGGCTGTCGCCTGGTCTGTTGTTCTGTTGCCTGGCAACTATGGCCCCTGGGTCACCCTCGGTTCCTGCAGTCACCGCCACTCCAACTCCCCATCTGTGGCCAGCCTTTGGAGGTGTTTGTCATTGGTGGCCTCTTGGCTGACCCCATCCTTAAGTGACCCCAGCAACACTTTTTTCCCAGCACTGACCTCCAGCTTGGAAGCCCCCCAGACCTGGCTCCTGCTCCAGTGCCCCCCGATTTCTCCCCAGCAGGCTTGCTCGGTACCCCACACCTTCTAAGCTACAGGCCAGCTGATGGCCTGTCAAAGTGCTTCTGACTGTTTGGCTCTTAGCCCTGGCCGCAGAATCCTGGCTCCTGGGCAACTGTTCTCCCAAGGGCCTCTGGGAACACCTGCCTCATCTTTGGCTTTCTCCTCACTTAGGCTCAAGTTCCCTCCATCCTAAAAACGGTCTTCCCTCACTCCCATCTCCTTCTCAGGCCACCACCCTGGCCTTGGCCATCTGGCTGGCTCTCAGCTCCTCCGCCCGGCTCAGCTCACCAAGGACTTCCACCAGCCAGACCTGTTGGCCTTGCCCTCATCCCTCCTGTCCTTGACCTTGGGCTGGCTAATGTCTTCTGCTGAACCTGGAATCTCCCACACTGGCTCCTCCACCTTCCCTGGGCTGACACTCTTCTTCTGTTCCCTAAAGGGACTCCTCTTCTCCCTGGTGGATGCAGCCCCAAGGGCCTCCCCAGGGCTCTTCTAGCCTCATGGTACCCAGGTCCAGCTCCTTCCTTCCTTCTTTCCTGCCTCCCTCCCTTCCTCCTTCTCCCCTCCCTCCCTCTTTCCTTCCTCTTCTTTTCCCCTCTTCCCTCCCCCTTTCACTTCTTCCTCCTCTCTCCCTCCTTTCTCCTTTCCTGCTTTTTCTTCCCTCCCTCCCTCCCTCCCTCTCTCCCCCCTTTCCTTCACTCCCTCCTCCTCCCTGCCTTCCTTTCTTCCTTCTCCTCCTCCCCTTCATTTTATCCTTCTATCCTTCTTCCCTCCCTTCGACCTTGTGGAGCTGGGGATGGGACCCAGGGCCTGTGCACACTAGATAAGCACTCACCACTGAGCCACACCTCAGCCCTCTTGCACACATTTCTCACATCTGCTCTGATGTGGGAGTCACTGCTCCCCATTTCCCAGACGAGGAACCTGAGGCTCGGGGAGGCTGAGCGATCCGACAGAGCCCTCTAAAGGCAGCTGGCGCAGGTCCCGAGCCTGAGAGGATGAAATGGCACCACAGAAACTCCAAAGTGCCATTGTTGGGTCCTTAGATCTGGCTAGAGTCAGCCACTGGGGTACAGGCCAGGCCTGGGGCTGCTCTGCCGGGGGTCCAAGGAGCTGAGTCACCTCTGACAACAATATTGTCATCTTCAGTCACTGTGGTCATCCCTCGTGGAGGGCTGGCCAGCCCTGGAAATGCTACCTGTTTACTCCTGGCCTCCCGGAGCAAGGCCCTTGCGTGGGCCTGTCTCTGGCCATCTGAGGCATAAGTTCCAAAGCCCAGCCAGGTGAAGCCCTGTTCCAGAGACACCTCTTCAGCTAGAAGGGAGGGCCAAGTGGTCCTGCAAAACCCAAGCCCAGATTTCAGACTTATGAACCAGGTACAATTAGCAGAGGGAGGAGAGTCTCAGGTGTTTGTTTAATTTGTGGCACGGTTTATTATAAGTTCCTCACTGAAACCACACAGCAGGGACCTTCCCAGCAGCCATCACCCAGACAGGGTGAAGGAGGAGAAGGGAACAGTAATCAAAACTGGAAGTGTATGGCGGGCTGCAGTGGCACACGCCTGTAATCCCGGCTAGTATGGAGATGGAGACAGGGAGGATCATGGTTTGAAGCCAGCCCAGACAAAAAGTTAGTGTGACCTCATCTCAACTAATAAAAAGCTGGGTGTGTCAGTGTACACCTGTTGTTGCAGCTACGCAGGAGGTGGAGGTAGGAGGATCACCATTCAGTCTGACTCTGGGTGAAAACAGGAGACCTTACCTGAAAAGTAACTGGAGCAAAAAGGGCCGGGGTCATAGCTCAAGTGGTAGAGCGCCTGCTTAGGAAATGCAAGGCTCTCAGTTCAAACTTTGGTATTGTCAAAAAAAAAAAAAGGAAAGCTCAAAGATCTTCCCCTACTGAGTAGCTGGGGTTACAGGCATGCATCACTGCACTCAGCCTAGATGGATCATTTTTAGTGCAAAGCCCAGACTCACAGAAGGGAGAGGATCTGTGGAAGGTCACATGGCGACCTTGTGCCATCTAGGAGCAGAAACCAGGCTACCTTTCCTCTGCACATGGTGACCTGGAGCCGCTGCACACCTAGGAGGGCCTCTCCTCTGGGTGGCCACAGCTCCCATCTCCATGGAGGGAGCCCAGGCTAAGTCCCAGCCCCCAGCATGGAGTGAAGGCCTGAGCGCTTATTTCTCCTGGCTCTTATCTTCCCCTTGCTCTGGTAGCAACTTGAGGTTCAAATCCTGGCTCTGCCACACATTGGCTGTGTGACCTTGGACAAGTGACTCAGTCCTTAAACCCTTCAGTTTAGATACCAGTAACACAGGGCTGGATGTGCCTGTGTGCCAGGGTGGTCACGGGAATGAAAAGGCATGACCCATCAAGTCCCTCCGTTCCACACTTGCACCCTACAGCCTGGTCCTCACCAGGTTCATCTGTCAACCACTTGGGCCTCCATTCTAGCTCTTTTCACCTCTGCTATATTTCCCCAGCCTTCTTCTGGACCTCTGGAGCCTCTAACCTGTCCACCCACTCTCCCTATAGTGCAGGCAAAGCCCGCCTCCCAACCCGAAAATCTTACTCTTCAGGTCAGATGCGTTCTATGGCTCCCCAGTACCACCATGACAAAGCTGAGTGCTTCAGTGTGGCTTTTAGAGTGCCCAGTGGTTCAGGGGGTTCCTCTGCTGGGCACTGTATTTACCCCACCATATTCACACCTTCTTCAGTCCTTACATGTGCTCTATGGCCCCTATCTGGTCCCCAACCTTCAGGTCTCAGAGTGGACACCTTCACAGATCACCCTTCCCTGGTACCTCTCCTCTGCTGGCCACCAGGACCTGCTTAGCGAGGTGGCATGCACAAAGCCACAGTCCAGCCTGCTGAGTTACTAGGGGATTTGCTACCTCCAGCCTCGATGCCCACTGTGTGAGTGGGTGGGGAGCAAGGCTGGTTTGCCATTGTGACCAGATGTCCAGGTGGCCTCGGCAACACCTGACCGATGCTGCCACATGACCTGGGTACAATTAGAAAATGCGTAAGTTTTAAGTGGTGTGTCGTTTTGAGCAGCATAGTGCCATCTTGTACTGTCCTACTCCACCTCTGCCTGGATGCGAATTACCCCCTTGTCCAGCGTATCCACGCTGTATAAGCTGCCCTCCCATTAGTTACTTAGTGTTTTTCTCAGTTATTGGGTGGACTGTTACAGTATCATAGTGCTTGCTCACGTAACTCTTAATTTGCTTCGTAATGGCCCCAAAGTACAAAAGTAGCAGTGCTGGAAATCTAATTACAGTACATCGTTACACTTGCATTGTTTTATTAGTGGTTTTTGTCAATCTCTTACGGTCTCTAATTTACAAATCAGCTTTATCATACATAAGTATATGTAGGAAAAACCATAGCACATAAAGGGGTTGGTACTTTGTATGGTTCCAGAGAACTCCCAGAAGAGGGTCCCCTAAGTCAAGGAAGAGAAATACTCTATGGTGTGGCAGAATTTCTACCACAAGAAACATATGACATCTTCTACACTGTGCAGTGTGACTTGGACTGAAATAAGTCAGCCATCAGCCTGGGGAGGGGGTCTTCAAACTCCCCCCCATGGATAAGAGGGGAGGGAACAGCATTTCCCACCACAAGTCAGGCAGAGCACCCTCACAGGCTGCATGGCCTAAGGATTTTCACTTTTCACCTCATCAACCCTTGGAAAGGTGTTGGTGGCCAGATGCATTTTTTTCTTCACCCTAAAGCTGAGCCCACACATGCTGAAAAGATACACCAGTGTGTGGCTGGGGAGCTGGGCATGGTGATGCATGCCTGTAATCCCAACTACTCAGGAGATGGAGGTAGGAGAATCACAGTCTGAGGCCAGCCTGGACAAAGGTAGCTTGAAGCTCTATCTGAAAAATAACCTACAGTAAAAAAGGCTGGTGGAGTGGTTCAGGTGGCAGAGGACCTGCCTAGCAAGTGTGGGCCGAGTTCAAACAAACAATCAAACAAACAAACAAACAAACAAAAGAAAGAAAAGAAAGGAAAAGAAAAAAGGCCAGGGTAATGTCAATAATGCTTGAAAAACAGGCAGAACAGCACAAAGGCAACAGAAGTTAGGTCAGTGGTGGGAGAGGAGTGGACACTGGGAGGGCTGGCTGCAGGGTGTGTTAGGTCTGTGACAATCTCTGTGCACGTCCCATGTGACCCACACCTCACTAGGGAAGGAGATGCCCTTGGGGAGGCAGCAGGGCAGAGGTTGTGCTGTGAGTTCTTTCCTTCATCCTGTCTCCCTTAGGGTCTGCTCCACAACCAAGCAGACAGCTGAGCGATCCTCAGCAGGAGGAGGCCACGTGGCTCAGACTCCAGGGGGACACTCAGGGATCCCTAGAAGTAAAGGCCGTGAGGTGAGGTTCTGCCATGGCTCTTCCCTGTGCACCACAAATATTTTTAAAGAGATAACATCTAAGTTGGTTGTGGTGCCTCATGCCTGTCAT